>NC_134412.1:68453705-69084142 GCF_038048845.1 Mixophyes fleayi | reverse complement strand
TTGCAGGACAGGACACAGCACCACTGGACTCAGCAGGACAGAGCACAGGACACAGCACCATTGGACTCAGCAGGACAGAGCACAGGACACAGCACCATTGGACTCAGCAGGACAGAGCACAGGACAAAGCACCACTGGACTCAGCAGGACAGAGCACAGGACAAAGCACCACTGGACTCAGCAGGACAGAGCACAGGACAAAGCACCACTGGACTCAGCAGGACAGAGCACAGGACAAAGCACCACTGGACTCAGCAGGACAGAGCACAGGACACAGCACCACTAACAAAACCCAACCTCCCGCTTCCCTGATCAATGCCCGAGTGAAGATGGCGGCGGCAAACGGGGAATTTATAGAATCCGAGTATCGAGAGATCCGACGGATGGATTTGGACTCATAGCCTCGTTTTCAGTTTTTCTCAGTGGCGGAAATACCCGAACAGTGCTCGGATCGCCCTCGGATCCGCACTGTTCGGGTGGGCTCGGATTGCGATAATCCGAGTCCGCTCATCGTTAAAATAATTACATTGATATCTACAGAAGTGAGGCCCTTAGTGTTTGCAAATTACATTAATCATAAAGAATGACATAATGTCATATGGCTTTTATTATAGATACCTGATATGCTACACATTCCATCATTGTACATAAAACCACAAATTCTCTGAAATGTCAGGCATCTGCCTCAGCTCTTGTTTGCCTCTTCACAGCCCTGTCACTAATTCTATTTACTCCACACGCAATAGCAGAGCAAATATATCTATAATAATAGGGAAGTGGCAATTTTAGCCATTATACCATTTGCCGGTTCAGCCGCACATGATTTTCAGAGTATATATACAATGACATTGCTCAGAAAGAAATCAATTAGGGTCGAGCAGCAGCAGGCCAAGCCTGTGAGCTGTAAAGTGGTTAGTGCACCAATCAATAAGGTGGAACACACTTATGGAACTGTGACAAGGCTGGGAGGTCCAGAGGTGATCATGACAGATTATAATGCACTGTTAATCATTTTCTTTGGTGTCAATGCTTTATACCATGACAAATTGGCTGGAAAAAAGATGTGCACCAGGGAAACAAAGAACATATAAGGCACAGAGGGAGAACTGTAACAATACAATGACAGTTTTGTGCTTTAGTTTAATACCCACCAAAAGATTAATGAAAAGTATGGGTCTATGTGCATAGCATGCGCAATCTCAGCACTAGACGGGTTCTTTTTTTTAACCCCTTCCTCTGAATTAATCCTGGAATACTGTTACACAATTAATAATTATCTAATGTTTGTTAACAGTTTCTGTTTATTATTTTTAATTATACGGTTTTGTGTAAATCCCAAAGATATTAAAAATAAGAAAAAACAAAACAAATGCATAAATAAAAAAAAATCATTGTACATAAAAATCACCTAAAACAACTTAACTATCAATCGATAGTATCAAGTCATAGTACAGTCAATATGGACAAGTCCACAGCTCTATATCTAAAAGCTGAGAACCGCTGCCCCTCCTGGAGCAGAAACATGAGGTTAAAATGGGCCATTCATCATATTACTTATGCTAGTTACACACTGAAGGTTTTTCAGATCATTATTGGGCCAATCATCTGATAAGCGACAGCTCATCCACATATCGCGTTAGTGTGTATACTCACATGATGAACGGCAATCGCTCCAAAGTGCTGATTGGTCGTTTCATTTGGTTGGTCATACTATCTCGTTCCAATCACCTGCCGATCATGTAGTGTGTATGCACTCACAATCACGATCTCCATAGAGTTTACAAAGTCATGATCTTTTCAGCTGATATCAACAATGAACATGTCTAGGTGACTAAATATAGAGAGTGCTGTGGATGGAAGAGTTTGCTCATTCTGAGAATAAATATTTTGCTTCAGATTCACAAAAGCTAATGAAATTCGTAAGGACAATTTTGTGAATGTTTTATGTGTCTAAGAGCTTCAATAAGTATGTTTTATCCATTTTTAATATTAAAGTTTTAGTATGTAAAGTTGCTGTTTTGCTGTGCTGTGTTATGGTACACCTTCAGTGCCAATTAAATGGTGTTGAACCTACACTTAGTATCAGTTTGAGTGATCTAAGGCACCCCGTATCCTCACACTATGCACCAGACACATTAACACTTGGTTAAAGAAAAAGCAACAAGATGAAGGATGTGGATTAATCAATCATGACAGGGGAGTTTGGGAGGGTAATACATTTTTCAAAAGAGACTGCTTGGTACTAGAGGTTCTTAGTTTTATTTTATTAGTGGTTATTTCATCTATTTAAAGGGCAGCTGGAAAAATGTACATCCATTTGTTCCAGTTAGCTGATACTGACATAAACTTCTAGAACAGGGAACAGAGGTCTTCACCTATAGCAGCCGTCTTTCTCATAGAGCTAGTCATGCTCGAAGGTACTTGATTGCCCCAGGTCTTAACTCTTAGCATAGTAGAAGTTTGTATGCAATATCCCAGCTGCTAGGTAGAAGGAAGTATTCATAAAGAGGAGAAGATGGTCAGGAGTCTGTAGCAAGCAGGTAAATCAGGGACAGGCCACAGGTGGTATTCAAACAAACCACAAACAATGATACTTGACTCAAGCTTCACAGAGGGAATGACTAGAGTCTGAGCGAATTTTACGCCAAGGAAGTTACCGGCTGCACCACTATCTAGGAAGATGGAAACAGGTGGAGTTTGCTGCAAAGACAATTTGAGCAGTAATCAAAACATCATTTTTGGAAGAGACTATCTGAAGACCTAGGAGCACCTCTTCCTCAATGTATATGCCTGATATTTTTCCACCTTGTTAGGGCAAGAGTGAAGGAGATGACCCTATTTGACACAGTACAGGCAGAGACCCAAGGAGCGTTGTCTAGATCTGCCCTCTGGAGAGACGTTAAATCCCCAGCTGCATGGGTTCAGATGAAATCTAGCAGTGCTAAATAGGAGACTGGATGGGAACAGGAGGGTGAAGATACAAACTTCTCAGCCTTCCTTTCTTTAATCCTTTGCTTCATCTTAATTGCCAACTGCATGAGACTCTCCAAAGAAGTAAGCAAAGGATATTGCACCAGAGTGTCTTTAATCTGTTCGGACAAGCTGAAGCAAAATTGACTGCGGAGTGCAGGGTCAGTCCACTCTCTATCTGCACCTGAATTTTGCTCAATACTCTTCAGCAGTCTGTCAACCTTGTCTCAGGGACCTTTATATGCAGTTTGGATGAGGCCAATTGATCTGGATCATCATAGAGAAGGTCTAAGGCACTTAAGAACGCATCAACAGACTCCAGGGCAGGGCTACTTGGTTCTAGACTGAAGGCCCGAGACTGAAGGTCACATTGGAGAAGGGAGATGACAATACCACCCCTTTGATGATCAGAGCCCAAGGAGCGAGGTCTTAAACAAAAATAGAGTTTGCAGCTCTCCTTAAAGTTGTTCAACAGAGCTTGGTCCGCAGAGGATCGATCCAGTAAATTAAGCTTGGGCTCCACTGAGGGTGCCAGGCAGGCTTGCGAGGACTTTGAGGCTTCCTCCTGAGAGGATAAATGAAGTGAGAGAGCTCCTGGACCACCTGGGATAGGGTCTGGATCTGGCTGGCCAAGACCAGAGCAGGACTAGGATCCAGATTCCTCCAATAAAGGACCGTTTATAATGTTACGGCTAGCGGCTAATGACATAAACTCTTAGAACAAAGAAACAGAGGTCTTCTCCTATAGCAGCCACCTTTTCTGTAGAGATTGATGTGCTCACAGGTAATTGGTTGCCTCCAGGTCTTAACACTTAGCGTTGTAGAAGTTTATATGCATTGCCGCAGCTGGAAAGTAGGAGGAAGTATTCAGAAACAGGAGAAGACGGTATAGGAGCAGTACAGGGTCAGGGGTTCATAAAATGCAGATAAATCAGGGACAGGTTAAAGGACAGAACTGGTATCAAGCAAGTGAGTCCGACTAACAAAGTCAAAGGTCAGGGCAATCAGAGTTCAAGCAGGGTCCAAAAAACAGCAAACGAACAGAGTATCCACAGAACTTGGAGCAGGTCAGCTAGGGATGAACACAAGTGCTATAATTGCTATAGCTGGCAGAAAGGCTAATCCCTCCCCACCGTAAATAATACTGACAGCCAATCAGGAGCTCAGGACATCAACCCTGTTCATTAGCCACAGAAGGTAATAATTAATTATGGTGGTCTATGCAGGTGCCCAGTTATAAAACTGATCGGGACACAGAGGCATCCCGGCTGTTGCCCTGGTGACCGCTGGGTCGAAGGGGGTGGAGATCAGTGGCGGGCTGGCCCGGGGGGCAGGGGGGCATCGGTCCCCAAGGCCGCTCAGTCTGACCCCTGTTTGGGCCGGCCCCCCCCCCCCCGGTGGATGTCAAACTTCATTAATATTATCGGCCGCATCGCGTGTCATGTGATGCGGCCGCCTGTGCGCCACAAGGGCTGAGACTTGCCAGCCCAAGCCTGGTGGAGATGATGTCCCAGCTGTCAGATCAACAGCCAGAATATGGCCACTAACACGCGGCTTGTAACACCATCTACAAATACTATGGTTTTAAATGTTATGTGTACAAATGGGAGTTTGGATTTTGCTCAATGATAATCATTATTGGGACATAGTTATTGCCAACTATAACCTGTATAAAAATAAATAAGTAATAAACAAGGAAGTTGAAGTTTCTTCATACATAAAAAAATTAGATAAAAGCAGTTTTATGTAATGCCTTTGGAGATGTAAGAGTGTGTAATGCTGGATGGGGCATATTCAGTATGTTCCACATCAGAGCAGGTGGTATAAAAAGAAAAGCCTAACATGTGAGATGTGTTCCGAGGTCCACAGGAGAGTCAATTTCAGTGTTGAAATGAGTCAAGTTTGTATTTATTGTACATGAATTCCAGGTAGAGCGATTGAAAACAGAGCTGCAAAAGGGAAAGAGGAACAAGTGAAGTTCCCAAGACTGAGGTATAGAACTAGGTTTGAAAGTAGAACTAAAATAGCTCAATGTACCACTAAACTGATCTGAGTCTAAATACTTAGCAAAGTGAAAGCCAGTTTAGAATGAGTTACATGAAGGTTGTATTTTGAGAGCATGGGTATATCAGCAGGATCAACCAGGTGTAGTACTGAGCAGAGTTAAAAGGGACATTTAACCTAAAACCACATGCAGGAATAAATAAGTAAGAAGTGGCAGTTCCATAATGTGTTATTTCAAGTGTTATTTCAAGTGATATTTTTCTGCAAAATGTTACTGTGATCAGGAGATTCATACTGTAAAAATTAATGTGATTTGTACTGACATGTGTTTTAAGACTGCAAATAAACCTCAATAATTAATTTATCCAATACAGGTGACCTGGCACTGTTACTTCATCTTCACTATGCCTGTTCTATTGACATAAAAACTACATACAGAAGAGCACCAGTTTGTTGACTTTGACCCACATCTCTATGCAATCTCTAAGCTATCATGGGCGTATGTTTACACACTTGTTACGTCTAGCATACGTGTAGTGCCAATGCTACTCTTTACAGCTGTATGCAACTTGACTGAATACATGCACATAAATTAGATTATTTTTCTTGTGGGTTTATTTTGCTATATACCTTTGGGACAGAAATGGGACCACCTCTAAGTAATTTCCATAGACAGGACCAATTAGAGGTGCAGAAAAAAAGCATATGAATGTAGTCTAAAAAAAGTCTAAACACACAATGAAGTGTGATACAGTACAAGCAAAAGAGTCAGTAAAAATTGTTACAATACATTGCTGTTAGTTAAAGAAAAAAATAAAAGGAGAAGGCTTATGTTGAAGGTAACATAGAAATGGTAGACAGCCTAAGTAACTATTACTCTATAATCACTATTGACAGTCTAAAGGTGTTACATACACAAGGAAGGGAAGATATACCGTATAGCCTACTGTACTGTAGGCACAAATAGATTTACTGCAGAAGAGATGTTGCACAAACTCTCACTTGACTCTTAGTTTGGCAATTGGAGTACTGAGAACATAGAAGACTAAGGAAGAAGATCAAAATGGGATCTGTAAAAGAATGAAGAAAAGTCTGTTTATTGAAATCAAGTTCATGAAATGAAAGCAGAAATGCCCATTTGTTCTGGTTGTCAGGAAAGACATCCCAAGAACTGTTCTAGTCTTTGATTCATCTTCTCCATAAGGCCAGTGGCCTATGGGTGTTAGGATGAACATGCCCAAAGGGAGACTCTAAATTTAGAATTCAATTGGGAATTTTTGTCAAATACAAGAATGGAAGGTTCTCCAAACATCTTGTAATAAAAATGTAATCTACTGCCACAGCCAATGATAATTAGCAGCCTATCATCTTCCTTACATCCATATGCCTCACATCACATGACAATGTACCTGCTTAATTTACCTTACCTTCTGTATTCCTCCTACACACTTCCATAAAACTTCTTTCCAAACTTCTCCTCTTTCCTGCGTGTTATTTCTACAAAGTCATGACTATGGATACAACAAGCATTAAGATGACATCTAACATTATGCCATCCCCGAAGGTACACACACCAAGTCATTCATTAACAAAACATTACATTAATGAATAAATAATAAATAAATGAATGAGTAAGCGGACAGTACGTCTTTACCCCTTAATGAATAACCAGCATCAGTACTAAAGCATAGGCTGATTAAAGTAAATGGAGGGCAACATAAAGAGTAAGGGTCCTCATGCAAATGCGGTAACCAGCTCCATGCTATGCTATGCTAGGCTGGACTGGTTACTGCACGATATGTAGACCCACAGTGTGATGTTCTCCTGTCATATGTAATGCCAACCTGAGTCTAGTGAGCATAGAACAGAATTCACTATGGGAAAAATTACACACTACTTGTGCAAACCAGTCCCTTGTTGAATATAAATGGGGCTCATCCTGGTATCTCAGCACAATGGGTACCATTATAATGGGTTATAATGTGTAAAACATAAATAACATTGTGGAACTACAAATCCCTGTAAGCCCATGGCAGCCATTGAGCACTTGGCTATGCTGGTGCTTGTAGAGCTACAAGAGGTAGTATGTCTCAAGCTGCCAGGGCATGCTTGAGCTTGTGAGTCCTGGAAGCCAGGATCTGCTGAGCCAAAAAAAACATCAACTTTAAAAAGCATTTTCATTAAAACAAAAATGCCCCCAATCCTTTGTTTACCATTTAATTAAAACAGCTAAATTTAAAGATAATCTTTTTCCTAAAGTACTCCATAGGGAATCTTCATCCACAAAGTACTACACAGGGAAACAAATAACTGCTTTTCATTGAGCTCTGTGGCTAAATTATATACAACTGAATGTGACCACCTAAATACAGTGTTATGTTGCACGTATTTCTCCCCTAGTACTTCACTCCCTGCTTTCCTGTATCTATGAACCCTTCTGTTCCCTGCAACTATAAACCACCTGACAAACTGACCTATACAAGCAGAAATTAATCTCTCACTCAAAGTTAATTCTTATTCCATCTTGTACAGCTCTATTTCTGTCAGGCTTCACTGTTCTTTTATGTATTGCTCCCTCGGCTATTAATGCTCCCTTAAGTATTATCTTATTATTTATTTATAAAGCATCAATCATATTGTACAGCTCAAAGAACATATTATCTTTCACTACCTATGTTTTGGGACTATGGGTGGAAACTGGAGCACCCAGAAAACACACACAAATATGGGAAGAATATAAAAACGTCACCCAGATAGGTACCTGGTTGAAATTGAATCTATGACGCCAATCAACAGTGCTAACCACTGTGCAACCATGCTGCCAAATGTTTTCTCTCTCTCATGCCTAGCTCCTGCTTTGCCCCATTGACTTGACAGTCTTTATTTGTGCACATTACTCGCAATGCTTTAATATAACTTGTCTCATGAGCCATTTCCACCCTGTATCTCCTGACCTTTTCCCTCTCCATGCTTCCTCTACACTTTCCTTATCATCTTATTTACCTCTTCACCTCCCTCCTAGTTCTGCATATTCCTTACTTCCCTCATCTTTTGTCTTCTCATCAGGTACCCACTTTCTTATGATATGATCTGACCCCATACTTCACTTCCCATGATACATCCTTTTGCTTTCACACCTACTCTCGCCACAATACACCTGAGGGTTCACAACACTAGTTCTAGATGGCAACTGTCAGATAACTATTCACAATAACAGCAACAAACACCTCTTCCTGTTATAAGCACTCTGCTAAGAACAGCAGTATAGTTATTCACCTCACCTGGCTCATCTACTCTGCAATGAACCCTTTAGTGAAAACTTCAAGTCAACTCGGACAGTTTATCTCACCTGTTTGTAGCCTTCATAAAGTGCCGTAGTGCTATCAAATCCTTGCAGAGACAAAGTTTTGTTTGTGCTTTCAAGAAGACTTATTTTGTTTGACTGTACATCACAGTTCTACCTTTTTCAATCCTTCACCTTTGGCATCATCCTCATTATTCTAATGCCCCTAATCCTTTGACTTTTGCTTTGTCCATGCATATTGTACCTTCTACAATTCTTTGATTTCAGCTTGTGCCTTGTTACCAGTCCTCTCAGGACCCCAGCCAAGTGGTTCTTTCCTGGGAACTGCCAGCACCGTGACAACACCACTCAACTATAAGTCTACATCCCACATTCCCTCCTCACCTTGTTCCTTCTCCTGGTTTTTCTGTCCCAACCTTGGTCTGCAACTAAATCACATGCTTTACCTTCACCCTTTCTTCAATCTCAAATCACCTCCCTCAATTGAGCCAATCATATCCACAACTTCACACTAACCTCTTAAATCACAGCTCTCTCTGAATGAATTGGCATCCATTCACAATCATTTTACTGCAACTCAATTAACATTCTTGTCATCGCTGCTTTTGCTAAACCTGGATGTCCTCCTCTAACACTGCTGCCCCCACAAATCTTTTCTCCTTCTCTTCCTTAGAGTACGATTTCCTCCAGTAGTGCTCAGTAGTATGGTGGTATTTTTGCAATTAACAGGTCTGTTTAGAGTGCCACAGCTGGAGCACCAGAGCATGTGAGTGATGGCAGGGAAAGCTCTATTTAGGGTTGAGGTGAGATTGCGGTTATTCTGGGAGAGTGAAGTGGTTCAATTGTGGAAGATAGAAGACATCAATTTAGTGCAGATTATGACAAATCTAAAGTATATTTCCTAGATTGTTTTTTTTCTCTTTTTAACATACAAATAATCTATCCCTTTATTTGATACAGAGACAGCAATATTTAGGGGGGGAATTCTAAGTAACAATGAAGGGCGCATATTATTACCGTTACTATGGTAATTTTAACGCATATTTTTGCTTGAGGAAAATCAGGATTGAAAATAACGTACTAACGGTAACGGTAATAATGCACATCTATTGCCGTAGTAATAGTGAATTTCCCATGGAATTCTACCTGTTACACATTCACTACCTTTTCATGTTTGGCTGGGCTTCAGTGAAGAACCTATCAGTTTAAGTGGGGGTGTTTCAAACATCATTGATTTCTGACTTTAGTTCTTTAATCCTTAACAAGTTATTACATGTATAAATGTTATTTGTGACAGTGTAACAGCACCTGATGTTTATAGAGATTAAAATTGAGAAGGGAATTGTGCTTTTGCCTCCTAATCTCTCAAGTCTGTTATCCATGACAGTCGGCCAATACAGTAGTGGGGCCAAGAACCTTTGTGTTCTTGGCCCTGCTTTCTATGAAAACAATTTTCAAAACTAAACTCCGTTTTGGTTGGCTAAACTTAAAAAATAAAAGTTATTCCCTGCAAAAACTACACAGCCCAAGTCGTATAGATGACTATAACTGTAACTGGTACATGACAATTACTATAAATAACAGATTCTTAACAAATCATTTCTGAGTCTCTCAAACTGGAAAATTATTTTAAACTCTGGCCCTCTATTATAGGCAGGCATATGTCACTTTTGTGATGTAAATATTCAGTGTCAAAGCAGAAGGTCAGAACCAGAACCTGGCAGGAATCAGAAGACAGCAAAGCACAACTGTTTAAATAATTAGCAGTGAGAAATGAAGCTGTCTGCACTTTAAAAGTGTAGGCAGCATGTGAAGATAAAGAATTTATCTGACCAAATTATACCCACTTTATGCTGGCTAGCCCCCCAGGGGTGCCTTAATATGCCATGGAAGCCTACCCAGTTGCTTATAGGGTTCTTACAGTCACTAAGGCAAATGCAGCTAGAAAAAGTAATACAGTACATTTATTGTAATATAAACAACCACTAGAATACTATATAAATAAATAGCAGGCAGGTTTAGCACATTTTCTGTCCTTTACCCCATTAGCTTAAGGAGCTTCAGTCAACTGGATGTAATGACTTGCTTAATCCTGGCCACTTTGCCTGACAATCTCTCCTCTACCAGATTGGTAGGAGTCAAGCCTGTGGTCTCCCTGTTAGATCAGGCCCACCAAGTAACAAGTCCTATGGAGTTCTCCTGAGCTGCATATGTACCAGCAGGATGCTCAGTCCAGGCGAAACCTAGACTTCAATGCTGGAGTTCTTCCCAGGATCAAATGAAAAAGAAAACCACCTCCTCTATGTCTCACTTTATCCTCTATACCCTGTAGTTTTCCAATGCTCCATGGATGGGTCAGAGGAGGTCTTAGATAGTGGGAACCCATAAGAATGGCTGTCAAAAGGGGCTGTTACAGGGCTGTCCCTTCTCATCCCAATACATTCCTTGGTCCCCTGCTGGGATGACTCCAAGGTGTCTGGTGGAATACAACGTCAGACAATGGGGACATAGTCAGGTTAATTAAGGGGCAAGACCAAGATGATTAACTGACACTCCCCTGACACTCCCCTTACAAGCTTTTTCAGCAAGAACTAGCTTCCAGCTGATAAGGACTTCCTGTAGAGAAAGGAGGTGGAGAATTAATGCAGCTACAGCCCCCTCACCTGTATCCTTGAACTGGACCCCACCCGATCCTTACCCATAACACACCTGGCTTCAATTTAAGAACAATGGGTAACAGCATCACTGCAATATCAACAACATACAATAAACAATATATATTTTTACTATGAGTAACATAAAGTGAAAAAGTCTCCTATATAGGCATGCCTACAATGTCCCTTTATCCACATGTAATTAGACACTGCATTTGCACTCTGGTGAGCTGGGGAACATTATAAGGACTATAAAAAGTACATGTTGGTATGTTCCACATTTTTGTGAGAAACGATAGACAGGCTGATTAAGCTAATATCAAACTTATATCATCACACAGCCAATCAAAGCACACATAAGAAACCAACCACCTTCAGCCAGTTTCATCCTGGTATGATCACATGATGTCCAAAGCAATCAAGCAGTCAGTAGTATGGACGACATTTTGTGATGGAGTATGTCTGCACCCTCCACTTTTGATAGATAGCTTTATGGTAAGTAGACCTTGCAACACAAAGGCGCTGAGCTTTTCTCCCTACATAACCTGACAGAATCTTCAAAAGTTAAGCATGTAGTAGGTATATGTGTGAAGTTTGACTAAATGTTACATTTTATTGCTTGTTATGTTTACAAATAATGTTTACAATTAAAAGGTTTACTACAATTGACACCCTGTGGTGGGTGGCTTATCATGCATTTGCAAATGGGTGTAACTGAGAATTATGCATTTGTATGTACAAGTAGAAATTGCAGCTCTTTTAATCTCTTTTGCAGGGAGATTTGTATCTGTATTTGCTCCTTTCAGGATAACCCCACCCTTCCAATCACCTGCTGTTAACCTGTAAATTGACTGAGCAAATTTCCTTTTTGTATTGTTTATTTGAGAGGCATGCTCTTGCATCAGTATCTGATGGGGAGTGCTAGTGCTATACTGCCATTTGTAGGTTTTTGGGGTACCTCTTGGTAAGTTAGCTCTCAATTAGAACACATATATATGTATAAATATATAATAGAGACTCTTATTGTTGAGAGTTAGGATCACCCTATTTGCAGAAGGGCCATGACGTGGCTGGTGGCTTATCATACATTTGCAAAGTGTGTGTAATTGAGAAATCTGCATTTTTATTTGCATTTAGATATTACTGATTAACAGTGGCGTGCTGTAGGATTTTTCTCTGTATTTGTTCCTTTCAGGCTACCCCCAACCTTCCAAACACTTGCTGTTAACCTATAAATTGATTGAGCAACTTTCCTTTCTGTATAGGCTGTGAAAAATGCAATAATAAGAGTAAAAGATATGATCATTTGTGTACAAATCAAAA
The DNA here is from genome assembly GCF_038048845.1 of Mixophyes fleayi. Taxonomy (NCBI): domain Eukaryota; kingdom Metazoa; phylum Chordata; class Amphibia; order Anura; family Limnodynastidae; genus Mixophyes; species Mixophyes fleayi. Next base: position 69,071,887 of record NC_134412.1, on the reverse strand, counting down.
GGACAGTTGTTGTCAGCACTTATCCTTAACACTGTATACCTGTGTGTATTTAACATAATGAAAACATGAGGTAGTAGTTCATATTTTAATAAAAACATTTAAGCCTGCATCCTAGTGTCCAGGGCACCTCATTATATGCAGGTCCTACATCGGTGTAAATGCTTTAAACACCATTAAATTGCAGTTAAAATGAGATGCACTCACCTCCCAGGTATATAGGCTTACATCTAGAAAGGGCTGGCTTGTAAGCCACACACAATTGAGCCTTAAATAGGCTTGATAAACAGCTGCTAAGAGGACATAAGGAAATATTTTGAGACAAAACTATAGGGAAAAATAATAAGCATGTGCTCGGTATAGCCCATATTATATGTGGTACCAGCTGCATGGCAATATAAATGTCCATATATATATACAAAACAAATAGACAGTTGTAAGCACTTATCTTTAACAATGCATATCCGTTTGTATCTAGCATACTGAATACATGAGGTAGTAGTTCATATTTTGATCAAAACATTTAAGCTTGCATCCCAGCATCAAGGGCACCTAATTATATGTAGGTTCTACACTGTCCTATATGCTTTAATTATCATTAAAATGCAGTTAATGTGGAATATACTGAGTGCAGGATTATGATAATATGTGTATTCTGCCTGAATATATTAGTTATCAAGCAAAATCAAGTTCAAGGTCACAATATTGAAAAGCTAATTTGGGTTAGAACTAAGTTTAGTGGATGAGCTTGGAGTAAGACCTGATGCAAACATAATTTAATTTTTTGTCTCTAAGTTAGAGTTCCAGTGAACATATGTATTTTTGGACAAAATTAATCCTGAGCAACCCAATATGATTTGGTTCTGGGTTACTTCCTCATTCAGACACTACTACCAGACATTACTAGGTATACAAAAAAAACATAGGAAAATTGAGAATGATAAAATGTGGGAAACATCAACCCTTTTTTATATTTAATTGAATTATAAGCCAATTCATGCTAAATACACTTTTAATAAAGTCCAAATTACACTGAATGTTTCTTATTAGAAGTTTAAAATAGTCCATGTATATTACATCTACCATTTTACTCTCTGTGAAAACATCTCTAATAGCTGGAAAAAAATTGAAAAATAAAAGGTCCTTGAAAAGTAGTTTAGTAATAATCATTCATTCTTGTTCTTCTAAAGTGGTTTCCATAGCACTTCAGCTTTTGTCTCCTCCAAAATACCAGCTTGTAATACAGTACCATTATTTCAAGTAATTTCTTTGTAATAATAGGCTGTGATATAGAGTTGTACTCTGTCTCATCCTCCCTGAAACTCATATAATGCACCAAGTCCTATATTTAATATAAAACTTGCATTATATAAAGTGCAATGTTCTAATAGGTCAATGCACTGGTTTTACATTATAGATTGCAGTACATTTTAACATTATTATATTTAAGTATGAGTAGTATGTCTGTATCTTATTTCAGGGTAAAATTAAGCTTGATTGACAGACTTAATGCTTTCCATATACACTGCTAAATCGCAGATGATATTATGCAATCAGTCCGATATTGTCATATAGGTAACCCAAATTATCTGCAATACCCAATAATGATCTCCAGGTTAGAAGATGATGTGTGTTAGTACGGGCTGAAGAGAACCACAATCAGGTTCCAGTGAGGCTGAAATTTCTGACGTGTTTGGGGAATGATTCTGTCACTTTCGGGCTGAGTGACCGCATCACAGTGTGTGGCTAACTTAAGAAAATAATGTTCTAAAACTCTAGCTCAAACACCTTTTAACATCTGATTCATTATGGTACGTAAATGCCGGTACATGACGTATGTTGCATAGAATCTGTGCATGTCCAGAATAAAAGCATATGCCAGAGAACGCAGCAACATACAATTCATCTTTAAGCGCAAAGGACACTTAGTACAGCCTACGATTTCAGAGGCGAAACAGTATGGGGAATGGGCATACTCACGTAGTCAATGTACAGCACAAGTGTGCCAAGTTCAAGCGCACCCAGCAGCATCCGATTCAAGCTTTTGGGCATCTCAAAAGGTATGTGTTTTCCTGTAGTATCATTTGCACCAGCTGCAGGTCTGGTATAAGTGTCGAATTGCTAGTGATGACGGTCATGTATGAAGGAAAAAACATGTGTTTGCAATAAGGAGCAGCTGTAAAAATGCATTTTATGTACAGTAGACATTATTAACATCCTAATAAATGTTTTCTATGGAGGAAAAAGGGGAAAACTTTTTTTTTTTTGGAATGATTTGTCATTATTGACTATATTATTAACAGGTTTACATTGAAATGTGTTTTTTCTTTTCTGTCGTTCTTTTGGGACTTTATATTTCACATACGTATTGGACGTATCCTGCAGTGTATTGTCTGTTAGAGCAGAGCAGAACTAGACCCGTATTCATCAACAGACATATCTTTATATCCGCTCCTAGTTGAATATATATATATATATATATATGCATGCAATACATTTATTTTATATGATTCAATGTATTTGTTATGCCCAATATTACAATTAATATTTGATGCACAGTACAATTGAAAATGTTTTGCAAGTAATTTTTCATTAAGACCTATGCAGATAGCACACTACCAAACAAAGGTACAGCTTGTCGATTTAGAGAGGTGTGAGAAGGCAAAAACATATCCAGACATTTTTTTTTAATGTATTGAGCTTTCATACTAAAACTATGGTGAAAACAAGCCCTTGAGCTTAGAACAGCTCTCAAACTGTACTTTACGTATTTTGAATCAGCATGCGGCAGAAAATCATAGGCTTGTATTTGAGTGTCCAGTATTTTTGTCTGCAATCATCTCTTTCACATTGAAGTGTATCTTACCGTGCATAATATTCTACTTAGAACCACCTGCAGTACATAATACATCAGGATCCTGCATGCACAGTACGTACACGTCTCTCATATGTAAATCATATAAACTGAAGTGCATCATAAATACATTTTGCAGGACTTTTTTGTGTGCATAATAAGGAGTATCAAAATGTATACATTGTATATTTATTATGTTCAGAAATATATGATGAGGTGTGACATAGTATGTATCCAGTGCCTCATTGCTTTTAAATATTCTCCACATATGAGAAAAAGAATATCAATAGGTGTTTACAAATCATGTTGTAAAACAAAGAGCAGAAACTGCAGACTGCTTCACTGTCACTGTTCCAAACCCCACTCACACGTTAAGACTTACACTGTACTTACAATAAACACAGTAAATTTATTATAAACAGTACATGATGGCGCAGAAGGCCATTTGCGAGTCAGCTACAAATAGTAGCAGTAACCAAACAGTGTATAGCCATCCGGCACTTACCACTGGCCTCAGGATGTAAGCCTTTACAATGCTAAATCTGGCGTCAGGGTGACTACTTCTCTGAATGACGTGTCCTCACAAAGCAGGTCAAGGAATCCCCTTCACAAAAGGACCAAGATCCAAAGAACTTTGAAGAGGGCAGTGTTCTGCAGCCGATCAGCGAAAGCACCATATGAATTAGTCTCCGACTCACAAATACCTTCCTGCTGAACTGTGCCTGCTCTGTACAGAAGGAGAAAAAGTGTTAGATATGTAAAATCACCTAGCCCGTGACAGGTACATATGACAGGAGGGAGGGAAGAATTTCCTGCAGTGAAAGAGACCCAGCAACTCTTAGGAGGAACCTTTATACTGGGGCTGAGAACACTTCCATTAGATCTAATTGGCTGGGACCTACAGTGGACCTAACTCCGAATGTGTAAGTACCTGATTCCACCACAAACATCTGTGTTTAAGGTTGTTTGACTTATGGCCTCACTTGTCATACACTGCAGACCAAGGAATCCTCTTCACAAAGGGACCAAGCACCAAAGTACTTAGAAGAGAAGAGGACAGTGACCTGTGGAAGCACAGTATAAATTAGTCACCGTCTCAATAATGCCTTCCTGTCAATGCTGTAGTCCTTTAAAGGACTAGCATACAGCCTTCCACCAATTTACCAAATTACCATTATCAAACTCCAGTAGATTTGCTCCATGAAAGAATATAAACCCTCTCCCGTGAGGAGTACACCATCCACCCTATACCAGTGTTTCTGGTCTGTAGTGATCAATCAGTGATTAATTCACACACCACCCACTGCCCGGACCGCTTGTCTTGTGGACCTATTTACTTATTTAATCGAAATCCTGCATTATGGGAGCCGGGATCTGACATCTCCAGGAGAGCCTGGGTATCACGTCTGACCAGAATATTGTTACTGCAGGCCAGCGTGCATTGATGGTCCACAAATCCTTCCTGATGGAGATGATCAAATCAAGGGACATACCCTTCCCCACATCCCTAAATGAAGGACTAAAATGTCAGCGGGACCAGCCGTTTCCATCTCTAACGACAAGAACGACATGAGGGCCGACCACCCCAAACCCCTCCTACCCAGCCATCTTACAACTGTGGGATGCGCAATTGAGGACCAGTTGCACGCCATTGGGTGCCTGGATGCCCAGTACAGGTATGAGTGACCTACCACCCATGTCCGTATGTTCTCCATGCAAGTGCCTAGAAGCAAACAAAGCAAGTGTACATTAGAGATGTCCAGGTACTGTATGACACACAGGTAGTTCCCTGAAACCAAATGGAGTGGGTTGAGAAGGGGGTTGAGGGAATCTCTGTGAAGTTAAAAACCCACACATAACTAATCCAGCCTTGATCCCAGGAGAAATTAAGAAAAATCCCGGTATGCCCTCGCTAAAAGCGACAAACAGCAAAGCCCTAGGTTACCGAAGGAGGGGTAGACCGGGAATGCACCTTTTCTTTCTGCGGCCATATGTAATATTTGTAGCCATCAAAGTTCCATCTACCCAGTGGCTTAATAGCTGCAATGAAAGCAATCCTGAAGGAATGGGTGCCGTAAAGAGCTGGGTCTAGACCAGGAAATTTGAAATAAAGCATTGCATTGAAATTTAGTGAGGAAAGATCATTTGTTGTGTACCAACCGTAATTCCCCATCATGGGTTCGAACCCCAACCATTTGGATATGCAGAGCTACTGAGCATATACTGGAGTCCCCATATGCAGGTAAATTTGTACATTGGTCTTACCGAAATTGCTGTTACTTAGATTGAAGCAGTTGCTTTTAAACTACCAGCTGCCCAGGGACTTAAATGCAGTAATAGAAGAACATGCCCCGGCTGCAGCATTAGCTGCCCCAGACTCAAGGAGTGTTGGCGCCGCAGAGGGATGGATGGATACCCACGAACAACAAAGAATGTGAAATAGCGTGCTAAACTAAAATTTGGACAGAGGGGCGTGACTAAAATGAAAAAGTGGGCTAACCCCATAAAATTGAGTACCAAAGCGATCAGGCCGATGGTCGATGTCACCTGTGCAAGCATGTCAATCCAATGAACTTTTGCTTTAACGCTGCGATGGAAGATACTTTTAAAGCGCTAAAAAACTGCTAATAATTAAATAAAGTCAAGTAAGAAACCAAGCGTCACACAATATGTGACCACACCTTTGTATTAAAATACTGCTTACCGAAAGTTAACGGACATATGGTCAGCCATAGGTGAATCAATGGAAACCCCAAGCTCGCTAGCAAATGTCTGCCTGTGACCCCCAACTTTCAGTCAGATGGCAAGTAAAGCCACATCAGCTCTATTTATGCAACTCTTAGGTGTTATCCACTTCCATAATAAACTCTATATTATAGTATTAGAAGTCATCAGTTAGTGTAGCGCCATGTACAGTATCAAAACCGACAAGTGGTACAAAGTGGTACTCCAATTTAAAGGGCCTGGAGACAGTCATTCACCCTTAACTTGAACCTATAATATAACACTAATATAACAGGCCAACGTAGGCAGGAAAGCGTATAAATTGTTGTGTGACAAAACTGCACCTCAAAACACTCCCCTAGCCAACAATGTATTTTTAAATGCATGTTATAAAAGATTCTCGAATGAAAATCAGTGTATGGAAGCATAACCTCTGGAACATGTTCCCAAATCTGAAATAAGCGCAAGTCAAATCCATTGTTGCAGCAAAACATTAAAGTGTGTAAAGTGTAACGGGTAACTTGGTTGTACTCTGGAATGTTCTCGGTCATATTACTGTCTACAGTGTTATGCTATGACCCCTGATCTAAAATAAGCGGGGTAACACCTGCTACATCATGTCGCACAGGCACTAAAGGGCCATAGAAATGTTAACTAAAGAGCTTGAAAGCATCAGGTACCCACTCCAGAAACCTGTAACCTAGTTAAACCCCTGAAGCTAGTGCTTTAACCAAATAGCTATATGTGTAAAGTGTAGTAAGCGAAGATCCAAACTTGGGCATGCTCACATTTTAATGACACTGGCTAAATTCATAGAAAATATTCCCGCAAATTAGAATTTAGTATTGGGTCCTCAGTATTTACTGAATAAAAAGCTGACAGACATGCTCAAATAACAAAATTATCAGAAACTGGGAGCTCGTAGAGCAGTTGACATAGATTTAGGTGAAAACACCAATTAGGTGAAATTATCCTGTGCCAACAGGGAATGTGGGATGTAGATCTCAATAAGGGAGCCATATATTACTTCCACTCGCTTTTGGGTTAATGCTAAATCAGAGACTACGTATTACGGCCCTAGAATAGTCTCAGTCTTGTAGACTAGTTATGCCCTTTAAGTAGTCACTGAGCAGATGGGTAGGTATGATAAACAGCCCCGCCCTCGTACAATGAGGCGCCTAACCTAGGTGTACCTGTCTCCAGTATCAAATCATTCCAAACTTGCATCCCTTAAACAAAATGATGGTAAATGTGAGTGTGAGCCTTGAAATATGCTTAAAGGAAGGCACAGTTTATTTGTCAAGAGATGAAACAAATAAAATGCTATGTCAGCATATGAAATATGCCACTTGAATTCAAATCCTGGGGAACAAATAGTGCACAAAGGTAAATAGCTGGTTATGTGTGGGGTAAATGGGAGGGGGGTGAAGGTGCCCTTACCTGCCACACCTCACACCTCACAGGGGTGGCTGGGAAGTGGGCAAGAGGCTGAGGACTGAATGCAAGTGAGGGAGAAGTGCTACCATTAAATTGAGGCTGAGAGGGGTAGTTGGCTGCACCCCCATTTGGATGGCCATGGGAACCTGTGTTGAGGGGATAAGGGGGCAGTGAGAGGGCATCACCATCTCACGGTGGCCCCCTTGATAGCTGGAAACTGACCCCCATTCTGGGATGAGAATGGATGGGCCATATGTGGGGGCATAAGCAGGGGTGGAAACACCTTCAAAGAAAAAGAACAAAAAACAGGGGTAAGGGGGTCGGGTAACAGAATTAGATCCATAACTTTGGACATGTGTGTCTCACACCTAAAATTAATGTTGCATACAATTATAATAGCATTTTCTTATTTTTGACATGCTGCAAATAGAGTGTGCATTATTTATGTGTTTTTTTTGTTGTTGTCTGCTATGGCTGCTACTTGAGTCCAGCAGGTGTGAACCTGAGAGGGAAAGGTTGGCCCCCCCCCAACTTGGGGCTGGTGCAGCAGTGGGGGAATACAGGGACCATCTTTTGGGCCCCTCCCTGGGATGAACAACATAGTGCTACACAAGTTTGAATGCCGCCTGTCTCATTGTTGATCTATGAGGGAGTGGAGTGGATGCACAACCCCTGTCCACCACTCCTACAGCATTGGTCCCCACCCTGAGAGCAAAGCAGTGTGGTTGCTTGCTCCGGGGCATAATCAGTCTGAGCTTCCGGACTCTCGAAATGAGCAGCAGTTGCTGTAGCAACCGCCACTCTGAGGTGCTGATGAACACTGCTTGAAGTGGTGATACAGGGGGCATAGTGCATGGTGGCCAAGAAATAAACATGGCTGTGGCCCAAGCAAGTAAATTTGGGAGGGCAGGTGGGAGTGAGCTGGGGGTATTAGCATGGCTGCAGGAGAGGGGATAAAAATGTTGGCGATAGATGGAGGGGGAGATGGTGGGGCATAATGGCTGTTTGTATCAGGAGCCAGAACAGTTCAAAGGGAGAGGGGGAAAAGAGATGGAGACAGCCAGGGGAAAGATGGAAAGGAGAGAGCAAGAACATGGAAATAAAGAGAGGTAATAAGAAGAATAAAAGTTAAGAAAAAAAGTGTGACGTGACTAATACTAAGCCTGTCTTGTGTTACAGGTTACCTGGATTTCATGCAGTAAAAGAGAGCCAGCAACCCTTGGGATGAGCTTTATACTGGAGCTGAGAACACTCCCACTGGATCCAATTGGCTACAGTGGACTTAACCCCAAACGGGTAACTACCTGACGATCGTACGAACATCAACGTTTAAAGGCGTTCGACTTATGGCCTCACTTGTCAAACTGGAATGGAACTACTTTAATTGAATGCATTGTGCTGATGTACCCTCTTCTGTAGTTAAAGCTCATCACAGAAGCTTAGACCACCAATACTGTGGGAGAAAACTACTAAAGATTATGTATTTCTGAGGATTTAAATGTTAAGAAAAAGGAATTTACAAGATTCTTTAAATATCTAAGCTTTTGTGCTTCATTTCAATGGGGTTGTACACTATGGGCCTGAGTCATTAAGAAGTGTAACACATAGAAAAGGAATAACTTGGCACCTGAGCAAAACCATGTTGGAGGCGAGGTAAATTTAAAATGTGGGTACAGATATATAGATGGGGTAGGGCATGTCCTAGATCAACTTTAAATTTCATTGTAAAAATAAAGCTATCAAATATTTGTGTTACATGAAAAAACAGCTAGTACTTTCCTCACATGCAAAATATTAAACTAATTTGCACCCCTTGAATTGGAACATGGTGTGTCCAGAAGAAAACTTACTCATTTGTTTGCCTTTACTCTATTTTTGCCTTGTTTTCCTTAATGACTCAGGCCCTATGTGTAGAAACTCCAGTAAACTAACAGAACTCTGCAGCATTGTTAATTGTTTTCCTCATTTAATGTTAGACAAATCCAAATGGTCAGCATGAGAAACGACTTCTGATTGGCTAGTTTGCAAAGGGGAGTCCAGGGTACTTCCTGCTTTGTTCATTTAATGAGGAGCAGCTCTAGTGTACAGCCATATTTTTTGCTCACTCCCCATTGTACTACTATGGATAAAACGATAAGAAACCTATATTATTTCTCATTAAACATTGGGGATGAAAAAAGAAGAAAATATTATATTTAAAGTGGTGGTGTTTATTCAAATAAACTTTATTTATTTGTGTATTCATTTTTTTTCCTATTTTAGTATAACAGACAGAAGCCTTGAGGAACCTCTTCCTTTACACTAGGACCACTGTGGTGGCCAATATGCCACTTCAGCTGAACCAATCTTCTTTATTATATTGTGAAGGGTGATGCTATTTTATGCAGCCATCCCCCCCTCCCCCATATCCTTCAAAGATGCACAAGCCCTGCACTTTTACAGACAGTGGCTGGCCAATTCATGGCAGATGTAAAAAAAAAAATATTTTCTATTTAATAAACTGGTAAATGGGACATGGCCTGGCATTAATTTCCTCATTCTTAGGGATCCACAAAGAGCATCAAATAAAATATAATTTTTTTTATTCAGCTTATCCCATTAATGGTAACCTGATGTGTTTTCTTTCATAAACTTTATTGGTTTTATGTCTATGGAGCTAGAGGTATATTTCACAGTAAGACACATGAAATTAAGTTGGGTGGACTGTCCCACAATAATTGCATCATTTGAAGCCATTGGCCATCAAAAGATGAAGCAGCAATCCTGGAAGAATAGGGTGAAACAAGACTGAATGTGATGCGACTATGCAATGTTCATACTTAATTATGTGCTTCTTCTTAAACAAGAAAAATCCAAGGCTTCAGTCACTCTTTGCAGATGGCAAAAGTCTGAGGGTTATTCAACCCTCTTCATGTTGCAGTACTGCAATGAGTAGTGAGTTGTGTTTGCTACAACTGCAACTATATTAGATTTATATACTCTTATATACTCAATTATGGGTCATTCCACATCAGATCACCCAAAAAAACATGATTTGTCCACCACCCGTCTCAGATTTTCTTGAATTTTTTTTTAGTTAAGAGAGGATGTCAAAACAACTATTTCTGCCAAATATCTCGACTGTCTGACAATTAGTTGATTATATATTGATTTTTCAATTTATTAAATAATTTACGAATCGCGGGTTCTTTATCCAGTTGATTTGAATTATTACGGGTGTTTATTAAGGAATCGACACAAAATTTGGACCCCTAAGGTAACTCTTCCTCCTGAATCCAAAAATCCAACCCAAATTACTGTATCAGCCTCATGTTTTGCATTACGGCAAAAACGCACATTTTTCGATTATCATTAAAAACGCTATATTAAATTGACATTAAGGATCCCATTTTTTGGAGGGTGTTTAAAAAAAGGTATAAATTATTACCACAAAAAAAATCAGCCGGGTACTCTGTTTCATAGTGGAGAAAAAAAATAATGAAGTTGATGCTCGATTACTGCTGTACAGCATACATCATTTACACATTGTTAAAAACCATACCAAAAAAGTGAACTAAACTGAGGCAATGGGATAAAACTCCCATACAAGGAAATGAAACAAACAAAAACTAATGGGAAGGGGATTCCCTTTAGAGAGACCAAAACTGAAACTTTCCAGAGAGAGAGGGAGACACAGAAAGAGTCAATCATGGCAGCTGCTCATTTGGTAGTCTTTTAAATACGGACTGCCTATGCTCCAGGTTTGAGTTGGACTAGATAATGGTTCCATATGCACTGCTGATGAACCAAATGTAAGTATTCAATTTGTTCAATTCCCATCACGCCTCTCTTTGTTCCTATATTTACTTCATAGTTTAAATATTAGAATACATTTTGACTGTATTCATATTTCCATAATACGGTTGTTATTTGAAACTTTATGGCCCCAGACTAATCCCATAAGCCCCCACCATGTATGTGATCTCTCACTCATAATCAACCATGTGTCCGTTTTTCTTTAAACCCTTATACTAGCTAGAAGAATTTGTTAGGTGCTTGTCAGTCTATATATAAAGTAGAGTGTACCTGCAACCAATTTCTGTCTACCATTTGTCCTAGTCTTTACTTCTGCCAGGACTGACATCAGACCATCTTGTAGCAAAAAAAGAAAAGTGGATGTAGTGCCCATAGTATCCAATCCGATTCTAGCAATCATTTATCTGGTACATTCTAGAAAAGGATTGCTAGAATCTGATTTGTTGCTATGGGCAACACCTCCATTTTTTCTTTTAGAAGGTTTGCTGCATCTACCCCATAACTAAATCAAATGACCTGTAATCTATAAATCACGCTGTTAACATGAGGATATAAAAATAATAAATACTAGAGCTTTATCCACCTAATGAACTTTTTCAAAGTGAAAGTAAACCTTCAGAAATGTACCAGTGTATATAAAAAAAAGTTTTCACTGTATGATCAACTGAATTGCTGTTACAGACATTTTCTAGAAAAGGAAGATAAAAATTCACTAGGGTCCTTATTAAGGACATAGCTTTGTCTCTTTATTGTAGGATGTCCCTTTAAAACATGATTAAATGCATTCATAGTTGATTTTCAGTTTTGATTAATAATTCAGGAGTTGACCACAGTGCATCTGAGACATTGAAACTTTGAGAAAATGTAGTATGTTGAAGACTAAAGAGGACTAACTGAAATCTTCAGAGTGAAAACAGATGTGAAGAGAAATGACTGGTAAAACAAAGGTTTAAAGTAGTGACTCATACACTCAATTTCTTTAATTGCACAGCTGCAAGACACCATATCTAAAACTCAACCAACAATTTTAGGAGTAAATGGTATTATTTTTGCCTTATGCTAATGCTAACTGTCAGTTGTCCAGCTGGTGTTGAACTACAATTCCCATTATGTTAAACAAAATAGTGGAAGGCAATGCTGGCAATTGTAATTCAACAAATATATAAATTGTTACATTTTTTTTAAAACACCTTCGGCATTAGTTAAAGGTGACAACAATCGACTATGAATCTGTCACGATCTGCCTGCAGTTTTGCATCTCCACCCTATTTGCTGCTGTGCATTCCCCTGATCCTGCCTACAAAGGGTTAAATTCTCATAGCTGGATCCAGTTCATGCTCACCTGTCTCTGGCCTTTAAAAGACTGCCACTACCTGCAATCTAGGCCAGTTCATCAATTGTCTTTGCTTCAGTTGGTTTCTCAGTGTAACTCCTGTATTCTGATCCTGACTGACTCCCTGTTCATACCACTTTCATGGTATCCAGCTCACAAACTTCCCAGCTTTATCTGGCAACCCAGACATCCAATATCTGCAATCTATGTCTACCTTGGAGAACGAGAGTCCAAACCTGCTTACTCTGACTAACCAGTACCTGCAGTTAGCCTGTTGTGCCAGGTATCCAGTACTTGTGTTATCTACTTTTTCATTTGCTACATCTCAGTTTTACCTGTATGTTACATGTTTTAATAAATCACCTTATTTAATTTACATTACACTCCGTAGTGTTCATATTAGGAATTCTAACAGAATCACTTGGAATGAGCTGATAAATGAAGGAGAAATTACAACTGCACCAGTTTTGTTATATTTTCATTAAACGTTCTTTTCCCCTTATTTCTTAAGTACTAGGATTTGTTATTTCTTATATCATTAAACAGGGAGGTGCCATCTTTATGACTTATTTGGATCGAGTAATATATACAGGATAAATATGTTATTTAACTAAGATGCACTTAGTTATTTTATAATGTAACCGTTATTATTAATATATTACAATGAACAGAAATAAACAATAGCGGTAGCAATATTCACCAAGTATCTTTTAAATATTTGAAACTCTATGGTAATCCTGTTCTTATGTTCTTAATATATTCCTATTTTGTACCGTTTGGATCTATGTTAATAATGGTCTCTTGAAGGGTTCTATCAATGGTCCTTTTTTCAGTGTGTTTGTTAACGCAGCATTATCGCAGTCAATTTTGGCCTCCAACCTGCGGGATTTATTATCCTGAGCATTGAAGGCTTAAAACTGAACTTGCTGTTAATTTGCCGGCAAATATACGGAAATTGAGAGATTTTTAAATAATGCTGAATTGTCATTGACTGATTTCAAAACACAGACATTGTATGCTTTTTACCTTACCTGTATTATATAAGCCTGCCTCCTGCCTAAGATTTGTTGATATGGGTTTCAGGAGTTAGTGCTAGGAGTTGGAGAGTGAGAAGGCTGAAAAATTGTGTTTTAACTGTGATTTGGTGAATGGACTTTGATTATAGAGTGAATAGTCTTGTGCCTTTGTATAGTCTAGTTCATTTTTGCTGTTTCTTCAAGTTATTTGTCCTTATGTTTTTTACTTTTCATTGTTAAGGGTTTTATTTGAGTGTGAGTGTTGTGTGCTGGTGTTTGTATTGTTTCTGATTTCTTAGTGTTTTGTGTGATAGTTTAGGGGATGGCTAGTGGGAGGACAGGGGTCGAGGAGCTTAAGGAGAGTAAGGAGGAGGCTCTGGTTGGCGGATCTCAGCAGGTAGTGGAGGAGGGCAGAGAAGGGGGTTGCGGAGGTAGGGAGCCAGGAGACTGTCCACCTAGGCAACACAAAGTCTAACCTTTGATGAGAACTGTGCACTCATAACTAGCATTGTGCCAGTATATGACCGAATCCTGGGGATCCAGTCTGCAAAAACATGTGTGGCTCACAAAAGGCAAATGGGGGCAGTAATGTGTGCTGCAAACAGTGAGGCATGGTGCAAAAAATTGTAGGGAATGTTTTTCCGATATATAGCGCAAACTGAAAGAGAAAATGGAAGAGGAGAAAAAAGCAGTAGTGGCAACAGCAGGGGTTTCCATGTCTGGTTAGGGAGTATACCTCATAAGAGAAAGAGTTGAAGCAAGTATTGCCAGCTGAAATCCTACACAGGGTTCATGTGCAAGATACTGTCTGGCAATGAACCCCTCCTCAGTCTGGCGAGTAAACACATCATTATTTCACTATCTGCACATATAGAATGTTTTGCTAGTGTAATTTTTATTTTCCATTCAAAATTGATCATAATATATAATAAAGGCCTGGGCACATGTACATATCTGAATACAGGGCCATAACAGAGCACACCAGTGTTATTTAAATGGGCTGCATGAGATAATGACTACATTGTCCCATACTTCAATCTACAGGTTCTGCAGAAATGCCAGTCCTGCTGCCTTCAGTTACTCAACCACAAGAGGATGATAGCAAAGTAGCAGATGAGACTCCCTAAAAAACATTAATGCTAACATCATGTTATCCCCCAGCTTCCACCTCCACAAGCAGCAGATGCTAACAAAAACACCTTACTTAACAATGCTGATTTGCAGTGCTTTCACTCCAGATGGTAATTAATTGAAATTACAAGCAAAAGTGAAGGGTTTGGACTGGAACTATTTGCTTTATCGTGATGATGGCTCCTACAGTGCTATGATGTAATGTGCAGCATCACCCATGGAAGGATGGGCCTGTAATTAGGTTAAAAAAATATGAACAATAGGCCCAGGAAAACCCCCAGCCAGTTTACTTGAGGAAGTACGAGGGATCACGGAGGGTACCTTGCTGTCACTAGACTGTGGATGGAAGGCAACAATATTTTTATCTCCCTGCTATTTCAGGTCAATAGGCATGTATGATGACAGCAAGAGTCTACCATAATCATATACATAAGCAAATGTTTCTCATTTGAGAACCAACACACAAAGATGTAGCAGAAATTCAGGGGCCATCACCACATCCCCAGGATGAAGTCATCCTCCATTTTGTGGACAACACTGCGTCTGTGAAAGACACACAACCTGAACCAGAGCTCATGCCACCTCCTTAACCCCCATCCCTTAAAAATGTATATGTCACCTTTCCATAATCTACAAGCTAATTCCATGCTTGAACAAAGGGGATAAATGCGCAACATATGAAATCTAATGTACAAGGGTGTCCAGAATATACATGTATTCCAGCATACACAAGTGAAAATTGCAAATTCATTGTCATGAATGGATATTCCAATGGTCGAGATGATGTCTGCTGTGAATCATTTAAAATACCTTGTATAAGTGATGACTGCACAATTTGTACAGCTTTTGGACAGTTCCAAGAAAAACTCTTAAATAATTTATCAGGAACCCCTACATCTATAGAAACAAGCCAAACAAGCACACCACCTACTTCTGCGCCAACAACCCCTCCCCGGCGGATTGGACGTACCAGGGGTGGCTGTAGGAATATTGAAGGGATCAGATGAAGAAGGCCCTGCAAAAAAACTTAAAATAAGTTAACATTTATAAAAAAAAACAAAAAAACATTTATAAACATTGCACATAAATAAATGCAAATTGTTAAATATTTACAATGTGCGGATTTCTTGATTTACACTAGTTGACAACATTTTTGTGATGGTTGATGTGTTAATTACAAATTTCTGCATTATTATTACATATTTATCAATTGATACAACTCTAGTGTGGCCTGCTGTAGTGTTGTTAAGCCAAGGGTGAGTAGAGGTGATTATTTAATGTTCATTACACATACCAAGATTATGGTAACACAGGTTTAGGCCACAGACCACTGCCACAGTACAGTGCAATATTCAAGATAATGGGAAAAAATCAAGGTGATTTAGCTGTATTACGAAGTAGGTACACACACAAGAACATACTCAATGGGGTATTTCCCATAATAACTTACATGAAAAGTAGTCCTGCATGAACCTCTCTCTGACCTGCCCCCTCTCTGTATTCTCACCATGAGGAGATGCCGGTTGGACCCCTGCTTCCTCACTGTATGCTGCAATGGAGTCTGCCTCTGGCCTATCTTGATGTAATGTAATATTATGCAGCATACAGCAAGTATGCACAATATCTGCCTCCTTTGCAGGGGCATAGAGGAGCACCCCATCGGATTTGTCAAGACACCTGAACCTGGTCTTTCCAAAGGTACGTTCTATTACACCCTGAGTGGTTTACATGTGCCTCATTATATTTGTGATGAGCCGGAGCCTGTGGATTCAACAGAGGTATCATTAAACAGTAGTGACACCCATATCCCGGATTACCTGAAATGACACACAGCAGACATGACAACATCAGTCTCCCTATATTGCATTCAGCACATATGAAATATAAGGCAAAGTAAATAAAGTAACATCATGTCTACTAGCCAGCCCTCTGGCATTTCCTCGCTGGTAAATATCTGGAAGAGGGCTGAATGCCGCAGGATATAGGCATCCTGGCATGACCCAGGATTGCCAGACACCAGACTCATGCTTATGTTTGCATCACAGACCACCTGCACATTGACAGAGTGGTAATGATATATTAACAAAATTGTCGACTGCGCTTGATATAGATCAAACAATCTGTTAAAAATTAAATTAAAGCATTAATACATATAGAGAACACTTATGTCTGTGATAAACATAACATAAAACATTTATCTAAAAAACAATTAGCATTTAACATACAAGACACAATTACAAAACTGTAATCCTTGATGATTTATAATACTAATTACATTAAATGACCTCTTCTAACCGAACAAGCAAAACACAAATTCCATTTAAAATAATATGCTAGCAGAATGTTATAGAGTATGGCTGTATGTATCACTCCTAATGGATTTATTGAGAATTCTTATACATGCTTTAAATAGCAACATAAAATGAATAAATTCAATGGGAAAGCTGAGATTACCTCATTTGATGTCAGTCAAGGGATTTGTGGAACTTTAGGTCCCAGAAATTAATATGTGCTAAAGGTGGCAACGTGATGACATATATGTAAATAGAGAAAAGCTATTTTTCATATAATGTTCAATCAGAGATTAGTTGTGGCACCACAAATCCCAGATAGTTCAATATCCAAAAGAGAAGTTAGTCCGCTTTAGCAATCGGTTGGTTGCATAGAGTGACGTTTGTCCTCCAGACTCCGACAGCGTGATAGTCCACACTCGCCACACACAGCACCAGAGAAGTAACCAGCAGGACTATCCCGCAGATAAGTAAATTCTTCTTTTGGCTCCAAAGTGTGGAGTCCAGTCCACAGAATAATGAATAATCAGATGTTAATATGGTATCCATTGTGGTCAGTATGAACAAAGTTCCTTCGGATTCTATTGATACAATAGTGCTTGTTTTCCTCACACGTTACCAAACTCAAATCTAGCAAAAATACTTACAGATGAATAGATCCTTTTCCTGATTCAAGTAGACAATATCCAGTTCACAAAGCAGGAACAGTAAATTGGTGCTGCAGTATTTTTAAATACTGATTAATTAAGAGACGTTGTCAACGTTTTTGTGCAAATAATTTGCACAATTACCCTGTGTTGCCCAGAACTGAACCATAAGCCACAGAACGCAGCAACACATAATTCATCTTCGAGTGCAATTGACACTTACTACAGCCTACATTTTCAGGGAGGCTACTGGACGTGGAAGGGCGTTTGCCAGTAGTCAATGTACAGTAAGGCCACACCAAATATACAACATTTATTTGAGGATCCATCCTGCAAGTGTCAACTGTGCAGGCTGGTGGTGTAAGCACACATTAGGACCCTTAAGTCCAATTGAGCATGAACCCAGACAATGTACATTAAGGGCGTGCAAACGCATATGCGGCCAATTCAAGTACTGACTTTCTCAAAAGTAGTATTTTTTTAGCTGTATTATTTGCACCAGCTGCATGGCAGGTGTAAGTGCTGACTGATAGTGATGACTGTCATGGTATCCTGCCAGTAGATAGCATTAAACGTGTATGCAAGTAAGAAAATATAAAAATGTATTGTATGTACAGTACGCATTAAGTACATCCTGATTCATGTGTTTAATGTAAAAATAATATATATTTTTATTACTGATTAGTATTATGAGTTGCTAATTCATTTCATAAAATATAATTTTTGCATGCGTTTTGGTGGAATTTTAAATTGCGCATATGCATGTGCGTATCCTGCAGTCTGTTAACATATGACAAGCAATGTGTAGGCAGAGTGTACTTACATCCAAATTCAAATTGAAGCGTATCTTGAGAATTGCTTGAATTGGAATATGGTCGGAACTACATTCAAGTTCAGTGTTTCTTAAACACAAGTTGTGTGTAGGTTGTGTCTGAACTTGAATGAAGGCCAATGTGAATGGATTTATATACAAGGACTAAAAAAACAGATATTCAGCACCATGGACAGCAGAGTTATGTAATGTCATTAGAGATTTGTGAAATTTCATGCTCTGAGGTGGAACAGGTCATTTCACAGAGGTATGAAGTTTGGGTAATACAAATCCTATATTTCTGCATTTGCTTTGCTATTGAACAGAATATTATTACACACTTTATTTTTAAATATGCATTTTCTGCATTTACAGTTTATGAATAGAGCAGTCAATTCATTCATCTGTGTGGTGTGCTGTGGTGTGGCTGGGGAAGGATTGTAAATAAATAAGGCCAAATTCTACTTCCTAAACATTTGCAGCCAAATACATAATAAGGCAAATATTTTTTGTAAACATCTTTAAAATGTTGTTTTTCTCTTCATGCTAGCTATGGAATATTGAAATAATAGATCGGACAATCTGCAAGATTATTTATAATTTGTCATCCACTTCAAAAGCATCATTATTGTCATAAATGCTGCAAATACATAGTTACTGTAGAACAACACTGATAATTGGACAGCAATGTAAACAAAGTAGATAATGGAAATGAAATGTCAATTGCCTTGAAAAAAACCAAAACATAGATTTTTATATAAAAGTGGATTAGTAATTGCTAATTTATTATGACATATCCACCCTAAGGACTTCTTCAGTCATCAGGTACAGTATTATATCTATATCCCTATGATATAGAAGAATGTGTAACCTGAAACATGCATTATTAAATTCAAGTCTGGGTATAAATTTGCCCCCCTTTCCCCAAAGCTGCTGCTGCAGTGCCGCTTATACCCCTGTAATTATGGAGTTATAGTTCCCCATCTCCATCATGTCCCATGTGTATACTAGTAATAAAAAAATAATATAATAAACACAATCCAAGATGTTTTATTTTGCAGGTATGTGTTGGATTTTCATAATTTTTAAATAAAAACCCAGACACTCAGTTGAGCAGACATTTGCTCAAGCCGAAAAAGTCACCCAATACTTCTTTCTTTTTTTATACCAAATCCAGAAAAAAACTCTAAAACACTTTTCCACTTACTATGTTAATTAAGGTGAATGTGTTTTATGAGTAATTAAGCACTGTGAGTTAAAGATTTCCAATGAGAAAAAGGAGACTGCACTGGGAACCCTGGTCATGTGTGTCCCAAACCTTAAACCATTATTAGTGCAGGTAAAGATGAAAAAAAAAGTAAGATTAAAAAAAATAAAAACAATTAGGCATTGAATTAAAAACTATGGGTGGAAACTTAAATGTAGAAAATTGGGGGTGTCACCTTGCGCTCGAACACATTAGTGAGGAGGTGTACGGAATGGAATAGATATGAGATGCTCCCCTGGGGGAACCGGATTGCGCATTTCGGTCGGCCAAGTGCATCCACCTCATTGTGCTTAGCTTGTTATATGGAAACTTAAATGTAGACTGTTATTACTGTAGGTCTTCTACACTAGACCCAGGCTTCTGTAGAACTTCCACATATCTGGGCCTGATTAGATTATGCATAGACTAATTGTTGATGGCATGTCAGCTACTTTTAGATCTGATTTACACAGAGGACCTAATTTATTAAAGCACTCAAAATGAACGTATTGTGCACTTATTATAAAATCCCGCGTAAATTGGACATACGCACGTCCGTATTCAACAAGGCGCAGAAGTAAAACATATGTCTGTTATTGAATATGGGTCTAGGTGCATTCTGTTCTAACAGACAATATACTGCAGGATATGTCCAATACATATATGGAATCTAACGTCCCAAAAGAACGCACAGAAAAAAAGTATGTTAATATCACCTTCTAAAAATATAGTCATTAATGACAAGTTTGTTAAAAAAAAATCATTTTTCTCCAAATAAAATAAATATAACATGGTTATCAATGTTCATTGTGTATAAAATGCATTTATTTGCTGTTGCTCCTAATTGCAAATATATGCTCTAGCACAGTGATGGCTAACCTGTGACACCCCAGGTGTTGTGAAACTACAAGTCCCAGCATGCTCTGCCAGCTTTCTGCTAGTTATCAACTGGCAAAGCATGCTGGGGCTTGTAGTTTCACAAACACCTGGAGTGTCATAGGTTAGCCATCACTTCTCTAGCATGCATAAACAGCCATCATCGCTAGTAATTAGCACTTACACCCGACCTGTAGCTGGTGCAAGTAATACGACAGAAAGAACACGTACCTTTGAGAAGCCTAAAGCTTGAAAGTTTTGAAACAGGGACTGATATCCCAAAAGCGATGTTTACATGCATTCAATTAGGTTTGAATGCATGTGAGCTAAGAGATGCACAAGTGCTGGCTAACAATTTGAACGCCCTTGAATAACAAATTACCACACTGTCAGTTTTATGATTGAGCTCAATCTATATTCATTGAAGATTTCAAAACTTTCTATAGTCTACCTGAAATCCATAAAAATAGATAACATCCCAGTGGTTGACCAATAGTGCTAAGTGTTTGATAGGGAATATCAGTTTCTATATTACTAATATTCTGAAACAATTTGTGGTGATCCATCTATATCTGTGATTTAAAGAGCCATTGATGCATTTTTTCTACACCCGTTGTACCCCGATGTACATATGTGGTTCTGTTTGACCACTCAGGCTTCACTAAGTGCTGTAATAGCCAAACCTGCACTGGTTACTAGGACCACTGAGTTGCAACATACTTTCAGATAGGGAGTAGTTGGCATATGCTATTTTTGTTACCTCCTAAAGATGAAATGTGCATTGGGTACTGTCATTTTTAGAACATTGAATGGGTTTGTCCTCTTGGCATAGCAGTGCTCTGGGAGAAATATACACTGTAAACAATTGATATAAGAAATATACAGGTGGATTTAACTGCTGGGTACTGTCCATTACAGGACACCCTGGGAATTAGCACTCAACATTTATCAGTGTTCAGAGATGCAATTATGACTGCTTCTAGTAGATAATGATAGACTGGAGGAATATTTAGAGCCTGAATGATTTCAATAGCCTGAATCATGATATCTGGAAATGATATGATACTGTCGGAGCTATGTCTAATAATCAATGTCTAAATTATCCAAAATAGTTATTCAATTTATAAAATACTGGAAGTGAGGAGCACATAATGAAACACAAACCAGCTATAGGATTTCGTGGTTGGGTGCCTACTGTAGGACATTGGAGTAATAAGTATATTAAATAAATACCCTCCATGGGAACATATATTGATAGTATATATAACTTGATATGCTTGAGTAACTGAGAGTAAACACTGCAATGTTTTTTTTCAGTATCGAAATTCAAGGATCTGTACTTTCTTGCCCCTAGTGAAAAAAATAAAGAAAATACACACTTCGATAGTGGCGCACAGAAATATACACCTAGATAAAAATACAGATGGTGAAGCAGCTATTTATATATAGGAGGCTACAATCTGCAACAATTAAGTAAAACACCAAAACAAAAGGAACGCAGAGATAATTTACCAACTGTAATCTGTAAAATAATAAACAAAGAAAATGGTCTTGATTATAAAGTCTCCCACAAATCACCAATGTAGATATAAATGCACAAATGTAGATAACACATTTACCAAATATTTATAAAAACATAATTACATAAAAATATTACTAGAAATATGCACATAACAACAAAAATGTAATTATCTAATTGATACATAAAAAAAACATCTATCATAGCAGCATTAGATTTAATATCAATATTTCATGTGTGCTAAAGATGTAAAAATGAATATGCAGATGTCACAATATAAACTGCTATGAATAAATGTTATACACTAAACACATTAAAGGATAAAACAAGAATTCTACAGTCTATAGAAAATATCCATATACTGCCACTGGTATGATATAATAGTCAGCAATAGGATCCTAATTGATATTTAGCGGAGTATTAATTTCCTATGGAGAGCTTTCAATAGTTATGTAATGTTTGCATATAAACCTGCTATACCTAGTGATAAACCATGTAGAAAGGATTGAAATAGAAATCAATTGAGGCTCTGCATAGGCAATCCTGTCAAGATATTAATACTCAATGTGATGTTAAAAAGGTTAAAAAAACAAAAAGTGCGAAAGGGTGCATCAAATTTCAATTCCTCTTCTGAAGTGGAAGAGTCCTTCTATCTCCAATTTACATAGCCAAAACTTCCCTTAGGAAGCAAAGTTTTTCAGACTCCCCTTCACCACAAAACTAGGGTGGGTCGAAGGCTTAAGAAGTGGGAAAATCAGGGCCACATCCTCTAGATTGCCAACAAAATACAAAGCGCATAAGGGCCAACCACACCCCCTTGATAAAAAAAAAGTGAAAATGGAATACAAGGCGATAATTAAATAAATTAATTAATTAATAATGCTATGTTTGTATTGCCTCAGTCTAGACAAATATTAAAATTCTCTCACCCAGCCAGCAGGTTAGAGCAAAAGTATACATATATCACTTTCAATGCATATCAGCTCATGGTGTGCCATGGTGGCTAATTCTTCACCGCTAGCTATAATGTCTTCTTCTATCTGTGTTTTGTACGAGTTAATGATAATGTAAACACTGACAGTGTTTACACCTACATAATTATTACGATAGTGAGGAAAGCGAGATGTAAAAAACAACTACTTACCTGTAAACAGACACACTGAAAATCCGATGTGATGAGAGGGCGACACTTCCAAATGACGTAACTTGTAAGCGCGACTTGATTCTTTTTTTTATTTTAAAGTGGCAATGCACAAACACATTTAATTATGGTAATATTAATAGTAATTCTAACCCTAACCCCTAACGTAAAGGTAATACTTACATGGGTCCGTGCATTGCCGCTTTAAAATCCGAAATGTCCAAGTCGTGCTTGCAAGTGATGTAATTTGGAATTGTCGCCTTCTCCTTACATTGGATTTCCAGTGTGTCTGTTTACAGGTAAGTAGTTCTTTTTTACATGTCGATTTCTTCACTTTCATATTAATTATGTAGGTGAAACACTGTCGGTGTTTACATCACCGTTATACGAATATCACCGTTCTAAAGACGGTATTTCCCACCAATTCTGGTTGTAACAAAACAAAAACATTAATGGCTTTTTTTTGCTCATGCAGTCTGTCATACGTAGCCATGGTAGAATTCCATCTAGATGAAAGATTGCATAAGAGCATATGATGGAGAAAATTATCCATATTTGTAATATTGTAAAAAGCATTTCTTCTGCATCATGATCTCTTAAAATAGGCACAGCTGTTCCTTGAACTTGCTAATATGCATTCAGTGTGTTGGTGAATGTGCACAAATCTCTGTAGAATGTGTACAATGATCTCCAATATATGAGCAAAACAGAGGATGTTTTATGCCCCGATTTAATATCAGAAGAAATGTTTGAGCCATTGTCATGTGTAACATTTCCAGTCTTTAATTGTGTGGAGGACAACTAGTGCTCAATATCACTATTCACTTTTCAATATATAATTTTTGGTCCAAACAGTAAACGTAAGGTGACATGGCAAATGCTACATTATTTATGACCAAGGCAACTCCATTTATTCCAGTTCATACATTATTATTTATTTTTAAACAAAGATTTATTCAGATTTTTCAGAATATATGAATAAGGGAGGAGAGGGAGTACAGAAAGGAGACATGGAGGTGAGGGAGCTAGGGGAAAGCATAAAGTATATTTATATATAAATCAGAAAAGTGAAATACCAAAAAAAAACAAGAAGAACAAAAATAAAACTTCTTTGTGAACACAAACTTGTAGACTACATGTGATGTGGAGAGAGATAGAGACAAGGACTAGAGAAAGGAAAAAAGGAAGAAGGAGGAAGGGGAAGTAGGGAGTGTTAGTAAAGGGAAGATAAGTAGAGGGGTGGAATGGAAGAAAGGAAGATATTCAGTAGAGGAGATCAAGTTCTCTTAGGATTTATTCAGGACTATTATTCATTATTAATTATTCAGAAATAATTACACCTGGACTGCCACGTCAATAGAAACTGGTTGGGCCGATCATTTATGATGCTAGTTATATGCTCCAGTTTGTGGATCTGCCAAATATTGTTATTTAGAGCTGAAATAGTTGGGGACTACTAAGCATCTAGCTGCTGTGAGAATATGGCTCGGAAGTTTCCGAATCAATCTGTGGACACGAGGGGGGAAACGAGAGAGAAGGAAATAGGAGAGGTGAAATGGAAATTGCAATTGTGTAATCTTGTGAATAAGGTCCGCGACCTCTCGCCAAAAGGTCATAATCTTATGGCAGCTCCACCAAACATGGGCCAAGCTACCGTGTTAGCTACAGTTATGCCAGCAAAGATCTGAAGATGTTGGATAGATTGCATTCAGTCTGGAGGGGACTAAGAACCAGGGAAACAACAATTTGTATGAGTTTTCTTTAATTTGGGTGCAAAACGAAGACTTGACTATGGCTAACCAGATCGACTGCCATTCCTCTATTTCCAAAGTCCCAGCCATATCCACCCCCAATGCAATTCATGAGATTCTTTGTGAGGCTGATTATGTCGCATCAGCAGAGCATAATATGTGGATATGAGTCCTCTAGAAGAGGACCTGCCAAGGCAGAAAGTTTCTAACGGTGATAGGCTATAGGGAAAATTTTTAACAATTTGAGCATTGTGAAGGAGCCGAATTTGATGGTATTGATAGAAAGTGGGATGCGGGAGATTGAGACGATCATGGAGCACAGGGAGCCTAGAAAAACATCCCATTGGGATTATGTCGGGAAGGAATTTAAAATTATATTTTGTCCAAAACACAAAGGATTTGGGGTTGAGACCAGGAGAAAATGCTCCAAAGAGGAAACATTCTCTCTGGGTACTTAATAGGATTGAAAGTTTGAGTGCAATATTTCCATATTGAGAGTGAGAAGCGAATTGTGGGGGGACGGCTATGGAGAGGGGGTAGGTCCTTAGGGTCTATCCAGAACAGGGTGTAAGGAAATAGCATTTGAAGTAGGTTAGCCTCCATACCTACACATAGTCTGGCATGGGGATTTGCATGAGTGAGGGTATCCTGTGTAAGATGAGATGTCAGGTAATATTTTTGTCTACAGGGTAGATCTAGTCCGCCCTTTTTAACATGGCAATACAAGACCTTCTGTCGAATCCTTGAGCGTCTTCCTGACCAAGCGAAGTGGGAGGCACTGGACTCTATATCTTTGAGGACAATAGTTGGGACCCGGACTGGCAGAGTCTGGAATATATAAAGGAGCCTGCGGAGGATGTTCATCTTTATTGCAGCCACTCTGCCAATCCAAGAGATAAATTGTGAGTTCCAGGAATGTAAATCCCATTTCAGAGAAGCGATTAAGGAGAGGATATTGGCTGCAAGTAGCTTGTCATAGTGTGTGGTGAGGTTGATCCCCAGATATTTAATCTGGTGCGATTGCTAATTAAATTTAAAAGTGTCTTGTAAGTGCTGTAGGGTGCAGGGGAGAAAGTTAAGGGCGAGGGCTTCTGTCTGAATTTATTTTATAACTTGAAAGCAAGTTATAGTCTTTAATTTCAAACAAAAGGGATGGAATCGAGACACAAGGGTTTATAAGAGCGAGTAGGACATGGTCCAAGTAGAGAGAGATTTTGGACGATCTTGTGTCAGAGGAAATACCCAAGATATTTTGGTTGTTTCTGATTCTAGCTGCTATTAGTTCCATCAAGAGAGTTAAGTGGAGGGGAGATAGGGGACAGCCCTGCCTTTCACCATTTTGAATTGGGAATGGGAAGGAGGAACAACCATTGACAAGGATCGTAGTGGAGGAGCTGAAGTACAGCAAAGCTATGCCCTTGAGGAAGGGGCCGCAAATACTAGCAGAGTTAAGGACTTCACGCATAAAGGGCCAAGAAACTCGATCAAAAGCTCTCTCGGCATCAAGGGCCACCACCAGAGTGGGGGACTTCAATTTATTAGAAGCATAGATTAGATCAATTGCTCTTCTGATGTTATCTGCCGCCTGGCGATTTGGGATAAATTCCACCTGGTCTGGATGGACCGAGGTTGGAATTACACGTGCCAGTCTATTAGCTAGAATTTTAGCAAACAATTTGAGATCCACATTTAGTAAGGAAATGTGATGGTAACTCATACAATGACTGAGGTCTTTCCCAGATTTTTGTTTGTCAATGCATATATTATTTATGCTGGGGGCAACTCTACTTTTCAATTGCTGAAACTTGCCTCTGAAACTTACTGTAACTGTAATGTCAGATGTACTTCGTTTTCACCACTGCTACGACCTAAATAGACAGTTCTGTGTCATGATTTGATAAAATAGCATTTTTCCACAAAGCGCAGGCAATTGGGCATACAGACTCTAACATTTATTCAGCTACTTCTGCCATGTATAGGACTAAAATATGTCTGCTTTACCTATTGTCTGCAGATGTTGAGATCTAACATTCAAGTGATGAAATTCTTAACTTTTGCTTTTTCTTTGCCGTTCCACAAAATGCTACAGCCTTCTGTTTTATTTGTTACACAAGTTCTCAGTAGCCTTTAGTATCTTCATATACACAGTAAGGGGTCCGTCACCTATATATTATTTGGTAGTTTTTAGATAAAGTATTGTAGGGGTGCACCCTATACGGCAAACCTTATTTTCTTTTTTGACCCATAGATTAAGAACTCCTATCATAAAAGAGTTAGATTATAGTACTAATCACTTAATATAGCAATGGAAGTACATGTGTTTAGTTGCAGATTTTCTGCCCAAATTTACTGACAATCAAATTGTTGGTGTCTGAGGTATAGGGATAGGAAAGTATGTGTTGAGTGTCACAAGATGTGTCAAAACAACATATTCATGTGAGAATTACAGGTGGAGCTTAGTTTCAGCTTTAGTTACCAACAATACCTTCCAATGGTCCCAGTTTGTGTGGAACATTCCAAATTTACAGAGGGCAGAATGGGCCAATGAATGGGGAAATTACCATGCTTAAACTAGAACCTTACCTGGTGGATAGGAGAATGTCCATACTGTATCAGGACATGTGGACTTTCCCATAAAAATCCTAAACAACACAAATCTTATTCAAATGGTATAACTCTATAGAAGCCTCATGTTATGTTCATTATTCTATGTTTTTTATGTAGTTCGGCAAAATGTCAGATGTAAAATACATTTAAGATTAACATAATGCTCTGTACTTTGGTATGCCAGTTGCTGAATGGAGAAGTGTTTAATGCATCCAGATAATGAATGGGAGATGGATGTGCATTTATATTTAGAGTCTTAATGCATTATTTAGTGGTATTTTTGAAAGAATCCCGCTACATCAAACCAGTTACTTCTTTCGCACATGAAAAGTGAATGTGCTTTTCTGGCAATTTCCTTGTACATTTTCAGCTTTGTATATCTATACCATTAAATTTTATCCAGAAATAATTGGTCGATAACTAGTGCTCAGACCTTTGATTTCCCTCCTATTGCAATAAGAATAGCATCAGGTATGACACAGTTCAAAGTCACTGGAACACGTATTCAAATAATGTATTAATTGAATTAGTTACCTTAAAGAACCATGTTACATTCGGACATTATCATTTTAAGAGCTTTTTCTCGTGATGTTAGCATTTGAGTGATAATTCTAGCTGAAATTAATCAGAAATAGTAACTCTATTTTGTAATTCTTTATTTTTATAGCTCCAACATTTTGAGCAATACTATCCAGAGGAAATCATTCACATCAGGTCCCGCTCCATTGGAGCTTATGATCTAAGTTGGGCAGCACGGTGGCTTAGTGGTTAGCACTCCTGTCTCACAGCACTGGGGTGATGAGTTCAGTTCCTGACCATGGCCTTATCTGTGTGGAGTTTGTATGTTCTCCCCGTGTTTGTGTGGGTTTCCTCCGGGCTCTTCGGTTTCCTCTCGAACTCCAAAAAAAATATGCTGGTAGGTAAATTGGCTGCTATTAAATTGCTCTTAGTCTCTCTCGGTCTGTGTGGGTGCATGTTGGGGAATTTAGACTGTAAGCTCCAATGCCGCAAGGACTGATGCGAGTGAGTTCAGCGCTGCAGAATTAGTGCCGGTATGAAAGTTAAATAGATGATGACGATGATGATGAAGTTCCTTAATACAGAAACATTGGCTAGTTTAGTAAGCAGACAAATAATCTATCAAAAACTTTTGAGGATTCTGGGAGAAAATTGGAGAAATTTCCTGTAGAGAACTTACAAACTCCATGTAGATCATCATCATCATCATCATCATCATCATCATCATCATCATCATCATCATCATCATCATATTCAAACCCAAATCCCCAGTTCTGTAAAGCAGCAATGCTAACTTGCCACCACACACTCATTCGGTACATCATTTAAAATGGTGATCCACAGTTACTTTATTTGTAAATATACAATAATAAACATTTACATCGGTATGATGCAAGACAGTTTATAAATCAATTTGCCCATTAGCTTCTGTGCTACATAACTCCTGAAATCTATTGTATATTTGCTGTTACTAATATTCAGTTGAATGGTAATTCAAGGAGTCAGCAGAGTATGTATGGAAAAGATTAGCTTACAAAGAACAAACAACAATTTCTTGTGACAGTCGCTATCTCTGCTTACTGCATTATGCAGAGCACATTTATGCCAGCTGATAGAAGAGGGAAATTTTGTACATTGAAGACAACATTAGATACACACTCTGGCAGAGAGTGTATGAACATAGGGTATAATGGATATAATTTGCAAAAATGCCCCTTTACTTCAATTGTGTTTATTAGTATTTTTTAAATGAACTATTACAATACAACAGAGCATTTACAAAAGGTTTATCAATGACACACTTTCTATCATGGGGGACAAAATGAGTTATGTGATCGATGTGGGTGAGGTTGTTCATACTTACTAACATAAGGGGGGGATCCATAAGGAGTGGTGTGGTGTTGGACAGCAACTTGATGTCTGGCTGTGCACATTAACGCTTATTACTGCAGGAAATCTCTGCTCATTTTCCTGTGCACCACTATGGAATGTGAGGAAAAATGAGTGGGGATATATTGTTGCTGAGTGCCTTCCCGGACGCTCCTAATTGATTTCCCTAAACAATCAGGCATACACAAAAGATGCTTCTTGCTTTCAGCAAAACACAACTAACATTCGCTCTGTCCAAACTTTATTTCACTTTGCTGCTACCTTGCTGCATATACCTATACTTGCGTAAATGAAGGTGTACCAGGGAACTAAAGCTGATTTATAAAATATAAAATCGAAACATGGCTGGTATTTTTAGGAGAACACAATAGTAAAGGCTAGGGAAGTTACATTACTTACTGAGCAGCTTTCTTCACATAATTATACGCACACACAAACTTCATTTTAGCAGCAATCACAAAGTTGATAATAACAGTAGTTACGGATGCAAAAGATTTCCGCAATCAAGTGGAAATTAATACAGTGAATAAACATTCATACAAGCACCCACAGGAGAACCTTTTAGTACAGAGTGGAACAGCATTTTGGTTTTTAAAAAATGAGTCCAATCTGACACGTGAGGATATGTTACACTGATAAATGTTACTGCGGGGGCAGCTGAAGGTAGTTGTACAACTTAGTTAGAAACTCAGTTTGAAATAATTTCTAAGCGTATCTGTGATTTCAAGGATTTTATTTAAAAGTAATGCTTGACTGCTTCAAAATGTTACTCAAAAGACATGCACATACTCCAGCATGTCATCGGTACTGGCAGATTAATTAGTCTCCTAGACTTACTTAAGGACTTTAAATCTGACAATCGACATTTAAAAGTCAGACATAGGAGCAAGATAGAAAGGAATATTGTATGCAATGCCTAATTTCAGTGTCATGTCATATAAACAAGTCAGTTTCTTGAAGTGGAAATTGGTAGAGGAAGGTGAATTCTTCTATCTTTATACTTGAGTTTCTGAACAGCTCAGTTTACTTACGTTTATGCTTGTTGCAACTGCATTCAGTACGAAAAGGGCAGAGTACTAATTAAATTAGTAGCAATCTATCACAATAATTACATTATATAAAGTCCTATAGATTTATCCTCATTATTTCCAAAACATATAACTGCCTTGATACATTAATTATGAAGCCATATTAAGTTTGTACTTTAAGGCACATTTTTCATCTGAAACAGGTTCTCTGCATCACTTGGCCCCAGATGAGTCACATGGGCTGCTATGGCTATAGTTATGCCCTTACTACTGACCTTCGGCAAGTTAGATCACTTTTAACAGTGATCATTATTACAAGTGGCCTGTTGCTTTTTAGCAGCAGGGAATAGATGCATAATGGCTCCTCTGTTCCTCATTAAGAAAGTACTGTTTATTTTGTAGCGTTGTTGCACAGCGCTACAACTAGAGCTTGTCACTAACAGTCTGGCTTCTGCAACTGCATGTTAGAATAGAGTGCCTGACTGTCCTCATTCTATCGTGGAATATACAAGTTTTTCTATCCATTTATCAAGATTGTTGAAACACATGAAGTTCCAAAAACTGACTGCCCAAATTAAAACTAAACAGGAAACTTTGCACATAATACTCATGAGTGCAGTATGAGAATAAGACTGATATATAAAGTCAATTTACAATAGGATTTTGTCATCTTTAAGTAAGATTATGATTGCTCATCAAAAAGAGAGCAGCACGACATTCCACAATTCAGCTTAAATGATGTCAATCATCAAAGCGACAAAGAC
The DNA here is from genome assembly GCF_038048845.1 of Mixophyes fleayi. NCBI lineage: Eukaryota > Metazoa > Chordata > Amphibia > Anura > Limnodynastidae > Mixophyes > Mixophyes fleayi. The sequence goes on along the minus strand of NC_134412.1, from coordinate 69,041,011 downwards.
ATTACAATTTGGAAATAATAGAGCTGTGTTTCAATGTGACGATGATTTGAGCGTTGCGTCTGGATGGAAACAAGCACATCTGGATCAATCAATAAGACTGGTAATTGTGATCAAAAGGATGGAATAGGCATATGCTATGACAGTGGATGTAATTACTAAATAAAAGGGACAACTTAAAACAAAAATGCATGATGCTCACCTACAAAACCTGCCCAGAATAATATCAAAGAACATAAAATGGAGAAACAATTTTGAGACTAGGATGACTTTGATCATGTTTTCACTTAGGTGCATTTAAAATCTAAAACTAAAGGACACAGAGGTCAATAGGAAACAAATTTAAACTAGAATATGTAATCATTGTATCCTCTCTTGAGATTCCATCAGGCAAATATTTTGTTTAAACTACTTTCTTTGGTTAACAATGTCCAAGTTTGTTGGACATCTGTAAAGAAAATAGTCAAAATGATTAACTGTAGGTAACGATAGCCAGGTCTTTGGAAAAATGTTACATAATTTGCTGCAGCTTGTTACTCCTGTGGACAAAATGATGTCTCTCATAAGTGTCCTGTAGAGCCTCTAGTGCTTTGTTCCTTTACAAGGAAACCCTGCACATCTCATTGGGTTTAAATGGACTATAGATTGAAATTCAGATATGAGACAGAGGGAGATGACTGGCTTACGATAAATGGTTAATCCATATAAGAAAAACAATGGAACACTGAATACACCTCTGCAGGATGTATAATCTACCATTTTAGATAGGGGTGAGACAGGAAAAGATGACATGAAATGCAAATGCATGTGAATTTGACTGTAACAAGCCTGTCCTTGCATTTCAGACAACCAAGATGCTTGCTCTCCTTGACATACTAGTGCACATACCTAGATTGGCATATTTTATACAGTCATGACTGGGTAGCTGAGTTTTATATAACCTTGCCTAGATAGGCTCATTTTATATAGTCACAGCTATTTAGGCACTCCCAGTTACTTATGAGTCTGCCATGCATGTGACTTTAGGCACTCTTTATTTAATCTCACTACATCTATTCTTTGATACATGACTAACTGGTTGTGTTTGAAACTGATGTCTGTAAGCTGTCTGACCTGATACTAACCATTTCTTGACTCTTATCATTTGCCTGTTACCCTGACTTCAGCTTGTTATACATTTCTGAAACAGTTCTGTCAGCCCTGACTATGACCTGTATATTTGTCACAATTCCTGTCTTGTTCCTCTTTATAGTCAGCTGCTACAAGTGAGGCTAGTTTTGGTGGCCACAGCTTGAAAGACCATCACTCAATTGCTAGTGTCCCTGGTTAAAAACATGGTTTCTTTTAGAGTTTGTGACTCAGGTCTAGCATGTGCCATCACTAACAGCACAGTGACTTTGACAATATTGCTCATTTAAAATTTACTCTCCTGTGATTGTTTTCACTACTGCTCTACTGCACTCACCAAGAGAGGAACTAACTCAAACTTCTGGCCTCCCAAAGCCACTGCTGCTTTTTTTAGTAGGTGTTTATTTGGCTCTGGTACTACAGTATATTTACCTATCTTGACCCTTACCTTAGAGAGGCATGCTTCCTCAATTATTATTATTATTAATTTTTATTTATAGGGTGCCACTAGGTGTCTGTGGCGCCGTACAGGGACAAACTAAATTACAATACGAGGTGAGACAGCACAGAACAGTAAACAATAAGCACAGTAACTCAGTGAGCTCAAGGCACAGGTAGAGGGGCGGGGGAGGGGAGAGGGGAAGGTCTGCCAACAACGGCACCTAAGAGGGAGGGCACGGATGAGAGGGAGACCCCCAGGGGGTAGAGGAGGGAGCGAGAGGGGACGGGGGAAGAGGGTCCTCGAGGAGGAAGGCAGGGTAGCTGGCGAGCAGAGTTAAAAGTGGTGAAGACAGGAGGAGAGAAGACCCTGCTCAAAGGAGCGTACAATCTAAAGGGTGGGGTAGATTGACAGAGAGATACAGGGGAGAGAGGGAGAAAAGGAGAAACGGAGGACTTTTTCAATTGGAAAAAGTCATCTCTACTGCTTCTTATTTAATTGTAGAAGGAAATTGTACACCACAGCAGGCAATCCTAAACCATTTATATTGTGTGGCTGATTTATTAAAATCAATATATAATAATGAGTGTTGCTCCCTTTCCATTTATAACTAGTAGCAATATGACAAACACAAAAGAAGAGAAAAAAGAAAACATGGAAACTAGGGGCTCTCTATGATTGTATTGATTCCTATTTAAACAAAATACTTTATTGAATGAATTTAAAAGAATGTTCCCATAATGGCCTGTGTGCCACCAGTAGCGAAATATATAAAAACAATAGTGATCATGATGCAAGGGTAGAATAAGTGATTAAAATTGCCAGTGCTGCCCTACCTCGCAATGTCTAATAGATTGTTGAGGTGTATTGATGCACCAAAAATTTTTTTTTTGCTAGATCTTTACGTAAATGTTATTTATCTATCAATAAAGATTGTATAATCCTCTATGGTGTCTTCATTTATTGAATATATATGTGGCTGCCTATAAAGGTACAAGTACTGCTAATTTCAATCACTTATTCTGCACCTTGTATCACAATCACTATTGTTAAATATTTCGCTATTGGCGGAACTCAGGCCTTTATGGGAACATTCTTTTAAATTCATTCAATAAAGTGTTTTGTTATAATAAGAATCAATACAATCATAGAGTGCCCCTAGTTTCCATGTTTTCTTTTTTTTCTCTTCTTTTGTGTTTGTCAAATTTCTGCTTCTTATTTAAGAAACAAAATCTTACTTTAGAGGAAAACTATGGAGACAAAAAGCTTCTAGACATCAAATTTGCATTATAATAGTGGAGGCTTCTTCTAGGGGCAATAGTTCCCTATATTCAGAATCTGCATTATTCCCAAGTGATAAAACATCTCAACCCATAACAAACAGAGGGGGCACTTTTGTTACATGGTGTTTTTTTCTATTGAGCTTTAAAATTGGAAAATCATTCATTTGACAGTAACAAACTCTTCTTGTTGACCTGTCCTAGGTTTTTGCCTCTACAACAATTTCCTCTCAAGATTCCCGCTGGCAAATCCTGTGTAGCTGAGTAATTTCAGATAAAACTGCTCTTATTTGCCCACATCTAAACCTTAAAAATTATTAACTGCAGGTATTGACGGCCATGTCTTTGGTAAAATTTTGCAGAATATGTTGCAACTTGTTCCCCCTGTGCACAGATCTTCTACTTGCCATTTACATTCCAAGAAAATCCTGAACTCACCTGTCAATGGAAATTATCATGGATCTACTGGTTCTAAAGGATTTTCTGTTATCAGAATGATGGCAATTAATTTTTATATAAATGTCCTATATTATCTGTTTGAAAGGTCTTCCTTTATTCTCAATCCTTGGTAACATCTTTGTCATGGATTTTTCATGTACACAGGCTTCCACGTCAAATTATCTCAGATTAATATGGTATTTTATGTTGTCAGGTACTGTAGAGCCTTCTGTGAGATATTTATATCTATTATCCAAAATTTAATGGCTGTATTGTGTAACAATATGTGAGGTCCAAGGTTTTGGACACCATGATAACTGGTCTTATTTTCTTTAATGGCCATAGTATGCTCTCAATAATAACACTCATGACTTTATCTGTAAAACAACTTTATCATGATATGTGGTACTCATCCAAAACTGCCAGATATATTTCTTTCTTCCTCCTAAGGGCCAGAGACACCATAACCAATCTTCTCATTATTAAGGTGTGAAGTTAGCTACTTCCTGTCAAAAGCCAGTAGCCAATAAATAACATAGACCTGTCCTTAAAGTGAACGTTTAACAGAAATATAAAATTGAAAGTACCTCCCACAAACTTTTCTCCAATTTCACTGTTAAATTAATCAAAGCTGCAAATCCTGTTTTCTCACATTGCCTTCATTATTGCAAAAATCCAATAACATACATTTCCATTCCACTGTATGTCACAGATGCCTCAGCACAGTCAATCCAAGGCATGTAATTTATTGAATTACCCAAAGACTATTTTGTTATTGAAAAAGGGACTGCAGTACTAATTAATTTTATTTTAGTTCACAATTGATTTGGTTTAAAACTGTGAAAAATATGAATTTGTCTATATTTTTCTCTAATACAAATAGCCTTGCCAATGATATAGAATTGTATGTTGAAGAATAATCTTTTCTCTCATAGAACATAGAATTTGATGGCAGATAACAGCCACATAGCCCATCTAGTCTTCACATTTTTATTTTAAAAAAACCCAGACTCTATTTGATTGTTCAATTGTTTACTATAGTATAGCCTTATTTATATTCCAAGCACGTTTAAATGTCTCCACCATATTAGCCTCCAACACTTATATCGGAAGGCTATTACACCTATGTAACACATTTCAAGTGAAGTAGTTCAGGGCCGTCTTTTCCATTAGGCACGATGGGCAGGTGCCCGGGGGCCCTGCAGGCAAGGGGGGCCCATCCGAATCCTAAAAAAAAAATTTTTTTTTTTTTTTTTTTTTTTAAATACTTACCTTGCGGTCACATCAGCAGTGATCCGGCTCCCTCCCTGGTCCCCTCTTCCATGCTGTGCTCACAGTGAATGCCCAGCATTCACTGCAACCACAGCACGGAAGAGGGCAGAAGAGACTCAGCGGCGCGGAAAAATGAAGAGGATCGGACTTAAGGTAAGTTAAGGGGGCCCATATATATATATATATATATATAATTATTTTTTTTTAGGGGCCCGGTACACTGCATTGCCCGGGGGCCCATAAAGTTGTTAAGGTGGCTTGAAGTAGTTGTTCCTTAAATTTCCCCCAAACTTGTTATCCTCCAGTTTTCTGAAATATGTCTTTTCTTCTGTGAATGCTTTCCTCCTGTACCTTGTTAAACACCTTGATAAGTTTGAATGCTTTTATCATATCCTCCCTCTTCCTTTTCTGCTTCAAGCTATACCTACTAAAAACGTTTTGCTTTTCCTGGTAATCTATGTGATTAACAGGTAATAGAATTACTAATATGAAGTATTTTAATAAGGTGTTGGGCCGCCAAGATCCATGTGTCCTGTATGTTCTATGGTGTTGAGTCTAGCAATGCCTGAATTTGTGCAGGGAGAGATGCAGCAGCATTTCTCCTCCTCAAGAAAATCACTCAACTAACGCCATGTTGTCAGTGCTGGGAAATGCTGCAGTTGCTTGCTGTTTTATTTTGCCTTACACTTGAACTAATGCGATCCTGTAGTTTGCATTTCCAACCACTGTGGTGTTTTTCCCTCAGAGTTCCATGCTGTGGTCACCTTAAACACCACTGCTCATGAAAAAAAATAGCAGGTTCAGCTGTCTTGGTCACTGAAGCTCCTGCCAAATATAAAAAAAACGTAATAGCCGCACTGCATGTATCTCAAATAGGATGTACTGAGGAATATACATTTATACAGAATTCAGCATATAAAACAAAAATCTTTTATTTGAAATTCCATGTATAAAAACACAACCTTGACATAAGCTCATAGAATCTATATATTAATCTCTATAAATAAATGCAGCTGCATATTCACAAAAATACACATATGTGTAATAAATGTAACAAATAAAACAACATTAACGTATAAATCGTATGAACAAACCAGAAAACACTGGTCAGCATCTCTCAGGACCTTTAGCCCTAGTATAAGGTACAATTCAAAAGATTAATCCAAAATATTAATATCTGCTAGTATTAAATTTTCCACAAAAAATGAATCAGTTTAGTGTGTTGTTTATAGGAATCCTAGTAAAATAATAGAGAAAGATGATCTTCAAGCCGCATTGAGCAAATGAACATGTTCCTTCGAGAACTTTAGCCTTAGAATAAGCCATCTGATGGTGGTCCTGATGATAGTAGTAAGATGCAGCTCAGGAATAATAGTTTTCCAGCAAGAGGGACGGCCCGCTGTGGAGCAGTCAACAGGTAAGTTTGAATTGTCTGTATCTTAAATCAACTGTATTTCAAAGTCATTGAGGTCTCTTCTTACAGCCATGCTGGACATAATTATAATTGCATGCTTATTATTTGTGGGGTTTAATCCCCTGTTCAAAGCCCTAATTGAACCCGCTTTAATCACCATACAGACTTATTCAGGTTCTGGCTATATATCTTAAATCACAATTTTATTTTCAGAATTGCATATGTTGAAGTACCAGATAGTTTTGCTCTGTATGTATTCTATTACATTTATTTTTTATCAAACATTGTGGGCCTGATTCATCAAGGAACGCAAAGTGAATGCAATTTGCATTTTTCAATATCAGATGGAAGCTGCACAGACATACGCCCATATTCAAGTACAAGAGGACCTCAAGAAATGTTTCCATTTCAATGCAGCGTGCGCTCTAGCTATATGGTACTTGCCATATGCAGACAGACCGAACACACTGCATAAACGCATAAAGCCTATTTGCAATATAAAGCCCCATCAGAACTCATGGGGAAAAGAAAATATTAAACATATTAACAAATCTTAATACTATAATCATTAAGAAAAATACATGTAAAACTATTATTATTATTATTATTATTATTATTATTTTAAGTGAAATATAAAAGGATGTTCTTAATACCTGCTTTACACAAAAGCATTTTTACAGTTTGTCTTAATTGAAAATACATGTTCTGGCATACATACTCATCCATCATCACTATCAATCGGTACTTACACCTGCTCTGTAGCTGGTGAAAGTGGTACGACTAAAAATAATGTACCTCAGCGATGCCCCAGGTTTGAAATGAACAAATATGCATGCGTTCAACCTGGATACGGCCTTACTGTACATTGCCTACATGTATATACCCCTTCCCTCACCCCTTCCACCCTGCAAATCATATGCAGTAACAAGTGTCATTTGTGTTTGAACTTGAATTGCATGCACTTGCATTCATATACTCTTATTTACAATGAGCCATTTCACACCCCTTCCCTCACCCCTTCCACCCTGCAAATCATATGCAGTAACAAGTGTCATTTGTGTTTGAACTTGAATTGCATGCACTTGCATTCATATACTCTTATTTACAATGAGCCATTTCACACTTAGGTCTTATACACATTACACAGAAGCATTATTTTGAAGTGTTTAACACACATTCCCCAAAGCATATTAAATACACTTTTTCGTTGATATCCCCAAATATAATGTAATCAAACAGACCTAGCGCATACAGTTTCTTAATAGCCCATGCTTTGCCTTGCTTCTCTCACAATATTGATGTTGCCTGCTGCATTTAGAAGCATTAACGCTCTGTAAAAATACAGTGTTGTTCTATGAAAATGCTCATCAAGTATCTAGAGGTGTTTTTATTAGCATGCAGCAATAAGGTTGATTTTGAAACAAAATCACTTATTGTCACAATTTATCAATAAGGTACTCAGCTGACCCGGTGATACTGGCCCAGAGTGGAAAGGGTTAACTTACTGCTTCACCAAGCCAGTCTCAGGGGATCTGCACATACATAACATGACTAGGCAGTACACGCATAAGCAGCGGAGCGGAAAAAAATGCTTTATTCAAAGAATAACACATTTTCTCATTAATTTTGTTCACTTACTGCCATACTGAAGTGGTAATAACAGAATAAGTTTTGCATGTACCACTATAATGCTTGATAAATAGGTTTCCCCATGCTTTTGCCGAATCGTATCACTGATGTATAAGGCAAAGCCCTAGCAAAAAAAATGCCAGCCATAGGGGTTTTCACCCTTTGATAAATATGTTGCAAGAAAGCTTTGAGATAAGTTAATAAACACCCCTGTAATAATCAGTTAATGCAAGGACAAAATACAAATAGAACGGTTCTTACTGTAAGTTTGACAAACTTTAGAATCATGCTGCCCACTGAACTGCCATGTAATTGGGTGCACAACACTTAGCCAACAACACTATGCTTCTCGCACATAGTACCTTCATTTGTAAGGGACAGAGAGCTTTTCAGAATACAAACAAGCTGCATTACAAAGAGGCTGATGTGCACTACAGAGCATAGATGGATCATTGCTTGAGTTTGAAGAAGATTGAGAGCTCGATCCATTTTGATTTTGATTTTTTTATATTTGACAGTAAATATAACAGACAGAGTACAGCTTAAGGATCAATGTCCCTGCAATATGTTACCTACTTTCCCCATGTGGAATGTAACAGAGATGCAAGATATGCAGTGCAAGACAAGTCTTACCCGCAAATAAATGGCATTTTTCACATCTCACTATTTTTTTTCTTACCCTTCCTCTTTAACTCACTTGGGTTACTGTTTTTTTTTTTTTTGTTTTTTTTTAAAAGGGATGGGGCCCATTTTTGGGATGTTATCAGTGATGAGATCTATTATGATGTCATAATTGATATCACTGATGTCACAGATTGTAATGTCATCAGATGTTTCACCAATCATAATATTACCCATTGTGAAAGCACCTAATTGAAGTCTTCAGTGGTGTCACTTTAGAAAATGTTGATATTAACAGTGATTTTGCCCATTTTTGAGGTAATAACTGATGTCATCCATTATTATGTTGTGTGCCTGGGTGGGATACGAATTTACGGTCGTGGTGTGAACGACAAGCAGTAGGACGAAGGCAAAAAAAAAGGAACTGACTTGGGCTACTGCTAATAAATGCTGACTGACCTTATTAATGACACAACAAGTCTCCGATAGTGGGCAAAAAATCACGATCATCATTAACAACGACAGAGTATTTTTACGTCATGTTCAATTGCGACCTCTGTATCACTATTTTTAAAGCGGCAATGCGGCTTCTCAGCACACTCAACTCTTACACTTAGGCTTAGCGTTAGGAATAGGGTTAGCCTTTGGGTTAGGGATAGGGTTACAATTTGTAACCCTATCTCTGCCGTTGTTAATGATCGTGATTTTTTGCACACTATCGGGGACTTGTGTCATTAATAAGGTCAGTCAGCAATTATTAGCAGTCGCTCAAGTCAGTTTCATTTTTTTGGTTCGTGGTAGTCACTGTCGGTGTTATCAGCACCGTTAAAGTGACTACCACCAGTGTGCCTAGTTAGCACTCAAAAGGGAATGCCCCTGCTCCACTTAGTAGAAGATGCAAAATTTTGCACACCCACAAGGACCATCATCTTTGACATGTTACCAGTAACTTCAGCCATTTTTACTTAGCATTGTGATTTATTGTGATGTTTATTTGATGTCATAATTTATGTTGTTATGTCATAAGTGATACCACCCATTGTGATTTTTGCCATTGTTGATGTCACATATTTTAATTATGATGTAATTCACTCTGAATCTATAAGTTATGTCACTCATTATGATGTAATCCGTAATGTCACACATTGCAATGCCATGAGTTATGTCACCCATTTCCATCAATTTTGTCACACTTTGTGATGTCATCACCAAGTCAATCATTGACATGTCATAATGGATGCCATGCATTGTGATATCATATTTGGTAACATCCATTGTGATGTCATCAGCTATTTCAGGCATTGGAATATCATGAATTACGTCACCCCTTGTGATATCATCAGTCACTGCTGTCACAGCCTTTGATATATTATTATGTTACCTAACAGGATGTCAACCATTTTGTTGCCAATAATGTTTCCTGTTGTGATGTTACTCCTATCAGTTCACATAATGGGATATTATCAATGTTGTGACTAATTGTAATGTTATAATTTATATCAGCCTTTGTGATTTAATCAGTGTTGTTTATTGTGACATTGTCAGTGATGTTGCCCATTGTGATATCATGCATGTTGTCACCCGTTGTGAGTTCAGTGATGTTACTCATTTTAATATCTTCAGGGATGTCACACTTTAAAATGCCATTAACAATGACACATTGGGATATTTGAATGATGACCAATTGGGATTTATTTAAAGATGTTACCCAGTGTTTTGCTATTTGTTATGTCAACAATTGTGATGTCATCAATGCTGTCACTCATTGTGATGTAACCCTTTTTAGAGATCATCAGTGATGTCACCCTTTTACAGCCCTTGATTTAATTAGTGACGATGCCTAATGGGATGTCGTAAATGATGTTACAATTCGTAATGTTGTAATCAATGTTACTCTTTGTGAGGCCATCAGTGACATAATTGCAATCTCAGCAGTGATATCTACCATTGTGATATTATCTGCGATGCCACCCTTTGTGATATTATCTGCGATGCCCCTCATTGTGATGATGCCAGCCGTCAACTTTTGGCATGTCATTGTATTGTCATGCATTGTGATATCATATGTGTCAGTATAAGTGTTGTCATACAAAACATATTACTGTTGTCATACTTTGTGAACTAATCTGTGATGTCACGGATGTTAAAGTGATGAACTTACACCTACACTCATAATGCCATCATTAATGAATGTAACATATTGTGATTTCCTCAATAATGTTACCAATTGCTATTTCATATGTGCTGGGATGTAAGTCATCTGTAATGTCATTGGTGATGTCACCTTTTTTGATATTTTCAGTTATTTTTGATTCATGTCACCACAGTCTCACTAATTATGATGTCACCTCTGATGTCATCTTTTTTGATATCAGTAATTTTACTTGTTGTCATGATATAATTTATAATGTTACATAATTTGATGTCACCCACTGTTATGTCATCAATGATGTCAACCCTTGTTGTGTCTACTTTAATGTGATACATTATGACTCAATCCAAGTTTTTGTGATATCATCAGTGATATCACCCATTTTGACTTGGCTGAAATGTCCTCCATTACCCTACCCATTGTGATGTCATCATTTGTTTTACCTATTTTAAAGTCATTGATTTTTATTTTGTTGTTTTTAATGTCCAAAAATGTACTTTACTCCAAAATTTAACTACTTATCACTGTTGCCTATAGAGTTACCAAATACGTGCAATTTGTTCAAATGATAAGGCTTAGATACAAAGGTATAAATCAATTGTAGAAGCATTTCCTGCAACTACACATGAATGCAAAGCACAAAGCCATATATATATATATATATATATATATATATATATATATATATATATACACATATGTGTATAGGTAGATAGATATATCTACATCTATTTGATGTATAGTGTGTGTATGTATGTATATATATATATATATATATATATATATATATATATATATATATATATATCAGGTGGGCCTTACCAGGGAGGGAATGGTCGCTGATCCATGCCTCCTCTGTATCTCTACAGCAACAATTTGCAACTAGTATAACATCTAGCAATAGATGACAATAATCTACAGATAACCTACAGGTAAGAGCTGAACAGGCCACCACTCTTTGGAAGTCTCTGTATCAGATCAAGTAAATCTATAAAAATAAATCTATCTTTCAATCTGATGAACAATAAAACAAAGTTATTAAGATGAGTGCTGTTATGTAATATTTTTTCATACTGATATCCATTAGTCATTTAGCAACAAGCCATTTTTTCACTCCTTTTAAATGACTTTTATGGATTTTGTTTGCTCTCTATTGGATCAATTAAATGGTGTCTGTAGGAAGTAAACAATTGAACCAGATAAACATATTTTTCAAACTTAATAACAGTGTAGCTTTTTATAACTTTAAAATTAATTGATATATTCATTAGCATTTTTCTGCCTTTTCTCCTAAACCATCCTCTGTAATTATAATTTCCTAACTGCTAATCTAACTTATTCTACTGCAAGAGTGGAAAGACCAGACTTTAGCTGCTTATACAAAGATTTGATTGCTGGAGGACACAAATACCTGGCGAGTTCGCCAAACTTGAGTGATCTGCATGACTGGGTCCTAATGAGCCCAAAGTGATACGACTGTGACCAAATTTTCTGGTAATCCTACTTGACATATGATGTAATGGAAATATATCTATAAAGGCAAAAATATCTTTATTTACAGTCCCTGTCTTTTTAAAGATGTAAATATTTTAACTTTTTTCAGTATGACACAAATAAATGCTTTTGAGAGACAGATGCAACAAGAAACCTAATTACTATGTACAGTGCAAAATGTTGTTTGCTTTATTGCTCATGTGTCCTGCAATTTAATATATTTACAGGCTATATTTCACCTTTATAAAGTTTTCTAATTCAAGCATAACAGATCTGCTGTATAGCTGTTCCTACGCCAGCTAAAGTAAATGGACGATTTGACACTATTTTAGCAGCTCTTGGCAGAATTTACTGATTTGTGTTGTTATATGGTGTAAATATATGTGTGCCAAATGCAGTATATCAATTCAGCACCCTGCATGTCAAAACATTGCACATGACATATATTGAAAAATGAGTTGTTGATGAGCAGGCATGATGCATGTGTTATGCAAGAAATATTTTTCTGATGGGTTATTGATACAGCATACACAGCAGACACTGGTGTTTCATATTAAAATAAAAAATACAATATTTAAAACAAAACCCTGCATATCTGCTATGTCAGTTTCTACAACTTGCAGCTACTGATCACTGAGTACCAGACAACTGAAGAGTGTAAGAGTGTAACTTATTTAACAGATTGTGAGAGAACCTACAAATTCAGCACTCTGATTTCCCATGAACCAATAATATGATAATCATGTTACATACATCTAAAGAACATTTCCTGAATTCGCACATATCTCACGCAAGACACTGCAAAAACCTTAATTCATGCACTTATCATCTCCCGCATTGACTATTACAATACCCTCCTTACTGGTCTTCCCGAAAACAGAATCTATTTTGCACGCTGCGGCAAGACTGATTTTCCTTGCATATCGTTGTTCCTCTGTGGAATCACTTTGTATGTCTCTACACTGGTTGCCTGTTTTCTACCGAATCCAATATAAAATACTTTTACTAACCTACAAGGCCATCAACAAAGCTGCACCAACATATATCTCCTCTCTTGTCTCAAAATATCTCCCAGCTCGGCAACTCTGTTCTGCACAAGATCTGCGTCTCTCATCCACCCTCATTACATCCTCCAATTCCCGGTTACAGGACTTTTTTCAGGCTGCACCCACTCTATGGAATTCACTCCCTCACACAATAAGACTCTCCTCTGGTCTACAAACTTTCAAGCGTTCTCTGAAAACCTCCCTCTTCAGACAAGCTCGTTACACAATTTCACACAAGACAATTACCCCCTGACCAACATTGTTGTGTGACAGGATCATTTAGCCTATGAGTCACTTTTACCTTTGCAGCCTGGCTGGGTCGAAATGCAAAATGTAGACTTCGCCTTAGCCTCATGTATCAAACTCCAATTGTCCCATAGATTGTAAGCTTGCGAGCAGGGCCTTCTCACCTCTTTGTCTGTTTTACCCAGTTTGTTTATTAGTTTACTATGTTTGTCCCCAATTGTAAAGCACTACGGAATATGTTGGCGCTATATAAATAAATGATGATGATGATGATGATGATACCCAAACCATGTCTACCACCATTTAGAGAATATTTGAAGCCTTAGGGCAAATATGATGATGTGCAACATTTTGCTTCCTGCAAGATTCTTACATCCATTCAAACGTTCTGCCAAATCTTGTATCTCTTCTGTGTTTTGTAGATTTGTATAATGAAAGTTCTTTCCCCTTTCCTTTGCATTATTGTGTTTCTTGGGGTCTTCAGCTAATTAAACAGTACATCTGTATCTTGATAAACTAAGGTAATTTGTGTTTTTTGGCAATCTACTTTATATTCACAATCTTTATACCAAAATACATTTTATTCTGTCAATTCAACAAATTGATTATGCAAACAATTGTTTCACACTGGTTTAACATTGTGTGTACAATATTCTATTTCACTTTTAATTATTTTCATTTTTTTTTCTCTATTTGTCTCTAGGTTAGAGTGATCTTGATTGTACATCAGGTGACTGAGTTTTTCCCACTGCTGCACAATATTAATTAATTGTAGGTTTGCTGTTCTCCTGCACCATGAGCTGCCTATGTTTTCGCTTTGGATATTCTGGATAGATATTAAAATACGCCTTGTCGGATAGATATGATATTTTACATTTATCTAATTATATTTACTAGGATATTATTAGGCATCAATTGGCTTTAATTAAACTTTTAATCTGTTCCGTTATGTTTATTTTTTGGAACATTGAATAAAGCACTTTTAATCTGTGACTTTATGTTTATTTTTTGGAACATTGAATAAAGCAATATCATCATTTTCCAATTTGGTGCAGTGCATTTAGTGTTTCTTATACTGATTCTCTTTTACTAGTGATCATATTAGTCAGGCTCAACCATGGAGGTAATTGGCTCAAGTATGCTTCTAATTCCAAAAATGGTAAATATAGCATTCTGCAATTATATGATACACTCTGTCTGCACTAATTAAACGTGACCTTTAAAGGATAAAGTGCAATGATTGTAGAGAATAAAAAAAAAACAATAGAGGTTGCATAATTTTTGTACCAATTATTTATGGCAAATAAGGGCATTAATAGCTGTTTTATTAGCTATATTATGCACAACATTTTGGAAAAATCATCCACAGGCACATGCCATGCTGTTCCCTAGCCCGACACTGATTGTGGTATTCACGAGAGGTTTGTGGTCTGCATTGCTATTTCCTCCAATGATATAGGGTCTGCGCTGTAGTAGCTACCAGAGATTATTATTATTATTATTATCACTTATTTGTTAGGCGCCACAAGATTTCCGCAGCGCCGTACACAGTACAAACAGTACACTATACAGAGTGAAATAGTACAGAACAACCAATACTTCAGAAACTCCAGGCAGGCTAATGCAATAAGCATGGAGCAGAAGAACAGGTGAGGAGACAGTTGGGAAGAGGGCCCTGCTCATGTGAGCTTACATCCTAAGGGAGGGTAGACAGAACAGGCACAAGGGGTGCCAGAAGAGGCAAGGGGGGGTGAAGGGAGAGCGAGTGGAAGAGGTGAGGTGGTTAAGTAGATGGTTGGTAGGCTTTACGGAAAAGGTGAGTTTTCAGTGCACATTTGAAGGAGCACAAAGTATGAGAGAGACGGATGGAACGAGGGAGGTCATTCCAGTGAAGGGGGCTGCATGGGAAAAGTCTTGGATTGTGGAGTGGGAAGAGGTGATAAGAGTGGAGGAGAGAGAGATATAGGGATTAAATTGTGCTAGTCACCAGATATTGATGTAAACACCACTGATTTTGTGACTTTATTGTATATATATATATATATATATATGTCAAGAATAGGATTTGCATTTTATAACAGTTCAAAGAGTGCTCTTCATTTTGTATAGTAATCATTAGAATGCACTCTATATTGCACAAAGGTCACCAAAATGTTTTTGTATTATATAAAAGCCACTAGAATGTTGTTTCTATTGTACATCGGTAAATAGAAAGCTCTCTCTATTACTCATTTGTCAACAAAATGCTCACAAGAATATGTACAATTCAACCCCATCTGACAGTATTAAATTTAGAGCGCTACATTTATTGCTGGTCAAATGGAGCTGTATTGTGTTTGATTGAAAATCTTTTGAAACAATCATTCTTATTATATATTATTGGAGAAATAGCACCATGCAGATGAAGCTCACAGTTCTTTGACTACATCTAAAGAGTGGTGAGATATGCACCACAAATGTCATCTAGCAAATTTTCATCCTGCCATGTTGATATCTCTACACATTAAGCTTGTCAAACTTTTTTCTATCATGCTCATCAAGAAAAATGAGGGTAGGGATTGTGAAACATAAACTGCTGTGATGCAAACTAACTGGGGCTTGTTACCATTTTCAGTTCTGCACGCATTCCACTTGGTATTCTCTGCGTGTCGCACATGTAAAGTAATTAGCACCAAGAGCACAAACTCTCTGACACCATGGAAACCTATATCTGCAACTTTTGTCCATTGTTAGTTAAACTTGTTAGGTAAAATCTCTAAATTAATTACCAATGAACGACTTTGCCTCAACCTGAATCAGATTACTGCTGTCTAATAGCAGGGTGATTTTGTCCTTTTTGTATATTCCAGCTTTGAACCTACATGATTTACTTTTTGCCTGGTTGGTTAGTAATCCTGATAGTAAACACTGATAATGACTTGCACAAGTCCTGAGGATAACTGAGAACCAGTATTTTTTTTTTTTTTTTTTTAGGAAATGCAGGTTGCTAATCAGTCCTTCTGGACCGCATAGGTTTGACCAGTATGACCAGATCAATTTTTGCTTTGTCTTCGTAAGCCACTTTCACCTGGTAAAAAACGTTTTTATTTTGAAATCTACCCCCTGTGTATATAATATTTTATAAAACTACATATTGGACTTGATATATTAAGGAATGAAAATGGGAATACATGCCCTATTTTGTGTATAATTGCTCTACGCATGCCCAGAACCGGACTATATTCCAGAGAAAACATGCAATTCTTCCGACAGCCTATAAATTCATGGGTGGAATAGGGAAAAGAAGGGGTGGATGCACGTAGATGAAGTACAGTAAAGATGTTCCAAAGCAGATACAGGCATTTCAAGCTTGGGCATCTGCAGAAGTGCTTTCCTTTGCATACATATGTTTTGCACCTGCTCAAGGTCAAGTGTAACTGACGGATAATAGGGATGACCAAACACAGCATTCACAATCTCGTCACCTAATGGGATGACTAACTATTCACGTGCACACTTGACACCAGTCATCTAATTATAAACAATATAGAAGACCAACGGATGGAGATTACTATAGTGCCATTTCAGAAATCCTACGTAATAGAGAGATATCTATTTGAATGAGGTAGTTACATTCTTTAATATTTATAACGCAGTGCATATTTTAAACATGAGCGAATGTTTGAAATTGTCTCACTCACCGTTTCAAATATTTTTCATACATTTGCAATATAGTGTAGGATTTTAAATGTCATTTCACACATTTACTGTGCGGTTGTGTGTTTTAAAAGGTGGTGAACGTGTTGTCTATGTTGTCTAATTCATACACTGTAGCATACATTTGTAATGCATTACTCTGTTTTTATAGATTATGATTTTATTTTATTTTTGAATGAAATTTTCATGTTTAATAAATTTCAATGCTTGGTTGCTAAATGACCCGGGAGCACCCATGATTCCTTTGCCTTCAGGCAATCAGGCATGTGGCACAGATTGCAACAGAGACAAGGAGGTGCAAGGCCACACCGAAATGTGTGGCTATTAGGTACTATTTTCAATCACATAATTATTCACAATTAGGCCTTTGTTGTCATAAATATATTAGGATATATTGTACTAATAAATGGTAGGTCTTCTACCCTTGCACATATTAACACCTTTTGCATTATGGTGTGCATATATAATCAATGTTGAATATTGTAGCACTACAATAGCACCATATCATGTAAAAATATCTCCCTAATTGTTTGTATAATTTAGTTCACATTACTCATATGTTTTTTTCTTTGCTTTTTTTTAGTCTTTCTCTTAATAGGAGACAGTGCTTACCCTTTCCATTCTTGGCACCTCACTCCCATTTTAAATTCACACACAGAGCAAGAAGTTGCATAAATTCTGCGCATACATCTGCCAGATCGGTTAAAGAGTGTTGCCCTTTTTAAAGGCCAGATACAGCAGTCTTGACCGGAGTAATAGAGCTCTTATGTATGCGCCGGATAATGTGTCTGACATAATTGCTCTATGTGTGGTATTCCATAATATTGTCATCGGGAGTGGGGTTCCATGGGTGGAAGAGGCCGGGGTTGCTGACCAGGAGGAGGGTGACATTGATCCTAGTACTCCAGATTCCCAAGACTATATTGGGATCAAAGAATATGCTATTTTATGATACTTTATATGTAAGAACATTTTGGGATTGGCTTAATATTGTAGTGCTTAAAGTAAATGGACAAATAGTCAAGGAAACATTTTTTGGTTTTATAAATTGTGTTTTCAGTGAAATAAACTGCGACAAATAGTGACAAAGACACAAATTAAAAAGAAAAAAAAACAACTATTTACATTTGTGCCTTGGCTTGCCCCCTGGCCCAACATTGGCTGTGCTGCTGGATCTCATCTTGCTCCAGGTCACTGGACTCCACAAGTAGACTCCTGTAGACTCCACAAGTGGTGGAAGAGCAGCAGATGGCAATGGGGCAGGAGGGTAAATAGGTGGCAGTGAGGCAGGAGGATAAACAAGTAGCTGATAAAGGGAGAAACTGGTGGGTGATACTGAGGGTAAACTGGTGGCATGGGGTCAGAAGGATGTAGCAAAGGGGGATAAGGGAAAAAATGTTGCATGGGGCAGAAGGTAAAAATGTGGCATGGGACAGGAGAGGAAAAATGTGTCATGGGAAAGAAGTGCAAAAATGTGACATAGAGGCATGAAGGGAAAAATGTGGCATAGGGGCAGGAGGTGTATTGTAGATATAATTTTAAATAGTTGCCTATAGGGCTATAAAGCTCTATCTGCAGTGAAAGTTGGGCTGCAGATTAAGTATTATTTAGCTCCAGTACCGCTGGCGCGAACTTACAAAGAGACAACCCCAGCTCTATCTGATTTAAGGGAGGAAATTGCAATTTTATAAGTTCACATTTTCTAAAATAAATATTGAAATAGCCTGATTGAGTTATATCCCAGTGTAGAAGAGAAAGTATTGGATTTAATAATGTGGCTTGTAATACCCTTGCCTGTTATGTAATAGTGATGTTTCAGTATCAATATGGGGTTACATTCACTTTAGGATACTGATCTCTTCCTAAACCTCAAGTCCATATGTGGTGTAGAGGTGGTTTTATTTGACCAATGATGGTCCATGTGTGGTATTGGATATTTAAAAATACATACATAATATATCCAGTAAAATAGTGGAAAGAGAAATATTATGAGATGATGATTTAAAGATGATATCTGACCCATGTCCGTCAGTTAGACAGTCATAACTAGAGAAATTAATTAAACTATCACTCTTTGTTGTGCTTCTTATGTATATTACAATATTAGATACAGCAGTATTTTTAATTCAATCTTTTAGAATCATTGTAGTCTTATAAAGAGAGACATCTTAGTAAGAGAGATACCTATTAAACAACTTGAGTCTTATGTGGTAGCACTTGCCAATCAGTCATGGATGATTATATCATGTTAAAGGACACAAATATGATTATACACTGGTTGTTAATTTTCCAGTAATTAGCAATTTCAAGGAGCTTTCCACAACTCAGGCTAACAAATGATGTGCATTGTAATAGTTGAAATAAGCGTGTACTGCTTATCTGATACATAATATGCTAAAGCTACTGCGTGGCAAATAAATACTGCAATAATATTGATATTTGCTTCTAACATATACAGATATTTAATGGGTTATATGTTACATTGCTGCAAATTTGCAACAATTTTATTGCTGTCTTATTATAAAATATAGCTAAAATGAATGATAACCCATTCATTGCAACAAGATGTTAGAATTTGAGGCGCAGTGCAGGCTAGATATTTAAAGAATGTGTTTGACCTTGGCGGTTTAAATTATATATTGGTATTGAATATGTGTAGCACTGGCGACCCGAGAAGGCAGAGAACAACATCTCCCAGCATGCAGTGGGGAAGAAGAGCTTGTGAAGAAGAAATTAGAGATTCTAGGAGTGGAGGAGGAGCATGGAGGAGAGGAGACAGAATTGGGCAAGGGCTATGACAGCGATGAGAGAGACCAGCACTGTATAGACAGAGGGGGGTGCCTTAACAGGAGGCCCTGGAATGCTGTGAGAGGTCTGAACAGAGGAGCAATGAGAGAAAGAAAGTCTGATAAGTACCAATATTTCTTATATTGTTTGTGATTGGACTGAGCCATATTTGTTAGTTAGATAGGGTTGTGGTGGTGAGCCCTGAAGAAATTTAATTTACACCATTTTGCTGGACTGAATATTATTACAAGGGTGAGTATAGGGATAGTTAGCTAGGATGATTGGAGTGAGCCAAGAAAAATTATAAAAGCGTTCAGTAATTTATATGATATTTACAAAGAGGAGATCATATATTTGGCAAAGAGCCTATTATATGGATGTCGCCATTTGCTATGTCTGTAAAGAAAGTCAGTGAAGAAATTAAGGAAGGGAAAACATCACAAAACTTACTTGCTCCACACTGCTATGCTGCGGATTCCCTCTGCGTCTGTTTAAAGATCAGCACTTCCTGGTTTGAGCGGTCACATGATTGCGGTTGGGAGGTGGCATATTCAAATCATGCAGAGTATATAAAGCTCACTCTGATACTCTAGCAGTGTCACAGCAATAGGTATTCACACCAGTCTGGCTCCCTGTTATGCTGCGGAAGCTGAGCTTTCCTGTGCTTTTCCCTTAGATTGCTTTATCTGCTTATTAAGTCCTCTTGTACCAGTCCTTGCTTGTTTTGTCTCTTGTCTCTCTTGGATCCTGATTTTGTACTGCACTACTGCCAGTTCCCAGCTTGTTCTTGGACTTCCATTCTGCATACTGATTTTGTACTTCGCTAGCGCCAGTGTACCAGTTTTCAGCTTGCTGACCTGCTTCTGGATTAATCATCGTCCATCTCCTCTGTGTTACGACTAGTGGCTTTTCAGAGGACCGCCACCTGTGGGTTCCCGGATGCTAAGCCCATCAGGCCTTGCGGCAGTTCTTGGTGAAGCCCGGTGAATCTGTTAGACTCCGCGCCTCTGCGTGGCCAGTGCTAAACCAGGCTAACACATGTATCCATCACCTCAGGACTCCCTACCTGATATCCTCGCTACAGGAAAGCTGGCATCATTGTGGATGTTACCAGAGCCCAAAAATTCAATTGGGCTAAGGGGAGAGTGTGATTTAACCCAAGATTGCCAATAAAGTTATTGTAGTGGATTCTAAAGTCAGGAGTTAAGTGGATTGGGACAGTATCTTGTACTTCAGGCTGCAAACCGCTTTATGTTGCAGCTGAAAGAAGAAAAGGCCTATATGCAAACTACATTATGATAAAGTTACATATCCATATAGATAAATATGTATTTGCTTCTTGAAGACTGTATTGATATTTTAAGTGTTCATAGATGTTTAAAGTGACCCAGACAGATATCTGCTTATAGATATTTATCAATATTTTAGTATTATATAAGTGGCAATAGAGGTAACTCTAGTATGTAATAGGACAGAGGTTTGTTTTAGGTGTAATGATCAAATGTTGTAATTTGCTTTTTTTGTTAAGTTTATGTGATTTTATTGTTCACACTACAAGAGTTTATTTTTATATAAAATTCTAAATTCAATTCAGTGTGATCACATTTTATGTGTATGCCTGTGGTCCAGAAAAAGGGGGGGCGGAGCATTCTTTAGTCTCCCTTAGTGCTGATTAATGCAAGACATTAACCAACGAAAGCCCTGGTGTGAGTTGACTAAGGTGGAGGCACTGCACTAATGAAGGGAGAATGTTCAGGCCACCCATAGACAGGATAAACCCCTTAACACGATGACATACACTACCTAGCACTACAAAGGGGTGTTACATATGGTTATTTCCCATTTAAGCTGCAATATCACCTACCAGCTACATG
Organism: Mixophyes fleayi; assembly: GCF_038048845.1. Taxonomy (NCBI): domain Eukaryota; kingdom Metazoa; phylum Chordata; class Amphibia; order Anura; family Limnodynastidae; genus Mixophyes; species Mixophyes fleayi. The sequence continues at coordinate 69,019,498 of NC_134412.1, read as the reverse complement.
CCACCATTTTTTCTGGGGCTCATCCCCAATCAAGAGATTGTACCTTATGATTGCTCCTTCAGCTTACCCACGCCCTCTCCCGCCATATTAAGTTGACAAACTTAATTGACTTGCCAGTTCTTTATTGCTGAGGCTCCAGCTAGTGATGTCATAACCACAAAGAAATTGTCTGCCATATAGTTTTCAAGTTGTTGTGACCAGATTGTGAAGGCTTATTAAACTTTGTCTCACCGATGTACTTGTGTGACTTTGAAGTGGGTGAAACTATAACTTATTTGCAACCTAACTAGAGTGTCCACAAGGTTATCTGTAGCCAAATGGAACATTACAACATTGACAGTGCTAGCCTAAATGTAATCTAGTCTAACTGTAACCTACTAGACCCTTACGATATTCACAGGGTTAAATCAACCTGTTATCAGAAAATTAGATGTATCAAAAGACAAAAGTTAACAAATGGCTTGAATTTAAACAACATGAGGTTGATACGATGGACAGTATGGGATTAACCAACAGCGTTCTTATTTCTTTTTGTTTCCAAATATTGTCTAATAATGTCTTCACTGCTGTCAATCCAGCCTATTTAAGGCTATTGTGGTGGGATTATAAACTAGTCCTTTGTTGCATACCAGTTGATTGCATTTGTTTTTAAATGCATTTAATGTGGTTTAAAGAATAGATGTTAGTGTAGGACGTGCAAACACAAGGACCCATGACATCTTTTTTTAAGCTTTAATGTTTTGATTGATCAAATTATTACCAAATATCACATAGATACATGTTTATTACTTTACACAATGGCTTTGTCTGGTTGCCTGCCTGGCCTTCCCTCGCCTCCAGCATCCTCCACTTCAGGCCTGGTCTCCCATCTAGGCAATAGATTTTATGACCAGAATTCTGCTATCAATTGCAACATAATTACAAAGTTGCCAACTGTTATCAATGTCTATGGACAGTACTGGGCTTTAAAGATTTGTCACTAGAAACTAGTCCATAAAAATATTTAATATTGATCATTTGCACTGTGAAATATTCTGTATACATGATTAAATGTTATTGAAGAGGAGTATCAAAAGTGCAAGAAAATTGCAATGTAATAAAGTTCAGTAATATATCAAGATGAGGGCTATGGACAGCACCGCTAATGACATACTTAGATGAATCGGCTCAGCAGCAAAATGCTTGTACAACATTAGAAAAAAGTTGAAAAAAAATACATATAGGCATGACCCACATACAAGTACAAATGAATACCTAACACAAAGGAAGGTTAAAGTCTACAGTTGTCTTGCCCTAAAATAGCTTAGAACTCATTATGAGAATCTGCAAATGTCTAATCAAAATGAAAAACTAAAATGACAGGTTATAGCTGAAAAGGAAAAATATATCATATAAAGCTTTGTTTTCACCTTGTGTTTCCTTATATGCTCATTAAAGCTTAGAGCAAAATATTGTAGAACCTCATCCTTCTTCATTCTCGGTAAAAAATAGCATCAACTATAAACTGCAATGAACAGTTACTATAGTGACAGTGTTAGTAATCACTTTTAAAAAAGAATTATATGACTTAGGGCTACAATTTTATATTTCCTCTGAACAGCTCAGGGCATATTGTATATTATTTCTTCACTATGATATTCCTTTAAGTAAAACTGTTTCTGGAAAAAATTAACCAATACCTATTACTAGGAGTTTGTATGTTCTACCTGTGTCTGCGTGGGTTTCCTCAAGGTGCTCTGGTTTTCCCCCACACTCCAAAAACATACTAGTAGGTTAATTGGCTGCTAATAAAATTGACCCTAGTCTCTCTCTCTCTGTCTGTGTGTGTGTTAGGGAATTTAGACTGTAAACTCCAACGGGGCAGGGACTGATGTTAGTGAGTCCTCTGTACAGCTCTGCGAATTTAGTGGCGTTAAATAGATGATAACGATGATACTTGCGTGTATGTTAATTTACACAGTGGCTTTGGTCTGGTTGCCTACCTGGCCTTCTCTGGATCCACCACCTCCAGCATCCTCAACTTCAGGACTGGTCTCCCATCAAGGCAATTTACTCAGCTTCCACTGCCCTCTGTCCAGTGTCATGGCTCACCAGTTTGAGGTCCAGAGAGCTGTTGTCCTAACCTCCCAAAGGATGGGTTTCACCGTTGAAATACAGGACAACATGGATCTGCTTTTGCTTCCAGTAGGATTAAAATGGATGTCAAGGATGGTGTCAAGCTAGCATTGCTCCCATTCCTTCTTCTCAATCCCCTTCCATATCTTCATTAACTATCACCACCATTCCCAACCTCCCTGCGAGCTTACTGTGTTGATAACTGCCACCTCAGGAGTCAGTGAAGGACTCCCTACTGAAAGGGGTAAGCTAGTTCCTAAGGCCTACCTGTGGCCTTCAGCTGGTGACACCGCTATTAGGGCATCCCTCATAAACATGTTAGTCTCCTCAACTCAGGCACCAGCAACCATCACAAAGCCTACAACCACCTAGGCTCTCAACTTGTGACCACCCATACTGATAGACATTACCTCTTTCCAGACCATTATCTTCACTGACTTTGCTGAGTGCAAGTTGGTTACTAAACACCAGAGAGATACTCTGAGACCACCCTGCACCATAATCCTAACTTATGTGGCCTGAAACCAGCAAAATTACCATCTACTTGCTGCCAGAAACCAGCAACAATACTATTTGTCTGTGAACAATACCAACTCAGGACCTCCCAGGGGCATTCAGGAGCACCAGTCCATCTGCTTGGCATGCACCTCTGCTCCATACCATCACATCTGGATTTTGCTAGATACATACAGTGTTTCATTAGTGAGGAAAGGATAAGTGCTGACAACTGTGTCTATTGTCTGTATCCAGATAGGGCATTTATGCACCTTACCTTCTGGGCAGGCTAGTTATATATATACACATATATATATACACATATATATATATATATATATATATATATATATATATATACACATATATATATATATATATATATATATATATATATATATTATGATAAATATATATATGATATATATTTGGCAGGCTAATATCGACTATATATATTATGTAACAAAGGGAGGCAGTTAGTTGGCAATCCGCTGATCTGCTGAGAACGTATGTAGGCAGAGTAACATATTTGTGCAACAGTGCGCCTAGTTTAAAGATAAACAGGAGGAGGACATATGTGTGACAAAATAAAAATTATAGAGCTTGATTTAACTTACATACTTAGAAGTGTCTATTCCCATGCTGCAAGCTAACAATGTGTGCCTGTAGTAACAGCAATCAAACAGAAGTAGGTGGTGAGAGGTCCTTTTTAAAGGGAAGGTGGACATGTCACCTGCCCATCAAGCTAGGGCTGTGGGAGGAGTGTCAGGTATAAATACCTGTATGTTTCACTGTTCAGTGTAACCGATACTAGAGAAGCTGGCCGGTTGCTAGAGAGCTGGTCTCTGTTTAGTTAGTGTCTAGGGTCACAAGAAACTGTATGGAATCCTTATGGTGTCAAAATTACCATCATGACATTAAAACTAAGTGAAAAACAGGCTTGCCGAATGTAACTTTGTGTCAAAAGAGATACTAGTGCAGTGATGTGCAACAGGTGGCCCTAGGGCCAATTATGCCCCTCTGAGCCTATTTCTGCTGTCTTCAGCTCCTTCCTGCTTTATTGTTAAATTTGTTTGTTATTGGTTGTAACACTTGTTTAAAATACCTGATGATATATTATTACAGATAGGTGTCTCTTTCTTTGATTCAATGTTTTATTTTATCTTATTACCGAGATTAATGGTAATGTGCTGTCCTTTTGAAGGTTAGAGGACCCTCAACATACCAAAGTGTATCAGGTTCCCCATCACTGCAGTAGAGTAACAGGCTGTCTCAAAGATCTGTCTAAATTGTGGATAGTTACTCTGTACATATTCTGGGAAGCTAGAAGTGTTTAAACTGCTTCCGAGCATTTTGAAAAATAGGTTACATTTTATGTTCTTCCATAAAAAGTAGACAATTGTATTGTTTTTCTCTATTCTCTTTAGGAAGTATAATGTCCTACTTATTTAAGGATCATAAAAAAAAATAATGGAAAAAAAGATTACTTAATGTGTATTCTATAAAACTAAAATGTTATGGTGGCATCAACTCAACCATACCCACTTTTTAATCATCCACATAGGAAGAGGTGAAGTGCTGAAAGAAATTGGGGTATATCATATAGAATATTGATTATAAAGATGAAAAATCCCAAAAACAAGTTATGGTACAGTAACATTTCCTTACATCTCTTTATACAAAGTACCTCTATATGCAACAAAGTTATACATGTGTATATATACACCCATAATGCTACTATTAGCAGTTGTAGTTTGAAATACCTTAACAGAAACTTATACCCAAAAATCTATTTCCCACTACATGATACAACAACATGTGCATCAATAGCTTGCTTGGTTCATCAGTAATATCCCAAAATTGAAAAAAATAATTTAAATGCATAAAATGGAGAAGGGTAATACAATCTTATATTAGCTCTTCAACCGTTTGATACCTACTTAAGGTTCAGGAAAAATGTTTAACCTGTTTACTGTTATAGAGTTAAAATGACAGATGAGCCAAACACTTGGGGCTAGATTTACTAAGCTGCGGGTTTGAAAAAGTGGGGATGTTGCCTATAGCAACCAATCAGATTCTAGCTTTCATTTATTTAGTATCTTCTACAAAATGATAGCTAGAATCTGATTGGTTGCTATAGGCAACATCCCCACTTTTTCAAACCCGCAGCTTAGTAAATCTAGCTTTTGACGTTATTTAATCTTCAGGAAACCAAGTATGATTGCAGGATGTTATCGATGATATGATTACAGCAAAAAAAATAGATTATTTTAAGACTCAATTAAATTTTATGGTCATTGTAGGTCAGTAATATCTATTACTATACTGCTCACTATGACAACTAGAAGGAAATAATATGACTAAAACAGATAATTATTTAGATTCAGAAAGAATATGTCACATCTTTTATTGGTAAGAAGTGGTTTATTTTGACACTGATCTAAAAGGGACCACCTGAATGTGGTTTATTTCATGATCTTAGCATAATGACAAGGTCAGGTTTATTCTTGAATCATAACATGTAAACTTCAGTAGAACTAGAAGGAGTATTATTGCATATAATAAATTACTTTCTGTCTTTTACTCTATGCTATGCATAATTACATTGTCACAAGGTTATTTATAATAGTTCACTGGGTTAAAAGACACAAGCGTACCAAGATTGACATCTTATCAATTATTTAACTGTTGGACCAGGGAATGACAGATTTTAAGCCCCATTACAGTTAACTCCACCTGTAACAATGGTGGAAAAGGTGCAAGCAATAGATTCTATGACCAGAATTCTGCTATCAATTTCTACAGAATTACATAGTTGCCAACTGTTATTAATGTGCATGGACAGTAATGGGCAATAAAGATTTGTAACTAGAAACTAGTCCATAAAATTTTTAATATTGATCATTTGCACTGTGAAATAATCTGTGTACATGATTCAATTTTACTGAAGAGAAATAACAAAATTACAAGAAAAGTGCAGTACAATCAAGTTCAGTAAATGTACCAGGATGAGAGCTATTGACAGCACTGCTCAATACATACTTAAATGAATCTAATCAGCAGCAAAATGCTTGTAGAACATTAGAAAAAAGATTACAAATATACATATATGCATGGCCCATGTAAAAACACAAATGCATACCTAACACATAGAAAGGTTAAAGTCTACAGTCATCTTGTCCTAAAATAGATTAGACCTCACTAGGAGTATTTGCAAATCTCTAGTCAAAATCAATAACTAATATCATAGGTAATAACTGAAGAGGGAAAATATCTTATATACCCTTGTTTTCACATTGTGTTTCTTTATATGCTCATTAAAACTTAAAGCAAAACATTGTAGAACCTCATTCTTCTTTATTGTGGGTAAAAAATAGCATCAACCATAAACTTCAATGAGCAGTTACTATAGAGACAGTGTTAGTAATCACTTTTAAAGTGGAAGTATATGACTTAGGGCTGCAATTTTTATTTCCTCTGACTAGCTCAGGGTATACTGTACATTATTACTTCAATATGATATTCCTTTAAGAAAAACTATTTCTGGAATAATTTAAGAGCACATGCCTAGGACAACACACCATCCAACAATGTTATTTCATGCTTTATTTAAATTGGCTCATACGTCTTTTGCCCGTTTTTTTAAAAAAAATATTTTTGATTAATTTAAACTTCATTCTTTTTAAAACATGTTTACATATATAATATAGTAACTATATTGTATTAGACATGCACCAGACATGTATTTTCTTCTTAGACCATTTATCTTTGTCTATTTTATGAAATGTAAGGATCTAGAAATTTGATACAGTTAATTTCATAAAAATATTTTAAGAGGGGAGACAAATGTCACAAAATCAAATGTTTTAAAATGAACAAATATTTTCTCCCAGGACCACAAGGGGGTTAATCACTGATTCAAACATTTTATACAGTATTATCATCTGTGTACCTCTGAGACAGGGAAGTAGTTAGCATTGAAGCTGGGTGACTATGCAAAATTACACCCCATGTCCTTATTCCCCCTCTATTCAGGGCCTGATTATCCAATAGGCTAAATATGCTGCAGCCTTACACACAAGGCTTTTGGGGGTGCAAAATTGTGACACCCCGGCTCCACCTTCACATGTTCACCCTCAGTAGAGCTCGTTCACACCTCTGTTCTGCTATACAGTTCTGATTTTAAAGAAATCAAATTGAGTGTCAAGGAAGCCAAGTAGAGTTTAGTTTCGAAAACATGCAAATGTAAACATGGGGGTGAAAGAAGCCAGATTTTAAATTAAAGACAAGTTCTAAATTTAGCTTGTTGTGGAAGATGAGAGGTCTCTATCAGTGTGTTAACCTAGGCTTGCCAAAACCATTAATCAGGCCCTGCCTCTATCTAACAGTATGCCATCCATTATTTTTACTGAGAGTGCACATTTTGCTAAAGACATGACACAAAAAAGACAATCAACAGAAAAGCAAAAATAATATAAGAAAAATAAAACTTTATCTATATAACACATGTACAGTGCTGATGTAGGTATCTGACTATGTCACCTACCTGAAAAATACAGCGTTGCTTGTAGGAGATCTAAAAAACACACGGTATATTATTTGTCAGAAATAAGGACATGTTAGAGAACCACTTCTGCAACGTTCACTAGTTGCCTACAAGTCATTTTGCGGGTTGAACCAACACTTATGAGACTAAGACCTACCAACTCACCAGCAGATTGAGGCTGTGATGGTTCTAGTACCAAATGAAATACCATTCTCACTAGTTACTAATGAAGTGATTCTCTTAATTCTAATGAATGTTGTTTCAGGCTATTGAATGACTGCCACCTTGCTGTGTAAGTGGTTGGTGTACTTTACGTTGGAATTCAAACATTGCAAGACAGTAGCCATTGATTACTACCCTGTATGCAATGTACAATGAATGAACAATGAATGTTCTTTTGTGTGTAGATGCCACAGAATAACTTAGTGGCAACAAAATAGTTCTCACGGAATCAAGATGCTAAGGGCATCAGTGTTGATGGCAATTAGCTATTAATATCTGTTATTTATTTTTGGAGTGACAGTAGCTTTAAAGAAAGATTAATTGCATAGTTTGCAACATGTTGGCAAAACATCCTGACCACAGTTAAAGAGGTCAAAACAAACCAGATTTCATATGGTAACATTCTTTCATGTCGATAGAGAAAGATTTACAATATCAAACAGTTGCATCTCTTAATTAACTTAACCATCGTTTTCAGATTCCGTCTTGTGAACTGACTGTTTATTCACCCCCAAGGTTTCATATTGATCAGAAATGTCAGAGCTTTTATCCGTGCACTGTATTCAGGCAACTAATTAAAAGTTCTCTGCATGACTGAGGTTGAAATTAAAGTATCATCCAATGAAAACGAAGTTGGGATTTAGAGCAAAAAGAATCCGCTGGATGCCACTGCTGGCAAACAAAATGTCTTGCAGTTATTAATAGCACATAATGAACATGCTGTCACATTGACTACTGTCAAACCTTGGACTCTGTTACCCCCATTGTATACAATCTGTTTCTGGAAGAGGTATAAATCTGTTATCACGGTAGCCTATCCTGTGATGGATGAAGGCTAATTTGTTATTTAAGCCACCTCCTTTGTACTGCGCACTGGGTTTTAGTCTGTATCATCCCATTCATGTTTTACCATTGCGTACTTCAATTTAATTTAAACCAGAAAATGTCTAAAGTCCCACCCTCCCAGTTTACTAGAACGCACGGTACTCAATTCAATTAAACACACAAAAGCATGTTTTATTTTTCAAAGTGAAACTTAGTAGGTCATTCTAAAACAAATTCTTAACACTCGTTTTAATTTACCAATTGTGCAATTCAATGCTCATCCACCTTGTAGAAACCCCATAAATCACCTCTTTGCAGGAATCCCTAAGAACTGTGTTCATTTAAACAAACAATAAGATATAAAATATTGTTCCCAAATGCACTGCGGTTTTATGCAGCTGATTACGGTCTACTACACCTCTAGGGCTTAGCTATCACAATTTAAGGGGCTAGTGAAGAGGTGTTTAAGAGCCATACCGCTCACAATAAAAGGTTTTCTCAAGAGAGCAGTATAAGACAAAATTATTATTTTTCTTTCATGGTATAAATTATGCAAGTCTTAAGTATAAGTAAATGGTAGAACATTGTGATAAAGGAAACATTGTGTAACTATTATAAGTCAGCAACTTTATGAGGAGCCAATCATATAGACGTTATTGGTGAGGGACATTTCAGTACAGCTGATGGAGGTATGGCATGGTTGGAGATAAGAAACATGAACCAGCCACTGTAGAAATCTTAAAATAGTAATCAGCTGTCAACGACTACTGCCTTTTACCATTCCTTTTAAACGGATCTTATTCCTTTTCTGGTTCCAGAGAAATGTTTGGCTTTCATGCTGCACAGGTACTTTTGTGGTTATCTGGTAGCAGCTGGTGCCTGGTCCTGAAGCTGATCAGAGATGGCATATTGTAGATTTTCTAAACAACCCTTGATGTAATGACACTCCTCGACACTACCATGTAATTACCAACTACTATCACAAATTTTTAACTGTTGAGATTATTAAGTGGGAGTAAGGGCACAGAAGTGATCTAAAGCACAGTCATCACTAAGTGCTGTAGTGATGTCACCATCACGACAAAAGTGGTGAAAGAGCTGCAGCTGTCTTTAACTGAGCTGCAGTGGAAAGTCAACTTACCACTAAACAATGCTTGTTTTATAGATCATATGTGAAACTTTGAATTTTGGCATTTATCAATTATTTAGCAAATTACACATAGCCTTTTAAATTAGGACATATTAATAGTAAACCATGTGCGGAAATACATGTGGGGTGCATGCTGCTATTAGACCCAGATTATACGGTATCCAATCAACAATGATGGCCAGTAAGAATCTTCTCTGATCCAACAAAACAGAATTAATCAATTCTAAAAATAAAGTAATAATTTGTTTGAAAATATAACTAAAAAAAAATTTCACCCTGTTTGTTGCTCATCAGATATATATTGTATCATAAAGAATGTTAAATAAAAAATGTGTTTCTGGTCATTGTAACGGCAATCATTGAGTAAAAGAATACCTTCTATACATACCTAGTATCAGGAGAAGTTATCAATATACATTGGGATGTAATTCAGTGGTGACTGTAATTGTGTAAAAAGACCCATAGGCAGAATTATAGAAAAGTGTCCTATATTTGATTTATATTTACATTGTTAAGCCCAAAAAATAGAATATATTTTTTTCTGTGGACATATTGGACTAAGCCTGCATAGACAGGGTTTATATGAACATATAACTCCCTCTTAGAGATAACATATTCAGTATTTTGGAAGGCAGTTCCCATAGCTTATACATTGCCACAAATGATGTCCATGTCTATGTAACAAATACCTGCTAAGAATAAATGTTACTTCTCCAGCAGTATTTTTCATTGTAGTAAGGGCTGGACTGGCCATCTGGCACTTCTGGGACATGCCAGAATGGCAGATGGCTTGATGGGCCTATCCAGGCGCCCGAGCAGCAGCACCTCCCTGCGCGCTGTCTGCCAGACAGAGATTCAGTGACGTGCGGCTGATGCAAGTAATTACATGGGACAGCACCTGTCACATGGTGCGTGTCCCATGCAGGGCCGGATTAACCATAGGGCTAACTGTGCTACAGCCCAGGGGCCTCGGGCATCCAGGGGGCCCTTGAAAGTGCTCAACAGCATTATTGATCGGTCGGGGGCTGGGCCCGATCAATGCTGCAGAGCACTTTCACTGCGGTCCTTCCCCGGCTTGCTGTAGTGTCCTTACTGAGGAGATCTCGTGAGTCTCACTCTCACGAGATCTCCTCAATAAAGAGCGTACAACACGCCGGGGAAGGACCGCAATGCCAGGAGAAGGAGCTAAATGCCTTGGGGGCGGCTCGGATCACAGGCGACGGGCCCTCACGGGGGAATGGAGGCCCCCTTAGCCCAGGGGCCTCCATTCCCTTAATCCGGCCCTGGTCCCATGTGATTACCTGTATCAGCCGCACGTCACTGAATCTCCGTGGAGATTCCCTGAATCTTCTGGATCGAGAAGTGAAGCAGACTGCGCACGCGGATGTAATAAGGTATGTATGTATGTTGTTAATATAATATGTGTGTGCTATGTTAATATAATGTGTGTGTGCTATGTTAATATAGTGTTGCGTGCTATGTTAGTAGAGTGTGTGTGGGCGCAGTATTTTAATATAGAGTGTGTGTGGGAGCAGTATTTAAAAAAAAGCGTGTGTGTGTGGGCGCAGTATGTTAATATGGTGTGTGTGGGTGGACTCAGTATGTTAATATGGCAAGTGTGTGGGCCCAGTATGTTAATATGGTGGCTGTGTGTGTGGATAAGGTATGTGAACATGGCGTGTGTGTGTATGTGTGTGTGTAGGTAAGGTATGTTAACATGGCATGTGTGTGTGTGGGAGCAGTATGTTAATATAGTATGTGTGGGGGCACAGTATGTTAATATAATATGTGAGGGAAGGGAGGATCTTAATATAGTGTGGGAGGTAAGCTATTTAATGGTGGAGTGTAGGTGGGGTCTAATTATTTAAGATGAGGTGACGGAACCATTAATTTAATCCTGGGGTGTTTGAGACTATTAATTGAACATGAGGCTGATTTTGGGGAGGAGGGCTATTTATTAAATGTGAATATGAATTATTTAATGCCAGGGATGGGTGTGGAAAATGGTTATATTTATTATATGTAAATGCTATTTAATTTCTTCCTGGGACTGTTTGGAGGGAGGGAAATAGGTTTTGAGTAAAATTTAATGTTAATTTAATGTTGGGGCTGGTTGGAGAGAAATAAGTCTACTTATTAAATATGAATATTATTGTTATTGGGAATGGAGAGAGGCATAATTATAAAACGTGAGTGCTATAGATTTGGTTTTTAAATCTCATATACCCATTTTGTTTCAAAATAGGGCATCCAATATTCCAGTATCAAGACAAACAGGAACTGAGCTAAAGAAACCAGCTGCCAGAAGTGGTGAAAGTGACAAGGTAGGAGAGAGCAGGACAGTCTGCTAACAGTCCTGAATCTGGTGGGGCAGTCCTGAATTTGGGTGATTGTCTCGCTTAGTCAGGATTTGGTCTGACTGCAAGGACAGTTGGGAGGTATGTCCCCCTTCACAACATACTGCTTGTTAAGGCAGAGCTGGGTGCTTCTAACAGTAGTGCACACAGTATTGCCTGTGTATTTGTCTAAAATTTGTCTAAAATGATAACTATGACACATAATAGGGGCCCTGCTGTCTTAAATACCCTTGCCCCCCCCCCCCAAGCCTTAATCCAGCTCTGGTTAGGGGAAGGGAGCTGATCGCTGCTCCCTTTTCTTGTACAGGACACAGCCTGCAGCGCAAGCCAAGGAGCTCAAAATATCACAAGATTTGGTAATCTCATGAGACAAAGAGCTTCCCTGCTCACTCTACAGGAAGTTCCCACGTCAGCAGCACCAGAAGCATAGATAGTTGGCTGAGGGTGTCAAAATGTGGCTGGGAGGGCATGATAAATGTAATGTTTTCTATATGTATCAATTCTTCATGTTGACTACATCCCCAGCACAATGTGGTCACGTCCTTTTTGGCGCCTCCGCTCCGTGGCGGCACACAGTTTATTTGCTACTCGTCAAAGGAGGGGGGCCCCAAAAGTTACCAAATTTCTCTTGACGGTCCTGTACATACTATTATCTGATACTGGTAAGTCCTATGCTGCAAATAAAGAGTCAAGCTGCGCGTAATACATTTGTATCTCATGGAACACCGTATAACAATGACCTTTGCAAAAAGTACTGTAATATTATTATTATCTGGAACAGAGGTGGGCCTGTGTGCTTTAAATTCCAGGGCTGATTTTTAGCCCCAGTCCGGCCCTTATTGTAGTGGTTCAATAGTGACACCACATCAGCAAAATTGTTCAGTTTAATGCAGTCATAGGCAACTGCTACTACTTCCATATGGTAAGTAGGATGTTAAACATACACACTCATATAGCCTTACTGCATAGAACGAAGGCTCCTAAACTATGATTACTTACTTCAGATTGACTGACCTATGAGTAGTTCATGCATTTCACTGTGTCTTAATATAGTCTCAAGAAGCTATCGCTTGTCCAAGGAAAGAGAAACCCTGGATCCTATTGACACATATTTATGTCTAAGCGTGTGGTACTGAGCTTCCCCTGTACAATTAAGGTAGATAGATGGAATGGAAGATAAATACAATTTCAGAGCTTTGTTAAGACTCAAGATAGTTTTAGAGTTTAATCCAGGTTTAAATTTAGTTGGCAGACCCGAATTAGGACTTGTTCCAGATTGCCCCCTATAGGAAGATGTCACTATGCCTCTGCAGACATGCAATGTGTCACTTAAAGCAGTTTCATAAGTGAACTTGTGAAATATTTTCCATCATATATGTTGAGATTTGCCAGTGACAGCAGACCTATGCTCGGCGTGAACGAAATATTCACACAGCTGTGTCTACACAGCACCATGTGATATCTGCTCAGCAATCTAAGCCTAATCTATTAGATGATAAATGTTGTAATCTGATTGTTAAATCACTCTATATCAAAATATCAAATCCGTTTATAACATATATTACTTTTGTATCATTTCAAGATTTATTTTCTAAGTCCCAAGAAAGCCAGCTAAGTCCATTATCTATGGTTTCTCCCTTACGACAATGTAAGGAAGGACCTTTATAGAGGTTAGAATCAACTGACAAGACAGTTTTCTTAGCTTAACTGAGAGAAAGCAGAGAACTTACATGGAAGTATACTTTGGGAAGTATGCTATAAAAAGAAAGCAGTATGCTAGTACGTCTGAGCACTCCTTTTGTGCCCTTGGCTCTTTCACCGTGAATTCAAGTTTCTTTAATTAGATGTAGCAGTCCGTTTTTGTAAGAGAACAGTAGCCTGGCTTATTCTTTTCAGAGCAGTTCGCTCTGTGTAGGAAGTATATAAAGTATTTTAAGATTTCCAGCATATAAGAGCACAGAACAAAAATAATAACATCTTCTTGAAGGAAAGTCATCCAATGAGAAGCCAGGAATGGGGGCTACAGATAACTACAGACTGCCCCCCTATAATATTTGTTTGTTATTCTGGGCCTAATGCAGAGTTAAATATAACATCCGTAAAGTGTGTGAATTCGCTTTGCTTATGCCCCCCTAAAAAACCCACAAGTACATATGCAAAATTGCATGCAACCGCTCTTGCGTCTGCTTGCACTGGAGGAGGTGTGATAGGAGAGGGAAGGGGCGTTGTAACAGACTGAGTACAGTAAAGGTTTGTTTACGGAACTGTGAGCCGATGCAGATCTAATCACAGGCGCAGATATGCCTGTAACATAAATATTATTTCCACCAGTCCATAAACTATGATAACGATGATTGCCAGCACTATCTAACTGCTTCTGATTGACTGGTTGTGATGTCATCTCTAAAGCTGCTGGGTCATTTCTTCAGTGTTTGTATATATATATATATATATTGCAATTTTGTGTTGGTATATTTAGAAAAATAAATGTAATTTTCATTCGTACGTGAGAAGGTTATAATTGCTGTATTATATGAAGCCTAAAATTAAATTAGTTTTTCCCTATGAAAACAAAGTATACAAAGTTTTATTGTGCATTTAACCTTGTTCTGTGTATGCGCATATGGGTGTAAGTATGCCTACAAACAGGGTCACTGAGAAGAGGGGGGGGGTGGGTGGGCACAAATTACCATGCCCAGACCTGCCTGGGGGACCAGGGTCTCACGTGCCAGGTAATTATTTTTTTTTAACAATATTACTTTTTATTTTTGCCAGCGGGTGGCGAGCTTGCAGGTGAGGGTGAGATGTTAAGAGGGAAGGAGTGAGATGACAGCAGACAGCTGCTCCCAGTCCCTGGACAGTGTGTGACATCACACACTGTCCCGGCTGACTGAAGAACAAGCCAAGGAGTGCCAAATCTCGTGAGATTACCAAATCTAAAACTAAGAGCTTTCCTGCTCACTCTGCAGTATGTTTCCATCTGATGGACCTCAGCACCTCAAACACAGCATAGTCCTGGGGGTGTCATAATATGTCTGAGGGGGTGTCATAATATGTCTGGGGGATGTCATAAGGTGTCTGGCGGAGTGACGTGATGTATCTAGGGGCTTGGCGTGACATTTCTGGAGGGGTGACTTGATGTGTCTGGGGAGTGGTGTGACGTGGCTTGGACAGGTGTGATAAATGTAATGTTTTATTATAATTTTTGTACTATATACTGTGTGCTAAAAATTAAAAGGCGATCTAAAACCCTTAAACATATAAATTCAAAAATGAGAGAAAACTATATAATATTAAAAATTCCAAACTAATTTATTCATAAAGTAACAATATGTCTCACAATATGAAAAATATTATATCTATCTATCTATCTATCTATATAAACACACACCCCATGTTGGCCCCACCCCCATCACTAGTTGGTCACGCTTCCTTCTACAGCGGCACATCTCTTCATCTACTATGTTTGCATTTGGAAGCCCAAGAAAGTTGCTGTATCGGGACTCCAAATTCCTCTTGACGGCCCTCGATACAGCGCTAGATATATCTTAGCATTTGAGCTAAAATACGATATTTTGGCCTGCTCATTTGTGGGATTGTAAATTATGCCCAACTTGCGTTCCTCTCTGCATTAATCCCCTTATGTTTTCATATGTAATTTGCAAGATTTTCAAAACAACATATCTCAAAATCTGAATTTCAAAATCTTGTATTAAAATGACTGTTTATACCATAAGACCTCTGCTTTATAGTTCAGAAAAGCATCATTGTATGTACTGTTTTTCTCTGTCTCTTACAGAGCTCATTACTTTAACATATACAGTTCCACAGGGATCCATTTTTGTAGCGACACCGTGCCATGTGTAATATTTGGTTGTTACATATAATGCAGCGCTACTCAAAAAACAGCTGAGCTGACTTCTGCCACCTCTGAGGTATCAGAGGAATTTGGAGCTGGGAGGCAGAGAGAAAGAAACACACACACCGCATTTTAATGATTAATCTCATTATAATGCCTGTGCACCCATGCTCTGCCCCAATTCCTTCTCTGGGAATGACCCCTCGTGGACAGCCCAAAAAGTGAATAAGCAGAGAGGCAAATATGAAGACAGTGTGGTTCATAGACTCCATAGTATATAGGACATTACGTTCTTTTTTCACTACATACTGAAAAACTGCATCATCATCATCATCATGACCTTTATGATCTTCACCATCATTATCATTATCATGACAAGTTCATTTTAATCTATTACATGTCAGAGGTATGTACCACATTTTCACCTCAAGTGTTTGTCAATCTTTTCTCAATCAATGTATTGGTGCTGCTAACATTTTAATTCTTTATTCTACCATGTCAGATATTTATTTTTATTATTTGCAGTTTAAAGCGACAGAGAAAAACATTTGTATTTTTTCATAATTCTGCCTATTGCCATTTCCACATAGCTAGTGCAGCCTTGCAAGTACACTCTTAAATTAATTTGGCAACTTTTAGTGTTTTTTGGGATACCAAATATGTGTACAGGCATGGGATCTCTTATTACATTATTCAGATTGTTCTAATATAGGTAAAGGAGAAAAAAGTAAATTCTTGCTGCATTTCGGTAATTTGTTCATATACAAAGACTTTATAACTAGTTCTGCTAAAGCATTTAGTGAGGAGAGGTATAAAGAGGTATAAACTATTGCCTGGAAAAAGCAAACTACAGCGAAACGCGCATTGCTGTCTTTGCTGTGTAATTCTCCTCCTTCATTCCAAATATACAAAATTCTCTGAAGAGCTATTTAGGTAGAAATACAAATATTGTCAGATTTAGACCTAATCTTCTTCACTATCCCAACTCCGAAAACTAGCTTATAGTACGCAGTGAGCAAATCAGTCCCTCACCTTGTGATACACAGGGAATCATATATACTCAAGTGGTATTAATCCCTGCTAAAAAAAAAAAGTGTCTGTGATTGTAACCTAGTATAGAATTAAGCCAATTCCACAGGGCATATTATAATGATTCCCAAATTACTGGGATCATAATATGTACACAATTTATAGAACTCCTGAAAGAGAAAATAGGGGTCGATATAATTATCAGCAAGCTCACTATTGAGAACAAAGTAATATAAAGAAGGGAATTGGGAAAACACACACAGCAATTTTATTCACATTTTAAATCCCAATTCACCTCTATATTTCGATGTTTTAAATCAATACAAGACTTTTTTAGTTTTATGTAAGATAAGGATAAGTTTTACTAATAAATACTAATAGAATACTATATTCTTTAAACGCATACTTACCAAGTTTACAATGTTGGTATCCGAGAGCCTGCGGGAGAGGTGGGTGTCATGGGGGGCGGGCCTCCAAAATCTGCATCATTTTGGACCCGCCCCTGTGACGTCATGACGGAAAAGGCGGGGCCAAACCAGGAATCACGGCGTTTGTGACCTTTTTCTGCCCACTTCACTAGGATAAAAATAAAATGATTATATATATGGGCCTTGCAGCCAAGGGGGGCCCGTCGGAGGCAGCAAAAAAAAAAAAAAACATGGAAAAAAAAAAAAAGACAATACTTACCTTAAGGTCAGCTGGCGATCCGACTCCCTCCAATGCCCAATGGGAAAGGCGGCCCTGATCATCAGCAGCAGCAGCAAATATTTATATAGTGCCACTAATTCCGCAGTGCTGTACAGAGAACTCATTCACATCAGTCCCTGCCCCATTGGAGCTTACAGTCTTAATTCCCTAACATACACACACAGACAGACAGAGAGATACTAGGGTCAATTTGATAGCAGCCAATTAACCTACTAGTATGTTTTTAGATTGTGGGAGAAAACCGGAGCACCCAGAGAAAACCCATGCAAACACAGGGAGAACATACAAACTCCACACAGATAAGGCCATGGTTGGGAATTGAACTAATAACCCCAATCATGTAATTGAGCAATAGAAGAGACAAAAACAGATTGAACAGTGTGAATATGTACACGTCAACAGGCATATTGATTGCAGTTTGATAAGCGCTGCCATTTGCCACATTTAACTGTTTTTCATCTGTAGAACTTCTAACATATTTGTCATTTTGGTGGGAATACCATGGTTTGGGGCCAGTCAGTGAAGAAATAATTAGTTCTGTACTGACCAATGCTTTTTACATTAGAATGCCACAATATATATGTCTGTGAGGTGAAGCTAAAAAGAATGTAGGACAGCATGATCAAAATGATAAACATAGTGGGCCTGATTCATTAAGGAAAGTAAAGCAAAACAATTGAGTCAGAAGCTTATAGAAATGGGCAGGCTACTGCTACAGGCCAGAAAAACTACCCCTTTGGAGAGGATGGAAGACTTTGCCACCCCATTGAACTTTATGGACGTAGCAGATGTTGTGAGGTGGGTAGCTGGCTATGACGAGGAGACAGGTACATTTAAGACTCCCTCGCTGGCACTCAAAATCGGGCATGGCCTGCAAAAGATAGCGAGCATTGTGGAGTACCAAGCCATGATGGAGGTCTGCACTGCTGTGGTTCAAAACACACAAAATTTCAGGAAGATATATGAGGCGAGATGGAACGATTTGATCTCATCAGCTGCCTTGAAAATGCTTAAGGAGTTCAAGTGGAACATGCTTCAGCTCTTACTTTTCACGGAAGATGTGAAAAAGATGCACTTGTACCTCGATGAGAAGCAGCAAGCCTACCAAAGTGGTTTTTCCACCAAGCCTACAGTTAACCAATGGGCACTACTTGCAAAAGTCACCCTGGCACAGGTGAGATTGAACAAGATCACCTGGCACAGGTGATCTTGTTCAATCGAAGAAGGGAAGGGGAAGCTTCAAAAATGTGCTGACTACCTTCTCCTCAAGAGATACTTTAGATCTCCAAGAAAATGTGTCCCTAGAGCTGTTTGAGGTTGAGAGGAAGCTCTGCCGGCACTTCACTCCCATTGAAATCCGAGGAAAACAAACCATGCAAGCTGCAATGGAACTTCTCACAGAAAAGCGTGACAAATGTGGAGTGGATAGCCAAAAGTCTCCATGTTTGCCAGACCAGCTGTCTTGTCACACTTCAGAGGCTCTGATTGCATATGACTGTTTGCCTGAGAATGTGGGGCCAAGCATCCCCACACGCTATCTTCCACGAAGCTTCAAATGCACGTTGTCACTCTCTCGAAGGCCCTCATGATGCTCATTATGAGCAATCCCCGGTGACAGAGGGATAAATGGCCAAGCGTTTGGTCTACACTTCCACTTCAGAAGAGAGGTGGTGTATGGACCTAGCCATATGGGATCAGTGTCCAGCTATGGCTTCCACAGATAGGTGTAGCACACAGTTTTGCTAGGCAGAAGTACTTTGCCTTCTCTGTATTTTGCAGAGCCATATTGGACCACTCTACTTCCTTTCAGGTTGCAAAGAAGTGCGGAGAAAATCCTGGGACAGAGAGGAGGTTCGGGCTGTGGAGAAACACCTGATGAGGTTTATACAGACATCCCGGGTGCCCAAAAAGCGAGACTGTGTTGCGTGCCTCATGGCTGAACCATCCATACTAAAAGATCGTAACTGGCCAGTGGGAGAAATTCTACATAAAGAACCGCATAACAGCTTTAAAGAGGGATCAACTTGTTGAAATAATGTGCAGTGGTTAAACAGGGCTGTAACCTCTATGACTAGGTGTTGGTGTAAGCGGGCATGCGGATGTCCTCAGACAGCCAGGATGCACAAAACTTTCCCTACCTTTGTTATTATTTATTAATTTATGTATGCGGGAATGTGCATGTCCTCAGACAGTCAAAATACATGACACTTTCCAACATCTTGAAGTCCGTGTCAGCACTTTATGCAAAGTCAAAGTGTAAATCTTCTGTGGTAACTCTGGTGACAAACTGCTCCTACACATACCCCTATGATTGTTCTGTCAACAGGGCATTAGGAAAGGGTGTCCCTAGAAAACATTACAAAATGGAGACTAAGCCACATAGCACATGGGTCTGTCGGCCATCTTAGAACAATCCGATATAACCAGCATATTACCCAATACAATCTGCATTAAACTCTACAACCAGTATTTAGCCATATTAATACTAAACTCCAACATAACAACGCATTCTTTATAAATATCACCTTGCTGCCATATTAACTAGCGAAACTGAACTTATCCCATATAACAATTAATCCTATTCCACTGTGTCCATGAATCACCCACAATTGACAGTATTGCAGGAGTCACTATATCTAGCGATATTGTTCAATTGTAATGCCATCTCAACCATATATTATAGTGTTACACAATGCAGTATGTATCTTTAACTAACAGCCATTCACAAGCTATATTATACAGTGTTACACAATGCAGTCTGTATCTTTAACTAGAAGCCATTCCTATATGTGTATCTGCTTCAGAGTCCAGCTAGCAAGAGAGAAAGAAACATGCGTTCCTCTTATTTGAGAAGCTGGAGCTGGTGGAGTCTCTGCAATACCTGAAGCTTGACCTAAGCAGCGCCAATTTCGACACCAGAAATGAGGTTTCCGAAGAGGTGGGGGGAGGGTGTGCAGCTTTGCTGTTCCCCTGGAGATCTGTGATGTCTTATACCCAGGTGTGCACTATAGCAGAGCCCTTAATACTGCACAGGTACGATCTGTGTCTGAAAACACAGCGGACATCATGTAATTAGCTACTGCGCATGTGTAAATCAGTCAGTCTGCATTTAAAGACGCGCCAGTTCACTCTACACAGCAAAGAGATCATCGCTGGTGGCACGCTCAATAGCTGTTGCTCCTTCACACTACATTTTGTGCAACTTTGCTCATCTTTTGTAGCAAGGATTACACTGCAGAGGCAGAATGTGGGAGGGAATGGGTCAAGTACACTAAGAACATGTTCACATAATTGAAAGCTAAACGCATGCGCATATACACCTGCCTGGATGTGTATCTGTTGCTGGTGCTGGAAGGCTGACACAACAACGCACAACAATGATGATGACAATCCACAGCACTATTTAGCTACTTTTGATTGGTGTATTGCGGATCAAACTTTTCAGCTAATCATAAGTGTAGCTGCTATATTATATGAAGTTGCTGCCGCTTATTCACATTAGTTAATTTCCATTTCCATTTGAACTGCAGCAGGAAAGAAGATTCCCATTTAAAGGGGAAAACAACAGATCTTGCATTTCATTGAATTGATGTTCTATTTGTGTTTTGCAAATGTGTTTGCATTTAATTACATTTATTTTATATAGAACTTGTGACTTTCACATTTATTAATAAGTATCAAGACACTATTCTTTCTGATGCATGTGACACTTCTTTACATTACTATAGTATGTTTACAATAAGGTCATGTGACTTTAGCATTTAATACTAAGACTGTTAAACCACAACTTACTATCTCTACGCCTTTTCATGCTTTCTGCCTGTCATATGTTATGTGGGGTGCAAGTATACACACTTGCAATTCCTGATGGAAACATGGCGCATATGCTAGTAATTTACAGCCGGATGTATCTTGAGATGTGTCAGACGGAACATATGCGCATAAATGCGCTTTTTCGTAAATGCAACTTTTCCTGTTCACGTTTGTGGTTCAAAAACGCCCAAGTCCACCATGTTTCTCTTCTCCTTTTGATTTGGTGTGTTGAGGCATCAAACTAGCTAGAGGTGTAGGTTCATATTTCATTTCAGATGGCTTTAATCAATAGAGAAGGTGTATTTCACCATTGACCAAACCTTGACTTTGCAGTTCAGAGCCAAGGATTATACAGTGGCCTCCAAGATTATTCCTCAAGCTTATAATTTTAAAGCCTGGCTGGCACTATGGCACTATGAGGAGGTCAACTGGACATTCCAAACCTTCACCATTCTTTAACTATTGTCTCAAGATGAAGAACTTTAAAATTCTAGAACTCATGGTGCACTAAGAATTATTCTGAATAAAATTGCTAAAACTCCTGGATCAATTTTTAAAAATTATAACATAAGTCGCACTTCCCGTAATAACTACTGCATATAGATGCCCATAAAATCTGGAGATTTTCTAGACTGACATCGAAGAACTTATGTGGGAATCTGTGAAAGCTTTCATTTTTTTTTCTTGTCTAAAGAATAAATCTACATCCACTTGAAACATCTGCGGTCTAATATTTACAATATCAATATGTTGATTTTATTAAAGTGAAAAGGAAACTAGAATTTGGACCTAAACGTATTAATAGAGCATGCCAGGCAGACATGATAACAACATCACAGAAACAACATCAAAGAGAAATCTCTAAATCTCTGTGCCTGATTAAAGTTTCCTTTTAATGCTTTCTGTCCAAGTGATAACTTTCCATGTGCCAAATACTTTAACAACAAATACTTTGGACTGCAATTCAGAAATCAGTAGGATGTTGGATCAGCTTAATGTTTCCATCCCATGTGTTCAGACGATCTTCAGAGTGCTTCAACATAATAGTCTGGGATAAGGTATATACGAACAGTGACAAGGCAATCGATTAGAAGATAAAAGTGACAGGTGGTTACAACAACCAGGACAACTTATCACGAAATAAAAAGGAATAGTTATTGAAATGTCAAGAAGAGACCACAGCATATAGTAGACAAAGTTGTTTTAGACATTTGGTTTCCTCAGGTTACTGTATGTTTGTTAAAAAAAAACAAAAAAACCCAAAACTGATTGGAACTGGTCCTTTTAAATACCTTCCTTATAATTGCGACCAACAGTAGCCAAAGTCAGGAGTCTACTGTAATTGACTGTATTGCTGTAGATTGTATACTGTACATAACATTTAAGCACAATGTGGTATAAATAGTCATATAATATACATCACTAATCCTTAAATTAAAAAGAGGGACATTTAAAATGATAAATAGCAGATACTTTTTTTTTTTATTAAATTCCACCTATAAACAGTACACAAAAATATCTGAAAACACATATAAAATGTCAGAATAAAACATTGCATACTTCACTGTATATAGAGCACATAAGCAATAACAATAAACAAAATTGCAGTAAATGTTTTTCTGCTTATTCTGAACTTCTCAATATATGTGAGTCACTCTTCCCTAAGTGTGGCATCCTGGCTTTTTCCATACTGCACCAATATTCCATCATATACAATAACAAAAATAGTCTGAATTAAAAATGTATCGTTTTGCAGTCCATGTATAAACTTTTTTTAAAAAAACAAAAAATAAATGAATCAGACTATTTTTTGGAAAACCCATTGTATAGGTGTCCATTCCCATTTCTGTTAGCTTGGGGGATACATTAATGTCATTAAATTGAAATGCCTTATTAATTACTAAATTTCTGGTTGCAAAGCTAATTCACAAGCATAATTTGGATCCTAAACAAGGAAAGTTATGAATACATGCACAGCAAGCATACAAGTTGCTATAATTTTTGCTGCATTTAAAAACTAAAGACATATCACATTAGTGAGGCAGTATGGACTGGAGACTACCAATTCTCCCCTGGTCCGGTTTGCAGGACAGTTCACAATATTGGTGTAAAGAATAGCCACCTCTAGCCACTCCTTGATTTAATATCTTATCCTATCTTCACACAGTCAAACAATATATCACCTCTTTTTGTCAGGCAACCTCTCCTGACTATCTTTATCAGTCCCAAACTGCACACTGCGCACTCGTGATTTGGAAGCTTACTGTCAGGGAACACACAGGACTCCAGCCTAAACCTCACATTGACCTCTCTTTCAGGCTACAGATTTAGCTGGTCCCTTCCCAACACAGACACACACACTCACACACTTCTCCTCAACTGCCACCAGCTACATATTAGGCCCGTAGCAAACCTATGAATCAATCACCCAATTGCTTACACTTTGTGCTCTGGTAGCTAAACAGTTAACACTTCACACACTGGTATCTAAAGCGTTAACCCAGCCAAGCAATCTCTCTCTTCTAAACAGCCAATGAATTCTTTTAGAGCAATAAGGACATCACTTATTAATTTTTAGATTTATTATACAAAAAGTACAATGCTTACAGGTTTTAAAAACAATTAATAAACAATTGATATACATACACAAGCAAAACATATTTAAAATAAAGGGATGAAATTGAGAGTATAACTTAGTGATAGTGGCATATTCTGCGCCAAGGGAAATCGGCTTGAAGGTGGACAGCTTATCAATGATGATTGATTTCCCAAAATACTGACGATTTCTTGTAACTGGTCTCAGTTTTTTATAAGACACTTTTACACTTTCGAGGCGTCACAGACCATCCCCAGAGATTGTGGTCTGTGACACTGTTTACAATCACAATTATCTTTAGTACCCAATATTACTATGTGACCTAACTTTCCTGTGGAGTGTCACGCAGACCCAATTTCAATATTAATAGCTCCATTATGAATTTATCAATTTATTGATACCAAACAGGCCTAGGTCCAGTGTATTAGTTGAGCTTATACTCATTGCCTCAACTTCTCTGTGTGACATCCCTCCCATCTGTCTAATGTCTCTTTAGGCGTCAAAAAACTCTCCTATGTCAGGATGTAGCTCACCCCAGGGGCCTTTGAAGCTGCTCAGCTTTACCTGAAAGTGGTGCTGTTATCTTTTAACATAGAGGTGGGCCGGGCCACCAGGTAAACATACACCATACCCTCTGACTTTACATTTTACACCTTAGTAGCTCAATTTATCAATGGACTCTTTTCATATAACATATTTACACTGCAGTTATAATTGGGTTTTATTCCCCACAATTATGTTATGGGTTAATCCTTATAACTGTAATTGCTCTATGTTCACTACAATTGGGCTTCTATTTGTGTTAATAATCATACTCTTCCTTTCCATGCTTTCATTATTTTAGGCATTGACCCTTTTACTGCCATAAATTTAAATTCTATTTCAGAGCCTGTCCCACACTTACAAGACCACTGATGAAGAATCTATACTGCTTTGCACCCTCTAGAAAACAGCATTCTATGCTATGACATCCGGTTGACAGCTAAATAGTAATCTGTGTCCTCCTGGATACCTGATTATTTCTTACATGCATGGGTAGAGCAATCTCGTAGAAAATGCTATTGCCATACATTACAATGATGCCTGGATGATAGGTAGGAAACACAGAGAATGTAAACATTGTTGTTTAATGAAGCAAAATTATTATCTGGGACTGGTAAGACATCCAAGTCTATAATATCTCAAACACTGTATATATCTTGCAGACGTAGACCAAATACTAATAAAATGGAATTATTTTAATCCCTGAAAACTTACACGTTAGCTAAAAGAAAATTGTACTTTTTAAAGTTTCCCTCTTTTCCTAGAATAATGGCCATAAATTGAGGAGATATTTACTTGACCATAAGAAAGCCCTGATTGTCCCTTAAACAATATTGACATTAGTTGGATAAAGTGAAACATAAAAAACAGTTATCACTGGTGAAGTGAATACACTGTGAAAAAGTGAACAATGGTGTGGCCTTCTGAGGTGCAAATTTTTAATGGAAAAACAATTAAAGGTTTTATTTTTTCTGCACACAGGCATCTTGGGAGTAGGTTGCTCTGAGTGCAGATAAATCCCTTACATTTTTTTACATGCATCTGATAAAATACATTATTCTTCTATTTTTTAGTTGTTATTTGCCTTCTCTTTCTCACATCTCACAAACAACCATATTAAACACTGTTTTCCTTTCAAGTGCCAGATTCAGGCAGATGCTTCTCAAATTATACTTGCTTTTATCTGATTTCTGTAAGACTCCAGCAGCTTGTTTAAAACCCGAGATGCTTGTGTCGTATTCAACCATACTACCTGCTTATTATGAAATAGACTAAAATCCTTTCTCACTTGCAGAGTGTGTTGGATCCCTGCAGATTGACAGCACATGCCAGCCACCTGTCAAAGAAAAAAGTCTCAATAAGCTAATGTTACATATAAGAACTGCTAAAATCACAGCTGAACATCTTCATACTTTGAAAGGAAAAAAAATAGTAACAAAGCACTGCATACTGCACTGAACATAGTTTCTGAGTAACTTAAAAGGTTCTGAATAGTTGCTTTGCAAGTTGAATGGCAGAAATGGAATCAGAGCCAGCTAGAGATCATCATCATCATCATTTATTTATATAGCGCCACAAATTCCGCAGCACTGTACAGAGAACTCATTCACATCAGTCCCTGCCCCATTGGAGCTTATAGTCTAAATTCCTTAACATACATACACACACACACACACACACACACACACACACACACACACACACACACAGACACAGACAGAGAGAGGGACTAGGGTCAATTTTGATAGCAGCCAATTAACCTATTAACTAGAATGTTTTTGGAGTGTGGGAGGAAACCGGTGCACCTAGAGAAAACCCACGCAAACACAGGGAGAACATACAAACTCCACACAGATAAGGCCATGGTTGGGAATTGAACTCATGACCCCAGCGACCAGAATTTTGTATGTTTCTCTGGCAGAATTCCAATGATCATTTTTGATCTACCCAGACTTCTCTCTAATTGGTTTTGTTTCATATGTGGAGATAGTACATGTAGCCCTTGCAACTCCAGGTGTCTCAACACGCCTAGAGAAGAGAAGGGTGTTCGTCCTCACAGTTAGTCGTATCTCACCTTTTCCGGGTTTTACTCTTGACACAGTAGGACTGATTCATTAAGGAAAGTAACGCAAAAGAAATGAGTAACTTTGAACCCTGGCAAAACCATGTTGCATTGAAGGGGGAGATAAATTTAAAATATGGGGACAGATTTATAGTTGGGGAAGGGCATGTCCTAGATCAACTTCAAATTTCAGTGCATAAAAAAAGCTATCAAGTATTTGTGTGCTACATGAAAAAACAGCCAGTATTTAACTTATGTGCAAATACAACACTAATATGCACCCCTTGATTTGGAACATGGAGAAAACTTACTCATTTTTTGCCTTACTTTTCTTAATGAATCAGACCCAGTGTCTTCACCTGAGTCAGTTACTCTCTTCAAGTTGAGGGTCTTTGCAGGTTCAAACAGGGATTCACTATGCAAACCCCTACTTGACATGCTAAAAACCAGTTTCAGGAGCACACACACAGGTAAAGAGGTTTGGCAAATGTATTAGGATAAAGGCCTGGTGACCTATGGCCTGTCAACTGTCAAATAGTGAGCTGTGTGAATAAGTGTTTTGTTCTTTAAATAACAAGGTGAAGAGTGGTATAATCATGAAACTCTGAGAGTTAAATGTGGCAAATGCAAACACTTGAAGAAGAAAGCAAATCAGTATAAGATGAGAATACAATACAGTATAAGATGAGAAATTAATTGAATAAAATGACAATAGCATACAGAATATAATAGAATGCTGACAATGCAATGACAATATGAATACACATGCAGCAATGTAGTCATAATAATATAAAAGCTAAAAAATGGAATTAACTCTTTGGACGGGACAATACACTTGGCTCATAAATAGTTTAACATTACTATAAGACTCTTTGTTTGGATTAGTACCACATTCTAATGGAGAGGGTTTACACTGTTCTTACCTATGAATTGCAGCCTAATTCAACAATATAACACAAGTGACAGGGCAGCACGGTGGCTAAGTGGTTAGCACTTCTGCCTTAAAGCACTGGAGTCATGAGTTCAATTCCCGACCGGGTGCTCCGGTTTCCTCCCACACTCCAAAAACATACTGGTAGGTTAATTGGCTGCTAACAAATTGACTCTAGTCTGTGTGTGTATGTTAGGGAATTTAGACTGTAAGCCCCAATGGGGCAGGGACTGATGTGAGTGAGTTCTCTGTACAGCGCTGCGGAATTAGTGGCGCTATATAAATAAATGGTGATGATGATGATGATGTGTGTGTGGCAAAAATAACACAAAGCAAGTGTATATTCTAGACTAAAGGAGCTCCAGTCTTGAACAATGCAATAGTAGAAATGGCACAGCCTGTCGGGTAAAAAATTTTAGAGCAATCCTAAGGAAGTCTACTTTTTAATATATAGAAAACAATGATAATAATTGCTGTAGTCCCTATATTAAGGTAATGTGAGCAAAGTTCCTATGAGAACAGGCAGAATGATTAATGTGTGTGTCAAGTGGTGATTCAGCACACAGCAAGAATTTAGTGTTCCTCAGCAAACATAGCTAATTGTAGTGAAAAGGGTAGGAGTAGCCCCTTAAATATAAAAATACTATATACTTTTATTGGAGAGATGAAGGGAGAGTAGTTCCAGTAATGTATGGCAATGTAGTACAGTAATTCTGTCCCAAACAGTCTGTCACAGGGACAAATAATTTTGGGTATGGTGCAGATTTGTAAGGTTCTCTGAACTCAAATCAGAGACCTGGAATTTCCTCCATTTACCTTCTTTACTTCTTTACTGGCTGTAGCAGACTCCTCTATGGGATCAGCACTTCCCTCTGATTGTCTTGCATCTAGCTGTAATAGTCTTGCAGTCTGCCTGACAGAACCTTCTTCACCAAACTTACAGCCTTATCTATTATTGTAGAAGATCTGTCATTTAGTATGACAGCTGCCCAACCTGCCTAAAACCACCTTTGACACTCTCCCATGTATCTCCTTCTCTTCTTGTGGTAACCAATACCCCAATTTCTGCTTGGCTCTGATGTAATTTCCTGGCTCGTCACAGCTCGGGGATACTGGCAATTGTATGTTCCAGCATCCAAGACTCTGATATACTACCTCCTACTGCTGGTAGCTCTGCCCACCTTTTGAATTCCTGGGACCTGTGCGCCCCATTTTGATAAGCGCTGGGTTCTCGGGTTACTCACATTTACATGTGAAACACATTATAAAAGTGTGCAAATAGGCCTTAATAGTTGGACCTTAATGGTTTAAAGGAATTACCTTATGTAATTCACGAGAATAATGACAAAAATGAAAGCAAAAATAATATGTGTGATGATAAAATCAGTACTTGTTTCTGTAAGAAATTGTGTTGTCTTAGGACTTCCAGTGTATGGTCCATTCTGCCACTGACCCTTAGCCACAGAGACATCTATCTGATAAAGGCTGCAGGCTCCGAGGAATTGGATATTAGCTGTATGAGGCTCAAGCCTAGACGCCATATCGGTACTGTGAGGACTCCTGCTCACCGAAACGTCACGTTAATTAATTAATTTTTTACCCTCCTTGGGATCCTAGGGCTCTATTCTCCAATGTGTGAACCATAACAGTGCAGTGTCTGCCTTCTAGTACAAATACCCAAGCAGCAGTTTTTCACCACCAGCCCATCTGCTGAGACTTCTCAGCACAGATTTGAGGCATCCCTCTTCATATCACCTGCTGCCTCTACTCTGCACTGACTGCAGCAACACAGTGTATACCTGTGACACGCAGAATCACATTGGCACAATTTTCCCATTGGAGTGCCTTCTGGACAGGTTTGGAACAAGCTTGTGGTCTCATCTCCTGTACTGCTTGCTGTAAGGAATCTGTATGTGGAGTTATCGGGTGGACCACAGCATTCTTGGAACTTTACTGTTTGTCCCTTTGTTCCTGATTCCCCAGTGACTGTGTAATTTTGGGTTGTAAGTAAAGGGCTACCTCAGTGCACTGTGCTCATTTCTGGTGAACTCAGGACCTTTATCTAGCTATATGTCCACCATTTACTTGTTGGTCCATATCTTTCTGCACTTCATTTGATGTTTGACAATACCGCTGGACTACTAATCTTTACCTCTACCTGCCAATACTTGCAAATCTTTGCTACAAGAATGAACACCTCTTCTTCCATTCACTGAGCTGCTATTTACTGTGGATTGCAATTGTTTACCTGTTGTGGTTCATTACTACTTACTTTACTTACTACTTACTTTATGTTTATGAC
Organism: Mixophyes fleayi; assembly: GCF_038048845.1. NCBI lineage: Eukaryota > Metazoa > Chordata > Amphibia > Anura > Limnodynastidae > Mixophyes > Mixophyes fleayi. Next base: position 68,989,945 of record NC_134412.1, on the reverse strand, counting down.
AATTCAATTTGCATTGTCCCGGACAACATTTGCAGGCTGTTCTGGATCTATCCTACTGCCTCCAAAGGATACTCTAACCCCTGTGTGTTCTGCCATCGCCATATAGTACTAATTGATTACTTTGTTGATTTACCATTACCTGGTTCCATTTCCTTTGCAAGGTCCAGTATTCATCTAAAGTCAGCCGTGTCCACTGGATGAATGGCAACTACAAATTGACTCTTTTCTTCACCACGTCTTCATTGGACCCTTTTCCAGGTTTTCCAAGTTGTTCTTGGTTTCTCATTTTATTTTTACTATAATAATTAGTATGTAATTGTAGTTTTTATATTTGGCGACCTTACACTTACAATCTTGCTAGGTGTTGCTTTTTTGAAGGATGAAGCTTTACATAGGCAAAATTACTGCTCCTAATATGGGTAAAACTAGTCATACCCAATCTGATGATGACCTAGAAAATCTACACAGATGCAGGAATCTGTGATTTATTAGGCTCCCTGAATACATTAAGGGACTGAAGCTCATTGATTTTGCTGCAGTAGGAGCTCCGGGAAGCCTTCATAAATCTGACTATACCATCACTGTTGATAGGGCTCATAGACTGGGGCCAGATTGAGACACTGGAGGTGATAAACCCAAGGCATTAGATGCTAAATTTCTAAACTCCAGAGATAAAAAGGACATTTTATAGGCCTATAGAAGACAGGTCAATGTCACAGATCGTAACAATAAAAGCCCTGATCTTTTAAAACTTCCCCATCCAAGTTTCCCAGAAACTGCTATATAAATATCTATTTGAAAACCATATTTCTTTTGCTCTCATGTTCCCAGTCAAGCTTAAGATGACCCATGCAGGCCACACCATTGTCTTTGATGAAGTGAAAAATCCCATAATTGTTTAAACAACTGAAAATATTTTGGCGACTCAACCTTTGCCCTCACTTACTTAGGGGTACAATTACCTAAAAACATTCACCAGTTATACTCCCTTAATATGCAATTGCTCATCAAATATGTTTTGGAGGAAATGCATAGTTGTAATCATCTTCCACTGTCATAACAGGGTTAGATTAATTTCCTAAAAATGATCAGTTTCCTAATATTATTGAACCCTCTCCAAATTTTCATTATCACTTTAACGACTGCAGAGGAGACAATTTTTACACAAGTTTATATGGCATAATAAACACCTGTGCATTAGTCAAATCAAACCCCACCAGAGTCTGTATGATGAGGGGTTGTTAATCTTCACAATCTTAAACTTTAGAACTATACTAGTACTGTATGGATCATTAGAGATTGGTTACATTCCACATAGTCCTACACTAATACCTCAGTATACGGTTCCTTCTTATCTGAATTAGACCTTATCTCCTTATTTCTACACACACATAAGGCTGAGCTATCACTAGATATTTTGGGCAACTGATTAATGTCATCCTAGACGACATGAAAAGCTGTTCAGAAAAAAAAAAATACAATAGTTACCATTCTCTATTTTTATCATTGCTAAAAAATCCTGCATTTCCATCATGGTTATCTATCCCTCAACGTAGGGACATTATGGGCTTATCTGACACTGATGTTTGTCTAAAATGTGGTTCCCCTGGAGCATCCTTTGTGCATTATATAAGGTAATGTCTCCGAATTAAGCACTTTTGGAGATGGATTCAAATTTATACATCAAGCCATCTGTTAAATTATGCTTCACTTTCCAATGATGAGCAATGCTGGGACTGGTTGACCCTTTCTTAAAATGTTCTAAGGGTGGCAAAAATCTACTACTGATCATTTTGTCAGTAGCCAGTCACTCTATTTTAAAATCATGGATACACGATAAACTCCCTACTTTGACTGTGTTTAAAGAAAAACTATTCTTTGTATTTAGAATGGATTGGCTGGAGGCATCGTTAATGAAGAATCACACAAGGCAAAACTTTGCACAACATGAGACATGTTTTATTAATTGTTAACCTTTTAAAAACCCAACAACTTGTTTAACTCTTCTTTAAACGCACAATGTGGTGCAAAACAAGGATGTTTTTGGAAGATTCCCCCAATACTCCTGGCTGAACAGGATTAAGTGGGAAGTTATCCTTTCTTTTCTCCTGATGGATGTTATATTTCCTCTCTCCCTATATTTGAGTGCCCCTCTTTGGCATCTTTGTCCATGGATTTGTTCTCCATACTAGCTCTACTCTGTGATATCACTAAGTGGTAGATTCATGGCTGGGCGTGGAACATCTGTTGGGGCTTACTCTTACAGCATTGGTTTGTTAATTGTATTTTTATTGCTACTTGTATATATTTCAATGTGTACTACCTCTTTATTATGTACCCAGATTCATTATTTGTTACTGTACTATACTGTGTACTTTGCATTTTGTGCGAACTCTGTTACTCCAACAAAAAAGTTTACAAAAAAAAAGAATTATGTTGTCTAAGGTATTAGTTAGTTAAATACGTAATGTTATGTGTACAAAAGAGAGAATAAGGTACAATATTAATGATCATAAAGTTAAGTTTGAATTCCTGAAATATGAAACTTGTTATAAATACAAAGCAATGGGAAAATTTAGGAGTAACCGTTTTCTGAGCAAAATGTTATTGTGTACTGTAACTGCACAATAAAGTTTTTCTGTCCTTTTTACTGGTTTATGCTTCAAATACCAGTATGATACAACTTGCATGGTAAATCTATGCTAGTTTAAGTATTCTCTAGGTATGTAACTGATTTCTAAACAAACTTGTGTTTGGTCATTCTCACTTTGTAAAAGCCATGGCTCTTGAATTCATTCACAATTACATTGTTTGAAAAGTGAAATGTAGACCCTTGGAAAAAGAGGGCTACGTAGAGCAAGACACCCATCCCTTCTTGTAGCCACAGTGCCACAGAAAAGGGAACTTTTAAAATCCCTATTTGGTGTTTTACATCTACAGGGTTAGCTTGTAATTCCCTATTATTATCAGAGCTAACTACATCTGGGGGTAAATGTATCATACCCCGGGTTTTGTCAACTCCCGCGAGTTCGGCGAGTTGACAGCTTAAATTTAAAGCGGCGCTGCCTTGTAAAGCGAAGTTTCCCTTTACAAGGCAGCGCTGCCGAACTCACGGGAGTTGACAAAACCGGGGTATGATACATTTACACCCTGACCTTTATTTGTGCTGCCAGTTTAAATTCACAGTATGAATTAGTATTTTTAATTTTAAAGTTATATTTCTGGTAGGAATTGTTGTTATTGTTTTAGTATGTATTGAATATTGTTGTTATACAGTACAGTGGTGGCAAATTACTTGTGAATTGAGAAAAGTCCTTAAATGTGCTGAGTAATAGAAATATTCTCATGGACCATATTTGGGACTGAAGGAGAACAATGGAAACCCATGTATTAGTGAGAGTGCATTTGCTCTTCTTGAAAATCTTGGATGGAATTTATTTAATTACACCTTTTTCCATCCATTTTGTTAGACCAATCAGTTTTTACTGTGCAACAGTCATCTGAAATACAGAAATAGCTTCTTAAGTTTTACCACCTTCTTTGGGGTCACAGCATGCAAATGAAGTAAAGCAAAAAATATAAAACACTACTTAGTCTCCATAGCCTCTACACAATTTTGTAATGGTTGATAGAATTTGGACACGCTCTGTTCCCTTTCACCGTCCTCTGGGAAAAAAACCCCCATCATTAGCAAGGATCTAATAAATGGCGATTTCCTCAGAAGCATGAGGAATTGTGGTAGGTGAAGAAACATGTCAAGCTAAAGAAAAGAGACTTAATCGTAACCTTGTGAATTTCTATATAAAACATCAAGGTGTCTAAACACAGGACAAAGAACTAACACATTGAAGCTACGAGACACAGTAGGGGATGGTAAATCTTGGATCCACAAAGCACTGGTCTTCACAATATTGGCTAAATTGAACCTTTAAGTATGAAGCAGAACTGTCCGTTCCTAAGAAGGAGTTTGATCATTTTTGATAGACTGACTCATCTATGTGAAATAAGAGATGATGAACTTCTAACCATTACAGTTTTTTTTAATTAGACAGAGTTGCTTTAGTGGTCAGAATATCTACTAGATATATTTAAATAGGTTCTTGATAATTGGTTCTACTTTTAATATTGAAATCTGGTGACTATTTTCATGTTTTTAAGTTTAGTATATTTTGTTTGGCTTTTAGATATAGGACTGCTGCATCATAAATATTCCATTAATTTTTAATATTATTTTTTTTTTTTTTACTTTATATATGGTATGTAGGATAACTGATAAGATAGCGCTGCTCTACAATGCTCTGGGACAATGGTTAGTCACATTTGTTTTGAAATTTAAGGACCCATCCAACAGCCTGGAATGCGCCATGACATAGTCGTTGATGATTTGTGTTTTTCTAATGAAGCCTCACAAAAATTTTCAAAGTGTTATTCTATCTGGTGAGGACCTCAATTTTCAAATTGGACAATAGAAATGTGTTCCTAATCTCACATGTATGTAATATGTTGCGTAGAATCAATGCAAGCGAGAGCAGATTTTTCAAGTCAGCGACAAAATGTTTTGCATATCTTAACACTTTAATAAGAATCCAGCTATAAAAGCTTTGGTACATTACATAAACAGGGAAGGTAGGCGAGTTGACCCTGATGCAGTGCAGCTATTATATACATCCTGCGGGCTGATGCCACATGACTAACTCGCAGTGCTCTGGGACAATGGTTAGTCACATTTTGTAATATTGTCACCATATTTGAAGCTAATGGAAATTTCTCACAAAACTTTGCATGCATATTGCTTGATTATGTATTGCTGCAGATGCTGATGGGGAGGAAGATAACAATGGATTGTTAATGCTGCCAGTCATTTGTTGCTGCTGTTCATTTTGCCACCTCATGCCGCTTTCAAGTTTGCTCTTTGCAGGTTGAAGTAGTTAGATAGTGGGCGATTACTGTTATATAGTTGCCACCACCACACCCAGTGTTGGACTGGGGCATGAAGGGCCCATCGGGGAACTGCAACACTAGGGGCCCACCAGAGGGGGTGTGGTCAGCCATCATAGAGGCGGGACCATAAACTAGAGGGGGAGTGGTCAGTCTACAAAGGACAGCTAGCATCATAGTGTAGTATATAAATAATGCAGTGTGTGAATAAGGAGTACACAGTGTTGACCTGCCCCTTAGATTGGGCAGAACAGTCACCAAAAATCAGGATTGTCCCACTAGACCAGTATTGGCTAGCCTGTGGCACTCCAGTTGTTGTGAAACTACAAGCTTTGCCAATATATAGCAGCTTATTGCTTGAAGGGTATGCTGGGTTTCACAACACCTGGAGTACCACAGGATAGCCAAGCCGGCACTAGACTCAGATCATTTGACAGACTGTTCTACCTGTTCTTGTGACTTTTACCACCTGTGGCTGCTGGTTTCTTTAGTTGCGGCTTGTCTGGATCCTGGAATGTTGAGGGCCCTATTTGGAAAAAATAATGGGTACATTTAGAAAATTCCAAGCAGCCCCGGCATTAAATAAATAGGACCCACAATTAATACATAGGCCTTCCTCCAGCCCCAACATAAAATAGTATTCCCATTTAATAAATAAACCTGATACCTTCCCTCCAAACAGCGCCTGCAATAAATTAATAGCATTTACATTTAATACATCCATTTCCCACAACCATTCCCAGCATTATAATATTCACATTTAATAGATAGCTCTCCTCTCAACACTCAGCCCCACATTCAATTATAGACCCAAAACACCTCAGCATTAAATTAAAGGTCCCATCACCCCCTCCCTATAGTGTTTTCTGTGCAGCCCTCCTGCCTATAGTCTAGTATAGTCAGCCCCCCTATGCCACACAGAAGTGCCCCCAAACAATATTATGCCACACAGGAGTGCCCCCAAACAATATTATCCCACACAGTAGTGCCATGTTATGCCACACAGTAGTACCAACAATTCACAAATGCCACGCTACAGTGTCCCCAATTCAAATTATGCCTGCAATAGTGCCGCCCAATTCATATATATATAATATTTATTATAAAAAATCTCAATGTGCAGATTCGTGTAAGGTACTTGTAAATTTACAAGTGAAACATATTGCATATCCTCTATTTGCATTTCTAGATGTTTATTTCAAAGCTGAACCTTCTACTACAGCAGATTTGTTAGCCCAAGGCACAGGTTTATTATATGACAGTTTCTGAGTATGTTAAATTCTCAATCTTTACATTTACAATTAAAAGTGCTGGTTACCTATGATAGGGGGTGCTTAATCGCTTTTTTTGCCAGGGTTGCAACAAATAATGCCTGTGAATCACCAGTTCAACTTTAATTAACAATGTATTTCCTTTTAATCACTATCATTTATTCTGTTATTATAAACAAATAGCAATACAAAATTATTGTGTAAAAACATTAATAATTTGTGTGTATATATATATATGTGTATATATATATATATATATATATATATATATATATATATATATATATATATACATATATATATACTTACATACATACATACATATATACATACATACATACAGACAGACAGACAAGTGGCTGGAAGCTACTTACCATAAGTTGATTTTAGCAGCCTCTCTGCTCCTCGATGCTCCAGGCAATCAGCTGACAGGGGGAGGGGCCGAGTCACATGATCGCAGCTGCGATCGCATTTGAAGTAGCGGTGACGCCGGGGAGGACAGTGGGCTGCCTAGTGCGGACAACGGGTCACCAGGGGCAGCTCCGCCCACTTTGAAAAGGGGGTGTGGCCGTAAGGTATCCAGGCCTATCGGTGATTTTACCGGTAGCCCGCTGGGCCAGTCCGACCCTGACCACACCTGCAACTCCATACGTCAGTGGTAAAGTTGACTGTATGGTGGGTAAATGTAGACAGTTCCTGACCAACAAGTTTGACTATTTTTTATACGCAGTGGCATGGTCATATTATATCTATTCACACACTCCACATACTCCATCAGCTCTTGGAATGCTGAGAATTCCACAAACTTGATGGACATATGTTCCTGGGCTAACATTTTAGCTAAATTGTTCAGCAAAGCTGAAGTATTTCTTTTTCTCAAAAGGTTGGTAAGTAAAAATGGACATGCCAGTCAAGGCAACAATTAAAGGATGAAGATAATGTAATTGAATAGGTATAACAGATCTACCATCTTCATCATCATCACTTAATTGTAATGATACTATCATCAGATGCAGCAATGTTTACTTTAGACTAGGAGCAACAACTAATCCCCTCTGTTGCTCTGACACTTAAGTCTTCTCAAAATGTTTGCTTTTTCCCCTTTTCCCAATAGGTTTTATGAAGGTGCTGTATGTGTGGGCCTGTTATGATTAATTGTGTAACCGTTATAACCCTACTAATCAGTTAAGCACAGAGGTGACACTTTGATTTGGAAACTTCATTTACGTTCAATATAAAAAATATCATGCTAAAAATTCAGAATTTGTATTTTGAACAAAACATGATTAATGTATGATGGTAGTGAAGGGTCTTCTTTGAGAAACCTGTATGATGGGGCAAAAGAGAAGGTGGTCTGCTTAGGGGTTAATTACTGATGAGAAAACTGCAAACTAAACAATCCATTATCATCACTTTCACCACTTTCCACATCTGTGTTGTATCTTGATCCAAACATAAGTAAACTATATACCGTTACTGCTCTCCTCCTCCTTAGCATCATATATACAAATAATTTCAGAATCAGAACATTGCTTTAGCTCTTGAGAACTGGGTAATTGTTTATTTTTGGCTGTCAATGCTGTTAACTTTTTTTTATTAAATATTAACAAGTGTGGTTTGTGTATACCACCAATAGTTGTAAATGAATGCCTTACTTTCTGTTCAAAGGTTGATTTTGCAGGTCATTGTCCTGAATTTGTGTCAACATCATCAGGGACACTACATGAGGGAATTATATCCTTTTCATGTTCAGGTGCTGTTCCTGCATTTTCCTCTTGATTTTCAGGTGTTACTCTCTGATCTGTGAACTAGACTGAAACAAGTCAGCTTGTTCCATAGAACTTGTGTTCAGCATGACTATTTTCTTCATTTAACTCATCAAGCTAGATGGATTTGTGCTACGATTGCTCAAAGTACAGTACAGCAGCTGCAAAGTTTGATTGCATAAAATTTAGTCAATTACTTCTCTTAAGAGCCATGTTTTGGTTCTGTGTTTTACCACATTTTTTTGTTTTGACATGTTTAGTTAAAACTATGATAAGTATTAATAGAGCAATAAAACCATACATTTGAAGACGGTGCTGAAACTGTGAACATTGACTGTCTTGTACCACACAATTATTAATTAAGCAATAATTAAGAAATTTTGCACAGCAAACGTAGAATGATCACATTGATGAAACCTCAAACAGATAACCACACAATGTTAGACCCGCAATGGCTTGTTGCCAAGCAGCTGGAATCAGGGGCAGGCTGAGCTGGGCTGGGGGTGCAGGGGGGCATCTGCCCCTTGGGCCAGTCCCATAGTGGGCTACCTTGGGCTGGGTCACTGGGCCACCTGCATTATATTTTCTTTAAAATGTTCCTAATAGGCAGCTGAGTCGAGTCTTGGCCCCCGGGCTAAAATTTGCCAGCCATATATATATATATATATATATATATGTGTGTGTGTGTGTGTGTTGTGAATTGTATACCTTCTTGATATAGGAGCTCTCTGCATGATACAGTAATTAGGAGATAGGAGGTAAATTTAAAATGTGGGGACAGCTTTATGATTGGGGCAGGGTATGCCCTAGATCAACTTCAAATGTCAGTGTAAAAATAAAGCTATCAAGTATATGTGTCCTACATGAAAAAGCAGCCAGTATTTTCCTTATGTGCAAAATAATAAAATAATTTGCACTCCTCAAATTCCAACATGGTTTTGCCACGATTCAAAGTTACTAATTTTTTTGCTTTACTTTCCTTAATGGATCAGCATTTTATGTGTTGCAGACCCTTTGTAAGGATAACCCTGCTCAGTATGATTTTCTTGTATTCAGGAGTGTTTTGGGATTTTTATGGTAAGTGTTCAATTTGAAAATGAGAGACAATGCAGTATATTCATTATTTTGTCAATTTCCATTATTGCATATTGGCATTAGTCTTTTGTTCCAAAGCACCTTGTTGCTATTCATGTTTGGATATACTAACATGACTGGAAGATGACTTACTACTAATGAGCTGCAATTAGAGGAAATATCTACCACTGACTCCAAGGGGACTGTGTAGCTAATATTGCACTCTTGCGATATCCCTTAATGTGAGAATACTGTAGTTTTGAACATGAGCGCCACTCCTCTTTGCATTTCTTGTAAAATGTAATAAAACATATACACGAACCCTGTCTCATTCTGCTAAATCAGGTGCATCAGAAGTTTGCAGTTAAGGAAAATAGACATCAAAGTTAAAGATTTCTGGCAATCTCTATGCTGGTTTATTAGAGTTTTCTCTAGTGACAATAAAAGTTGACTCTAATGGGAAATGTATCTTTATTCAGTGTATCTATTGTTGCTTACCCAATGCTTCTGTTATCATTTCACATCTCTCGGCCTGAACAGACCGGAGGAAAAATATTTTGTTTGTTGCACAATACCTTGATGTTTCCTTGGTTTAGTTAGGGGATTTCAATAATGCACAGCACAACTTGAGGGACATATTATACAACTATGTTGACAGCTCTGACTTCGCCTAGATTCCCACACACTTTTCTAAATGTATTACTGGACTTAAACTATATTATAAAATTTTCATCTACAAGCTAAACAGTACTCTTGCCACTCATAACTACACTTGGCGATATCATATTTGCATCTTTGGGTCATCTGTCATTGGTGTCTTCAGTCGTATATCTTTCCCATTCAGTCTATGTCCACTCTCCTTTGGTAGTAGAACTCTTGACCGCCAGTGTTGCTTTGAAAGTTGAGTGCATTTTGTCCTATTCTGCTTCCTACACAAAACTCGCTAACCATTGACTGGGAAACATTCTTTGAAATTAACTGCCTGAGTCTTTAATATTATGAGATGTTATTATGAGATGTTCTTGGTGTATTCTAGATATCTATTGTCTAGCAAAATTACCAATATAAAACAATTTTTGCGTTGTACCTTTGTTAAGAATTAGGAACTCTAATGTTTGGTCTATCATCTGTGCAATTACTGTTACTACTATGCTTAGGATCATTCCTGCAGTTCACTGATTCAGCTGGTTGCTAGGTAAATAGTTACAAACTTCATTAAGCTCTCAGTCTGGCAGCCTCAGGTGTGCAACCACCTGCCACATGCAGCTAAACATCTTGCACTTCTGATTGGTGCTGCTGCCATTATAAACCTTTTCTTTGGAAGCATATCAATGCTGTAGATAGTTCCTGCATGGCCTAGTGTGCGTTGTATCCTGACCAGTTCTGCTATCAGTGTTTGACCCAGAATGTTTATAGGATTTGCTGTCTTCTCCACACTTGACTCTTGGCTTCATTAAAAGGATTTGTTCTCATATCTCTACCTGCCCTGACCCCTAGCTTGTTTAAAGGATTCCACATCTCGCAAAGTGGTTCTAGCAGTTGAGGATCTCGCACTACTCTGCCCTTAACAATATTTTCAATGCAGTCAGAAATGCAGAGACAAGTAGGTACAACCTAAAGTATAAATATGCTTATTAATGGAGCTCCGCATATGTTTCAATTAAAAGTGCTGATAACATATTTAATTTAAGATATAGCACTAAGTATTTAATATGTTACTGTTAGGGAACTTACCTATACTGATTTAACCCAAGTCAGAAGCTTTCAAAATCTCAAAGACAAGCTCTGCAAACTGGTGCATACTGGGGCACTACTTAGACATAAAGAGCCCTAGCACCTGTTGTCCTAGTTTGGAGAACTAGATTGGTGGGCAGCTCATTCTTTCCTCCATCAGTCAAGTTTCCAATCCTTTCAGCACCCAAGTGTCACACAATGGTCCTTGTTTCTCCTGGCCAGGGACCGGCACCTTTACCTCTCTATCCTGAACGGCGCTGAGTGCCACGATCTTCCCCTGTTGGCCACCATCTTGCTTTCAGGTCTGCGCATGCACAGACCCGAACCTCATATTTCCTCCTTTCCCCATTCATTAGATACCCTCTCAGTACATGGAGAATATTAAGGCATCTAGGGCAAGTGTAGGTGTCTGTTCTTTGTCTCAGCTTCCATGCTAATACTTAGACATGGCTCCCTCTGCTCTCCTAGCGCTACTCAGCATAATTATGTATCCTGTGCTCATCTAGTGCTAATCCGCAGGCCACCTCACTTTTGCATCCTGCTCCACTTTCTGCAGTTGTAACAACTCTCTGCATACCATCTCACCATTGTATTCTGCTCCACTATAGGCAGTGGTAACAACCCTCTGCAGACCATCTCATCGTATCGCTGTTCGCATTGGTAATATCTGCCCGCAGACTATCCCATCATAGTATCCAATTTTCACTGCCCGAAGAGGTATAAGCTGTCTGCAGACTATTGCTTTACAGTATCTGGCTTCGCTGACTAGTGGTGGTCTTCACTCCTTTTGACCCACTACCACTTGTTGCCTGCTCAGCTAACCTCCTAGTTGTTCCTAGACATCTGGGTTCTCCCAACAGGTCTTGCCTGTACTCTCTCAGAGGACCACGACCTGCAAGGCAGAGGCCGCTAAGTCTATACCTCTTTGCTGGGGTCCCTAGCGAAAACCATATGCATTGTTAGACTCCACACCTTTGAGTTGAGTAGAACCAAGCCAGGCAGATCTCTAGGGTTTGAAAACGCCAGGGACGGTGACACTCAGTCAAAACAACAACTGGGAAACACGGATGCGAAGACAATGCATTAAAGCAATAACTGCACCAAACCAAAAACTTTGCCTCCCCTGGCCACCTATGGCCATCTTAACACTGGACCTCCCAAAGATCTGACAATTACCCAACCACTGCATCTAAATTAGACTCTGGCTACAGCTTAACAGAAGTAAATTAGCTACAGTAACTTCTGAAGGAGAGACACTCACATGAGAGACCAGATTCCTTCATAGGCCCTTTAAACTGACATAAAAAATGCTTGGGTCCAATACATTAAAACGCTGACCAAGCTGAATATTTGAGTGTTTCCTTAGCAAATCTGACCAGATACTAGTCCAAAGGTAAGCAAATTCCAAGTCCTACACATGATATTGATACATTACTCATCAGGCAAACTTAGAGAGAACACTCACAATTCAAGTAATGCAAGAAATGCTCTCCACTTTAAAGTCTGATTTGACTTCGGGGATGCACGCCTCCCTGTGATCACTGATGACAGACCATATTGGAAAAATATGCTTATCCCACAACAAACTAAGAATGGTCCATGAGGCCCGTGAAGCAGAGGTAATATCATGCAGAGTCAAACTTGTCTTGTTCAAAAAGCTTCTGCCTATTGCAACAGACCAAGACCAACCTAAACATGACCCAGAAGGCATCCATAGAGAGACATTGCTGCCTTCAGACCCAAATGCAAACCTTGGATAGGGGCCCAGTGATGCCACACTAGCCTCAAGGGCCCCCTGCTCTGCTCTAAAAGAAGGAAGGAGTCTTTTTTGAGCATGTACTGCTCAGAAGAGGTCTCTGCTGTGCTTTTTTCAGAGAAGATAGGGGTCCTTGGAGGCAGGGATAATGTTATATACTTTGAATTGTACATCAGTTACCAATTATCTGTTATCTAAATATTCTACAATAGTGAGTAGAAAGTATTAGACTATTACCTTTACTGTTCAATTTTTGTCACACATAATCCTCTTAGGCAAAAGCACTAACCATCATAGAAGGCCTATTTCATTTTCCACCCATGCTTTTTTCCTCTTTATCTTATGTGTTTCTATGAATTTCCTTTCTCTGTAGACACACCAGAAATGTACAACCATAAAGAGTCCCCTTTGCAAGTCAGGGAGACATAGCGATCCATTGCACTAACAAAACAAATTAAACTTTTATAATGGTTGAATTTTTGTCAGTAAAGCACTAGGTCTTCAACTCTGCAAATAAGAGTAAACTTGCTCTCAACTCTTTTCAGAAACTGGGCTGCCTCTCCAATTTAAAGACAGATGGTTTCCCCTGTGTTACACAGTAAGTGGATTGTTCACATGAAATAGGGTAGACATTTAGCTCAGCTCCAAGTGAGTAAATGTGAAGTAGAAGATACAAATGGCAGATATTGAATTGTAATAGGCAAATTAGAAGCCAATTAAGATTATGGGCCTGATTTATAAATAAAAGTAAAAGAAAAAAAATGAGTAACTTTGCACCTTGGCAAAATCATGTTGCATTGAAGGGGGAGATAAATTTGAAATGTGGGGACAGATTTATGTTTGGGGTAGGGCATGTTCTAGATCAAATATAAATTTCAGTGTACAAATAAAGCTGTCAAGTATTTGTATGCTACATGAAAATACAGCCAATATTTTCCTTATGTGCAAAATAATAAACTATTTTGCACTCCTTGCATTGCAACATGGTTTTGTCCAGGAGAAACCTTACTCATTTATTTGCCTTACTTTCCTTAATGAATCAGGCCCTATATCTTTATATATTCCATTAAAGACAGGGCTCTATTTTAATGAGCTCTATGCAGTGATCCAGAAAATCCGGTTAGGATTTATAACCTTATTAGCAGACTTTAACTTGATAAATTGACCTTCTGCCACAAACCAAGTAGTTAAGACCCTCAACTGCCTTTTGACACATATTAGCTGGTTATGACATATTTGATGTATGGTGATGCATGCACTGTAATAAGAGCAACTATGCTTATGTTTCTACAGTGGCCAACATACACTCTCATACTATAAATATCTTTGTATCAGAATTTTTTAACTAGTGCTGTGTGAGAGGGGCGACCGCCCAGGGCGTAAAGTTTTTTTATATTTTAGGTTCATTTGGTTTTCAACAGAATACCAAAATTAGACTATACTGCCAGTTATGATCATCATCATCATCATCAACAACATTTATTTATATAGCAACAGCAAATTCTGTAGTGCTTTATAATTGGGAGCAAACAGTAATAAAATAATACTATGTAATATATACATACAGAGGTAAGAGGTCCCTGCTCGCAAGCTTACCAACTATGATAGGTGGAGTTTCCTTGAGAAATTGTAATCCTAATTATTATGGTTCCTAAATCTATATAAGACCTACAGACCGGTGACATTACAAAATGCCAATTGAACATTTTTTTTGTTAATCATATAGCAAACAGACTTAGCCATCTTACCCCAAATCTGGTACATCCAGACCAGATAGGTTTTGTGCTATTGAAACAGATATCTTGCAATACTAGAAGAGTTGCTAATATTCTAGTATCTTATTCACAAAAAACAACCCACTGGTGCTGTTCTGTCTTGACACAGAAAAATCTACAACAGGCTACATTAGAGATGCATGAAACATATGCCGACAAGGTTTTAGCTTTACAATGTGCTTTCTAGAGTTCAGTCTTATTCTCTACACAGGCCCATTCCTATAACTTAGATTCACAATATGTAATTGTACCCATCATGTATGCCCAGTCTCCTCTTCTGCTTTTGATCCAGATAAAATATTTACTGTGGTTAGTGAGTCCAAAGTTGTCAGCACATAACTGAAGCTATGGTATGTTTACAGATGATGTATTAATATTCGGAAACAACCCTAACATTTCATTACCCTCTGTACACCCCATATTACATGCATATGGGAGGGATTTAACAATAAGATTCTTAAAATATTAAGAACTCAAAAGAGAAAAATGATCCGGTGTTGAACTCAAGTAACAAGTTGGTAGCATACTGCCGCTGTAATATGGGGATATTGCCAAATCCCACTAAAAGACACACATTCAAGGGGAAAATTAACACTGCCGAATATGCAGCTTGAGGAGATGTGAATCAAATTAAACAAATAAATTGGTCAAACTATGGCAGAATCAATAAAATAATGCTCATAAGAAACAGTTCATTTCAAAAATATAAATCAAGTTTATTAAAAACTATAACACATATAGCTGACAAAACATAAAATATCCTAATATATCATATAAATAAATTTTGTGATATTAGAATGGCCGCTAATCTAAGCTCAATTTATAGATACAGATCTTATTTCTCTTAACTTGAAAACAACTTAAATCAAGTTCAAAAAAGTTAAAACGGTATCGTCCTGTGAAAGTATTAAAGGCAACAATGAAGATATAGCTGGTTCCATTATCAGCCTGTTTGAACGCTTTTGACAGCAGCTGATAGGAACTGACTCTCGTTCCAAC
Organism: Mixophyes fleayi; assembly: GCF_038048845.1. Classification (NCBI taxonomy): domain Eukaryota; kingdom Metazoa; phylum Chordata; class Amphibia; order Anura; family Limnodynastidae; genus Mixophyes; species Mixophyes fleayi. Next base: position 68,974,632 of record NC_134412.1, on the reverse strand, counting down.
AGAATGTTAATCGCAGTGTTATAAACTTCAAATCAGATTGTTCCAAAAGTTGAATTAGAGGCACTTATTTATGACATGGTGACTACCAGAGACTGAGAAACATAAAGTAGTGTTTTCGATTATTCAAGTATCCAAAACGTCAAGCTGTCCATGTGTAAACACCAGTTCTGGTAACCACAGGCCAACCTTTTGAAGGGTTTGTCATTAACTCTTGGTTATTGTCATGGCAAATGTGATAATTACGGGGAATTGCTGACATTTAAGTTAAAAATGGAAAGAAGTGTCACTTGGTTGTAGATCAATGTATGGTAATAAGATGTGTTGTTTTTCATCCTCCCCAGTTAAAACAATTAGATGTAATATATTGGGATGCATAAGCATCACCTAAAGCCTTGTTCCTTTAACCAAAACTTTGCTAGTGTCCATATTTTGTATCAACATAACAATAACACCTACGTTTAAAGGAAGGTAATATGGCTTCTTGTTTAAAGTAATTGAGTTAAGGAATTCTACAGGTTACCAAGATGACTTGACTGCATCATCTGAAATTAATAAATCAGTACTAAGATAAGTTTGCGATGTTCCTGGAAGTTTGGAAATAATCATAGTGTTGATATGAGTACAATGTTCATTGTTAATTTTTTGGATATAGTGACAATATTACATTATGGATTTTTAGCCATATGGTGGCCACTTTCCTTTTGGGTATCGAGGATGTAAAGTTGGGCTTAACTTGGAGTAACTACAGTATCTGATAGGAAGCTTCTTATTAAGTGATGTACAGCACCTTGTATTTTAAAGGAGTATGGTCCGTGGGCCAACTCAGCAACAGTAGCTTTGAAACATGTGAAAGCAGATGCAGAGTTGTAACTGAGGATATTATGGAGATAATCGGTACGTGATTTGCGGGTATTTCTCATAAACAGTTCTGCTAATTATGGTGGAACAGCCACATCTGGCAACAAAACATTTCCATTATGACAACAGTCTGAAAAATCGCCATTTATCTCATCTACCAAAATATGTAGGCACCACAGTTCACACATTGCACGTCCATATGACCCAAAGAGTAGTATTTTGGTAAATATGTTATGTCCAATGCAAGCAGCGCATCAGTTGTTTTTGTTATACATTGTGACGATAATATTCTTGACTGTAAGATCTTTGAAGTGCCACCTCTGGGTGACCTGTAAGGGTTCCACCACATCGATATCCTCGAGGACGGCATTTTGGCATGTTTGTTAACAATTGTTTGTAAACAAAGTGAGGATAAGTGAATAATGAAATAATACAGTAGTCTGTGATTGAATTCCCTATAAGATGCGCTGATATGTGGCTGCAAATAACTGTCACAGTGTCCAGACCACCCAGCAAGGGTTCTTTTATGTTCTTTTATGTTGTGCAATGCTATAGAGCAGTTAGGAGTCCTGGAACTTGTACTTCCATTACAACTGGGTGGTCTAGTAAGCTGTGATTTCTAGTTCTACAACAGCTGGAGAGCCAAAATTTTCCCAAGTCTGCTATCAAAGATGATAATTGCATTAGTATATATTGATTTATATATTTTATTCTTTGCTAATGCTCTTTATACTTATATGAAATAATGCAAATTTGAAATAAATTTTTAAAGTTACATGATATATACCAAACTAAAAGAAAATAATGGAATCACTTACAAAACAGTCATTGTGCATGATAACAATATAAAAATTCATAAGTGTCAAGTAACAACCCTAATATTGTATTGATTAAAGACAGACATGAAACATATTTTAGAACAACTCATAAACACTTTGATTATAATGGTTATTTATTATAGTAATTAGTTGATTTGTTCCTTACTGAGGAACACTGTATCCTTTAAAGGTAACAAAGATGAAGAATATGAATGAGCTACTAATGAAAAAATAATAATAATAATAATAATAATAATTATTTTCTATGTAGCATGTAATAAGCTACTTTCTTTATTTTTAAATAGAGAGTAAAAATTAACTATGCTGTCAGAGCTTGGAGCTCTGGAGACTGATGTTCGTGGACTTTGTAGGTGTAATATAGAACTCCAACAAGTGGTGCTGTTGTATTCTGGATTTCTGATGTTTCCGAAAATGCAACAATTAATCAACCCTACTGAATTTCCTAGCAGTTATCAAAGTACACCTTTTGCCTTGTGTTTAAAGCTCTAGCTCTCCCTATGAGCAGGATTAGATGATTGGTGAGTTTATACTGTTATATGGCTATGGTTCCTGTGATTCAGTCTTGACTTTGTTCTTGTCATCCTTTGTTCCTGGTACTACTACCCTGAGCTCCCACTATCCTGACACACTGTTATCTGTCTGCTCTCATAAGTTCCTGGCTCCATGGTACTTGTATGCTCTCTTGAGATCCAAACACACGGATATCAACTTGATATTCAGAGTTCCTAGCACCCTACTACCTGTGTGCTATACTGATTTCCTAACACCATGCTACCTGTCTGCTATATTGAGTTCCTGACACTCTGCTATATGTTTGCAATTGTGAGTTCCTGTCACTCTGCTATCCATGTGTTTTTCACACTCTGCTATCCATGTGCAATAGTGAGTTCCTAACACTTAAGTACCCGTGTGTCAACCTGTGTTCCTGGCACCCTGCTACCTTGTGTGCTGCCCCGAGTTTCTGACACCCTGCTATCACTGTGCTATAATGTGTTACTATTACTACCTGTTTGCTATTGTGAGTTCCTGATATCTATGTGCTGCTATCTTTGTGCTCCTGACACTCTGCAACCTGCATGCAATCCAGAAGTCTTGACACTCTGCTACAATGTGCCATCCTGATATTCTAACACTCTACTACATGTGTGCAATACTATGTTATCCATGTGCTATCCTGTGTTCCTGGCACCCTTCTATCAGTGTGCTATCCTGAGTTCCTGACACCCTGATACCCATATGCTATATTAAGTTCCTGGCAACCTACTACCAGAATAATATTTTGAGTTCTTAACACCCTGCTACCAGGGTTTTATCTTGAGTTTCTAAACTCCTACACCCAGTGTGCTATTAGAAGCTCTTGACACCCTATCCATGTGCTCCATTCACTCTGCTATCTATGTGCTATTCTGAGATTCTGCCACTCTGCCACCAGAATACTATCATAAAGTAATCCCATCTTGCTGCTAGTATGCTAATTCCTGAAACCTTGAAATGGGTGTAAATAATATTGCTGGTACGAGTAGTGTCTTTGATTAAGGCTATACTTATAGCCAATGATGTCTTTTTAAACATTTTATGATGTTGCCTGGGTTATTTATATGCTATTCTAAACTTGTAGTGTAATCAATAAGTTGATTTTATTTAGTGATACATTTTGAGTGCTATATATGCTTCTCATGATTTTCTTGGTTTGTACTGAAAAAGTATATCCTTTTCACTATAGTATGGATGTAGTGTTCATCTTCACCAAAAAACACATGGTTTTTTTTCACTATAACATGCCCTGTGCTCCACATGTCACACTACATATGTAACTGACATTATAATGACAATTTGTGACTTGAAGTCTATTTCTTATATCCTTTTTCTGAAATGGCATGTTAATTAAAATTTTATGCACACATTCATTGTGTCCCTCAAGTTTAGCCACTTCAGTTACTCACTGCAATTTCAATGTAAATAAAAAAATAACAGACATGCTTTATCTTTCCTTGGTTTATAGAAAAATGCTTGTGCAAATTACTAAACATGGGCAACATGATTGCACAGTGGTTAAAATTGTTATCTTGCAGCATTTAAGGTCTGACTGGGGTTTGAGTCTGATTATAACTCAGGGTGTTATCTGCACATAATTTGTATATTTTTCATGTGCTTGGTGGGCCTACTCTGAGTGCTCCAATCTTCTGTTTCCTGCTTTAGTCCAAACACATACTGTTACGTTAATAGTTTTTTGACTATATTGGCCTTGGTGCATGTGTTTGTGTGCCTATGATAAGAAAATCCCATTGTATGCTCCACTGGAGCATGGACTGGTATCCTTTATTAATATTTCTTGATTGTACAGAACTGATGAATGCATTGACATTATATAAATAAAGGATGATAATAATAATTATAATAATACATACACAATCAGTTTATTGTTGAATGACCAAGCAAACTTTATCTGATAAGGAAAAGTTAAGTAGTTTGCTGTTCTTTACTTTATCTTTGCTGTTAAATTAGAAAAATCCGCAATTGACATTTCAAAAGCATCAACAAAACCAAAAATCAGTTTATTAATAAACATGATACCACAGCTAGTTTCTTGATCTGTCTGCCACTTAATGGAATAGCATTAGACATCTAGCTCATCAAAATGTGCAAAGAAAAAAAGACCTGACATATCTTTGTATCTTATGTATTTATTAGTTTGCTTTTTTAACGAGCTTCATTTTCAATCACACACATTTCATTTTTATTTGTTTTGGTGGTGACATTAACTTATTAGTCAGACACAATTCCCTGTTTATTTGCTTGATGTCTTGATTTAATCAGGGACGCCCTTGTTTAGATAAATGAATTCTGATCAGAGGCACAAAGAAAAATGCAGAAATGTGGTGGTTTTAATGCAGACAAACAAATGAATGAGACACCTCCTGCTGGGACAGATAAAAAAAAAATGCAAGAAGGAAATATCATGGGCATTGGTATTTCATTCTGAACAGTACTCTAGCAATTAGCATTTTTCAGTCATAAATGGAACTCCCAGTGAAAAATTACTGCTTACATATTTTATAACACATGAGGGTGTGTATGTAGACCAGCCAACATAACTCATTTACACAGTTGTTTAAACTATATCAATACCTTGGGCAGCACAGCTTAGTTAGCACTTCTGCCTCACAGCGCTGGGGTCGTGAGTTCAATTCCCGACCATGGCCTTATCTGTGTGGAGTTTGTATGTTCTCCCCGTGTTTGCGTTGGTTTCCTCCGTGTGCTCCAGTATCCTCCCACACTCCAAAAACATACTGGTAGTTTAATTGGCTCCTATTAAATTGACCCTACATAGTGTGTGTATGCAAGTTCCAGTGGAGGGGGGCAGTGCGTATCCAAGACTTCACCCGTGCTGCCCTTCTCCACTGGAACAAGCTCCCTCCCTCCATCAGAACTTCCCCTAATCTGTCCAGTTTCAAATGGGCTTTAAAACCCACCTTTTTCTTAAAGCCTTCCAGTCTCCCACTTAATTTCCTACCTTATCTTCTGCCTATCCCCCTTCATTCCCCTTCCCTTAATCTGCCTCCGTTCCTCCTTCTATCCCTCTCACCCCTGTGTTTCTCTGTCTGTCTACCCCACCCCTTAGATTGTACGTTCCATTGAGCAGGGCCATCTCTCCTCCTGTTTCCACCACTTCTAACTCTGCTCTCCAGCTACCTAGCCCTCCTCCTTGAGGACCCTCCACCCTCCATCCCTTCTCGCTCCCTCCTTTCCCCTCTGGGGGTCTCAATGTTATTCGCGCCCTATCTCTTGGGCTCCGTTGTATGCTGATCTTCCCTCTCCCCTCCCCCGCCCTCTCTAGCTGTGCTTTGAGCTTACTGAGTTACTGTGCTTATTGTTTACTGTACTGTGCTGTCTCACCTCTTATTGTAATCGTTTGTCCCTGTACGGCGCTACGGACACCTAGTGGCACCCTATAAATAAAAAATTATAATAATAATAATAATAATAGGGAACATATACTGTAAGCCCCAATGTGGCAGGGACTGATGTAAGATGTAAGTGAGTTCTCTGAACAAAACACATATGCCACACAGGTGTGGCTCATGATTTCATTAAGAAAATAGCAACCCAGCATGGTCAAGCTAATGTAGAAAATGCTGGACTGCACTAGTTGTCTATACTTATACTTGACTGCAAGAGGAGACCACAGAGATTTTGAAAGAGGGTTGACTGTTGGGGCCAATTTGGCCGGGGTTCCAGTATTAATACCAATATCAATACACATCAGTTTGCTAATATTTCACAAGCAAATGGAGTTCTCTTTGAGTTCCAAGAGAAAAATGTCATCAACATAGGATAAGAGTGGGGTGAATAGCATACTCCTGGGTTTAGATATTTGTGCAGGTGACCTGTTGCCGATCTATTGACTGAAAATTTCAACTTGTGGCATGAGGTACCAGATACATTAAAAGTCGTCTGATGAGAACTCCATTGGGTTGCATAACATTAATAGCTTACAACACCTGTCAATGCATGTTTGCAAGATCAGTGTTTCAAAAGCACAGGGGCAATGAACTAGATACAACATTGATAATACAAATATTACTGTACAAAATACTCTATGCTTTCTTACATACACTTAACTATTTCAAGTACATAGATGTGGGGAACTGTTGTAAACTAAGTTTAACCAATTTACAAAACTATACAACCATCAGTGTCATAGCTAAAGGCCTTTGGTCTTTAAGCAAAGTCTGAACTGTGAATCTCACTTGTTCATGTCCCCAAAAGACCACATATCTCAAAACTAAGAACACCTGCCAACAAACACCAAAGACATAACACTTAGCTCAATTAAGCATTTCATGTGATCTCGGTTTGTTTTTTGTGCATCCTAACCAATATACTAACCTTGTTTCTACCCCTTTTTCTGTTCCCAGTACCCTGAATGAATCATGTCTGGATTATCACCCCTTCTACTACATGTATCCTCTTCTTTGTTTCATCTAGCCCATGACATATTTTTCTGTTCCTTAGTTTCTTGTGTGATTAATGTTGCCTCTTAGATCTATCCTTGCTGTTTGTTTGTCCACCTTGCCTCTTTAGCGAGTCTCTCATGAGTGCCCAACTTGTCTCTTGTATCTGATTGTTAGGATGTAAACTCTCTCTGCACCTCTTGGCCTGCTTCCCTAGCCCTGTTTTCTTAAGCTTAGGTCTACCTCCCATTGATTAATACCATCATTCTCACTCACTGACCCCCATATAATTTGAACTACATTACCATGTTACCTGTATTTTATTTATTCTGTATGTCTGGTCTTTGTATTTTGTTCTTCATGTATCATGTTGTGTCATGGATCACTGTTTTCTGTATACATCATGTACGGTGCTGCGGACCCATTGTGGTGTCTTATAAATAAAAAATAATAATAATAATAATAGCAAACTAAATAGTTTATTAAGGTCTCAGAGAGGTCCCCAGTTCCCCTGGCCTTGGTTGTAGTATTGACAGCTGTAACCCCTATTGCTATTCCATTAAAATAATGTCATACATAAATTCTGTTAATAAATTCAACGTTATATAATGCATAAAGGTTTTTTTTTTTTACCAAAAGTTCAACTTTGTAGTAGAATGTGACAATACCTTATCATTTTACTTAAATGTCTTTGTTTAATTATTGTTACACACTTGTAGTAATTTTATATAGGTTCATTTCAAAGGATCTCCATTACAAACTGATATTTAGAGTCAGCCCACATTGTTTATCAGTGCAAATTTAACCCAGGTTCCTGCATTGGATAACTGGGCAGGTTAGGGAATATAAAAAGCAATTAAAGTCACTATTTGATGGCATATTAAAGACTGTATATTACCGAGCTGATTAATTTATATAAGGTAACAGAAGTGTTTATACTTGTCCACCATGCTCTTTTTTAGTCGCTACAGCAAGTTAGTCTTTTCAGAGGAAGGAGCATCTCAAAAAACAAGGAGAATGACTGACAGCTCCACAGGGATTGGTTGATTCATACACAGGGGCAAGTCCAGTGATGTCACAGTAGCTAAAATGACTGGGGCTAAGCTCCTTGAACTCTATAAACTCCTATAGTGATATTGTCAAATTTGCCTTTAAAGCAATTGCCGTTTTAAATGTTCCCTGCAAAGTTGCCGAATATCGACGACTTGCAATATTCGCAGTTTAATACATTTACCCCATAAATTTACCTTCAAACAGATCCGCAAACATCCATGAATTAAAGTAAAAATAAAGCTGAAACTATGTTCACAATCATATTAATTTTCTTGCATCTCTTTGGTCACGATTGAAACAATTCAAGATATTAAGATAAACTCATGAAGAGAAAATTTAATTAGCATAAAAGCAATTCACTCACCAGATAATGCAAGATCATGTGGATAAATGTTATTAGTGTTTTCACTAAATGTATCTCTAATTAATTTCTAAAGAGGCTAAAAGTCGCACTCATGGCTATAAAAATATCTTCAGCATGACTGGCTGGTAGGAGCAGAAAGGTTGAATGTTTGTTTTTCTTTACTCAGCTTGATTTTGTTTAAACTGATTTTTTTAAGCAAAATATATAATTTTCCTCATTGTGTGGTTTCTATTTAAGGCAGGACATTTGCTTTTGGATGATAAAATTGCACATTTCATAAATATTTTTTTTCCTTAACTCCTTTGCAGGCAAATATTGAGAGATTATGAACTTGACGATTCTGGCTGTAGTACTACTACTTTAAATAACTGGCAACTGATAGAACATATTTGAAATTGATGTTTAGCAAAGAGATTGAAAGAAATATGTCTTAATTATTTTAAACATGTCATTGCATCTATTTCCACAACAGAGGTGAAAACTACTACTGAACATTGCAACCACTTCTCCCTCTAAACTGAGTAATCAGAACGTAAGGGTCTTACTAATTTAATTTACTAGGAAATATAACACAAGATTCTCAATTAAGCCCTTCAGGGAGGAGTTCTCATTATAATAAGCATTTATTTCAATATTTAATCTTGAAATTGCTAAGCTTCATGGGAACACTAAATGTCACTCATAAAACATTGAAGCAATTGATAGAGATAAGTGGTTCGGATTCAGAGAAATTTGACAGATCCGAATTTTGGGGTTCTGCGTCGAACCGAGTCAAGCCTCTGTTTCACGTGACAAATTCTGATCTGAAATGTTGTAGCTATGGTGTACTTAAGCTCCCCACCCTTCAGTGTGTACTCGGAAAGAGTGATTAGCAGTCGGGAACATTGTAAGTGATTGTTGGATGAAAGTACTTTCCGAAAATGTAGAAAAACTGATGTTAATCAAAATTAATTACAAATTTTATGAGGAATATCATTGTTGCCACCAATTATGGATTCCAGTTGGGATGAACTAATATTGTGTGATGATGATATTGGCATGAGGGGGATGTTGAGGGTGATGATATTGTTTAAATAGAGAAAGATGACCACTGTTTGCCAAATATACAAAAGAATAATTTCCAGGTGCAAAATTAAATCAATGATTGTGATTACCTAATCTAGTCTTGGAGGTGATTTTAAACATGTATGAGTTCAACAACAGATTGTAATACAACTGCAAGTAAGTATTACAAATTTACTAACATAATAGTTCAGTGCACTGAATAAAAATTACAATGATAGGATATACAGTCAATTTAAAATGAATGGTTCTAGCATGCTATTAAAATGTACAGGTGCATTCAATAAATAAAATCAACTGTTTCCAAGGGCCAAAATGCATAATTGTTAGAACAGTAATCAACTGATGGTATAAGGTATTGTAAGCTTCCAAATAGATAATCAATTACCTCAATGAAATTGAGTACTCAATAAAAAAATTCAGTTCAATAGTAGGTGTGCACACAATCTGATCTCATATTAGGCAATACTCCTCTTAAGGGTGATTGCATGCCCTTATTAGGTGAACATGTCAACTTGTTCCATAAAAAGTCTCAATATGAGAGCCTTAATAGGATCCTAGCATGTGCCTTAAGGTGTATTATAGATGAACTGATAAAGTCAGCTTTTCATAAAGTAGTTACACAGTTGCAATACATGCTTTTAGTGGTGGTAGCAGGACTGAGTGTACTGAACTTACCCCTCCGAGGTGTCTGGGTTCCCGGTAATCCTGCATCCTCCAACCTGTAGTGAATATACGTCTTCGGAGAGATTCGTAATGTATGTGTATGTCCTAACCACGAATGCGCACAGAATGAGCTTTCTAATTTCAATATTGCCAGCAAATGAGAGTAGGATTTGTGCTTCAGAAATGCAAAGTAAATATAATTCCAATGTATTTGCATATAGCAATCAACTCCAAATGGCAAATTCCTGAAGCCGGCAACCCCAACCTGAAAACCAATCTCCGAGATGTGAGTGACTTACACTTCATGGCAAACACTATATAATCATCTCTGCCTGCACTTTGCACCAAGGTTGCTTTGGTGTGTGAACGTAGGTTAGCACATGCTTCTCCTTGTACTAGGCACAATTAAGCAAATAAACATTTCAAGGATACATTTTGCCAACCATTCACCATGATTAATAGTTGCTTTACAGTGACTTTTCACTAAGTAAGTAAATGGAATACAAATGCAACTGAACCTAATATGTCAAGCCATCAAATGACTAAATACCTATAGCATCTACTTTTGTAAGGATCACTATACCTTACACAGGATTTTAAACTTAGGAGCCAATGGTCAGGTAAAATCTTCAATTAGAAGGAAATACCTTTTTTTGGTTTTCATAAACCATAAACCACACTAAATGTGGACTAAATGAAACACAGCTGAATCTGCTTCTTGTACATCTGAGATTAAAGGCATAAATGAAAATAATAATATGATGTATAATATATACACAAAGTACAAAAAAATCCCAATAAATAATGAGAGATAAAACAAATTCTGCCAAAGGGAGATGGCCAACTTAGTCTGAGACATAAAACCTAAGATGTTACTCCAAAGACTGGTTTGTCCTCTCTGTCTTACATTAGTGTGGGAGGGATAGACAGAATAGAAAGACAAATTAAATTTAATATTTTGCTCTCCAAAATGTTAAAATGAATAGAATGCATTTATCAGATAAAACATGTAACAGAATATCATGAAACATCTTAATGTGGTTGGCAAATAGTTCTGTAAGCTATATCCCTAAATGAATTTAAGGAATAGGGCAAAGTGACACATTTTACGACATTTGTCTATAATTATAATAATTATAATAAAAATAATAATAATAATAATAATAATAATAATAATAATAATAATAGTAATACTACTCTTTAAAAGAGAAATAAATACTGTTACGGCATAAATTCATTGGTTCTTAGTGCGCACTTCCTTAAAATACTAACGGCCCTTAATGAATTAATGCAGATACTGACTGACTATTCTAATTGAACACATGCAACTATGGCCCTGATTTTGAGTTAGGAGCAAAGCAAAGACAAGGAGCAATTTTGCACCTGGACAAACCATGTTACAATGCAAGGGGTACAAATTGACTTTTTTTTTTTGCACAAAAGGAAAATAATGGCTGTTTCATGTAGCACACAAACACTTGATAGCTTTATTTTTACACTGAAATTAAAGTTGATCTATGACATGCCGTATCCCGACTATAAATCTGTCCCTACATTTTAAATTTACCTCCCGCTCTAATGCAACATGGTCTTGCTAAGGTACAAATTTGCGCCTTTTCTTTGCTTTGCTCCTAACTTAAAATCAGGCCCTATATGTACTCTTTGATTGTTAATTAGAGGAGTAAAATATTACACTAGCAATCTAGTAATCTCAGCCAGACATCCACAAAGAGAATTTGTTATGGGTAGCATTTGATTTGCAGGCCATATCTTACATGTGCATGAATGTAGTTTACAGTATAAATAGGCATGACCGGCCACATGCCTACTTGCAGGATCTAGAAGGTATGGATGTGCTGAAACACTAACAGTACTTGTCACTTGTGTCAGTCCACACAGGTGGATATATTCATATCCACTATGATATGAATAGCGCTCTGCAAAGCTGCAGGTGACTTGAGCCTAATAGGTTGCTTCTCAAGGCAGCGTGAGAGGGGTGCTTTTGAATGCCACAATTTTCTGACCAGGAAACCATGTCATTCTAAAGCGTTGACCTTGTCAGTCAGCATATCATGAACGTGAATGAGTTACTTGGTTTTCCTGTTACACCAACTTCTACATCTGTTGATTAGTGTGATTACAATTCACCTCAGAGTTCTGTATAAAAGCAACTTCACATAATTTCTTCATATGTAAATTGTTCTCAATACGTATTGGAAATAATTTATCATCTAATGTAAAGTACAAAGATATTAGAACTCAAAAAAATCTTCAGTGATTACATGGCCTTAGATAAACAATATTTTTCTTCTTAGATATATTTTCTTTCCATTTAAACACTGCTTGAATTTTAGTTCTAATTTCTACAAAAGGTACAATGTGATTATACAACACACCCTTACAATATTTTGCTGTAAACAAAAACAAAGAATAATATAAAGAAGTTCGATTTTACTCCTATGGAGAATAACATTATAGAGAAAACATGTTTAAAAAAAAAAAGTTAGATAACAGAAATATTTTACATGTAAACAGTTAACATGTATTTTTTTATTTCTTCAAATGCATTCTCCTTAGATACCAGGTGAATTGTGTTCATGTTGTATAGTTAAATGTGACAGCGTGACACTCACATTTCCTTGGTCTTGCAAAATTGGCTGACTTCAATCACGTAGACACAAAACAGCAAGGATATTTCCCCTGCAGTGACATAAGTACAGTTGCATTTTTTACACTTTCTATGAGCCCAACAATGTGACAGGTGGATACTTGAGAAAAGAGTACAAATCTGAACTTGAAAAGAGAACAGGTGGATTATTTTAAGAAATCCATAGTGAGACACTGCTTTAGAAAACCACATTAATTTATTACCATTTAGAATGCTACCCATCTTTACAGAAAGGAGACAATGTGCACATTTTGCATTGATTACTCTATCTGCAAGAAAAATATGTATACCATTTCTTATGCTGGTGTGCTGTTCACCTGTTATTTTTTATGATAATGTATTAACCATTCTCAAGCTCTTAAAGGAATATATCAATGGGTTTAATGCATACATTTACTATTTTTTTTAGTGCTAGTGCAATGCATGGAAATGGGAGGGACATTGGAATATTCCATGGCAAACACCTGTTCATCAGGACCAAACAATCCCAGTGCAGGCAAGTATTTAAAAGTAGTAGTGGGTTTTAAAATTAGCAGGGAAAGTCCATGATAGTATATTTAATCAAGGAAATATGAGTAAATTAGGATATGGAAACAAAGCCTTTGTGCCATTTATGCAAACATAAAAACAATGCTGTAAAAATAATGCAAATGATTGTAGATAAAACACAAAGATAATTTTTGCTGACTACAAAAAGAAAAACAAACATATTGAGCCTGATTCATTAAGGAAAGTAAAGCAAAAAAAATGAGTAACTTTGCACCTTGGCAAAACCATGTTGCATTGGAGGGGGGTGTAAATCTAAAGTGTGATGGCAAATTTATAGTTGGGGTAGGGTGTATCCTAGATCAACTTTAAATTTCAGTGTACAAATAAGCTATCAAGTATTTGTGTGCTACATGAATAAACAGAGTATTTAACTTATGTGCAAATTAAAAAAAATAATTTGCACCCCTTGTATTGTAACATGGTTTTAGTCAGGAGTAAACGTACTTATTTTTTTGCCTTACTTTCCTTAATGAATCAGGCACTTTATGTCTTGGATAGCAAAGTAATCAGCCAATAATTTAAATATCTGGGGAATTATACACATGTATGCAAGTGCATTTGTGGACACACTCAAATAAAACATCCCCATGAGCAATGCCTTGGATACTAAAAATAAATTAATAAAATGTTGGATGAAGGGGGGGTCGGTTGCAAAAAAAAGCATACTGCCTCCCCCAGAGACTACCAGCTTCAAGTTCAATTCTGAACACCACTGGGGCTCTTCCTGACCTGCCTGCATTGTGAAAAATGGGAAAATTACCAAGAATGGAACCCATCTCATGGAAACTTTCTCACCCCAATGCCCGATTTACAAACAAAATTTAATTGATTAAAATACTCCAATCACAAATGGCCAGCTTGGGCTTTGATTATTTTGCTTAAGTTGTTTGCACCTTTTCCATTCGTCATTGGTAATGCCTGTGCAAGTTTCTGCAAATATGGTAACTTTTCCCCTCAAATCTATGCACACCAGTGAAAATGTAGGTGTATTTGCACAAATTAAAGCACACAACAGGTCCAAATTTGTTTTTGTGCTGCCGAGCGGGCCTTCATAAATGCCTTCCACTGTGTTTGAAAAGCCTATATGAATATAGTACTTGTATTTATTAACATGTGTTTTGGGGGCTGCATGGTGTGTCCTTCATACTGTAAATTTAATGGACATTTTAATAAATATACAAAAAATTCACTACCAAAGTTCAAAAAATGGAAAATGGGCAGGAACATATCAGAAAAAATGAAGGTGACCATGGTATATTTCTTTACAGCATAGGTATGCCACAACAAAGGCTCCCTTTTTAACAAATATTTTTTTTTTATTTCAGGTTTAGGAAGTAACTTTATATTTTTCTTGGAGCTGGTCGTTTTTTTATATAGTTTTACAGTGTCCATTCTCCAGAAAACTAATTTTAATGTTTGCGGCAGTTCTATTTTTAAATATTCCAATTTTGAACACTTCTACTGTATATTTTCTGTTATATTTGGTGATACATACACACCGTTGGTTTAGTGATTTTTGCTGTCAATGGATTCATTAACTCTTTGTTATTTAAGATTTAAAAGTCTCAGGTGTTACAAATGCTACCAATTGGTGACAGCTAATGAAATATACATAGCTATTTCAGTAAACCTCTTTTAAAAAAAATGTGGTAGTTACTATTCTCTCTGCTGTTGTCCAAGTATCATGTCCCAGTCGGAATTTAAATCCAATGGACTTCTGTACACAATTTCACAAATAGAAGGGATTTTGTTTTTCCTAGTCATGACAAATCCTGAATGGAGGACTAGGTTCATGCCAAAGAGGTGCATCAAAAAATATTAAAAAAGCTATAAAAGATTTCCAAAACATTGCGCACACCTACTATGATTTGCCATACATTTTACTTATGGGTAAACTATTCATAAATGTGAAAATAAGTATGAGTTAGTATAAAATCAATAGAGCAGTTAAAAAACTAATTTTGGACACTTGATATTGATAGATTATGTTAAACATAGTGGGAGTGGGTCATTAAGGAGAGCAAGGCAAACAAAAGGGGTACATTTGATCCTGGACAAACCATGTTACAATGTAAGGGTTGCAAATTAGTTTATTATTTTGCATGTAAGGAAAATACTGTCTGCTTTTTCATGTAACACATAAATACTTGATAGCTTTATTTTTACATTGAGATTCAAAGTTAATCTAGGACATGCCCTACCCAACTATAAATTTGACCCCACATTTTAAATTTACCTCCCCTTCCAATGCAACATGGTTTTGCCCAGGTGCAAAGTTACACATCTTGTATGCTTTGCTGTCCTTAATGACTCAGGCCCAGTGTCTTATAGTTGAGATTAAGTTAAAATGTCACAGTGCTGGCAGCTCCCAGGAAAGAATCACTTAGCTGGGATAGCAATCAGAGTCATGACATGTCCAGCCAATTCAAATTAGTCCTGAGAGGACTGGTAGTGAGGTACAAGCTGAAGTCAAAGGATTGTAGAAGGTAGAATCATGAGTAAAACAAAACAAGTCTTCTACAAAGCACAAGCAGAGAGATCTAAAACAAAACTTTGCTCCTTCAAAGGTGCGGTAGAACTCAGGGACTTATAAAGGCTGCAAACAGGTGAGATAAATGTTCTGATTGACTTGTCCTTTTCACTGAAGGGCTGATTGCAAGGTAAAGAAAGCTGTGTAGTAGTCCAGCTGAGGTGATTAACTAGATTGCTGTTCTTAGCAGAGGACTGGTTACAGGAATAGAGAGAAGGTGTTACTAGCTGTCATTGTAAACTGTTCTCTGACAGCTGTCATCTGGAACTACAGTCATGGCCAAAAGTTTTGAGAATGACACAAATATTGGTTTTCACAAAGTTTGCTGCTTCAGTGTTTTTAGACCTTTTTGTCAGATGTTGCTATGGTATTCTGAAGTAAAATTTCAAGCATTTCATAAGTGTCAAAGGCTTTTATTGACAATTACATTAAGTTTATGCAAAGAGTGAATATTTCGAATGCGGACCCTTCTTTTTGTAGACCTCTACAATTCACCCTGGCATGTTATCAATCACCTTCTGGGCCACATACTAACTGATGGGCACCAATTCTTGCCTACTCAATGCTTGGAGTTTGTCAGAATTTGTAGGTATCTGTTTGTCCACCCGCCTCTTGAGGATTGACCACTCGATGGGATTAAGGTCTGGGGAGTTTCCTGGCCATGGACCCAAGATTTCAATGTTTTGATCCCCAAGCCACTTAGTTATCACTTTTGCCTTATGACAAGGTGCTCCATCATGCTGGAAAAGGCACTGTTCTTCACCAATCTGTTCTTGGATGTTTGGGGAAAGTTATCTCTCAGGCACTTTCAATTTAATTGGAGACTTCCTAGATACCTGTAATTACCTAAATTAGGGGTGTGTAATCTTGAATTATTAAATAAGGAAAAGCTTCTAGATGCCATCAAACAACTCTTTGGGAGTAAGAACCCAAACCCAGATGACTTAATTTGCACCTATTTTAAAGCTTTTAAGAAGCTCTGGACCCTTAGACAGTGGTCCTGATTCATTAAGGAATGCAAATCCAGATGTATGTCATATTTTTCGTAACAGTGCCCTGCTCATGCTCACAAACGGACTATATGTCAGTGAATGCAAGTGCATGCAATTCATCTTTGAAGCAAATAACACTTAGTACTGCCTACAATTTAAAGAGTGGAACAGGGAGGCAGGTGCGCTTGAATGTAGTAAAAGTACAGTTCCCAAACAGATCTGGGAGATTCAAGTTCAGCCATATGCAGTAGTACGCTCCTTTTCAGGTGTAAGATTTTCGCCCGCTCCAGGGCAGGTGTAACTGGTGGATGATAGTGATGATCAAACACAGCATTCACTCCCACAATCTATTGGAGTGATTGACTAACAATTCACATTCACACCTGACATCGATCATCACATTAAACAACATTTCCTAAGGGAAAGGTATGGACAGGGTTAAGGATACTGCTGTTACCTTAAGTAAATATTTTACTCACAGGTGCACGACATGGGTGTGATTGCTGAGCTGTATTCATTGAGAATAAAGGGATTGTGGGTTCTGGTGGGTGGGGCTTCCAATGCTGAATAGCAGCCGGATGCTAGCTAGGGCTGGTGGGGTTAGCTATGGTCAACAAGCCATGGAACTTTTGATATTTATGTTACAGTGTTGTGATGAAATAAAACAGCAACTTGTTAATAATAAGACCGGAGTAAGGAGGGAGGAAGACTACTGGAGGAAGATACTACAGTGTCATGTAATTTACAATGACTAACCAAGGACTGTTAAAACGTATGTGCAACTTTAAGATTTGCTTCTCAGATAAGCAAGTAAACAAATGTATTTTTTTCCATTTAAAAAGTATAACATATTTTAAGCATATGCAGATGTTTGAAAATGTCTCACTGACTCTGTAGATGTGGGTGTAGAAAAGTGAAGAAAATTGCAATATAAACTGGCAAAAACAAGTTTAAAATACTGTTACATACATACATATGTATTTTATTCGTCCTAAAGGTCACACAATAATTACAGACTGCTACACAGCTATAAAAAATGTTTATACTAAAAAGCTCCTGCAATGTAAGCTTGCAAAGATTTAAATTGCTATATTTAAAAAAAGGGTACAGTTATGGTATTCCCATGCCTTGCACAACATTTGTGTATTTGACAATATTAAAAGAAGGTGGACATTTTAGTAATGTATTGAGCGCACAATATAATTAATAAAATAGCAAAATGTGCGTTAGCTGACTGTTTCATGATCTCAGTCACAGACATCTGAATAAGAGTCACGGCATTGAGCTGCTCTGTGATATCCCCCAAATGCAGGGCCAGATAGCTGCCAGTTGGTATGGTGCAGCCTGTCCATCACCAGCTACAGAAGATCTTCACCTCTCGGCGGGCAAAGCTTGGTTGCCAATGCTTGATGGAGGAGAATTGACTTTTCATCAGAAGACATGTCCAAATAGATATTAGGAGATATATATATCCTTATAGTATATAAAGTCTGGAACTCAAAATGGCTTTATATAGTGTCTGCAGAGGCATATTCCCCTGCTATTAGCTGTGTGTGAATGCCCATGCATCCAGAAGGCCATAATTGCCTTGGTTCAGCCCATTATTGTGATTGGATGACAGATACACCATTAAGGACAGGTGAAAGGAAATACACCATTTTAGATATGATAAAAATGAGATCCGTAACTTATTTGCCTAGGTCCACACATGGTCAGAGAGCCAATCAGGGCAGCACCAGAGCAAAGCTGTGGGCCCTAACTCTCAGAATAAACTGTTCATTGGGTCCTGCTGCTCATAATAGTTGAGGAGCCCCTGGTGGAGCTACAGGAGAAAACCCTAAGGGAGAAGCCAGGGAGCCCATACTAGGACCCAGAAGATGAGTGTAAGTATCTTGATTTTTATAATTTAGTAATATATTAATTATAAACTGTAGGCCTCAGAAATTCTTTCTTTATTAAATTTGTTTTTGGCTAGGGCTAGCCAAAGATGGCTATTTTTACAAGTGTCTGCATGTGCCTCCAAAATGTAATCCTCAGGCTTGCACTGTATTCACACCAAGATGAATGTTTCAAAGAATTTCTCTTAATGTAGCCGCTCTGAAATCTGCAGAGCTAGAACAATGTGGGCCAAATTTACACCAATAGAGCAAAGATATGTTTCTAAAATGTCATAATGTTATGAGGTTAAAATGGTTATTTTGTTTGCTTTTTTCCCAAGTGTAGATGAAATCTCCCCTGTGCATGTTCTATTGGCAAATATTGTGGAAAAAAGACAGAAGATTACTAAATAGCTTAATTTGCTTAAAAAACATTATATTTTTTTTTATCTTCTGATGTCCCTTCACTTTTTTTGTTTGATGTTATAAAAAGTTGGTTATTTCAAAAAACTGTTTTGCGTGTGGTTTCCTTTTTGCTAAGCAAATATGTACTACTGTGATTAGGGTAATGTAAAGTATCAATGGGTTTTTGTATATGATAGAATAGTGCAAAGTAAAGAGAATGAGAAAATACTAAGGTGACCAACCAGGTAGCTGCACCAAATTATAAGCCACAAATCTAGAATTTGCAACTGGGCCAACGAGTATAAGTGGCAACTATCATACTCTCTTATGTCACTACCCAGGTCTGCCATTTAGACTCTGTATTGAAGATAACATTGTCTATCTTACATGCCATAAGTAAAATGTAATATGCCAGTTATAATGTCCAGTAAGATTAATTTACTATTTATATTTTACATCAACTTGTAATGTACCATTAAACAAATTATAATATACAAGTGATTATTATTATTATTATTATCATTTATTTGTTGGGCGCCACAAGGTTTCCGCAGCGCCGTACATAGTACAAACAGTAGACCGTACAGGGTTAAACAGTACAGAATGATAAACACAAAGTACCAATGCTTCAGTAACTCTGGGACAGCCATAAGGAGTAAGGACAGAGCAGAAGAACAGGTATGGAGACACGGGGGAAGAGGGGCCCTGCTCATAAGAGCTTACATCCTAAGGGATTATTTCAGATATGATGAAATATTTTAGTAATAATACCCAGGGAAATCTTGCATACCAGCAGTAATGGTAAAAGAGAAGAGAACCGCACCAGGCAATCCATACACTACCTCATTGGTGTACATATCTATCTGGCTACATTAATTTACCTATACACCATGAGGATAGGTGCACCTGATCATTGTTTAACTTAGGAACATAGGCAAAAAGAGGGAAAGAAATTATCAATTGGGGCACTCAAATGGACATAATATATGTAATGATTAAATTCTAATTCTGTTAAATACTCCTTTATTCGTTTATTTAAAACATTCATGTAGCCAAATATAAAAAGTGAATAAATGGAAATAATGATTGGAAATAGCCTGATAAAAAGGACAAAATTGATTGTCCTACCGCGATACTACTCCAAGGAACCTATACTATTTGATTTACCATTAATATTACCATAAAGTTGGTTCCAGTAATTATTATTTCCCCTGGACAATTTAATAGTTTGGCAATGCTTAGCAATCACCTCTTATACTTGGAAATGAAATTAAATTTCATTCCTGATTATAACAAAACCAATGTCATATGTCTATCAGGACACAATGGGTTAGATAGTATTAAGCCCACTTAATATCGTGAATCTCCACTATCATGGGAACATCAGCCCTGTAGTAAATGAGGAATATTCGTCCTGCACAATGTATAAGATGAAATAGAGCTACTGAGGGGAATATACCTACTCATAAATCTGATTGTTTTTCCACTATTTGCACTAAATTGGCTTGTTTGTCAAGCTAAGTGGATATAAAGCCTAGCTGATTATATCTGCATTACCCCTCATGCAGGCATGCCAGCAGTAATGGGCAGCATTTTTTTGTTATGCCACTTATAATCTAAATATCTAAGATATAAAATGCAACATATAATGCTTGGCAAGGTCTAATCTGCGCCATGATATGTTACCTAGCAATGTGTTATGTCATTGGCAATAATCAACCAGCAAGCTCTAATATGCCAGTGACAATGCCCAGCAAGACCAAAAGCAATTGTTAATGCCCATTAAGATCTAAAATTCTATAGTATTCTGCATCAGAAAGATCTAGTAGGAAAGTGACAGTGTCCTAAAATAACTAATGAAAATTATAATTTCCAGAAAGATCAAATATGGCAGTGATAGTGCCCTTGATAATGCTCAGTAATGCCCAACAGTAGCAAAAATATCAATGAAGATGACCAGTAGTGGTAATGCCCATTCAAAGCAGTACTACTCCGTAAAGGCTTTTTTTTATATCATGGAACAGTGCAGGTTGATGTGGTAATGTATATAAAGAATTAATATGCAGTAATTGTCATGAAACATGATCAATAAGGTGAATGAGGGTGATGAAGGAAATGCACGCCTCTGTGTTCCTCTGTTGATCAGGAGGTATAAAGTAGTATGTAATGTGCTATATATATTTTTTATGAGATTTTCTCTGTTATTCTACTATTTAAGATTTGGCCATGGTCAGCGCTGTTTTATTCCTTATTTCCTTGTTTATACTTTTGCAGAGTGGGGACTTCCAATATCCCCTTTACAGCAGTGAGTTTTGTCCAACTCTCTATTAACTTATACAAAATATGATTAAGTCTGGTAATGGATTAGACTGGGATTTTATGTTTCATACCCAGGAGAGCTTTGGCTTTTCCAGGCCCTTTACGAAATTATATATATTACTTCTACAATATGTCTCCCTTTGTTTCACTCTGAAATCCCCATTTGGTTTCCACACACAGACTCTGATTATAAATAGGACTAGGTAGGAGTGCCCTCTTTCTCCTCTTCTGTTTGCCTTGTGTAACACCCTGGAGGAATGAATTGACTACAATGCAACGACTTAATTCTTTTTCATATATGCTGTTCTTCCTCCTTCCTCACAGTTTAGATTTGGTTAGCATGAGAACGAATATGAGTGACAGAGGGGCAAAGGTACTAGGAGGACTTACTCGCTCCCAAATCAATAACCGGCAGCAAGAACCTTTAACCTTTTATTTATGGATCAAAGAGGTTAAGGTGGAAAAGGCAACTTAGAAATAATAAAAATCGATATACATAGGATAGACACTTAAAAATAGGTAAACAATCACTGCAATAAACAGATAGCCTTGCAATCAAACCAGATAAAAAATAAGGTTTCCCACAATATCTCAGTTTTTTACTTGAAATCAAGGTGAAGTAAAACAGTCTTTTATTCCGCTAACAAATGTATGAAATGA
Source organism: Mixophyes fleayi (assembly GCF_038048845.1). Classification (NCBI taxonomy): domain Eukaryota; kingdom Metazoa; phylum Chordata; class Amphibia; order Anura; family Limnodynastidae; genus Mixophyes; species Mixophyes fleayi. Next base: position 68,952,835 of record NC_134412.1, on the reverse strand, counting down.
AGCAGTTTCTGTAAATAACTGATTGCTCCTTTATCAGCACAATAGCTGCACAGATTAATTATATTTATTTGCCAGCCATAATATTGTAACATAATAGTCTGGTGATAGGACAAACAACATTCCGGGCTGGCTGGAATCTGTAGTTCCACAGAAATTAACTATATCCAATAGTCACAAGGTTTCCATAACAAAGTTACTGTTTTTGTGTTTCAATGGTGCTCCAATGCAGGCTGAGTCTTGCAATCCTACTAATGCAAATACAATTATGACAGATAATTCAGTCTCTGCACCAAACAAAATGTCTGATCCTTGATGCTGCATTCACTGTCTCAAAATGGTGGTGCTGAACAACATAATTCCTTTAACTGATGGGTAGTCTTAATTACAGTTCTGGAACGATGATATCCTACTGCTAGTGAGGTAATTTCACTTGTGATGTACTGCAAAAACTTTAATCACTAGGTGCTTGTATATTTCAAAGCTGGCTGTGACTTGTAGTGCAACGCTGTTGCACAGATTCTATAATTTTATGACTCCCTCTCTACGTTCCTCTGATTAATATTACAAGTGTTCCACATACATTCTGAGAATTTATACTTAGACCTGTAATCTTGTTTCTCACTACTGTTATGCCTCAAACAGTACAAAGTCCCACTCTTATAGGGTATAGATTATAGACTCACCCCAGCACACTGGGCTGCTGTTATCTCTGTTGCTGTATTGTCTATCGGGAAAACTTGTCAGTACAGCTGTTGTTTAACTCCTACCAGCCTTTTGTTTGTCTGTTTTCTATTTCAGTTTACTTTACATAGCACCTCACATCACACTTCTTCTTTCCTCTCCACAGAAGTTCCTTGCATGAACACACACCCAAATCTCAAAGGATTTTGGCTTTAATCTTACTCTCGGTCTGTTACTCCTTGACTAACAGCTGTGTTAACCAATGAACAGCAGAAGCAGGGGAACTCCTGGGTCCTGTGTTTCCTGAGCTTGCACAGACCTTTTTTTAAATGAACCACATACATATATCATACTCTGGGGCACTACACTTGCATGCATTGTCATGAAAATTAGACACACACGACTTTTAGTTGAATAACTAGAGATTTATTTATTAAAAGCTAAGTGCAGATCGATTTATCATACAGCATTCTTACATAAAAACTGTACTATATAAGACTGACTCCCCAAGCCCTGATATAGCTTTTAAAAACCTGTACTAAGGAATGGAAAAGAAACGAACAATTAAGGTATTAATAGTTGCAACAGACCAAGGATATAAAACACCAATTAATTTAATCCTATCATTCAACACTGTCACATACCTGATAATTGCTCATCAAATAACCTGTTTTAGGGGAATCCTTCCCTGTACTAAGCAATGTTGAATTGCACAGTACATAAACTCATATAAAGATCAAAATGGACTCATTGCTCCATCCTAAATCACAGAATAGTGGACTTAATATATTGAAATGTTAACATCTGATGTCTTAAAATGTTTGTGAATCAATACCTAATTGCTTTATTACTACAAGCAATCTATTTTAATTAACCATACAAAACCCAGTCAACATTTACTTTGCTGCAGGAGAATCTAATGAGGGATATTCTTCTACCCCATGCCGTCTGCAAAAATTAAGGAGGGTTTAGAGGCTTTAAAAGAACAGAAGCAGCAATACTGTCTTATCATTTAGACTGTAAGCTCTAATGGGGGGCAGGGACTGATGTGAATGAGTTCTCTGTACAGTGCTGCAGAATCAGTGGGGCTATATAAATACATTTTGGTGATGATGATGATCATACTTACCTGTGCCTTCAGTTGGAATAAAATTATGTATTTCTGCTTTTTTAACTTCCTACTGAACCTTGACTCAATGCTGACAGCAGCACTTGGCGCAACTACAACAAGCATAGATAAACTACTAATACTATCAGCTTCACCCTACCACCTTCAAGATCAGTAACTCTCCCAGACCTGCATTGATTAGGTTTTGGGCTGAAATAATAGAAATCTCACAATGGGTACAAGCAGCACAAAAGCACATTCTCTCTGCCTTTATGTGTGTAATGTGTTTTGTGCTTATGCGAAATATAGCACATAACATTAAACTGGAAATGATCTGAGAATGACATTATCCAAAATGAACAGCTCTGATTCATCAATTATTTCCTTTTGCTAGGTTCATATTAGCATTTTGAGGATCTTCAAATTTGGCTATCTGGCTGGGATAATTTAGGAAGATTCAGAGAAAAAAAAAAAGATTTTTCAATGTACTGAGGCTTTGCAAATTTGTAAAAGAAATTGGGCTGGACCCTCAGTGGTCTTTACAATAAACACTGTCTTCTTGTATGATTATAGATTCATTTTACATTGTATTATGCTTAACAGTCCTTATTTTATAAAAAAAACAATGAATGCAAACACTGCAAAGGTTTATGTAAAAAGTAATGAAAGAAACATTTTCAAATACAGTGGCGGTCATTCATGAAGTGCACTGGAGGTGGAATGTCAAACGCGTTTGTTTTACACCTAGATGGTCCAGCGCGTTTCAAGAAGCACAATTACACCTATATATCCCTGCAAGCTAAATCAGCTTCCTACCAATTACAAAGCACCTCTTTCATTAAATTAAAAAAATTTTTTTTCCCAATAATGCTTCTCAATTTGGTCTCATTTTTGGATCTCATTCATCTTGAGATTGAGGGACGTGTCATTTTATGTGTGTGAAGCTTATTATTGCATGGATCGGAGTGCACCTAGAAAAGCACTTCTCTTCTGATGTGCAACATGTAGGCACAAAATGTATCCTATTAAAAATATTAGGCTGACAACCAAAGATTGCCAGCACTAAGCTTGTGCAAAATTAAATTACTTTTATGGAGTGAAAATGTGTATTGCATAGCATTGCATAGCATGCCACAGCAAGGAAGGCCCTTAAAATGCATCCTCTCCATTTTTATTTCATTCTAATCTTGCGCAGAGACTGAAATCTCATTTTTCACAGCTCCACAAAAGTGATCTGTACTAAGCAAGGGAACCCTCACTCCGCCCAACTTCTCCCATTGGTGTGTGTAAACTTTTGCTCCTCCACAAGCACTGCCATATTGGCCATACTGTTATGCTACAACACGATTCCCGACAGATAAAGAGCATTAATCTCTGCAACTATTGTGCTGATAAAGGAGCAATCAGTTATTTACTAGAGATGCTCAGGCTCGGTTTTCTGAAAACCAAGCCCACCTGAATTTAAGGGATCCGAGTGGGCTCGCGAGCCGGCTCTTTACTTTTGCGCGTCCTCTGATCTGAATAGACGTAAAACGTCATCGTTGTGTTGTTGGATCTTGCAGGTTTTGGATTCAATCCCAGGAGATCCAGAGCCATTGCTCATACATAAACAAGAGGGGTAGCAGTGTTCTTGTCACTTGACAAAAATTGACTGGAAATGATTTGAAATTATTGTTATCGAGGTTAATAATAACGTAGGGATAACAAAAATAGCCACATTATGTGATTTTAGCAAAACAAAATAGGCAGTATATAGAGTCCAAGACCAAAACCAAAACACGCAACGTTTTTTTTTAACGCAAAGCTAATCCAGATCCAAAATCAAAACACAGGGTTCAGTGAACTTCTCTATTATTTACAGAAACCGCTTAATTTCATCAATTTGTTAAAGGAATTAAGAACTGTTTCTACTTCATCTTAATTTCAAGTAAAAGACTGAAATGTTGTGGGGAACCTTATCACCACTGCGTGATTTATACGTTGCTATTATGCTCAGGAATTTATCTAGTTTGATTGTTAGGCTTCCTGTGTATTGAAGTAATTGTTTACCTGTTATTGAAGCATCTATTTAATTACCCAGCAAACTGCTTAGGGAATTGTCCACGCTACATTTATTGTCCAACCAATGTGTATCGAATGCATTATTGCCAAGTTGCCTTTTTCCACTTTAACCTCTTTGATCCAGAAATAAAAGGTTAAAGGTTCTGCTGCTGGTAATTGACCCAGCCAAAGTCTACAATGGACAGAAACAGCAAGTATAACATCCCAAACACCGTTATAATTGCATACTGTCAATCCTTTTCCATCACAACAACAGCTTTAAAGATAAATATTGTGGATCAAATATTGTCTTGCACACTGACTGGATACTCATGCGGATCAGCAAGACTGCTGATTCCTCAGACCTGTAAGGAACTGAGAACAATTGTGATTGGCACTATTCATATTTGGATTTGCACGGTTCTTATACTGGTAGTCATATTAGTAACAATCTCTCCAAAGACTGGCTGTCTCAGTTAGAATTATAGACAATATCGCTGGGATTTGTACAATATATTTATGCTTTCTTTTTTATGATGTTTTTTTATGATGTTTTCTACAATGGTTACTATTCCTGTTTGAATGTGTATAAGCTATTACCTATCAAGTTTAAGTAATTAAGTTTGAATTATCAGGGGCCCATGATAGGACCCCATTATGATCAGTTATATAAGGTTTTAGACATTTTAATGATTTGTGTTTGTGGATTGATTTAGAGTAATAAACTTATGGTTGCATGATGCCAGATGTAATTGTAATTAGTTACCTAGTCCTATAATCATTACACCCAAAACAGAACACTAACCATACATCATCAATTAAACCAACCCATCTGGTGTATCTTAGGAACCTGCATAACCACATTCATATATTTGATAGTTCCTCTAATTTTATTAATTGGCCAATCCTCACCTCTTTGAGTCTGGTTATATTATATTTCCAGATATAATTGTTCATATTGACCCCAATCTAGTAATCACAAAAGTCAACGAGCGCCTAACTGTGTCTTTAACCAGTCGGTAATTGAGTTAGGAGCAAGTAAAGTCCTACTAGTACCATTGCTCCTCTGTCACCAATATTCATTCTCATACCAACTGAATCTGAATTGCAATGAAGTAGGAAGAACAGCATTGAAAAAAAAAGAAGTAATTCCTTGCATTGTCGTCACTCCATTCCTCCAGGGTGCTACATTAGTACCCATATTTTTTAAGTTTTTGATCATGTTTTGCATCGGTTCTTTATAATCGTCTGCTTTGTGGTAACCCGAGCAGTTGTTGACAACTGAGACATAACTGCTTCAGGCAGAAACGTCAACACCATCTTTGTCCAAGGCCTTAACAAATTGTTTTATTAGTCCCAGCTTGATATGGAATGGTGGGAGAATATTTTTTTCCTGTCAGACAATTGACTTTATTCTTACTTGAAACACTACAATCACTCCGTATACAACTTGACTTATTATTTACACTAATTACATGTATACAAATATATCAAATGGACGAGAAACAAGAAAAACGTGAACCGCTCAACTGACTGCTGGCTGGGTGACTGGTCACTTATATACAGAGAGGAAATAATCTAGAATGATCGCAGAGTGAACACCTAGGTTATTTGCGTGTATCACCTTCTAGAATATTCTGGTAGATTCCCATATACACGTGTTATGGCTTAGTTCCCTATTACTTGAGGAAATCCATTATCTCAAGAACTAGAGCTAATTCGAAAAAACTACTTTCATTTTTTAAATTCAGCAACCACAAAATACCCTAAATTCATTCAATTATCCTTAGCTAATAAACAATTTATTTTGTTGAGCTGTGTTATTTATACATTCCATATTTATATACATGGGTCTTCGAAACCACCTCCACCACAAGTCTCGGGGAGTACCCATATACACTAGGGTGGTGCAAGGTGAGGGTTCCAGTCCCACCACCACTGCATTTTCAGGTTACCTACAGGCCCTTTCCCCTGGAGGCACAGGCACTTCGGGTTCGAAACACCACTGGCCTTTCGGTATTAGACTAAGGAAACCTGCACATTGAGGGCGTCCCAAAGCAGCCACTCTAGGTCACATACTACACTTGAGCTTAGCCAAAAGGACGAATCAAGAATGACATTTTAATCTCGAACTGGACATTAGTATGTAGATACATGATAACTGGATGTAGTTATACATGGTAACTGGCATATATATCACAGTCCCTTTGTTTGAATCACAAGGGCAGCATAAGGACCCACATCTGCTGTAATCATAGAATAAACAACCACATAAGTAAAACAAGGTATTTGAAAGCTCCACTCTTGGCTACCGATGAATGCTCTGTCCATCGAGAAGCGCATTGTATTAGTCTTTGACTTTTTTTAGTATGGGTGTAGGCCGCCTTTGTCTATAATCATCAACATTTATTTATCTAGCAACAGCAGATTACATAACACTTTACAATTTGGTATCTACTTGTCTATATATCTACTGATACCTCTGTCCATCTCATAACATGATTGCTACTACCTCTTCACTCTCCATGATGCTGTATAACCTTCCAAATTTAGTGTGTATGTAATATTTCAACATTTTTATCACTTGCACCTTACACAATTTTTTTTGCTCTTTAACTTATCTAATTAAATTAATTTGTTATCCCACACCCCATACAATGCACCCCAAACTACAAGTCCCCTGTTCGAATCACAAGGGCAGCATTGCAGCACAGATCTACCTTACTCGCCGCATATAAGCAAAACAAAGTATATAAAAGGTACTTGGCTACCGATGAATACTTTGGCCATCGAGAAGTGCATAGTACTAGTATTGAAAGTTTTTAGTATGCGTGCAAGCCACCTTTGTCTATCATCACATCAACATTTATTTATAAAGCGACAGCAAATTACATAGCGCTTTTAGAAATTGGGTGTATTTGTCTATATATCTACTGATGTCTCTGTCCATCTAATGTCATCTGAGTTTTACTGCCTCTTCACTCTCCAATGATGCATGCTATCTAACATTCCAAATTTAGTGTGCTTAGCGTTTCAACATTTCTATCTCTTGTACCTTACACTAATTTTTTTTTGTTATTTAAGTTATCTAATGGCCTTGCTATAGGTGGTGGCCTGGCAGGTGACATTTTTGTTGTAGCCGCTGCAATGTCTACATGCGGTCGTTGAATGTCGAAAAATGCCCAGAAAAAAACCTCACACACAAAAAACATTTTTTTCCCCATGTAATACAAATGTCACTGCCCCACCCAAGTTTTTTTTCACTAGAAAAACTTAAACATTTCAAAGAAATAAATCTAATTGTTTTTTTTTTAGTTCTGCTGCTAACAGTCATACAGCAAAAGCACACTGTTTTTCTCCACTAAATGTACTAGTTAGCTCAGAATGATATCTAACAGTCTATATACTAGTACTATATATATGCATTAATAACATCCAATAGCCACTACTCCATATAAACTCTCTGACAGATTGAAATTAAAAGTAATTGATCAGTATACTTTTCTATCTGACTAATCCCTACAGAACTGGTTTACAATAATCACAACTATTCTATTGTTTTCTATGTCCCTCTTTCACAGTGAAGGCCATTATCAGAGCAATTTTCAGAGCAGAGCAGTGTACAGGGGCAGATTGGGAACTTTAAGTGGCCCTGGAAATAATTACCGAAGTGGGATACAAGGGACCTACCTAATGCAGATGTTAGAAAAAAAACTGTGGTAAAGTTTAACAGTGGACCAGGCTGTTTTACAAAGGTTATGCCTATACAATCTTTGAGTTCCACTTTTGCTTTGTCTTCCACATTGCATTTGTAAATTTGCATTTTGCATAATTTATAGGTGCTAAATAGAGCAGGGAAAATCCATTCTGCTCTGTGGTAGGACTGGAATCATTTAAGGAGAAACTCTTGCAAACTCTAGAAATGTGTTATTTTTTGCAACCAAGAACATACTAGTAGACTATTGGCATACCTGCGAATAGTCCCGATTTTGGCAGGACTGTTCTATTTAGAGATCCCAAAAAGGTGGGGCTCAAGAGAAAGTGTGAGTAATATTGATAAAATGTGATTTTGACTGGGCAGGTACAGCGTATTTTTTGCTGTTCAGGATGTGAATTATTTTATTGAGATTTTGCACTTTCATACATTGGTAAGAGTGCTTAGGTTATGGTGAACACAACAAAGCTGATTTTTCCAGGAAGCAGAGAGTGGCAGAGGGCAGTTGGGAACATATGCAGAGTGTGGCACACTCAAGTGTGCAGATAAGAAGGTGTATTAAAGGGAGCTGGGTTCAGTGTCTGACTGGGACATGAATGGCCCACCGGGGGACTGCAACACTAGGGGCCCACCAGAGGGGGTGTGGCCAGTCATCATAGAGGTGAGACCAGACACTAGAAGGGGAGTGGTCAGCCCATGAAGGACAGCTAGCACCATAGTTTAGTATATAAAGAATGCAGTGTATATATATAAAGAGTACACAGTCTTGACCTGCCCCTTAGATTAGGCAGGACAGTCACCAAAAATCGGGATTGTCCCACTAGACCAGGCTTGGTTAACCTGGGGCACTCCAGGTGTTGTGAAACTACAAGCCCCAGCATGCTTTGCAAATATATAGCAGCTTATTGCTGGAAGGGTATGCTGGGACTTGTAGTTTCACAACACCTGGAGTGCCACAGGTTTGCCAAGCCTGCACTAGACTCAGATCATTTGACAGACTGTCCTACCTGCTCTTGACACTATTACCACCTGTGGCAGCTGGTTTCTTTAGATGCGGCTTGTCTTGATCCTGGAATGTTGGAGACCCTATTTGGAAAAAATAATGAGTACATTTAGAAAATTCCAACGAGCCCCGGCGTTAAATCAATAGGACCCACAATTAATACTGCCAGCCCCAACATTAAAGTAATAGTATTCCCTTTTAATAAACCTATTTCCCTCCCTCCAGACAGCCCCTGCAATAAATTAATTGCATTTACGTATAATAAATATACCTATTTCCCGCAACCGTCCCTGCCATTAAATAATTCATATTCACATTTAATAAATAGCCCTCATGCTCCTCAAACTTAGCCCCACATTCAATTAATAGTCCCCAAACCACCTCATCTTAAATTAATAGTCCCCACTATAAAATTAAATTGCCCCACCTTCAACCTACAAACAAAATAGCACCCATTATTTAGCCCCCACTTAGCACATGCTGTGCCTCCTTATGATCACACTGCGCCCTCCATGTGGCTTTTGCCCCCCCTTCTCCTGGCCCTTCTTCATCACCATGTGCCATGCTGCTTTTTCTTCTCCCTTTTCCTTGCCCTTGTTCATCACCCTGTGCCATGCTGCTTTTTCTCCTCCCTTTTCCTTGCCCCTGTTCATCACCCTGTGCCATGCTGCTTTTGCTTCCCCCTTCTCCTGCCCCCCCCTTCATCACCCTGTGCCATGCTGCTTTTGCTTCCCCCTTCTCCTGGCCCCCCCTTCATAACCCTGTGCCATGCTGCTTTTGCTTCCCCCTTCTCCTCCCCCCCTTCATCACCCTGTGCCATGCTGCTCTTGCTCCCTATCACCCTGTGCCATGCTGCTTTGGCCTCCCTTCACACTCTGCCATGTTGATTAGGCCCCCCTTCACACTCTGCCATGTTGCTTTGGCCCCCTTCACACTCTGCCATGCTGTCTTTGCTTATTTTCACTCTCTGCCATGCTGTCTGTGCTTCCCTTCACTCTCTGCCATGCTGTCTGTGCTTCCCCTTCACTCTGCCATGCTCCTTCTTCACTCTGCCATGCTGTCTGTGCTCCCCTTCACTCTCTGCCATGCTGTCTGTGCTTCCCCTCCACTCTGCCGTGCTCCCCCTTTACTCTGCCATGCTCCCCCCTTGCTTCTGTTCCTTCACTTACCTGTTCTATTGGCTTCTTTCTTCTCTTCTTCTGTCTTCTGGGAGCACTGCGGTCATGTGAGTATTCTTTTTTTCATTTTTTATTTTTTTTTAAGTTTTCTGCTCCACCCACCAACAAAGAGGGGAGCGATCAGGGTCAGGGCCTACCAGGGGATAGCCCAGTCCAACGGCAGGTCAGTCCGACCCTGGCTGGGTTACAGTCATGTGTATGTGTGTAGTTAAATTTAGAGGGGTGTCTGGAGATGTTATTTGTTATCATTGGTGTGTGATATTAGGGGGAGTGTTATGGCCACAATCTGTCCTTCCCATCACAACAGATTTATCTAAGCTTTGTTACTGTGCTTTAGTACTGCATTTTCTATGCTATCAAAATCCTTTCTACTGAATGAAGCACTAGAGTCACCAAACATAGAACATGGGGCTCCCTCAGTTGTGTCCTGTAGTTCAATGTATACTAAGGAACCCTTTACCATAGAGATCAACGATAGCAGATGTTCTACCTAGTAACTTACTTGAAATGCCATTTAGCCTTTTGGCATTTCAAATGAAATCTGAATATGTCTGATATAATATATTTGTTTTGTTTGTGTTTAGGGATAATTGTAACATATCACTGCAACTGCATTATAGGATTTTGTTTTTAGTTTAAGTTCCCTAATACCGCAGCTATACCCTGGCTATGTTTGGTTGCTACATAAAAGGAAAATATTCATTCATTAGCAATCACGGTGAGCAGGTCTTAAAGTACAATATGAAAAAGCAGAAGCAATACAAAATAATCATAGCATAAACCTGTTCACATTACAGAGAACCAGTCTGAAATATCACCCACAAAAATAAAATAAGGATTTGCTTTCAGGCAGCCATGCTATCAGTTCTTTTGAAGGGAGAGTGAGGTTAATAGTTTGATTACTGTAAGACCGCAGCTGCTGGTACCCCCATGGGGGCTGTGACAAGGACGGCAGAGATGTCTGTTGCTAAGAAGGGGACACTTCTTGAAAAGCAGCAATCAAGAGGCACCTGCTATTTCTGAGGTTCTTGCATCATTCTCATGCAAAACATGAATAATTAGATCTCCGAGGGTTACTGCTGGCATCAACTCCATTTTTTCCCATGGATATGCCTCAGTGACTGCTACTGTGTTAGTCTGGTGTCATAACTGAAATAAATAAAGCTAATGTGTTGGTGCGTTAGTCTCTCTTGATGGCACAGAATGGAACCCTTGAGATGCTGGAACCCGTCATGTAGTCTTAGTGCAACGTTATTCTGTGATCGTCTACAGTATTAAGACTTCAGCTTTTAAAGGCAGCTAGGCGCTTCTCTTTCTAAATAATGAAATAGAAAATATTTATTATCCTATAGTTTTATATGGCTCCTTTTTTTACAAATAAAATGTATATAGTTTATTGGGTGTATTGGGCCCCATTTACCAAAGTCTCTAGTCCAGCAATATAAAGTGGGCAGCATATAATTTGGTTGAAAATAATTATATTCACTTTTTAATTGAAATGTCCTTTCTCAATAACATTTTTGGAGAAAGTGGTGTTGAATAGTGATGATATACTGTATGTATGGGTGTGCACACATTTATGGAACACTCACAATGCCTAATGCAGCACTGGCTCAGATTAGCCCTGTGTATATTACAAATACACTGTTTTTATTTATTTGCATTTATACATATTAGTAAATTGTAAGTGCTTCTGAAAACTGCATGTTTAAATATTTTTCAAGGAAACAAGATTAAAAGCACTTTAAACATTAAAATGCATTCACAATTTCTGCCTTAGCATTGCTTTTTTTGTAAAATATGTGCATGCTGCTTTTTGTAGTACACTAATGTATGTTTTGTGTTTTATCCCACTGAATGGAGTCCTATTCAGAAAATAAGAATTTTTTGCATTTTAATAAACACACATGGGCCTGAGTCATTAAGGAACGTAAGGCAAAAAAAGGAGCAAATGTTCTCTGGGACAAACTATGTTACAATGCAAGGGATGCAAATTAGTTTATTATTTTGCACATAAGATATATACTGGCTGCTTTTTCATGTAGCACACAAATACTTGCTAGCTTTATTTTTAGTCTGAAATTTAAAGTTAATCTAGCACATATTGTACCCCAACTATAAATCTGCCTCCACATTTTAAACTTACCCCCCTTCAAATGCAACAAGGTTTTGCCCAGGTGCAAAGTTACCCCTTTTTTATGCTTTGCTCTCCTTATTTACTCAGGCCCACATAAGTGTTTGAGTGTTTGTGAGTGACAAGAATGCTCCTACTTTTGTGACATATTCCAGCTTATGTGTGCTTATGATTTGTGTTGGAAAATTACATCTTGGTGTTTATGCACAGAGTTGGGGTGAATTGGAAAGGGAAGGAGGAAAAATAAAATCTTCTATCCTTGCATTGTGCTGCTCACTCTTCCCACCCCAAATGGCCCCCACAATGTTAACACAATAAGTAGTTTGATAGCATGAAGTTAAAAGACTTTTCCCCGGTTAGCAACATTACATCATATTCATGATCCTTGCAAATTACACTAATATTGAAACAAATTATTCCCATTGCACACAAGACCACACCTCTTTTCACCATAGACGTAATCTGTTGGTCAGGATTTTTATGATATGCTATGAATATATTAGAGATGTGCGCTGACCCCCGTGTTTTGATTTTGGATGTGATATTGGTTCTAAAACGTGTTCGTGTTTTGGTTTTGTTACTGATGTTTCCCTAAAAATCCTGAAAGGCTTTGGTTTTGGATGTGGATTTAATTAAAAATTGGGAAAAATAGGTAAAATTATGTGACTTTAACTGTTTTTGCTCCTATATTACAATTTATAGTATTAATTCAATTACAGTCATTTCCAGTCGGTTTTCTAATGATCGCTTCACAACTGTCCAAATGTTTACTAATTTTGGCCAAGTCTGCAGCGAGCTGGATGGCTAAAATTAGTGACACTTAACGTCTTATGCAAACCCTGATTGTCTTCAGCTGCAGCTCATGATTCATCAAAAAGCGTTAGTCTGCATATCATTGCAAAATATATGAGGCAATGGCTCCCTTGCATTCTCTGTGAGGCACCCCAAACAATATGTATTCCACCAAGGAACACATAACCGGAAGTGCACAAATGTGTTTTCACTATAACAGCCAAATACAGCAAATCCTAGGTGAGTCACGGGACACCTGCCTAGCAGGTGTATATTTCCCATGAGTACCTAAGACATGTACCAAGGAGGTGCAGTAACGCACCTCCACTACCAAACGTACACTCCGGTGGTATGCGTTCCAGCTTGGAACACATTAACTAGAAGTGCATTGATGCACTTCCTATAAAACAAGCGTTTTCATTCCATATTTTTTAGAAATGTTATTTTGTCTTGTTTTTAGATCCAATTTTGCAGCGAAGAATCGAGACATGTTTTGTGTCTACCTGCAACCCCAAACCTCAGATCTTCCAGATTTCTCAGAATCCGAACTGCTCATCTCTTTGAGCTGCGGAGTGGAAGCTTTCCAGAACACCAGGTATCACTGCGACCTCCACCTGCGCACACTACTGATTATTATGCTAGAGGATTCTCCACTCACTTCCACTTCAAATAGGTGCGAACAAAAAAGAGTTGAGATATCAGGCCGGACATCTACAGAACACTTTGGCACTTTGCGAGAGAATTGAATTCCCCTCCTTAAGAACAAGTGTTTTTTTAATAAATGAGTTAACTGTAGTCGGATATTCACTGCGATCTGCAGCCTTATGCTTGTATATGGCCATATTACCCTTTGTTGAAGCTTTTTTTTTCTATTTTAAGGGCAATATTTCTCTTTGCAAACTTAGAGTATATTATTATTGTTTACTTACATGCCATCATACTATGTAGCACTGTACATAGAGTAATTTTCATTCACATCAGTCCCTGCCCCATTGGAGCTTCCAGTTGACATTCCCTAAAACATACAAGTCCATTTTAGTTATCAGCCAAATTTACCTTCCAGTAGGTTTTGAAACTGTGGGAGGAAACTCATGCAAAAACAAGGACAACATACAAACTCTATACAGATAGGGCTCTGGTTGGGAATCGAACTCATGACCCCAGTGCTGTTAGGCAGCAGTGTTAACCACTGAGCCACTACTGTATGAAGAACTGTTGAACACAAATGGGAAAATGCACCACCTCCTGAAATATAATGGTGCTAAATGTCTCAGAGGAGTTCTGCAATGCTTTTGTTCAGGTGACGAAACTCCAAGAGGATTTCCCATACCATATTTTACCGAAGGCTGTGTATTAATCTTTAGGATACACCAATTTAATATGAAAATACAAAGGTTGAAACCAAGACAGAGGTACACTAACATAGACTGGCATTGACACAGAAAGACTGAAATTGGCATTCACTGATAAATTATTATTATTATTATTATTAATATTAATAATAATATTAATAGTAAATATTGAGTTAACATTAATCACCATTGTACAGGATGTCACAGAGACAAAATGTAAAGTGATTATCGAATTCAAAGTTATGGCCAGTACCTTCCTACTTAATTGAATAAGCCATATTCTTGGGCTCCCATGCATCCCTCAACTATTTTGGAGAGTTGGCTAATATTGCCGGCTGCATGACCCTCTTTTATGGATAATCCAATATTTTAAATTTAAGGTGGATCAACTTTATTTGTTTTTTTGTTTATCAAAATAAATATTAGATTGTTTTTTTCAGGAAAGATAGAGCTTTATTTGGTAATATATTGGATTAAAATATATTTTGTTTTTTCTGTTATATTGGGAAAAATAGGCACAATCATGGAGAAAATATTTGCTTTGAAGACTCTGCTTTTTTTGTGCAAGCATTTAATTGTACCTAAATATGAAGTCATAATATAGCTAAATACTTTTAACCTATTTACAAGCAGTACATGATAATGCAAAGAGCTTAGTAAAGGCCATTTTATTAAATAGGAATAAGGGCATTTCCCACCTGCCCACCAAGACAGGGTCTCACCATTAAACTTTCAAGTAAGGGCACCTGCATATGGAACGGCCTAGAATATGTTTGTCTTGCTGAAGCCTCTCCTTCCTCCACCTTGTAATATTTTCAGCAAGCCCCATATTATTTCCCTTTCTGTCTTTTTTTCTACATGTAACATAGTAACATAGTTGATGAGGTTGAAAAAAGACACCAGTCCATCAAGTTCAACCTATTTTGGTACTCCTGCGATCCTGCACTTATATTTGAAATTAATCCAGAGTAAGCAACCGCCAATCTGTTTCAATTGTGAAAAATCCCCCCAGACTCAATATTGCAGTCCTATTTTTACCCTATATCCACTACTATCCTTCATTTTAATTAACGGTGGTATCCCTGGATACACCTTTCTGCTAAAAATTTGTCTAACCCTTTCTTAAACATATCTATTGAATCTGCCATCACAACCTTCCCTGGCAATGAATTCCATATCTTGACTGCCCTTACTGTAAAGAACCCCTTCCTTTGCTGGTTGTGAAATTTCCTCTCCTCTAAACTTAGGGGATGACCACGTGTCCTGTGTATGGTCCTTGGGGTAAAAAGTTCCCATGAAAGCTCTCTGTATTGACCCCTAATGTATTTGTACATAGTAATCATATCTCCCCTTAGACGCCTCTTTTCTAAAGTAAACATGCCTAAACTGGCAAACCTTTCCTCATAACTTAATGACTCCATACCCTTTATGTCCTGTTACTCTTTTCTATTTTGCTTACTATTGCTTGCTATTTGTCCACATTCCTCTCTATACTCCACTATTCCATATATATCCTTCAACTGTAATTCCCCTTGAACACACATGTCCTTTCATCCAGAATTTTAATCTCTGTGCATTAAATCTGGCATTAAACTTTTTTTTCTGGAACTCAGAAGTCAGTCTGCCATTGTCCAGTGACTTCAAGTGTCAGTGTGATATTGTTCTTTACCTGAAATAAAAGGGACACCAAAATCATTGGTCTGACCCTCAGCTTGCTAACCTCTGATGACATTTTTAGGAACAACTTTATTTCTGTTGCCACCTAACGGCACTTTAGGCCGCATAACACTCTAATGTGATGCCATCTCGTGTCTCTTTGTGCCTCTTTATACTGCTGAGCTGCTCTACTAGCATTTTAATGGAGTTTAAAGAATATAGGTCAGTGTAGGACCTGCATATAATGAGGTGCCATTGACGCTGGGATGCAGGCTTAAATGTTTTGATCAAAATATGAGCTAATACCTAATGTTTTCATTTTGCTAGATACACACAAATATGCAGTGTAAAGGATAAGCGCTGACAACTGTCCTTTTTGTTTTGCTCTACTAGCAAGCTGCTTTCTAGTGCTGACCCGCTAACATGATACATGATGGTTTGTAATGCTACTCTCTAAAGCGGTTTGTAGCACTCTGTAACATTTTGTATACTTCTATTGTGTTATGTACTGTCTAACAATGCATTTATGAAATAAAATTCTTACCTATGGCCCCATGTGGTCCTGCTTTATTTATCACTCTATATGACAAAATATATAGAACATAATATCATATATAGAATACAGCATAATGCCATTTGGAATCCTGAGCCTATATGTTGTGATTTCATATGCTATTCTGCAATGCTTACATATATTGAATTATAAATTTGTGTTTTCTTATGCATGTCAGTCTGAACTTACTGCTTTGCCGGACCAGGTTGGAGGCATGTGCAGTAGAACTGGAAGCCCACCCTTGGGTTCCATTTACATTGATTAACAAAAAAAAATATAGAAAAAATATGTAAATAAAATACATTAGAAAAATAGGAAAACAAATTTTTAAAGTGTTTAAATAATGAAAAAAATGTTTCAAGCAATAAAGCATTTTTTCTTGAACCGGACCACTGCTATAGCCATCATGAGATGGTGATATCAATAGGAGTAGAGTGGTGATATCTGGTAATAGCTAACATTGTCTCAGAGGCTTTGATAGAGAGAGAGTTTTCACAGTAATGATATTCCTCCCTATTAGAAATAGGTCCCTTTTTGACTATGAGTACATGAACCGTTTTACCCTGCTTGGCATTTGCAGCATCTCAATTTTTTGGGTAACCAAGAAAAGAAGTTCTAGCACACCAGGAATCATTGATTCCTATGAGAAACAGTGCCACCCTTGCCAAAAGATGTCTGTATGTAACGCTTGGCAAATATGTAATTTCAAAAAAAGTCCTTTTTTTCATATTTCAGTCCTGTGTTATTTGAGAACACCTGTTTGCATGGGCAGAATTTTTCTCCTAGTGATCAATAATTACTAGTGTTCCCACATCAACCATTCACCTCTCCTCTGCCTAGAGATGGAAAAATAAACACAACACATGTGGATTAAAGCTTCCTTTGTGCACTAGCACAAAAAAAGGCTTTATTGAAGTATTTATTGTCTGCAGCATATTATATAACATATGCCTTGGGAATATGAAGTACTAAGTATTTTGGTTGTGTTTTGTGCTAAAGAAAATAGGAATTGAAACACTGTTTTGCAAAAAGGGTTCATTTTGTGTTTAAGTAGTTGTATTATTTTATCTTATGCTGTACATCCAGTGCTGTTGACATTAAAGTGGTTATATAGTAAAGTGCATACCTGGCGACTCTGGGGAACAGTAGCATCTGTTGTGGATTTTATGTTTGTAAGACTAGATTAAATGGGTGGATATCTGTCTACACAGTGGAGTGTTTCCTGCTCTGTTCCTAATATGTTGACTAATGCTATAGTCATAAGGAATGCACAGGGAAAAGCCATGTCAAAGTTATGTGATTACAGTGATAGGTTTTCCATGCACTAGTATCATGGACCAGATCATAAGCCTCCGGTGAATACAAAAGTGCAATTAATTTTCTGTGTGTGAACAATGCTTAAAGGAATATCTATCTATGGCTTTCGTTTGTTAAAAAACACTAATATTACTAGCAATTAATTGATAAACACTCATATTTTATAATAAATAGTTTTTTAATGTGTCTCCCCTCATTCGACCCAATTATCTAAAAAAAAAAAAGGGTAAATTGGTAGAATTACAATGGAAAAATAGAAATGTGTTTGCAGTAAAATGTGTCAGCCATCTATCCCCTATGCTGAGAGGCAGAGTTGACTAAGTACAGTATTTTAGTTGACTAAGTATATTACCATAGACAACCTAAAATGACATTGATGAATGGACTGTTTGCTGTTTAATGGGTCAATTGCTTTCACTTGCCCGCTAGACCAAAAGCTGCTAACCCTACCTTGATAGGTCCTAACCATAATCCTAGTTCAAGATAAAAAAAAATATATAATCAGATTTCGGGTATTGTACAAGTGATTTTGGCTTGAGACAGCGGTCTCATATACTACAATTAGGCAGAGGACCCACTCATGGGATATTTGCCCTGGACACACTAATGGTTAACCTTGGTCCTGAGTCTAGGGGGTATATTTACTAAAATGTGGGTCTAAATAACATTTATTTAGTATATTGTAAACAATGACAGCTAGAATCTGATTGGTTGCTATAGGCAACATCTCCACTTTTTCAAACCTGCAGTTTAATAAATATACCCCTAGATGTGAAAAGACATAGGGCTACTAAGCTGTGGTTCTGAAAAAGTGGGGATGTTGCCTATAGCAACCAATCAGATTCTAGCTTTCATTTCTTTGTACCTTCTACAAAAAGATAGCTAGAATCTAATTGGTTGCTATAGGCAACATCCCCACTTTTTCAAACCCGCAGCTTAGTAAATCTAGCCCATAGTTTTGTAGACAGAGACAACTGAGACTGTCAGGTCACTTTAAAGGAATGCTTGTAGTTTTTCTCACAAAGTCTTGAAGGGCATGCAGCAATTAATGTGATTGACATTCAAGTATTTGTCTACTTTTCACACAGTGTAAACAATATTGAATCAGGTGTAGATACTCCCTATTGTCTTATTGCATTTGGAAATCTGGAAAGGGGCATAAATTCTCACATATGGCTAACGTCTTACATGTAAAATAATATTGTTAGGGCTGTAGATTAAGACAATAAAAGAAGAATGTAGAAATGCTGACATATTATTATTAGTTGGGTTCTCCTGTGAGTTTTGCTGGTGTGGAAATGTGTGGCCTACAAGCATATTGTTACTCCACCTATTTAGATATGTATAGGGTCAGTGAAACAATACCATTGATTGTGACCCCTGACAGACAGAGAGACAGACACAGAGATGCAGACAGACGATGCTTACATAGGATCCAGTGGGTATTTCACATTTCCCTGTGGTTCTTGGTCTACCTTGACGGATTCAGCATAAACCTTCAATTGACTAGGCTGAATGGTCTATCTTCTTCAATTTTAGGTGGAGTGTACATCCATCAGGGAAATATGGTAGTTCAATGGCACTTTAGTGCTGCTATATCCATCATATAGTTTCATTGTCAGAGACAGAAATTTGGGAAACATGGCAAATGTTTAATTTTGCAATCTTTTTCATCAGCTGTAACATGACTCTTCTTTGCGGCGTAGAAGGAAGGACGTAACTGCCGTCCATTACTGCTCATTCCAGAACTCCTAGAATGACACCATTTAGCTTGCATATTTAACCAGCCAGCTCTGGGAAGATCATGTAATCTTGTCAGAATTTTATGTACAGAACAGACTCTTTGTGGGCCCTTTGATTCTCTACTTATGCTCTGTAGCCTGTGTAGCACTCCTGCAACTTTTAACATTTTACTAATGATGTTTTCTAATATTTACTGGACTTTACTGTAGTTGCGTGTCTTTGATGATGTATTAATATTTTTCAAAACACTGAGAACATGTTAACGCAGACATGAATCAACGAAGTCAACACCAATTTTTTTTTGTTAAGCTCGAGAAATAGGAGTTTGAGTATACTTTTTGACTTTTCTGGGCCATATAATTACTCCATAAGGATTGCAGTAAGACCCAGGAATGGTTTCCTCTATTCACGAGTGGCCAATTCAAAACGGATTAAAGTGGTCAATGTTTTATCAGTTTAGTAATTACCAATAATTTATCCAGAAATTCTTCAGATATTATTATTATTATTATTATCATCGTTTATTTATAAGGCGCCACAAGGTTTCCGCAGCGCCGTACACAATACAAACAATGGACAGTACAGGGAATAACAGTACAAAACAATAAACGAGTAGTACCAAGACTTCAGAGGCTCCAGGCAAGGAAAATGTATGGAGGTTGGAGCAGAAGAGAAGGTAGCGAGACAGGAGGGAGGAGGTCCCTGCTCATACGAGCTTACATCCTATAGGGAGGGTAGACAGACGACAGGCACAGAGGATGTCGGAGGAGGGGAGCAAGCGCTCCCCTCTACTGAGGAGGAGTGAAGTGAGGAGAGTGAGCATGGAGAGAGGGTTAGGTGGAAGGCTGGTAGGCAATGCGAAAGAGATGACTTTTGAGTGCCTGTTTGAAGGAGCACAGGTTAGGGGACAAACGGATGGAGCGAGGGAGGTCATTCCAGTGCAGGGGGGCAGCTCGGGAGAAGTCTTGAATTCTGGAGTGAGATGAGGTGATCAGAGGGGAGGAGAGGCGACGGTCATTGGCCGAACGCAGGGACTGGGCGGGAGTGTGGATGGAGAGGAGATTGGAGATGTAAGGGGCAGTGGAGTGGGAGAGAGCCTTGTATGTGAGGGTAAGAAGTTTAAAAAGGATTCTGTAAGGGAAGGGGAGCCAGTGTAGGGCAAGGCAGAGAGGGGAGGCAGAAGAGGAAAGGAAGATAAGCCTCGCAGCCGCATTGAGTATAGAACGAAGGGGGGCAAGGCAAGAGCGGGGGAGGCCGGTGAGAAGAAGGTTACAGTAGTCCAGCCCGGAAATGATAAGCGCGTGGATAATAGTTTTAGATGCTTCATGAGATAGGAAGGGCCGGATGCGGGCAATGTTGTGAAGTTGGAAGCGACAGGATTGGGCAAGGGATTGAATGCGGGGGGCAAAAGAGAGAGAGGAGTCGAGGGTGACTCCCAGGCAGCGGAGTTGGGGGACAGAAGATATAGTGGAGTTGTTGACAGTGAAGGAGAGATCCATGTGGGATGGGGACTGAGACGGAGGGAAAACAATGAGTTCGGTTTTAGCAATGTTAATTTTGAGAAAGCGTGAGGACATCCAAGAGGAGATGGCAGAGAGGCAGTCAGATACACGAGAGAGGAGGGCGGGGGAAAGATCGGGAGAGGAGATGTAAAGTTGAATATCATCGGCGTATAGGTGATACTGAAGACCGAATGAAGTGATGAGAGCACCGAGGGAGGTAGTATAGAGTGAGAAGAGTAGAGGGCCAAGAATGGAGCCCTGAGGGACTCCTACAGGGAGGGCGGAGGGGGGGAAAGAAGATCCGGAGATGGAAACAGAGAACGAGTGGTTGGCGAGGTAAGAGGTGAACCAAGTGAGGACAGAGCCAGAGAGACCGAGAGAGTGAAGAGTCTGCAAGAGGAGGGGGTGGTCTACGGTGTCAAAGGCTGCGGATAGGTCAAGGAGGATGAGGAGGGAGAACTGACCCCTGGATTTAGCAGAGAGGAGATCATTAGTTACATTGGTGAGTGCGGTTTCGGTGGAGTGGAGGGGGCGGAAACCAGATTGGAGAGGGTCAAGGAGGGAATTGTCTGAGAGGTGACAGGTGAGGCGGTTGCAGACAATTCGCTCGAGAAGTTTTAAGGCATAGGGGAGAAAAGAAATGGGGCGGTAGTTGGCGAGTGAGGTGGGATCAAGATTGGGTTTTTTTAGAATAGGAGTGATAAAGGCATGTTTGAAGGAGGAGGGGACAGTGCCAGAGGAGAGAGACAGGTTGAAGAAGTGAGCTAAATAAGCACAGACAGAGGGGGAGAGGGAGCGGAGAAGGTGAGAGGGGATGGGATCCAGGTGGCAGGTGGACAGGGGAGAGGAACGAATGAGGGAGTTGACTTCATCGCCCGTAGTAGGGCGGAAGGAGCACCAGGGTGGGATGTGGGAAGTGGGGGTAGCGAGGAGAGAAGCAGGTTGAGGAAGGGGAGGAGGAGATACAGAGGTAGATCCATTTGACATTGCAGTTGGGGCCACTCTACACTGGCACCAGGGTCCAAAGATATTGTTGAATCCTTGTGCCTTCGACTCTCAATGGCTCTCCAGTAGTGAATGCCATTATGATGCAGGCATAAACACATTACCATAATACCAAAGCAGATGCCTTGTCAAGACAATTCAGCATAATAGTAAGCACCCCTGCTCTTACTGTTACAGTACTTTAACAAAGTTACTTTCTTGCAGTCAGCATTCTTGTCATGAACAGCACTCACCTGAGCCTGCGTGATGTTTGTGACAAAGGGTTAATCAAAAACAACCACCTGGTCTGTCTAAAATGATTAAATCCTTCCCTATGTATGCCAAACACTAGCTTTGCCGTATCAACTATGCCACCACAAAGGTTTTTTCTGAAGAGCTGATGCTCTTTTTTAGGAAGCCTTCGGTTCTCCCTTAGAACTAATCAATCACAATTTACTTTAATCAGAGTAACATAGACCACAATGTTCTCCTCGGTTTTCAATTATGTAGAGTTTTGACCAAACTTTCGTGTGAATTCGTAAGAACATAGAGACTTGTAACTTAATATGGAAAATACATCCACAATGCTTAAGAAAAAAAGGTAGTAAAATGATATACAAATATAATGCAATTGTTTCTTATAAAATAAAAAGAATAAAACACAGAATTGATAACTCACATATAATCAAATTTCTAGGGTTGGGAAAAGTAGAAAAATGGTACACTCATCAATGTCAGATTGACTCCCAAAAGTGAACAATTTCTTAGAGGTATATTACTAGTTTTAAAGACTGCTGGAGGGCACACAGCCCCCCTGCCTGTGATGTCAGAACAGAAAGGTGTATGTAAATGCAAATTAGGGTTTTATGACTCCTGTTGATAAAAAAAAACCTTTTCTAGTCAGGATTTAAATGCCCTCTCCCAACTTTTTTACCAGAACGACTTACAAACATGATTTTACCTCCACACAACAGGTCATAAGTTTCATTTCATCTGCATACCACACATGCCTCTAGTAAGTATAATATTGGAGAAAATGATATGATATTTTCCTGTAACCCTATTTAGCTTGAATTTGTCATTAACATATAACCCTGTCTCCGCAGTCGGCATGTCTGAGGCTTCCCAGAGATGTGTTAGATTTCAGTGTCCTGAAAGAGATATTTTCAAAGGCTTTCACTTTTGTGACCTGCCATAAATAAAACAAGGTGCTACAATGGATCTAGACTCTTATTTGCCAGCACCCTCTGGGGAGCTTAACATAATCAAACACATTGATTTAAACAGCTCCTCTGAACCATGTCACAATATTTCTAGGAATTAATTCAAAAACACATATTTGCAGATTTATATGCCCAGAACTTAGCTTGCACGTGACAATTCTCAGTACATACCTTCATCCAGCAGGCCATTGATACAGACTCTCACGGAGAAGGGAATAGCAGTTTCATCCAGAACTATTTCAGAAGTTTGAGGATGGCTCTTGTTTAAGTATCATCTGTATGTTCTGCCTGAGGCCCTTAGCTTGGAAGTATTGATGATGTATCAGGGGAACAGTATGATGAAGGAGGGTAAAAGTGTGATGATGGAGGTTAGCAATGATGGAGGGGTGCAATGTGATGAAGTAGGGGAGCAGTTTAAAGGAGAAGAGCAGTGTGTTGAAGGGATGACAGTGTGATCAATGGGAAACAGTGTTATGAGTGGAAAAGAGTGTGATGAAGGAGTGGACAGTGTGATAGATGGTTCCTATTTAACATAATAACATTTTCCAAAATCAGATGCTGATGTGTGGCTGATGCTGTAGTTGGCAATACAAATGAGCTTGTAATTAAATGCACCATCACCATCATATTGTAGGCAGCCACGGGCTGAGATAATATTGTAGTCTATCTGCTCATAGCAGGAAATGCCATTATATTTTAGTAATTTCCCTTGCCTGTGCCAACCTTGTTTCTCTTCTCTTGCCTGCTCCAGCCTCTCTGCTCTTCCCTTGATATAATAATGATATATTTGTCATCATACTATATTTGTAATTGATTCATTGGTAGCATTAAATATGTACTATGGGGACCCCCTGTAATTTTTTTCTGGATTCGCCACTGGTGCTAGCAGACAGATATCTAGTTCATCAATACTGTACGAGAGGAATAGAGCTGGTTCCAGTTTTCATTCAATTACACCCCTTGGAGAGCCTTTGTCTGGAGTCAGCACTATAAACAGCCATGTACCCTGCTTTGCTGTGTCTGATTATCATGCCCCTAGAACTTTGTCTAGCTCCATTTAAATCTGAACAGCTAATTTTTACCAGTCTGTAACATAACTTGTTTAGCACTGAATTTTGTTTGAACCCTGCCTGTCCTAAATACCTGCTTAAACCTGACTATTCTTCTGCTTGTACTGTTTTGGGGCGTACTAGTTTACATATAACCCTATCTTGATCTTGGAATGAGAAGGTGCAAGTAACAGATATTATAAAGATATGTTTAGTCATCTGAATATAGTAGCATGCAAGTGAGAACTTGCCTTTAACATTCACAATTATTTTATGGCAGCTTAATATGATCCAATTTTTCATAACCCCAGACTTTTGTTTAATCTTATCTCACTCAATTACTAACATTGTTTATTGATTCCACATTTTCACTCAAATTTCATCTGGTCACCTTTACTTCAAATGTAATTAAAAGCAATGAGGTCTCACTATGACATTGTGGAGTTCAAGCTGTCCTAATTTAGGTATGACGAGGGGGAAAATAAATCCAAAATGATGTTGTCGATCCAGTACATAACTTATTGTAACACTTGTAATTCAATAAAAAGTAAAGGGCTTGTGCTTGCACTTTAAAACGTCTGTCACCATCTCCTATCTGCTACAATGTAAACCTATACATAAATGTTGTGTTAGATTGCTAGAACAGACTAACTTTTTCTCTGGCAAGTGCACAGCAGGAAGGTTGCTGCTTCCTTTCTCCATGAGTCTGTTTAAAGGGTAATACTGTCAGCTGTATTTCAGAAAGACGGCTTCAAAGGACTACTCAGACACTGCTTAGTATCTCCTAGAGGTATTATCAATACAAGGTCTATGAAAGAAGCAGATTTATGCCTTTCAGTTTTGTCTGATAGTGATCTCTTGCACTATACACAGAATTTTCTGCCCAGATTACTCATCGTCTGGTTGTCCATGTTCGCTTTTTACAGAATATAAAAACACAATTGTTAATGTAACTTTCCATTATCTACTAATATGGAGTTGTTCCAAGAACCAATAGTTAGACATTAAAAGTGGTTTATTCACACAGCCGGAAAGCAGCAACTTCCGATAAGACACACATCTTTTTCTTAGGACATAAATTTAGGCCTCAATCAAGCTAAGTGATTTGTGGTCTGAAAATACAGTAATTTTCTTCAAGCTATCCTATGCTTGAGGGTGTGGCAAACCTCACCTAAATGTGTGGTTCAGCAGTCACAATAAGGGAAGACTGTTATAGTTTGAACCGAAAACTAAATAAAATGCTGCTACATTAAATTATTATTCCTCTTAGAAGCACTGCAGCACTTTCCAAGAACCTGACTTGACTTACTGCATAGGTATTCAGACAGAAAAATTTATTTATTGAGTAGTCCAATGGATAAGTTAAAAAAACACAATGTATTTTTTTCTCTATTGATTTGCCATGAACAAAACAAAATTACCAGATAAACAAAAGCCAAACAACTCCTTCACCCACCCCCTTAGAAAATACTGGCATTAAGACAGCATGAACTAAGAAAACAGATTCAAACTTCAAACCTGATTAGGCTGGGGGATAAAGTCCATCTGTCCACTTGGCCAGTCCCATTGTGGGCCACCTGCATTTTTTTCCCCTTTAAAATGTTCCTATTATGTTGCTGAGCCGAATCTCACCCCCTGGGCTACAATTTGCCAGTCAGTCCCTGCTTCAATCTATCAGAAAGAGGTGGGAAAATATAAAGATTGTATATGAATGGTTATTGAAACCCCAACCAGGGGGTAAATGTATCAAGCTGAGAGTTTTCCGGCGGGTTTGAAAAACCAATCAGATTCTAGCTATCATTTATTTAGTGCATTCTACAAAATGAAAGCTAGAATCTGATTGGTTGCTATAGGCAACATCTCCACTTTTCAAACCCGACTGGAAAACCCCCAGAAGTGCAATCTCTCATTCCATCCTGATGAGAGAATGCTTCTGACTAACTGTTTGTCTAGTAAGTAGATGAACCTACTGGACCTACGGTGCAATCCGTTTTGGCTGATTTTGTCGGACCAAGAAAGTAAGATGATTGGTGAGTATCTCTTTCCCTACACTACAGAAAATAAGAAATAATTATTCATTTTTAAAATTATTAAGAGGCTGATGTGTATTTATTTCTATAGGGGGCACACTGTAATTATTTATTTATATATGGGGCACTATTTAATTATTTTATAATAAAGGGAGCACAAAATAATTATGTAATAATAAAGGAGGAATATTTAAGCATTTGATAATAACAGGGGTGCTATAATTATGTAACACTAAAGGGGACACAATTAAATATTATATTAGTAAAGGGGGAGCATGTATTTTTCTCTGGTACTCACCACCCAGGGGTATCAGAAGGGGCTCAATGCTACTTATTATTATTATTAGTTATTGTCGAGTTGCTGCAAAGTCTAATTTCTGCTCATAAACAGACTTAATTTATTACAGGTTATTTTGAAGTGTAGGTAATCCAGACTCATTCTATACCTTCAATGGGATGACTTTTGTACCATAAAGGCAGGTAAGTGCATTGTATGCATTTACCTTTATAATCAAAAATATTCAAAACCTTCAAAAGTGACTGGTGTAATAAATTCATTGACTAATGACTAATTGAAGACATAACTCAGGTGACAAACGCTAACATAACCAAATTCATGAGGAAGCTATTTGGCTCATTCAGGAATTCCCACTTATATTTTGTCTGAACCAAAAACTTCATTAACTCAGTTCATTAATGCAAAATGAATGTATGATATCAACCAATTATCTGAGGCCATGATAATTTAGTAACAAAAAAGTAATTGTGAAATTATGAACCAGGTAAATGTTTCCAGCGCAAAAACACTCATTAGCATTTCTAAAGCATAATCTAAAATAAAATTATATAAAATAATAGACCACCGTTTTCAAATCCTAAATGGTAAAAGAGTAATTACAGATCATGGGCCTGAGTTTGAGTAAAGAAAAGGAGCAAATTTGCACCTTGGCAAAACCATGTTGCATTGGAGGGGGAAGTCATTTTAAAACGTAGGATTTATAGTAGAGATACGTCATACTATAGATCAACTTTAATTTCAGTGTAAAAATAAAGCTAGCAAGTATTTGTGTGCTACATGAAAAAAACAGCCAGTATTTTCCTTGCGTGCAAAAACAATAAGTCAATTTGCACCCTTTGCAATGTAGCATGGTTTATCCAGGTACAAATTTCCTCCTATTCTTTGCTTTGTTCTTAACTCAAAATCAGACCCCTGCTAGATCAGATACCAAACAAAGCGAGAATAAAGAGTGTTTCCAAAACCTCCTTGCCTTCTGCTTCAAAAAGGATATTTTGTCAGTATGTATTGTTAAACAACATTTTTTTATATATACATTTCCCATAACAATCATTCCCCTTGCTATACAATGCAAGTACCTAAAATATTGTGTGAAGCTAGTATGTGTGTGCTACAAAAACTGAAAAAGCACAATAAACCATAACAGTAAAAGAAATGTAAGAAAATAAAAACATAATTCCATGGATACAGCATATATCATTTGTTTGTGTTTTTTGGTCAGGAATCAACACATATTAACAACATTTCTATAAACAAAATTCATATAGCCATCAATTCCTGTATTTTTACAGTTGCAAATGATTAATTTACATCTAAAAATAAATGATTTAAATATATATAACAAATAACCTAATAAAATAATTTAGATAATTAGGTAAAAAAAATTGTAGATAAAATCAATATTTATACACCTATTACTGACAGAAATATATGTTGATATCCCTATATAACAGTTATTCCTACACTGTTTAGTAATTTGTTAATTAAAAAATTTCCCTTTAGCTGATCTAGGAGTGATCAGTACATGGGATACAAAACAGGCGGAAGATGTAGAAGTGCTAAAGCTGAGCTAATAGTAATTTGGATTTGTGTTACAGATATAATGAATTTAAATTGCTTCCCAGTAACTTTATACATCAGTAATTCCATCACATATGATAACGCATTTGGCACGTTGTCATCCAACACGAAACAGACATATGGAGAGAGAGAGTGATTCGCGACCAGTGTGTCAGGACACATTTGTGTGACACAATATGAGACTGGGGGCTAGATTTACTAAGCTGCAGGTTTGAACAAGTGGGGATGTTGCCTATAGCAACCAATCAGATTCTAGCTGTCATTTTGTAGAAGGGACTAAATAAATGAAAGCTAGAGTCTGATTGGTTGCTATAGGCAACATCCCCACTTTTTCCAACCTGCAGCTTAGTAAATCTAGCCCTGGGTGTGTCACAAGACTTATGGATTTCAAATATATTGATATTTATTACAATATTTACAGACATGTCACAGAAAAATTAATCATGTGGCATCTGGGTCTTAAAAAAAAAGTTGGGATCCATTGATCTATAGGAAGTGATTTACCATCTAAATAACAACTTTTTTTTATTATTTCCATTACATCTGAATGCCTTATGTAACCACTGAAATGCTTTACACTATTGGTCACACCCAAATGCTCTATTGCTCTTACCATACTTATGTTTTCTTTATTAGTTTGCTGTTGATCATATTTGCACAGAACAATGCAATATCTTGGATGCAAAAATACATAAATCTTATTTGGTCATAGAGGCAGTAAAAAAAGAAACACAAAAAAATGGAGACCCCGGGGAAGCTTCTATCTGAACTTCCTCGTGATATCTAGGAAGACATCAAGGACCTCAATGTAATCAGTAGACTTTTAAAACTTTACTCACTGCCTACCACCCTCCCAATTTATTTCTGGTTTAGGTCTTATGTCTCTTTATGGTGTTTTTGTTACATGTCGACAATGTTGATTGTAGAAGTTCTTGATAATATGCATTGTATCCAGTAACCAGTGCTGTGTCTGTTTTGTATTACTTTATAAATTCAATAAAAAAAAATTCAAGTTAAAATAAAAAACTTTACGCGCTGCATTGAGTGACAAGCTTGACTGACAACCTAAAATTACATTATTTTCAAAATAAGTTGCCTAGTTGCAAACACCATTTTTCATATAGAAAATCAGTATTCCTTAGTCTACGCAATGTCAAATCCAGCCGGTACCCTCACAGAAAAACTGTACCTGACTGATTTGTCACAGGCATTTTTCTACCCAGGATGATTGATAACACAAAGCTATTTATGATGTAGTTCAGCTATATCATCAACATAGACAAAGCTTTTAATCTAACCTGTCTGCATTTTGTAACTTAATTGAGGGAAAATTACATATTTGTCTGTAACATTTTAACGAGTATTAACAAGTTTTACATATAAGTAGATATGCCTAACTTATTTTCTCAGTAATAATTTTATGAAGGAAACATGTTTTTCACTAATATTGTTCTTGAACAGTGATGGGCGATAAGTGGTCTTCCATGCCTTCGCCTGCGGCCCTCGGCTCCTTCCTGCCTTATTGTCAAATTTGCTTGTTATAACTTGTAACACTTGTTTAAAATGCCTGCTGATGTATAATTATAGACAGGTCTCTTTCTTTGTTTAAATATATTGTTTTAACTTATTACTGACATTAAGGGGTATATTTACTAAACTGCGGGTTTGAAAAAGTGGATATGTTACCCATAGCAACCAATCAGATTCTAGCTGTCGTTTTGTAGAATGCACTAAATAAATGGAAGCTAGAATCTGATTGGTTGCTATAGGCAACATCTCCACTTTTCCAAACCCGCAGTTTAGTAAATCTAGCTCTAAGGGTAGTGTGTGGCCCTTTTGAAAGTTAGAGGGCCATACCATGTGGCCCCCAAAGTGTATCAGGTTGCCTATTAGAGTTCTAGAATGTTGATGTTTTTCACAGAGTAAAACAAATTCAGTTATAAAAAATGAGTAAACTTATAGTGATTACATTTGCTAATGGCAAAATTGTCAGCATTTTTATTATATTAAAATAATATTGAATTACAGTATATAAAGACAATATCAAACTACTTGTGTAATGTTCATTATATGTTACAGTTTTCATTACATTTTAAAGACTTAATATAGATGAGTGACTCACAAGGCACTTTTGCAAATATGAGCCAGGCTATAGTACCCAATGGTGGAAGTCCAGTTGAATGTATGGTTCAATAGAAGTTATTACAGGTTTTAAAACCACATGATCAAACTAAATTCTAAACCATCTCAGCAAGACATATATGAATATTTAAAAGTTACTTGTGGACATACAAAAATGTGCTAGGATTACATAACAACGCCTTTCACATTGTCTTATGTTCTGCGTAAATCACACTGACCAGTGCATAGGATGTACCAGGGATGCATTTGAAAAAAACAAATAGCAGGAGAATTGCAGGTAACAGACTTCTGCAGGGGAAAAAACAATATGCTTCCCTCAGCAATAGAAAGAGAGACAGAACAGGAATACTGGTGACCAGAAGATTACCAACAGACTCATCCAGTTGGGCATTGAAAGCACACGGGACAGACTTTGGAAGTGGAATGTATGGTGACAGATTGAGCTAGAAAAATAGACATGTTCTCATGGCATGTGCAAGGTTTCTCTGTCAATTGTCCCTGCTCCCCCAAATACCCTTATCTCAGCTCCTCACACACACTTGACTTTTTAAAACAAATGAATATAACTTCTACATTTATTATCAAGGAACAAACGCAAGATCTGCTGCCATGCTACAGTAGACATATCGATTATGCAAGTGGAGTGGCTATCATATATATAGTGCAAGGCTGCTTTAAAACCCTTTCCTCTCCCCCATCAAATACACAGGTAATGCTGCGTGCACCTCTGTTAGGTGCATGCTGCTTCCCCTTCACATGCAGAGTAGTGTGAAGTGGGACACACCTCCCAATGATTCTTGCAGTGGGGATAAAGTTCTGACTGAGTGGTACAGTCACCCAATATCAGGCTGCCCCACCAGAACCAGGTCATTTGGCAGACTGTCCTGCTCTCTCCTACCTTTTCTTGAAGCTTTCATTAGCTGCTGCTGCTGGTGGTGGTGTCTACTGGAATGTTGTGGCTCTGATTGGAAAAAGGATAGGTGCATGAAATTATAGAAAGCAAAAAGAGAACCCTCTGGGCGTCCACCCCCCAAATCAACAGCACCCACATTTAAAAATTAAGCCTCCCTCCCTTCCTACAAAACGTAAATTCATAGCATTTACATTTAATAAATAAACATATTTACCCCAAACTGCCCTGACATTAAATTAATAACATTCCCATTTAATAATAATCTTATTTCCTTGCAAATGTATAAATGTATAACCCCAATCACTCCACCTTAATAGGAAACACCATGGAACCACTATTATATTAAATACCCACCACCATCAAATAAATAGCTCTCACTATTAAATTAATAGTCCCCACCCACCATATAATTAATAACCCCATGCAATGTGGAAAAACATAGCACTACATGTGTCATTGTTTCTACCATTATATAGCAATGTACTGTTTAATTGCACGCAGTTTCAATAGTACTTATATAATATAGCAGAAACACCCACTAAGGCATTATAATGGCAGGAATAAAAAACGTATCTTATAACATGTAATTGCATTTAGTTTTGAGTAGTGAAATGTCACCCGGCCATAAAATTAACAGCCCAGGCCTCCATCTCAGAACATTAATAGCCCTCTCTCTTTCCTCTTTCCACTTAACTTTTTCCATATGCATGTCAGAAGGGGAGAGCAGGCACACCCAATTAATCGTGCATGCCACCATTGAGTTCATGTGTGCCTTATGCGGGAACAGAGCTTGTGTGGCTAGGAAGGGCTCAGCTACGTCTCTTAGGTGAATGCCCACATTGTCAGGACTTAGGACGACCATAACTAATACTTCTTTGCTGCGGGTGGCAGCTTTAGAAGTTACTTTTATTAAGCTGCAGCCACCGCCAGCATGAAATTTAATAAAGCATTCTGTTCAATACCCAAGGATCACCGTAGTGGTGCCCACAAAGACCCGGCATCCTATGCAGCTGCCTAAAGCTGCCGAATGGTAGTGCTGGGCCTGCCTGTTGTTCAGTTGCAAGCTACAAAACCCCAATCTATGGTAGTAAAAATGAACACGATTCTTGCTTGTGAGTGGATAGAGTGTGTGGTTCCAGAAAGAGAAAGAAGAAGCTATGGTGAAGGGCAGTATTCATTGTTTTCAGTTTTTTTTTGTTAAGTTGCATTATCCCATTTGTCTAAGGTGTCTTGGTGTAGTGTAGCGTAAGGTCCTTGAATCTTCATCAGGAGGTGGCAATGGCAGGAGTATTGGAGCTTTTCATTTGATTCATCATCTTAATCCTGATTTATGCAGTATTTGCCATATGTAATTTGACTGGGCAAGAATCTGGTTTGGCGGTTTGTTGCAGACTTGACCAAAACGGATGTTGAACATTCATTTTATTTGGTAAGAAGCTGAATCCTTTATGTTTTGGTACACTGGGGTTTTGTTTTGTAGAGCATTTTTAGAAGTTTACCAAACTTATTCAGTAATTGGGTATTCGGTCGAAATGGAATACTGATTTTAAATCTGCAGTATCTAGTGGAGTGATTATTATCTGCATATAACTGAAATCACATTGCAATTGTTCCGAATTTCTCCTCAGGAGTCATTGGAGAGGGCCTGCTTCTAGTGACGGAAGCAAGGTCAATTAAACTAAACTGCGATGTTGGACAATTAACCTGGCCAGTTTGGATGAGAAGGTTTGGAAATTTAGCTGAGGTTGGAGGAGGCACTCTAGCCTGAGGCTGTCACTAACTGGGGTTGGATGATCTAAAGGGGTGATTGGGACCACCAACCTTAATTATGAAAAGGCATTAATAGGCATGGTCATTATTTCTACAAAAATCTTCAAGATGGATGTGTTGTCTGGGTTCTCTGAAATTGTCTGTACACAGTGGTCTACTTACTTGAAGCCAGTAAATTATACTCCAAGTTTTATGTTATTTATGTTTCAATGTGTGTTATTTTTATGCTCTTTGTAATATTGTTATGTTCAGAGTAGTTGCAGTATATGTTTTTTGTCAGAACAGAGAGTTTAAAGGTTGATTATTATGAGTCAAGCTCTACAGAATGGATCTATGACTGAGTGATTCTTGATGAGTGGAAACAAAGAGAAAAAGTGTTAAATGAATACAAATGAAGTGTAAGGAAATCAGGATGCTTAGGACACAATATTAGAAGTCATAATGCAACTGCTATGATCATTATGCTGTGTAAGACTTGCACATCAAAATATTAAAGTATGATGATGATACGGTCACAAGGTTGAAACATTATTCTTATGCATCATCTGTAAGTCATATTTCATATGTTGTGATGTTATCTGTGAATTATGGTATATTGAGACGTAATGTTTAAATTATTCCAGGCGGGTGACATGTAACAAAAAACGCATGTGTATTCAATAACTGTTCTGTGCAAGTTAAATTGCAGCTTTTGTGTATAGTTATTAGTTGGGTAATGTCACAACTTATATGGTAAAATGTGCATAGTTAATAGCTAGGTGATGCATACTGATTTAATTAGGTTAATATTCTAAGACTGTGTAAGCAGCAGCCTTATGTCTTAACACAATTATTCAGCCAGGCCTTGGTCAACATTCTATAGTGTAGTCAGCAGCCTAGCTTATGTCTCCACAGAATACAGAACAACAGGAAAACCTGCTAATCCTGATAACAATTAAATAGGTTAAATCAAAGTGTGAGTCCTTGACAAGGAAAAAGGATTTTAATAATTTTATCCAGATACACATCTTGATAGAAAAAGTATGTATTGGGAGTAAAGGAGTCTTGGATTGCTCAAAAAAGAGAAGGCTATTTCTTGGCCCATAAAAACTGTACAGGACAGAGCATGAAAGGAAGTCAGTATGTGTGATCTAGTCGTGAAACTGGAATTTTAAGACTTCATCTCCAAAACCCACATATCCAGAAGGCAGTAGCGCACGCAGGGGGGTTTTCTGAGTCTCCAGAAACCCCCCCCTGCGCTAACTAAGTGGCACTATCCTATACAGCAGCCGCGGCGCTGTCAAAGAAGCATCCGCGGCGGTGCTGTAGTGTAGCGGCTGCTGTATAGGACAGCGCTGCTGATACGGAGCTGCTGCGCATGCGCAGCAGCTCTCTCTCGTGTGTTTTTTTTTGGGGGGGTAACCCTCCCTGACAATCCTGCGTGCGCCCCTGAGAGGGGGCTAATTTGGAGTGACGGATTGAACAAGTCATACTCCGTTCTGAGGAATTTTAGCATCTGGGAACAGTTGTGAACTAACATTGCCTGGAATTTGGCTGTCTTGTTACTATACGGGTACTTTGTCATTTTGGTACCATCCTGGGACTGTGCCTTGACAGTTGCTGGACTTTTGTTACACATGGAGTATCTAAGATCATCAGTGTAGAAGTGTATATATAAGTTGAAAAGAACAGAATAAAAACAATATTTCAATAAAACACACTTTATATGTTAAAAGTTCCAAAAACAACCTTTAAAAATGTGAAATTCCGAACACATTCCCAGCACCTTTCCACATATGGTACCAAACAACACAAATGGCAAAGAAACAGTTTGCTAAGAAAATAATTTGATGTGTCAATCTACCTTAGGCAACTGTCCATCCCAGTTAGATTTTTCTTTTGTATGCTGGTGGGTAGTAATCAGTTGACATTTACGTCTGATCTAGCTTTCAGTGGTGTATATTTAGCACCATACTGCTTAACAACACATTCTGCACATAGCCCTAAAGTACCTTTACATAGATAAAGACTGGAACCGACTAAGTGAAGCTGATTTATTTGTGATAAAACTATGTGCAGATGTGAATCATATTATTTGGAAAAGTCTGTTATCTATCTTTTATGTAGATGTATTGTGATTGGCAGTGGCGGGCTGGCCCGGGGGGCAGGGGGGCAGCGGTCCCCCGGGCCGCTGGGTTAGACGCCTATTAAGACCGGGGGGTAGGAAGGCCGGTCGCCCCCCGGATGCAAAAAACAGTTTCTCCCCCCGCGGTCGCATCCGATGTCATCAGATGCGGCCGCGTCAGCGCACAGGCGGCCGCATCACATGAGAGGGGATGCGGCAGCGTCATCAATGATGCGGACGCATCCCCTGTAATATGATGCGGCCGCCTGTGTGCCCCCCGGCCATCCCTCTCCCAGCCCGCGCCTGGTGATTGGAGATCTAGCTCAGGTAGCAACATTTTGATGTTTGTATTTAACAGCAGCTTTGCAGTACAACACTAGAGAAAACAAAACTAGCACCCAAAGAGAGTGCTACCTCACTTTTTGCCCACTCCTTAGCTTGTGGGCAGTTACGCTTCTCACCACTTTCTTTCACTGTATCTGCAATCCCTCTGTCTGCATCCTCTCCTGCATGTCACGCACTGGCCTCACCCTGGATCCTCTGCTCAGCTCATCTCTGGACTGTTTACCTGTCACCTGCAAGTCTGAACTCAGCTGCATATAAGCGTGGTTACGCACCCTTTTAATCTTGTGGGGGAGGATTCTGAACAGGTGACTGAATAGCGCCACCTAGCCCGTAACCAGCAAGGTACGGCTTTAACGATGGGATAGTTGGAGTTGTTTAGGCAAAGCCTCAGTGCTGAATACAGCTAGCTGCTTGATCAAAACCAGCTGTATTTGGCTGTTTATTAACATTTTTGAAATGGAGTTTGTATAAAATAATAAACTGAAAATGTTCCAATATTTATAAATATACATAATAACATTTATTTCTAGTTCTTGGCAGACTTCAAGAAACACTACCATGTTTATTCATTCATTTTACATTTCTCCACTGCAAATATTAATAATGAAAATATGATAATTTCTCTTGTGCAGGGAATTAACTAGCTTCTGTATAAGTGTTATTAAGTCTATTCGTAAAGTTTATTATGCACTAGAGAGCCCTTTCTTTTGTCTCTCCACCATAATTCCCTTTCTTTCAAAACCAATCTCTCAACCCCGAGCTAGAGTAACATGGTACAGTTAAAAAAATGTGGCATTCAGAAGATTAATACACACAACATTAATTAAAATGCACTTTAGCTGTAACATGACAGCACTTAAGCTGTGAAAATGATACAAAACATGCACAGCCAGAAATACACTAGCAATGGTTTTAAGTGTAATGAAGATAACTTTTTTTTGAATGCTGGGTCACGATGTGACTTTTCCAAGGCCAAGGGAAGCCAACACAGACATACAAAGTATAACTCTACATTAGTTAATAAATGAAGAACATAATGTTATTTGTTTTGTTTTATAGACCTATTTTATTGTGTTTTGTCAGTTTGAAATTACATTTAATATTTACTTTGTTTGGTTCTATAGACATGCTTTAATACACGAATGAGCTTTATGCCATACATTTTGCACTTGATTTATAAAATATGCACTAGTTATCCTTTTAGATAGGCATATGATAATTTATATGGATACCCAGTATTTAGAAAGTTCTGAAAACCTGGGAGAAAAAAAGTGAATAACTGCTGCTGCTGAGTGATAATGTCATCCACACAGATTTGATCATGGAGTGTCTCCTACTAGAGTCATGGTGATAAGCACTGCTAAACTATTTAATGTAAAAAGCAATGTCAAATACACTGTAGGAAAACACATAAGTCATTTTTAAAACCAGTTTAAAATATTTTATGCAGCATAAAGCAAATAAGCTGCAGATTGTTGCTGGTCGCATGTAGTCAAATATTTAATGCTAAGATCACACTGGCTTATTTGTGTAACATCTTTTAAAAATGAAACCAATTTTCTGTACATTATTACAATTAAAGATAAAAATAACATGAATGACAAAAAAAAACTTTTTTTAATTAATAAAGTGAAAAACAAGCTATGGAATTAGTGGCACTATATAAATAGCTGCGGCTGATGATGAAGTATATTTGTGGAGTTTTTATTTACAATAAGACAAGATTTT
The DNA here is from genome assembly GCF_038048845.1 of Mixophyes fleayi. Classification (NCBI taxonomy): domain Eukaryota; kingdom Metazoa; phylum Chordata; class Amphibia; order Anura; family Limnodynastidae; genus Mixophyes; species Mixophyes fleayi. The sequence goes on along the minus strand of NC_134412.1, from coordinate 68,915,897 downwards.
ACAATCATGCATGCATTTTTTTACATAATTTTACCAATTTAGTGTAATGGAATGTGGTCTACTGAGATAGCAAGTTGCCACTTCAGGGGTCCCAAAATCTTTCATTACCCTGTTCCCCACAGCCCAGCAGAGCCGAGAAGAGCCCTATAACATTTCCACATGAGCCTGGTAGTCGATGAGAAGGGTGGAATGGTTTTATCTTTCCTCCCTCTCGTACCTCCTTCCCCTCTATCACTGTTGCCAACTCTTTCATCTCCCCTGTTCCCCAACTCCGCTGCCTAGATGTCATCCTCGACTCCTCTCTCTCCTTTGCCCCTCACATTCACTCTCTCTCCAAATCCTGCCGCTTCCAGCTTCGCAACATTTCCCGCATTCGGCCCTTCCTCTCCCAGGATGCCACCAAATCTCTCGTCCACACTCTGATTATCTCCCGCTTGGACTACTGCAACCTTCTCCTTATCGGCCTCCCCCTCTCTCATCTCGCTCCTCTTCAATCTGTACTTAACACCGCTGCTTGGCTTATTTTCCTCTCTCGCCGCTCCACCTCTGTCTCCCCACTCTACCAAGCCCTTCACTGGCTCCCCTTCCCATACAGAATCCTTTTCAAGCTCCTTACTCTAACTAACAAGGCCCTCACCAACACCACTGCGCCCTAAATCTTTAACCTTATCTCTATTCATACTCCATCCTGCCCTCTGCGATCGTCCAACAATCGTCGCCTCTCTTCCCCTCTGATTACCTCTTCTCACGCACATATCCAAGAATTCTCCCGCGCCGCTCCCCTCTATTGGAACATGCTCCCCTGCTCCATCAGAACTTCCCCTAATCTGTCCTCTTTCAAACGAACACTAAAAACCCACCTTTTCTTAAAAGCCTTCCAGTCTCATGCCTAACCTCCCTCCGGTCAGCTACCTCTCTCTCTCATCCCTTCTTCCACTCTCTCCCTTCCTCCACTCAGTCTCCGTTTCTCTTGTCTCTCCATTTCACCCTTGTGTCTGTCTATCTTCCCCTCCCTTTAGATTGAGCAGGGCTCTCCTACCTCCTGTTTCGATCACTTTAAACTGCACTCTCCAGCTACTCAGCTCTCCTCCTCTTGGTCCTTCTGCCCTTTCCTCTCCTGTCTCCTCTCGCTTCTCTTCGCTCCCCTCAGTGGCTCTTAACCTGTCATCCGTGCCCAACCTCTTTGGGCCAAAGTTACCTGCCTGTACTGACTTTTCCCCTCCCTCTCGTTAGCTGAGCCTGAGCCCCAGAGTTATAGTGCTTACTGTTACTTGTACTGTGCTGTTTCAGCTTGTACTGTGCCATTGTTTGTCCTTCTACGGCGCTACGGATGCTTTGTGGCACCTTATAAATAAAAATTAACAATAATAATAATAATAATAATAATAAAATCAGAGTTGCAGCCAGACTGTTCTTTTACGCTCTGTCTCCTCTTTCATGAATGCAAGTTGTGGTACTCGGTGTATTCAAATCTGCTTGATGTTAGCATAATCATCATCAGCGGCAGCAACTATTTATATAGTGCCACTAACTCCACTGCATTAATATTCAATAATGATCTTAATATTCTGCATCTGCTAAATAACTGAATAAAAAGTCCAACACAGTGCCTGAAATTTCTTATTAGTGAAAAAGAACATATCATTTGAGGCTTCTGCTTTGACAGCGAGTGAAGGCTTGGTGCTTATCCTACTATGAGCCTGAAAGGAGGAGAGTCTTCAAATAAACTTTTCAGAACTCAGGAACACAGTCTGTCTTGTGGAGTTGGATATGTCAGTTGGATGCAAACAATTTGTTAACATGGTTAGATTATCATAATTTTGGCATGTTTAGTTCGACTTGGGCCAAATTTACTTTTGATGCTATGCTAAGCATTATAAATTAATATGTTGAAATTGCAATTTGTGCTCATCTGACATGACATTTTTTTGAAAGTTTTAATGCAGCAATAAAAAAGTACATAATAAATGCAACAACTATCATAACTTACATTTCTTTACTGCCCTATTAGCAATGTTGACCGTTGGGGTTTCACTGTGTATGCACCTATTTTGATTTCAGCTCTGTTCAGAGCGTAGCCTCGGAAGCTAAGGGAGAGGGTACCAAAGCAAAAAGTATGAGAGCAGGCTTGTGGGGCCCTCTTGCCGTGCCTACTGGGCTTACTGTGTTCTGCCGACCCTGCCTTTTAAGAACAAAACATAAAATCCATGAGATATACCCACTGCCCAGGGGTGTAGGAAGAACCCTAGTGCTTTCAGCACTGGGCTGGTTATTTCTAGAGGAAGGCCCACACATATTTTTTTGGAGACCCCACTTCCTAGGGAATCCAGCCCAACGCTGAACAGCCTGGGGTTGATATGTCATTATGGCATTGGTATCCCTGACGCGTGTCCTGCTATAGTGCCAACCACCACGGCTGGTTTGCCTGGTGCTGGTTATGTTAAAATCGGGAGTACCCCACTCTAATTTGTTCCCGATTTTCATGTAACCAGCAGTAGGCTAGCAGCACTAGGGTTAATAGTGCTCGGACGGGGGGACCCCACACATTTTATTTTTTTGAACATTTATCTATTTAGACACTTTTGACAGCCGCCAGACCTCCGACTGTATAGGCAGGGCAGTGTAACTGTGATGTGTTTACTATTCATGCAGCTAGGAAACACAGGAGAGTTTGCTAAGCATGGGAAAGATAACTAAACAGGGGAGTGTTTGAAATCTCAGCAAATCTCTAGAGATGACCAGCGATTTTGAAGATCGGAGTGAAAATTATCACCCGTGATTTGCAGCGATTTTTAATCAATGGAAAAATCCATTTACCCCCTAGTGTTTAATCACTGCATTTCACTTTATGATTTATGTAGTGTCTGAGTTTCAGTCACACGTGTGTTTAACAGCTTCACATGCGCAGTTTGCAGGTCTAGAAAATAGTTGAGGGAAAAAGCAGAGAGTATTAAAAGCTTCAAAATGCATTCCTTATGTGTCACATTAAGGGCTGGTAAACACACTTTAATGATGATGGTCCAAAAAATAATGTAAAGGAGTTTTAAGTGAGTGCTCATTCGGTACATTGCACTCTATGCTGAAGGTGGGCTTTGTACCTTCTGTTAAAAGTGAGGGTAAAAAGTATAATCAATTTTGCCACTAAGAAAGAAATTCAAAGCTCTGATCCAAAAGAGTATTGTATACTGTGATACTTGAATTATATGAAGGCATTGGAGAAGGGAAAGTCATATCCATAAAATGTCTAAGAAAGGGATATAATGAATTTTTCAATTAGAAAAAATCGACTGAATTTGATTATGGAAATATTTGGTACTCTACAAAGCTGAAGGACTATGGACTGGAATGGAAAACATAACTGGAAGACTCTGAGCTGCTTTTCCTGTTGCATTGCCTCCATTATAACTCTTTATCAACATAGACACTATAGTTATTTGGTATTTTCATAGTTAACTAAGCTGCCCATAGTGAATGATTTTATCGATACAAGTACTAATTTAAACAAATCAAGATTATTCTTACTGATTGTTTCTCTCCAATTATAATTGTTATTGTTGAATTAAAAATGTCTTTGATGGACATAAAAATGCAGTAAAAATTGTGTTTATTTAGAAATTTATATATGGTTACATATTTGCCAAATTTGAAAATCGAAAATTGAATCTTTTAGCAATGCAACTAATATGAGCAAGTTTGTAGCCAATTAGATTCATCTCAAAAAATTAAATATCCTATCAAAACAGAGATGTTACATATCATTTGAGAAAGAGAGGCCAATCTTTTAAAACATGGCCGGAGCTTTGTGACATCATCAGAATTCGCTATGCCATCCTCATTCGTTATAATTTGTGGAGGATTACAACCTTTTACTTGAAAGCACAATCAGAGGCAACAGTGTTGCTAAGACCTGTTTACAGCAGTGTTCTTTGATTATATATTATCTTTAACACTGTATCCCAATTTGGCATTGACTATTAGCTGCTACTCTAACATACTGAAATATATCCAGATCAAAAATTGGTTCTCCCTATTGTTACAACTAACTGCGACACTATTGGTTGACTAACTTTAATCTATCATATGACATCAATTCCGTTTTGGACTCTGTAACAGTAACAGAGAGGCTCTTTTGTTGGAGTAATGAGGTTCCTTACTGTCAGCGGAATAAAGGAAAACAGCTTCATATCAGTAGCAAACTTCACTATAACTTTCTTCAGCATAATAAACTGGGATGATTAAAAGGAATCAGCAGACCTATGACTCAGGAACTGACTGTACACTCTGTCAGTCTCTCAGAGGGAACCTTACTTTCTTTTCCTGTCCAGTCCCATTAAGGAACTCTGAATAGTAGCGTGGAGTCTCCAATGAACACTGCCCAGATCACAGAAGAAGTATTTGCAAAATCTGTGAAGAACTGACAAGTCTGAAGCTGTCTATATGGCTGCTAGTAAAACTAGGAAGGGAACCACATGCCAGTGGAGCAGGATTATTTTTGCTACTCAAAGCTCAAATAACAACATAAATATAATATATAATATATAACATAGATGATCATGATGATGCTACTAATGTCCACTATAGTCAATTATTTGTGACCATTTCTTGAGGTAAGTCTTTTTTTTTTTGACTCATTACATATGATTAAAAAAAAATATTTGACTCATTTTTTGACTGAATTATATAGGTATTTATAATTTGTTTTATTAACTTGGAATAACTTCCATTTCTTTATGTCTTTTAACTGATTTTGAAACCACAAACCAGGTGGATGACTGTTGAAGTGGCTATTTAGTATCCATGTAAATAAAGATATTTTATACATTCATCTCTGCGTGGTGACTTGGTACCAAGATATTAATATATTTCTTTTTATACTATGTTTTTATAATTTGTGTTGTAGAGTGACAAATAAATGCGGTGGCATAAATTCAGTAATTATAGTAACCCTAAGCTTCTTGCTGGTGATACATAGTATTATTTCACATATCACTAGCTATAATAGATAGTGGGGATATATTTGTTTTAGTACTTGTACAAATAATATGTGTTTTGTAGATTCAGCACAATAATGTCCTAATTATCTATTTAAAAATTGAAGACCTATTCAAGGCTTACATTTCAAAGACAAATGAACTTAGTTAATAAGTTCCACTCCTCATATGATCATAGATCAACCTAGGCAGTGGGTCTTGAGTGTATGCAGACACACAGAAGAAAAAGTAAATAAGATGTTCTTCCCACATTTCTGCTAATTAAAATGTACTATTTAGGCCCAATTATCCTTTAGTACTTCCACCAGAACCACTAGCAAACATCTATTTTAAACTTTTACCAACCAAAGACCACCAAACATTTCTTGTGAAACTCTATGAATAGACACTAAAAAAAACAGGTATTATGTAACATCTATAAATAGTTGAATAATGAGACATCTATAAATAGTTATGTATTGTATTTCCTAAAAAAATGTGGACATGAAGAACACATTTAACCGAATAGTTACTGTTGCTTGTAATGGAAAAAAAAACAGTAATATAATCTAATAAGAGCAGCACCAAAGTTAAAATCAAAGCACATACATTCTGCATTCAACAGATTATTTCCAAGTTACGGTGACCAGCTCTTTACAATTTAATATATGTCAGGGCTTCATACCCTTAACAGCAGTGGTTGTAGTGCCTGTGTATACAGTGATATGCCAAACTGCCACTTCTCCTACTGCCTTCATTGTAAACTACCAAATTCTAGTCACGTTTCCATTACATTTTTCATACCGTCACTTCTCAGTGTATATACTGCCACTTCAATATTTCACTTCAACCACTGCTTAACGCTGAAAATAAAACTTTTGCATTGTACTGGAAACACTGTGACACAAAGAAAATTACATTGTATTGGGAATAGAATTCTAAGACCAATACAATTATATTATCCTACAAAAAACATTAAATCCAGAGATTCTCAAAACTTCCTCAAGTAACCAGAACAAGCAATTAATTGAAAGGAATCTCACATCAAACGCAAACTTTGCTTTAATTAAGCTTGTGGATAGAACTTGTGTATAGATGTGCATTTCTTTTTTCTGCATATGGGAAACCTTGTATATTTGTTCTAAAGTAGATCAGTAATCCACAGCAAAACCACACTGATATTTTTACAGACATCAAGCAAGACTTTATGTGCTTAACTGTGTACTAATGCATCAGAGAGCTTGAGTAATTATTTTATTTTGTTTATCCTTCACAGAAATACAAACAGCATTAAGGTGTAATGTCAGCAGCGGGGGGCTATTATCTTTTTATGGTTAAACACCCCCAGTCATTGATCAATAGATACATATTAATTAAGGATGAGCGGACTCGGATTCCTGGAATCCGAGCCCCCCCGAACAATGCGGATCCGAGTCAGATCCGAGCACTGTCCGGGTATTCCCGCCAATTCCGAAACTTAAAACGAGGCTCTGAGTCATAATCCCGCTGTCGGATCTCGCGATACTCGTAACCTTTAAATTCCCCGCTTGCTGCCGCCATCTTCACTCGGGCATTGATCAGGGAAGAGGGAGGGTGTGTTAGGTGGTCCTCTGTCCTGTGATTTCTCATGCTGTGCTGTGCTGTGCTCTGTCCTGCTGAGTCCAGTGGTGCTTTTGTCCTGTGCTCTGTCCTGCTGAGTCCAGTGGTGCTTTGGCCAGTGCTCTGTCCTGCTGAGTCCAGTGGTGGATCATTCCAGTGCTCTGTCCTTGCTGAGTCCAGCGGTGCTTTTGTCCTGTGCATTGTTCTGCTAAGTGCATATTTATTTTAAAAGTATTAAAAATTCTTCCATAAAAAGAAAAAAAAAAAAAAAAAATTCTACAAAAATTATTTTAAAAAAATATAAAAAAAAAAATCAAGAAAGTCATTGCTGAGTCCAGTGGTGCATCAGTCCAGTGCTCTGTCCTTGCTGAGTCCAGTGGTGCATCAGTCCAGTGCTCTGTCCTTGCTGAGTCCAGTGGTGCATCAGTCCAGTGCTCTGTCCTTGCTGAGTCCAGTGGTGCATCAGTCCAGTGCTCTGTCCTTGCTGAGTCCAGCGGTGCTTTTGTCCTGTGCTTTGTTCTGCTAAGTGCATATTTATTTCAAAAGTATTAAAAATTCTTCCATAAAAAGAAAAAAAAAAGAAAAATTCTACAAAAATCCTTTAAAAAAAATATAAAAAAAAAATCAAAAAATTCCTTGCTGAGTCCAGTGGTGCATCAGTCCAGTGCTCTGTCCTTGCTGAGTCCAGTGGTGCATCAGTCCAGTGCTCTGTCCTTGCTGAGTCCAGTGGTGCATCAGTCCAGTGCTCTGTCCTTGCTGAGTCCAGTGGTGCATCAGTCCAGTGCTCTGTCCTTGCTGAGTCCAGCGGTGCTTTTGTCCTGTGCTTTGTTCTGCTAAGTGCATATTTATTTCAAAAGTATTAAAAATTCTTCCATGAAAAGAAAAAAAAAAGAAAAATTCTACAAAAATCCTTTAAAAAAAATATAAAAAAAAAAATCAAAAAAGTCCTTGCTGAGTCCAGTGGTGCATCAGTCCAGTGCTCTGTCCTTGCTGAGTCCAGTGGTGCATCAGTACAGTGCTCTGTCCTTGCTGAGTCCAGTGGTGCATCAGTCCAGAAACTGAGGGAAATAATCTCTCAGTGGCTTAACCCACTTAGACTCTCCTGGGGATTTGTGGTGTCAGACAACGCCAGTAACATTGTGCGGGCATTACATATGTGCAATTTCCTTTGTGGCTCCATTATCCCAATTAAAAGGATTTTTACCTGTTGGTGTAATGATGTTATAAACACTACACTTGAAAGCTTGAGCCTTTAAATGAAAAAGTCACTCTTCATTGCACGAAGATTTGCAACAGGGACAGTTTTTTTGTTCACAAAGTCAACAAATAACACTTCGACGCTGTCTGTCTTTGACATACTTGATGGGATCTCAATGATGAATGCTCTGTACCATGGTCGTCAAAAACAAGAGGTAGTGACGCGCTCGAACTACACCCTCTATATGCTGCAGAGGATGTAGGAGCAGCCATATGTGCAGTGGAATTCAGACCAGTTGAGGGTTTTATATTGTGGCCCCGGTACCAAATTGGGTACCGGGGCCACTCCACTACGCAGTCCACATAGATGCGTATCAGATATTAAACTACATTCACTGTTGCTGCTGTACCCAAAAATAGGTACTGCAATTCCAAACTACGTTCACTGTTGCTGCTGTACCAAAAAATAGGTACTGCAATTCCAAACTACGTTCACTGTTGCTGCTGTACCAAAAAATAGGTACTGCTATTTCAAAATACGTTCACTGTTGCTGCTGTACCAAAGAATCAAATATTGAACCTAAAATCATTATTGTGAGGTGTGAGGTGTTCCGAATAGACTGGAAATTAGTGGAAATGATTGTTATTGAATGTTATTGAGGTTAATAATAGCATAGGAGTGAAAAATAAACAAAAAAAAACTTGATTTTAACCCTTTTTATGCTTTTTTAAAAATACATCAGAACCCAAAACCCTGAATCAGAACCAAAACCTTTCGTCAGGTGTTTTGGCAAAACAAATCAGAACCCAAAACCTCAAGCTAATCAGAACCCACAATCCAAAACACTAAAAGTGGCTGGTGCACACCCTTAATATTAATCAGATCCATCATTATACTTGTAGATATATATTCCTTTATCTAAATGTCATCAGTATGAGATCTGGATTCTGGAGCTATTTATTGGACAGTTTTGTCATTTTTAATCAGACGGTTTAGATGTCACTACATATATATATATATATATATATATATATATATATATATATATATATATATATATATATATGTCTAAAATTACAGAGATCACAATAAAATACAATCCAGATAATTCAGACTTTGATCAGGAATGCAGACAACCAACACACACATTTGTTATGTGGATCAGGAAATCAGGAACAGGAGCACAGAGAAGCAAGTGTGTGAAAACTATAACCGGCAATGGTTCAGTGAAACTGACAGGTATTTAAAGCAGTAGTAGCCAATCAGGGTGGGTGTCAGATTGAGTTGCAGGTGGATAGAGTTCATGTGATCAAACCCAGGAGGACAACAACACTGCAGCAGCCAAAATGAAAACAGCAATTACCTGCTGTTCCCAACAACTCATAGATCTGGATAAAATGTTGATTGTAATTGGCCATCTTTTTGGGATAGTGCACACTGTGATTTGTGGGCAGCTACATTTAAAACAGCCTAATTCAAAATTAAAATAAGTCTCCATATACTTAAATAAAGTAAATAATTCCTTAAGTAAAAAAAAATATAACCCTCTACAGGGTAGAATATGTTTTCATATATTCATACACAGTTTTGTGTAAACTTGTCATTTTCAAGATAGTAATAAAGTATCCTGTGAGTCATGTAAATTGCATGCAGCAACCCTTTATTGCTTGTGCTTTGTTACATGCTTTTTGTTACAAATCTAAAAAGAGTTAAAGCAAAATTAAATATGCGCACATACACACTCTGCATTCTACAGATTATTTTCTGGTTTGCGTGACCTGCTGCAAACAATTAGACATATTTCATGGCTGTATATTGTTCCACAATAGAAATACAACTTTTGCATTGTATTAGAAATACTAGTTACACATTTTTTGTGAATGTGCAAAAGTTGTGATGTCACGTACCATATTGTTGTGTAAATGCACTTGAGCTTTCACCGTAAAGCTCATAGATTTGCAGGCCAAGATGTTGCAAGAGTGCAAATTTTGCTTTGTCTGATGGGAACAGTTGGGAAGATCAGAGTTGCTGTGTGTGTATTAAACACATGGCGTGCATTATTTTGCATCCAAATTCAAAAATGACTTAAAAGTTAAATATATGGTAGGGTGGACTATGAAATGAAGTTTTTATGTAGTTTCCAACATTTGACACATTGTATCTGCAGCATAACACAATCTGAGTCTGTGATACATTTTGATACAATAACATTTATAATGATACATATGAATACCTTTCTCAATGCCATTTCAGGCAGTACAGTTCTCTAGTAGTAACCTAATTAACTCTCAGATTGCCTGTTGATCTAGTTAATTAACTTAGGCTGCTAGCTAGCTATGTTGACAGTCATTCAGACATTGTTCTGATTACAAACCAGATCTAAGCCACACCTCATAACAATGGACATTTCAGACAAATTGTAATTACCTTAGCAATATGGCAATATTCTTTATATTTCCAATACATACAATATTGCAGGTGATGGACAAAATGAACCTAATAACATGAAATAACAGTACACATAACACATCGATGCTCGGTGTATATACTTAGACTGGGCCAAGGATTAAAAAGTACATTAAACTTTGAGAAACAGGTGATGAATAGAAAGTCCTCAGTCCAGAGGAACCCCATTTTGTAACGGAGATTTATTAATGGGAAAATATAATCATATATTAATTTGTTAGTGATTTATATGACACATTAATATTCACCTAACTTACTAAAAGGCAAATTAAAAAAAAGAAATTACAGAAAACATCAATGTCTTCATTTTGGAGTACAGAGTAGAGGAAATCTAGCAAAGATGATTTTATAAATTGCCAAGAAGATGCTTTGCAATTTCAAATGAATAGGAAAATGCTCCATTAAATAAATAAATAATTAAAATAAAGATCGAACTTGTGGAACTGCAAGCTTCGGTATGCATAATTAATTACGCAATAGTATTACATTATTTTGCCACTAATGTCACTTTTTTCAATGGTCCATCATGTAAACATTGCTTGTTATTGGCTGAGCTTTTCCTAGTACTTTCTATGGGCGATACTTTCTGAATCCATTGAAAAATCATTGTCATAGGTACAGTAATTTTGTGCAGAGCAACTTTATCTTGAGAAACTGAACTTGATCTTTTATTTGCCTCATGTAGCCAGTATCAAATGACCTCCTCCACACAATGCAGGGAGGTCACACAGACCCAGCAGCACATTTTAGACTAGAGAGAGAGGAACATGAAGTCTGTACCACGTGGTCTTCCTCCCTCTTCTATAAGAAACAGATGCCTGATTCCTCCTTACTTCATTAAAGCGAGGTAAATCATTTTTAGGCCGGCCGTGTTATAAACAGCTGTGCTGCAAAGTTACTGTCTATATTTGGTTCAACTTACACAAGTAAACCATACCTGCCTACTTTTTAAATCTGTACTCCAGGAGATCGGAGTACAGATCATCTGACAGAGAGTAGGAGGGGGCGTGACAATGTCATTATAGCCCCGCCCCTACCGTAAAATATAGAAGTTCAAAGTATTGAATAACGGGGGGTAGGGCTAAATGGCGCAATTAAACCCTACCCCTGCTATTCAATGCCATGAATTTCGGCATGATAGAGGGGCCGGGAGATTTGCCTACTGTTCCAGGAGTCTGGGGGGACTCCCTGAAATTCGGGAGCCTCACGGACATTCCGGGAGAGTAGGCAAATATGAAATATACAGACATTTTCTGTCATAAAGCACATTAAAAACAACACTGTGTCAGCATATACATAAAGGAGAATTTTGTGCACAATATAGCTATATTGGGGTTATCTATAGTAGAGATGCAGGTCTTTTGCTGGCTATAGCAGTGTGCTGTGGGAATTTTCTGTGTGTTTTTAGGATAACCCCACCCTTTCAAGCACCTGCTATGAGCCTATAAATTGATTGAGCAACTTCCACTTCTGGATTTAAACTATTTACAATGAAAGATGATCACCTAACTAAAGCAATGTTATTTTATCAAACAAATGTTAAGGAACTGGCTGTGTCAGCTAACTATGAGGACTGTTATCATCAATGATACACTAATGACACCCTGCAAAGTTCACTGAAGTATTTTTAACATGTACTTTATAATGTATTAGAGATTCTTTAAATGTTTCATCTCTAGTCTCTACATGAGCTTAGCAACATGACTTCTCAGTTTAAGCAACAACTTAAAGTAGTTTATGTTAGAACTAATGGCTCTGAGACAAATTGTGATTCTCAATTTCCTCTTAGGCAATTTATCCTTTATTTCACTCATTTCAAATTTCTATGTACTGAGCTAAACATCTAGGCCTTTTTTTTTACGTATGCACAGCAGACCTTGATCAGATCCCACTACTGCCCTGGCAGATATCTGTCCACTAGATTATAATAATTTCATCTTCTGAATTGCGATCTGTGACACCTGATGCTATAGAATTACCATTTTTACTTATTTTTAGTAATTTTTACTTAATCAGTAGATGTTCCATGGATGAGTGCCCATTGCTGCCTAATTTTAGATAGATAAATATATATACTGTATGCATATACACTGTGTGTATATATATATACAAGTTAACCCGTGCATGATACTCATGCATTCTAGTCAAATCAAGCTACTTAAGGTGTTAAAAATGTTCTTGTCATGCATTTTGGCCTAGCCCAGGCCTCCTCAGGGGAAGAGCGTTACTTCCCGACGCAAGCGCCCTTTTTTAACGTGGTTTTGTCCACATGTCACCACCTCATCATTTTTCTCCATCACCTCATCCTTCATCTTCATGACCACATCCTTCATCAAGCTACTTAAGGTGTTAAAAACTCCCCACTGTCACCCCCGGCAACCACCAACCACTCCCAACTGTCACTTCTCCTTCAAGACATATATAGGACAATGTGTATAACTCTGCCCAGCAGGTGGCGCTGCAGCTTGGTTTTTTTTCCCCCACACACGCCACTAGGCATTTATATAGTAGATATATATATATATATATATATATATAATGAAAGACAAAAAGGGGACAGGAAAGTGAAATAATTTTATTGTACACACTTTATGACAGAATAAAAAAATTGTACATATATGAAATTGTAAAACTGAGTGATAGAGTTTTGCAGTGCACCAGCATGACCAACTCCCATTAAAATAGTCTACAATTTTTTACTAGACACTTCTACAACTGGTACAATGTTCAAATATTTGACCAGCTACATGTTATCACTCTATAAATTCTCACTGTGCACTTATTAATTCTCCAGACTTCAATACATAACTATTGTCATCCAATGCTACTAATGAAAAGGTGAACAATATGGAACCAATCATTGTAATTAATACAAGGGCCAAAATGCTAAGTGTACAGTATAATGGTAAAAGGATGAATTGACACTTGTATGCAAATATCGTATTGCAGTTTAGGATAAGGTTTTTACTACCTTTAGTTGATTAATTAGACAGTACATTGTTCATAGTCATAATAATTAAATACATATACAAATTATATTATAATATCTGTTGCCATGATAGTTTTTGTAGGCATGCAGCTTTTACAAGGTTGTAAAAGCCTTTTACAATATGAAGTCCCCAGGAAAGAGTTTTTTCAACCCATGCCTTTTAAGTAGTTTGGTTTTGCATGTTTATAGATTAAGTTCTATAGTTCTATATTAAGATAATTAAGCAGTTAGATGAAAGGAAGTAGTGTGATCTGGACTCACAATCTTCAGTGAATAGTGTTCACCTATCCATACACGGTAGTGGTTTGTAGGGGTTAGTGATCAGAGTGAAAATGGGAAGTAAAAATTTGCATGCCCCTGTATAACAGTGTTAAATGTTTAACTAACTTAAAAAGTATACTAAAATTATAGTTTTACAGGTAGGTTATCACCCTTGCTAATCTGAAATTGGGCAATGCAAGTCACAGGTTATGTGTAATGGAATTCATGAAATATGGTATTAATAAACATTTGAGAAAATGCATTGAGTCACTAATCAATAAGACAAAAGTTGAAATGAGATCAGTCAAAATCCAACAACATCACCATCAGTCATTCAGAACTCTGGTTTCATTTCCACACTAACTTAGTGCCCCGACTGAATGATATTGTTATCATTAGATCAACTTTCATTCAATTGCCAGATCATTAGAATCTTTACATTTTCCAGTCATATAATATTTCTCAATGCAGCTATCTACTTCATATAGATTGAAGCAAGCTGTTAGATTTTGTGGGATGAATTATTATTCAACCTAGAAGCTCAGATGTATTTTTGGTGCCTAAAAATCATGAAGTGTTTTGCCCACGGTCACAAAGATCTTTTACTAAAAGGTTGTGTTGTAATTAACTTTAACTGCAGTACCTTCCATAACACACTGGTGTGCTATCTTAAAAATAGTGCTTTCATATCCGCAATGGATCAGTGCATTGTGACCCAGCTTTTGATCTATCTGTGCAGTGAAGGGAGATTCTGTCCTTGTCTAACAAGAGCTGAATTTGATTAGTAGTATTTCATCTATCCATCTTCACCTCCAGCATCTTGCAAGTTGATCTAGTTAAAATTAACAAGCTGGAGTATTGCAAGACATAAACATGTTTTGGAAACAAAAGAGATTATTAAAAAAAAAAAAGTTAAAAGGAAACAGATACTGTATTATATTTCTTAATCAGAAAACATTTTATTTCCACAGTTATTGACCTGAAACATTAAACAGTCAAAAAGGCAAATAAACAGCATAAAATAAACTGTATTCTGTTATTTGTTTCTAACTAAAATGGTAATTGTTACATTTTCACTTTTTGCTTTGATGCTAGTACAGTATTTCCCTATACGATATGGAGCGAGTATTTTAAATACAGAACAAAACTCTCTAGAGATAGTATTATTTTATAGTATTTTTTTTATATCACGGTATATAGAATGTTCTTCAGGGAATCTTGATCGTGTTTTTAAATTCTATGGCACAATATAAGGAAGTTTACTATTGGTATTCATGCACCTCTCACATTAAATAAATTAGTACTATCATTTTTATGTTTAAATATTACAGCACTTGCTTCAAAATGATAAATTAGGAAATCAATTTGGCACAATCATTTTAAGACATGTAATGCAAATTAAATAAAAAATATTGTCAGACAACAGTCACAATACTATAAACACATGTTTCAGCACAGTAAGTAATGGAAATGTATCTAAGAAAAATAAACTGTAAATACTCTCTCAAAAGATCTACTTACTATGTAAACTGTATTGGAGAAGGTAGCCATTCTCCTTGACCTATGATCTCAAACGTGAATTTCTTATGTTTAAGGGATTTTTAAATAAGATATCAGTGATATTTCTTAAGTGGTCAGTGATCAGATAAGGTGTAGCCATACAGCTAGAAAGACAAATAAACACACACACATACAGACACACACATGTGGGGTGTAGTATATGCTCTGAGTTTCTAAAAAAAAATCATCATCTATATATATGGTTTTAGTCACATAGACATTTTAGCACTGCGCAAGCGTGAATCACGAAGTCCAACATCAGCAAATATTACAAGAACAAGGAAAGATTTACATGTCTTGTGAAACAGGACATAACTGTTACAAATCATAGTGGCAATTCTTGCATGTCCCTGAAACTTGCTAAGAAACTAAAGCCTATTGTGACCTATAAAGTTGTGGACCTAACCAATATTCTTTTGAACAATCTTAAATCCAGTTAACTCTTTCAAGATCAATTATTTTGAAAACAGTGCAGGTAATGGAGCCACAAACATAACCAATATTGCTCTTTTAATGTGTTCAAGCAAAATGTATTCCTTCTTTACACCCTTAGTGCAATGAATTTGCCAATAAATATATAATATACAGAATGATTGATTGTTTTGGATACTCTATGGTATTTAAATCATAGGAAATTCTATGGACCTGTGCTTTTTTCAACCTTACAAACTATCTAACTATATAAATCCTCCTCAACAATGGTATATAATACACTATAGGAAATTCAGCCATTATTTCATTATCCAAATTAACCAATATGCTGCCAAGTAGAACAGTTAATAGTTTCCAGCAAGATATTTTAGTGTATTAGTTGGAGTTGGTACATATTTTTTCTGTAATGTGTTAATGCAAACAGTGAATTTCTATTTATATTAACTTGACAGAAGAGAGCTATTACTCAAAACACAAGAATTTTGATAGTTTAACTTTAGATTTAATTTTTATTTAAAATCAATGGCCTACTTTAAGCTTAGCAAATTAAAATGATAAAACGATAGTGCTTAATGTCATTTAGGCAGAGCACAGATTTGACTCTAAGGGCTAGATTTACTAAGCTGCGGGTTTGAAAAAGTGGGGATGATGCCTATAGCAACCAATCAGATTCTAGCTGTCATTTTGTAGAAAGTACTATATAAATGAAAGCTAGAATCTGATTGGTTGCTATAGGCAACATCCCCACTTTTTCAAACCCGCAGCTTAGTAAATCTAGCCCTAAGGCTTCTGTCTTTAGCCCACATGTGGAACAAAGCAGCTCGGTGCCGAAAACGGTTTCTTATACAGATAACAACTTGTATCTTCTTCTCCCACATGTGCTAACACATCAAGGAGCTGCTGCCATTAAACTGTTAAATACTGGACTCTTTTCTTAGGATCTTTTCAAAAACCCTAAACTTGGAAATATCCTATAACCCTTTGACAACACATCTTGGCTTGCTTTTGAAGGATTGGGGGTTGAAAGAAAGCAATTGAAGGAGAATTATATGAAAGGGTGACTGGTAAATAAACCAAACAAATTAGTTCTCCTTTCAATAACTCTAGTAACAGCTCAACAAATTATCTTTCTCTGACATTCTACCAATGTAACAAAAGACTTGATTATGACCTGGCCCAACGACTTCTCCGGACACACCTAGCTCAGTAGGGCATGATTGGACAGAAGTACAACACTCATGTATGACTCTAACCTGCTGCTTCTGTCTAGCAACTGGCTAAACACTGAAGGTGCAAGGGGAGAGCTGCTGGCTACCGTTACTAGGCAACTGGCTTGACAAACAGTGGATTCCGCCACTGATTTTCACACTAGCATAGATATCACACATTACTGCACAGCAAATACATCACATTATATCTTTGTCCTTTTGTTTTCTTATTTGCAAACAAGCAGAAATTCTCAAAAACTGGATTTTTTAAGTGTTTAAAGCTACTGTGTGATGAGCTTCATCAATCTCCGTTTTGAGTATTATTTTATTTCTTCATCCTCTATCAACCATAAAAAAAAATCATGTTTTTGGTTGCTTTTGCCTACTTTATTGAGATCCATTCTTCAAATGGCCAACTACCACATATCATTTTGAGCATGTATGACTTAATAAACTTTTCAGCTAATGACATTGCAGCATTTTCAGTCAACTGAAGTACTGCAATCTGAGGCAGCGAAGACAACAGTGCAAAAATCCTCTGCAAAGCAAATGTAAACAACTTTAAAATAATAATAATAATAATTATATGATCAGTGAATATTAATGAGAATCACAGCCTTAAAGACTAAAATTTGAAGGTGTAGATCAGAGAGCTGTCCTTCGATCTGTCAAGTAGAGTAAAAAAGATGGTTATACTGTTTGGCGTACCTTATATCATTTATTTATATAGCGCCACTGATTCCGCAGCGCTGTACAGATGTACAGCGCTGCGGAATCAGTGGCGCTATATAAATAAATGATGATGATGATATAGGTACCTGCCATTACTAAAATTAAATATTATTCATATTTACAGTTGTCACTGTTAGTTACTTTAGTGTATTCAACTATTTTAGCCTTTTACAAAGAGCATGCAATATTAAGTTTAACATTTTAACTAATCATAGTTAATGCAGCAACAAATCATTATGTAAGCAAACACTATGCAAAATACATTTATGATAAACTGAAAAAGTTATCTTAGAGCTAAAAAGCTATTCCCATCAAGAAAACTACTAGTTGAGCTAATATTGACTAGTATTTGATTACAAAGTTGAAAATCTTCTCACATTATATAATCCTCATTGTGTGTCTGTCAGAGCAAAACAACTTAGTCGAAGACAGTTGTTGACTAGACTTCATTGTTCATTGCAATCGTGTGAACTTCAGATCAATATTGTGTGGCAGACGTGACAGTGCAAGCGACAAAAAGTGGGTGGGAGAACATAACAACATCTAGAGAGAGCACTCATAAAACACAACAAGCACAACAAGCAAGCGCAAAATACTGTCAAAAATAAATTTATGATTCTCTGTAAACAAATGTTAAATTTGTTCTATGAGAACATTATTAAATAATATAGTGTGTGTCAGTGGCAGAACAAAACACCATTGTTGAAGACTGCTATTGTTGTTATTTTAATTCAATTCATTTCAAAGGTGTGAAATTGATCAAATCAATATTTTATGGCAGAGCAGGCGTCAAGTGGGTATGAGAACAGAGCAGCAAATAGAGCAATCAACAGAGCAGATGCAAAACAAGCAAGCACACAATAAAAATTATGATATCTTGAAAAGTAATCAAAAAAGCAAACGTTAAACAATATTGTGTAACAGTTAATGGCTTGAAAGGTTACATAATTATGTAGTCCCTCCTTTTCCTGCCTCATTGTGCATTCACATGGCGGTAATACAAGAGAATATTCAATTGATTTCACTGCGACACTGCCGTACACATCTTTACTGCTGCTGTTATCACTCAGTTTATTGAACAGGAGCCTCTCAATACTTGTATTGACAGAAGTACTATGTCCACTGGTGAATAAGCACTGTAAAAAGTGTCAGATAGTGCCCTCCAAAAATATTTGGTGATCCCAAAACAACAGCTCCTTCAAGCATTAAGGGGAAATATAATCATAAAAACAATTATTGCAATGCATTTCCTAAAACTAAAAGAAATAAGAAAAAAGAAAATGGACAACATTGCCTGCACCACCCTTGATGGCAAGGAAAGGCCAAGAACATGGCCAGTTTTTACTAGTAATAGCCCTGCTGTTTATACTGGATTGCCCAACACAGAAAGAAAAGCTCACAAAGGTTATGCATCTTGCAAATCTTTGCATCTTGTAATGTAAGCAAGCAAGATATGTATCTCCAAAAACAATCATATGAAGGAATTAAATGGAAAAACACCAAGGCTGCAGAAGAACAAATTATGCCTTCATTAAGTTATGACTAGAGTTTAAGGGTGTTCATGAGTTCTGCATCTGATATATCTGAGTCTGACATGCAGAGCAGCTTACACCCCATTTTCCAATATCTCAACCATTTGGAACGGAGAGGATGGCTAACAATGAGGACTATTTAAAAATTGAGGAAGCTTCTTTGGAAATTCATATGCCAGAGCTTGAGAAGAAGGATGTAGGTGATGATAATGAGGATTCAGGAGGTGAACTTAAGTATGTTTACGAGGTTGATATTGATGTTGTCAGACAGGCAGGTACTACTACTTTTACTATATTCCCTAGATAAGCACATTGACATGCTTGGCCAAAATACAAAGAGATATACTTCTTGTGTATGGAAATATTTCTACCCCAACCCACACAATATATGTCAATGTATCTGTAGTCTTTGTCAAACCAAAGTAAGTAGAGGTACAAATCCAGACCATGTAGGCACCACCTACCTATTATGTTATTTGCAGTAAGTTCATACCAGGAGATACAAGCAGAAAAAACATATACAGTAAAAGTAAGTTGAATATTAGCTACCAGCAGCATTTATAGGTACCTGTTGTTTTCACTGGCAACGCCATTCTTATCCTCATTATTCTTATCAAGTCCTGCATCAAAGCTTCAATTGAAAATAGACTCATCTAAGGCTAGTACATAGTACAGAAATTTTCTCCCGATGTGTTATCTATAACATTTTTACCAACGAATGATTAAAAGAAAAAAGTCCCGCTAAGCATGTCGATTCATGTGTACACACTATACATGTTTTACAAGATTTACCTTCAGATCTGTTCTCTTCATGTGTCATAACCTTTGGCTAAAAATATCATGGCTCTGTAAACTCTATGGAGATCCTGATTATGAGTGTGCACACACTGCAGAATTGGAACTACATAGTTCCATCCCTGAGCGAAATTTTCAAGTCAGTTTGAAAATCTCGATCAACAAGTTTATGTGCATGGAAAAGATAATTGTTCATTCCAGGGTACACAATACTGTGCTTTCGGGACAATCTGTTGTTTATCATGTGATTGGACCATTAATCTGGTGAAAATACCGTAGTGTGTACCTAGCCTAAGTCAGTCTTGTCTTATCAAGAGGAATCCTTGATTGCTAGGTCTACTTTTGCTGAAAATAAACCTTTGTTAAAGAGGGGAACATCTACAAAGGATATGCATGTTACTAATTGTAAATAATAATTGACAATGAAGCAATACGCTACAAACAAGCAGGGCCCTTATATCTTGGAACACTAAACAGGTCACAAGACCTAAATATAGAGGAAATAGAGGAAGTGTAGGCATATCAAAGAGAAAAGAACAAGAGATAATATTAACATTTGTCTTAAATTCATCTTTGAAAGAGCACTCTCCAGAACAAAATTCCTATTGGTCAAAGGATTAGAATTTGCTCCTCATCTCCGCCTAATTTATTTGATTTATTTATTGAATTAAATAGATATATCAGAACTCTCTGTAGGAAACTTCTTTTTTGTGTCCAAATCTGATGCAACAGAAAACTGACTCATCTTCCCTAACTCCCTTGGATGGGGGAGATGAAGCTTCTCTTAAAGTGCTTGAAGAACTATTAGAAGAAAATGTAAAAGGAGGTGGAATAGATGAAAGTGTATCTTTACTTTTTGATATTAATATGTTTACACAATCGGAGATTGAGTCTGGGTATTCAAAATTTCAATTTGCCTTTTTCCCCATACAACATAGGAGTTCCTCTATAGATCATTTTCATAAATTGGCCTTGAAGGACTTTCAAACTTTATGCAAAAAAGTAAGAGGTCGGACTGTTTGGACACAAACCCCCCCCCCCATCCTCCGTGAAACTAAAGCAAGAAAGGAACTCACCTCGGATTCTTCGATTATCATCAAGCTAGCAATTACAGCAAGCACAGACTCAAGTACATACATTTTAATGAGCAGACAGCAGAGGATTCAGCATGAAACATCACAACATCTTGATTGCATTGGACCTACATGGCTTATATGGCCTTTTCATAAATCTAGCATGTAGCCCTCAGTGCAGCCATGCATCATTTGCACTTCTTATGTCATATCTTAAATTAGTGATAGGCAACCTGCTACACTTCAAGGGCTGCATGGAACACGCCCATGACTTTCAAAAGGGCTGCACATTACCATTAATTTCAGTAATATGTAAAAAAATACGTTTAATCAAAGAGAGAGACATATATCTGTAATAACATATCAGCATGCAATTAATGTAAGATAAACATGACACCGCCATCACTACATTACAAGCTATCACAAACAAATCTATCATCAAGGGTGATGAGAGAGGGGGTTACGAAGTATCGAGGCCCTAACCATACTTGGGGGCCCTGGCCTCCACTGGAAGCAAGCAGCCATGTATGTTTTTATTATTATTAGCTGCTATCAGTCCCTGAAGAGTGTGTGACATCACACTGTCTGACAGTCTGCAGAGCAAGCTGAAGAACTCTAAATCTTGGAACATTTGGTAATCTCACGAGATTTAGAGCTTCCCTGCTCACTTTTCCACTCTGATTGATGTCATCAGCACAAGCATAGCATTGGTAGGTACAGTGGGTCTGGGGTTTCCTAGAATGTCTGGATGAGTGTTATACTGTGTTTGGAGGGTGTCATAATATGTCTGGGAAGGCGGTGTCATAATGTGTTTGGGGAAGTGGCGTGATGTGTCTGAAGGGGTTGCGTGGTGTGTCTGGAGTGGTGACATGATATGTCTGTGGGGGTGGCGTGATGTGTCTGGAAGGGTGGCGCTATGTGGCTGGGGGGTGGTGTGATGAGCCTGGGGGTGCATGATGTGGCGTGATGTGGCTGGGGGACGGCATTCTGTGACAAGCTGTTGGGGGATGACATGCTGTGGCTGGGAGGTGGGGTGATGTGGCTGAAAGTCAGCTTCATCTGGTGTGATGTGGCTGGAGGTGGCTTGTTATGGCTGGGGTTTGGCGTGATGTGGCTGGGGGCGCTGGAGTGATTTGACAGTGGGGTGGCATGATGTGAATAGGTGGTGGCATGATGTGGCTGGGGGATGGCGTGCTGTGACAAGCTGTTGGGGGATGGCATGCTGTGGCTGGGAGGTGGAGTGATGTGGCTGAAAGTCAGCTTCATCTGGTGTGATGTGGCTGGAGGTGGCTTGTTGTGGCTGGGGTTTGGCGTGATGTGGCTGGGGGCGCTGGAGTGATTTGACAGTGGGGTGGCGTGATGTGAATAGGTGGTGGCATGATGTGGCCGGGGGGTGGTGTGATCTGGCTGGGGATGGTGTGTAATGTTTTATTATAATGTATGTATTACATACTGCATGATCTGTGTTATGTACTGTATCCTCTTAGTGTGCGGTTTTCTATAATTCATGTACCTATATATTTTTCAAACAGGTTCCAAAATTCTAGGATCTATATAACAATCCAGTGCCAGGTAGCTGAGAGCAACACTGTTTTAATACATAATATGTAATGTCTAACGAGGCACAGCTACAACCAATGATGCCCACACCTACAATATTATGTGGCCATGCTCCCTTCGACAGCACCACTGCTGCATGGCTGATTACAGCCCTTTTCGTGCTCAATTGTGGAGGAGGGCTTACAAACTTGCTGTATTGGAGCCCAAATTTTTCTTGGCGGCCCTGCTGGAGGCTGTTGCCTATCATAGTGTTAGACAGATAACCTCCCAATCACAATTGTAAACTGAACCTGTACCTACCATTTATTAAAATGGAATAAATGAATTGTAATTAAAGGAAAATAACATAAATAGTCTAAAGGTGAACAGGTGGAGGACATATGTGTGATTGAAACGTAATTATTTTGTAGTGGTATAAAGGGATCTTTTTCCACAACTAACAGCAAGCTGACAGGGTGTGTCTGCAGTGAGATCAATCAAACAGAACACCTGCAAATAGCTCCATTTTGTAGGCAAGGTGGGAGTGTCACCAGGTCATCAAGTTAGGACTGTGGGAAGAGTGTAAAGTATTTAAACTTGTCTTTTCATTTGTACAGGGTGACTGATGCCAGATAGTGACCAATATTTAAGGAGTTGGACTCTATCTATTTATCATTAGGATCACAAGAAAGTGTATGGAGCTTTATGTTGTGAATTACTTTGCTATCCTGACAAAGTCAAGTAAAAAGCAAGAAGTTGCTCGTTTGTGCATCACCAGAAGGGTGGTCGTGCCACAATAGCTGCCAATGATTCTTAATTTGTAAGGACAGTCCCAGGTTTTAAAGATGTGTCCCTGGAAATATTCCTATATTTGAGTATTGAACAGTTTGACATAACAATTGTTCTGCATGTTATATTTCTTACCATTAATCCTTATTTCTTTGGCTTTTATGGTAAATTATTTTCTACAACAGCAGTATTTATAATGCAAAAAAGTATATTATTATCAAGTTTACTATTTATGACATGATGGGAAGTCCAAGAGGCCCAAGGTATGGTGAGTTAATATCATACATGATGTGCTTAGATGTACTGGCTAAGAATAGAAAAGTCCATGTTTTAATATGGTGACCGCTAGGAAGTATATCTATCAAGAATATGGACTCTTTTCTCCATATTTGGTTTCGAATGAGTGTTCATGAGAGGTAGGACCAGAGTAGAAATCAGAGCAGAGCAAGAGAGCTCATGTAATTTAATGATCATTTTCTTGTGGTCTGTTGCAATGAACCCTCTCATCCACCGAAATCCTCTGTCACCTTTGAACAGAGCTGCATTATATATTTCAGAAGGCTCTGCTTCAAAAATGGAGCACTGTGGTTTTTTGTGCCTTTGTAGATAAATCCATACAGTACGTGATTATGGAATTCTCAAACCTCACCAATGTAAGCTCCAATTTTACTCTATTTCACTATCATGTTTCCTTACCTAAAGTAAAGAATGCGGCATGGACTTGTATGATAATGATGTTACTAGATAGAAATAGAGAAAAGACATATTGCAGTAAGCCGTCAAAAACTAGGGGAGTGACAGCAGGATTTATTAATTGCCACCAATTGAATATTTTAATTTGCTTCTTAGCTTGACTTAATATTTGCATATCAATTGTAAACAGCATCTGTTAAATCTAGCCATTCTGTAAAATAAATTAAATCACGGTGGCTTAGTGGTTAGCACTTCTGCCTACACAGCACTGAGGTCATAAGTTCGATTCCTGACGATGGCCTTATCTGTATGTTCTCCCCGTGTTTGCGTGGGTTTCCTCCCACAATCTAAAAACATACTAGTAGGTTAACTGGCTGCTGTAAAATTGACCTTATTCTAGTCCTCTCGTCCTTGATACTCTAACAAATCCATTAGCCTGTTTTTCTATATGTGTGTTAGGGAAATTAGACTGTAAGCTCTATTGGGGCAGGGGCTAATGTGAGCGAGTTCTCTGTACAGAGCTGTGTAATTAGTGGCACTTAATAAATGCTTATGATGATGATTATGATAACATCCTTAATAATCAGTTGGACAAAAATGATCATGTGATGCTGTTTAGCAAAAACATAATGCGTAATATTGATTTTGTATTCCCCTTCCTGTTCTGTAACTGGTAAACAACATTTTTTATTGGATTGTTTAAACTTACTTATTTTTATATACAAATGATTATTTTGTGTTACAAAATAGTACTTTCTTATTTCTGTAATATTACATTAATTTTGTGGATATAAAATCATGATTAATCATTTTGCTATGGCATTAGCTTGACATAACCGATTTGTACTGAAAAAACCTTGCATTTTGTGCTACTAAATTAATTTAGTTGTCCAAATTTACATTTTCCACAAAATGAATTGGGTTGTCTGCCACAAATATACTGCTGACAAATTGCACCTCGTGTCACAACGCAATATGGCAAAGAAATTACCACTGATATCCATTAAATGTTATTGAAAAATATTACACAAGTGATCTTCTTCCTGCGACCCGCCAGCAGTTACTGCTGAAAACAGTTTAGCCAGTGGATAAATCACTGCTCTAAAATACTGCTCTATTTAAATCAGTGATATCTAATAATTACCTGATATTCAGAGTATATTTGTAGTTGTTTTCCCCTCTGCATGATCTTAAGATCACCTGAATGCCAGTATTTAAAGTTATGATTGTTTACAGTGTTCATAAATTGCTTATAAAAATAAACTAATTCATTTTCTCTGTGGAAAAAACACAGTAGAAAAATCATATTGCTACTGTAAACTTCCTTTTAGAAGTGTGGGAATGCCATTTATTGCTAGTGGACTAGCGCAAACAAGTGATGGCTCAATACATGTCTTCAAATTTTTACAACATAACAAATTGTTATGAAATACAATGGGCTTGATTCAGTAAGGAAAGTAAGGCAGAAAAAGGAGTAAGTTTTGTCCTGGACAAAACCCATGTTACCATGCTAGGGGTGCATATTAGTTTATTATTTTGCGCATAAGTTAGAAACTGGCTGTTCTTTCATGCAGCACACAAATACTTCATAGCTTTATTTTTACACTAAAATTTAAAGATGATCTAGGACATGCCCTTCCCAACTATAAATCTGTCCCCACATTTTAAATTTAGCTCCCCCTCAAATGCAACATGGTTTTGCCAAGGTGCAAAGTTACTCTTTTTTTTTTGCTTTCCTTTCCTTAATGAATCAGGCCCAATAAGTTTTCTACCTTCAGGAAATATGCTCTTTTTAAAGAGAGTCCTCATAAGGGTGGCATTTGTTTTTTTTTATTTTGTAATAAAGTATGATTGAATAAACAATAAGCAAAAAAAAATGATTGTGTGAATTTCCTTTCACATGGGGATAAGTTCGCAAAGTAGGAAAGCCAGCATAGTAATAGCTCTACTCTGGGCTCTGATGGGATGTCTCTTACCTTCCAGTGTTTTGTTCTATGTGAAACCCAGAAAAAAACTATATGCTCATACATGCACACATACACTTACATCACACCATCAAATAATTAATGCTAGATAACAATATATGTTGCTAAATACAGCTCCCAAAATTAAGACTCTGTCTGCTATATGTCCCAGAATATTCATTGTCAGTTTCGTTCACTTAATACTCTATGCGGATATTCATCACATTTACATACAGTCTTTTCTTTAAAATTTAAAGTCCTGGATGTACTTTACCCTGAAAAAGCCTGGAGTGTCTGTAAATTTTCCAAGGTAGACAGTAAGTATTAAATCAGAAGATTTTCAAGATCAGTTGCATCCCTCAAACTGCATTAAAAGCGCTTTGAAAAAAGCAGTTACATTTAATGACTAATCTCACACAGAATTGTATGAGTTGAAAGGCATTTTAATAATTTCTGTGAATTAATACAAATTAAATATTCAGAATTTTCCTGTTTATATCCACACTTATACCACTGCTAGAAATGCATTACTTAATAAATTTAGGAGAGTGATTTCATATTGTTTAGATTTAACAGAATAATAAAACTTTTGGGGGTATATTTACTAAACTGTGGGTTTGAAAAAGTGGAGATGTTGCCTATAGCAACCAATAAGATTCTAGGGGGTAATTGTATGAAGCTCTGATTTCAGCAAGTCGTCGGAAATCGGCGACTTTGCAGGGGAAATTTAAAGCGGTGATATTTAACATGCAAAATCGCCGACTTGCAGAATTCGGAGCTTCATGCAATTACCCCTAGCTGTCATTTTGTAGAATGTGTACTAAATGAATAATAACTACAATCTGATTGGTTGCTACAGGCAACATCTCCACTTTTTCAAACCTGCAGTTTAGTAAATATATCCCATGATCTTTCATTGGTCATCTACTAGACAAATGATTTGCATCCAGCATTTGTGTTTTATGCATGATTCGTATATGAAATTTCAACTGTTTTCACCTCAGAGCAAGTAGTAAAAAAGACTTTCGGTATGTACTCATGGATTATTTTAGAACCACCAACTGCGTGTTACCCTCCAGCAATAGTCACATTAATAATGCTGCGCTGTCGTGAACAGAGAGAATTTACAGTTATTTATAAGGGTTAACCCATCACATAATTGTGGGGAATAAGGTCCAAATCATAACTGCAGTGAAAATATGGTATATCAAATGAATCCATTGATAAGATGAGCTACTAAAGTGTAAACTGTGAAGCCAGAGAGTCTGTGTGTCTGTGTATTCGGTGGCTTTGGACAACCCAGTGTTAGCAGATAACAGTGTCACCTGTAGCAGCTTCGAAGAGCTATAACCTGGAAGCTATAACCTGACAAAAGTTAGTTTTTGGACATTAGTTCTGGGACCCTTACTCTTCTCTCTATACACCTCCTCCCTGGGTGAACTCATCAGCTCCTTCGGCTTCAGCTACCACCTTTACGCTGACGACACTCAACTATACCTCTCCTCTCCTGATCTCTCTCCCTCCCTCCTCTCTAGGGTGTCCGCCTGCCTCTCTGCCATCTCCTCCTGGATGTCCTCTCGATTCCTCAAACTTAACCTTGCCAAAACTGAGCTCATAGTTTTTCCTCCCTCTCATACCCCATCCCCTTCTGACCTCTCCATCACTGTCGACAATACCTCTATCTCGCCTGTCCCCCAACTTCGCTGCCTTGGTGTCATCCTCGACTCCTCTCTCTCCTTTGGCCCCCACATCCTCTCTCTTGCTAAATCCTGCCGCTTCCAGCTGCGCAACATCGCTCGCATCCGGCCCTTCCTCTCCCAAGATGCCACCAAATGCCTTATCCACTCTCTGATCATCTCCAGCCTGGACTACTGCAACCTCCTCCTCACTGGCCTCCCCCACTCTCATCTCGATCCCCTTCGATCCGTCCTTAACGCTGCAGCTAGGCTTATTTTCCTCTCTCGCCGCTCCTCTTTTGTCTCCCCCCTCTACCTAGCCCTTCACTGGCTCCCATTCCCCTTCAGAATCCTCTTTAAGCTCCTCACACTCACCTACAAGGCCCTCACCAACTCCACTGCGCCCTACATTTCCACCCTCCTCTCTATTCATGCTCCATCCCGCCCTCTCCGTTCTGCCTCTGACCGTCGCCTCTCTTCCCCCCTTATAACCTCCTCCCACGCGCGTATCCAAGACTTCGCCCGCGCTGCCCCCCTCCACTGGAACAAGCTCCCTCCCTCCATCAGAACTTCCCCTAATCTGTCCAGCTTCAAACGGGCCCTAAAAACCCACCTTTTTCTTAAAGCCTTTCTGTCTCCCACTTAACTTCCTACCTTATCTTCTGCCTCTGTCCCCCTACTCTCCCTCTCTCCCCTGCGTCTCTCTGTCTGTCCACCCCTCCCCTTAGATTGTACGCTCCTCTGAGCAGGGCCATCTCTCCTCCTGTTTCCACCACTTCTAACTCTGCTCTCCAGCTACTTAGCCCTCCTCCTCAAAGGTCCTCCACCCCACGTCCACTTTCGCTCCCTCCTCCCCCCTGGGGGTCTCCCTGTCTTCCGCGCCCCCCTTCTTGGGCCCCGTCGTTTTCGGATCCTCCCTCCCCTTTCCCCGCCCTCTCTAGCTGTGCATTGAGCGTACTGAGTTGCTGTGTTTACTGTACTGTGCTGTCTCCCATTGTATTGTGATTTTGTTTGTCTCTGTACGGCGCTGCGGATGCCTTGTAGCGCCTTATAAATAAATATTAATAATAATAATAATAATAATCTGAATAGACTTTGTGGGGCCGGTCAAAACTGGACATACTTGCAGCCAAAGGCAGCATTTAAAGGAATATACATGCATATAGAAATATGAGCTTCAAAGGAAAATGTCTTTATACTTCATATTTTGGGAAATCTGGGTCCCTGAAGAGCAGATATCACACCAGGATTGCGAATGACAGGTACTGGCCGTATCCAGGAACAGCTATAATATCATATATTTTGCAAAGGTATGTCACCTTGTCATAATTCCATCATGTTTGGTATTTAAATGTGCATGAGATTACGACCAGTTTATTGAAGAGGGAGTTATGTTTCTGGGAAATATCTGTGAAGAATTACCCAGAGGTCAAACCTTTGGGAATATTTGTGAGCAAACTATAGTGACATCCAGGGGACATCCCGCCCCCGATTAGCATTAACACTGCCCCTGTGAAGACCATCCCATTTCATTTTGCTTAAAAAACCTTTGTTGGGAAGGGACAAATTGTCAGTATTTTGGGAAAAACAATCCACATTGATAAGCTGTCCATCTTCCTAGCCAATTTCCCATGGCACATATTATATAACTCATGTAAATTATACTCTGAATGTAACCCTTTTTTTTTTAAAACTGCTTTGCTTGTGTATGTTATGTCAATTGTTTAATTGTTTTTTTTTATATATATGATTGCCCTGTACCTTTGTACATTAAATCTATAAACTTATTAAGTGGCGTCCTTGATACTCTAACAAATCCATTAGCCTGTTAAGAAGAATTTAGCTTGACCAAGTTAACCCTTTGGTTGCTGGTGTGTGCTTTGCTAACCTGTGGGTAGCCAGAAGCCTTTTGTGCCAGTGTGGGACAGTAGATTGGGGTCCTATTACCCGTATTCAATAGGTGGTGGCAAACCTAAAGTGTGTGGGGGTGTGAGAGCGCTGTTGTGGGGGTGATTCAGTAGGTCTATAACCTGTGTGATAGGGAGAGAGAGACTGTGGGCACATGGAATCATGTGTGACCTCATACAGCGAACACCCCAAAGTCACGGAGGCTGCAGCTTGTTCGTGACATGCACTATTCCTGATTCGTTAAGTGTGTTTTAATTAGGATCTGATCACCTATTGCCATTTCTGTTCAAAAGAGAGCACATAAGTAGGAACAAGAAGTGAAGCAGGTGGGGTTAAAATAACCTGTAGTCAATGAAAGCATTGGAATCTTAACAGCAGCTCCAAGCATTTCAGTTCTGCTAACTTCTACTTGATCATTTTATAGAGTGAGACTCTTGTCAAACTTGTGTAAAAATGTTATGGTTACACATCTTCATGTGAAAAAATAAAAAACAGTTTCTAAGTCTAACTTTTAGGCTTGCACCTCCAACATTAAATATTGAAAAAATGCCATAGTTTGCCCCAATAAGATCTGCTGTCTCATACTTTCCTTTTGAATAATCATGTTCCCTTCAATCAATTTCTCCTCTGTTGACAATACCAAAATCTCCTCTGTCACCCATGTCTGCTGCCTGGAAATCATCTTTGATTCTTTACCCCTCAATGCAGTCCTTTGCCCAGTCCTGTTGATTGCATCTCCTCAATATCACTAGGATCAGACCCTTCCTCTACTTTGATGACATCATCCACTTTAATCATCTCCGACCTCAATTATTGCTACCTCCTTTGGTCTGGCCTCCCCCTCACCTGCCACTCTCCTCTCTCACCATTCCACCTCTGGATCCCTTTTCTGCCAAGCACTATACTGGCTCACCTTTCCCTGTAGGATCTAATTCAAACTCTCCACCATCCCGTACATAGCCCTTGCCCACTCCTCTCATCCCTGCATCTCCAACTTCATCTCCCTACATATCCCTCCAGCTGTCTCTGGCCATCAACTTCCCTCTAATAACTCCATCCCACTCCCACCTCCAAGACCTTCTATCTTGCTGCTACCCACCTCTGGAATATTTCTCTTTTTAGTATTAGACTCTCCACCTGCCTGTAAAGCTTCAAACCTGCCCTTTAAACCCACCTCTTCTTTAAAGTCAACCAATAAACTAGCTAACCACCTCTCCATACCTTTATTACCTCCCCTCTTTGTATCACCCTCACTTGTTTCAAATCTCACACTATAGATTGCAAGCTCTCTTGAGCAGATGGAATTCTGAAGGGGACTCAGGGAGAACTGGAGAACTGAAAAGAGGTCTGAGTGAAAATGAGAACCCAGACAGGGAGAGACGCAAGCGGAAAGTGGAAAAGGCTTCCAAGTGAGAGAGCTTACCGAACACCTGAACAGAGAGTAGCCATCTTGGATGCAAACATTGGAGACCAGTGGTGTAAGTAACTAATGTTACCTTATTATTGATTTGCTTGGACTAAGTATGGTGTTAGTAGTCAGTTAGAGAACAGGTGGGAAGACCTGAAAAATACTGTATAATACTCTTTTACGGGACTGTGATATAATAACAAGAGTGAAGTGTAGGGACAGATATTTATGGGACAGAGACTGAGTTTAAAACTGAGAAAAAGTTCACCAAACTCTTTGCAATATCTGCTATCTGTGGGAAAGCCTATAACTGTGTGCTGAGGAGCCAGCTGTTATCATGTCTAAGAAGAAGAGAGGGAGCAGTGGGGTGTAAATTGGATTTGTGTTAAACTGGATGAAAAACAAACAAGGGAGTGTATTTTATCGAATCTCCTTGGAAAGAGAAGAAGTGATCTGTATTTGAACTGCCTATTAACAAAGACTGCATTATTATTATTATCAACCTTTATTTATAGGGCGCCAAAAGATTTCTGCAGCGCCATACAGAACACAGGCAGTGGACCATACAGGGAAAACAGTAGAAAACAATAAACAAATAATACCGTACAGAACATTAGACAGATAATACCAGGACTTCAAAACTCCAAACAAAGCTAGTGAAGTGAAGTTGGAGCAGAAGAATAGGCTGAGAGACAAGAGGGAAGAGGGCCCTGCTCGTAAGAGCTTACATCCTAAAGGGTGGAGAAACAGACAGCAGGAACAAGAAGAGTCAGTTGAGGGGGTCAAGCGCAAGGGGAGACAGGAAAGTGGAAGGTGAGGAGAACAAGGAAGGAGAAGGTTATGTGGATGGCTGGTAGACCTTAAGGAACAGAGGGTTTTTGAGAGCCTGTTTGAAGGTGCTAAGATTAGGGAACAGATGGATGAAGCGAGGGAGATCATTCAACCCTTGAATTCTGGCATGGGATGAGGTGATCAGTGCAGAGGAAGTGTGGATGGAGAGGAGGTTAGAGATATAAGGGGCAGTGGAATGGGAGAGGACCTTGTAGGTGACAGTGAGGAGTTTAAAGAGGATTCTGTAGGGGAAAGGGAGCCAGTGTAAGACAAGGTAGAGAGGGGAGGCAGAGGAAGAGTGGCGTGAAAGATAAATCTCACAACCGCATTAAGAATAGAGCGAAGGGGGGCGAGATGGGACAGGGGGAGGCCGGTGAGAAGAAGGTTACAGATTGCATGATTGTATATATTTGTTTAATATTCAACTGTATTTGTGTGATATGTGTTAGCAAAGTTAATGTAACTGTGAAAGAGTTTAGTGTATGCTACTAGTGATAGTTATTGTGTTTTGAGAGATATTACAAAACAATCATTAGAAAGGATAGAACCTCTTAGTGGTATAAAACTAGTGAGGCCTGTGTAAATTGTGTGTTGGACATAAGTTAATATTGTACTCAAATTACCATTCATAATCATCTTCATCATCATCATCATTTATTTATATAGCACCAGCAAATTCCGTAGTACTTTACAATTGGGGACAAACACAGCACTAAACAAACTGGCTAAAACAGACAAAGAGGTAAGAAGGCCTGCTTACATCCCTTAACCATTGACTGAGCCTAAGATATATATTTTTTTATCTAAACAAATCTACTCTTTAAGAGTCCACACCTGACTAATAAATGTGTTGGTGTGGCTTCTAAAGACCACTTGGTGCGGTAATATTTCCTTTGTTTGTGCCTGTGGTCCAGTGTAAGGGGGTGGAGGGTTCCCTTCTAGTGTTGCTAACTCCAGGAAGTAAATTTATCAATCTGCGTGTTTGAAAAAGTGGAGATATTGCATTTAGCAGCCAATCAGATTCTAGTTGTCCTTTTGTAGAATGTACTAAATAAATGATAACTAAAATCCGATTGGTTGCTAAAGGCAACATCTCCACTTTTTCAAACCTGCAGCTTGATAAATTCACCCCCAGGGCACTACCCCACGAAAAGCCTACAATACATAGACTAAGGTGGAAGCATTCTGTGACACTGAATACATGGTAAAGAATCCATTCGCAGATTCAACACACAAAGATTAGCACACACACTCTTAAGCTGGGTACACACTACACTGTTTTCGTCCATTAATCGGCTCAAACAGCCGACATACGATCGCTCGTTCAAAAGTCGGGTCAGTGTATGCAGTGACACGATGGTCGAAAGTCTGCCCAAATGGACGATTATCGCCTCATTTGGTTGGTCGTACCGTTTAATATTTTCGTTCCAATCTCGTTTCCGCTGTGTAGTGTGTATAAACTTCTGACCTATCCACAACAGTGAGTACGAAATTACAGTCATTGCTCACGACAACATGGCTGTAAAAAGTCGTTAAAGGGACGTCCGCTCTTCCCTTTATCGTTCTAAACAAGGCTAGTGTGTATGCAGTCCATGGACCGAGCGATCGGAACATTGATCGCATGTAAAATCGCTCGGCATAAAAAGTTGGTCGAAATTTCTGTAGTGTGTACCCAGCTTAACAGAGGAAAGGGGGTGTTACACTTATGTTGTCAAGGATTTTTTGTGTCTTTCTGTATTCACTATCATGGTAATAGTAACAAGCAATTTGTTTTTAATTAGCTAGAAAGCTGACCATTAGATCTCTCATTTGACGTTTGTGTGGATTATAGTATATAATGAGATCTTGTAATGTTGTTTTCAGAGGATTTGCCACTTTTAAGTAATATCTTTTCCTGCTTTACATTCAGCTCTATGCACAGTGTGTGGCTGCTGGATTCTGTCCAACTGTCCAAACCTAAAGTCACTAAATTAGGGTGTAAATTACTTTTTCATTATATTTGGCATCAGACTTACCCAACAGGGAGTTCTATTTAATAGTTGATGATGCTTAGCTCATCATTTGTTCCATGTATTTGTGTGTGCATGCACAAATATGAAGCAGCTTTTAATTGTCTAAAATACAGAAATGGTTACTTCATAAAAGTTAAGTGTGCCTTTAGCGCCTAGATAATTTTGGAAACACCAGCCAAATCTGCAACACAGGCACCAAAGAGAAATTCAAAATGAAAGCTACAGGATTGAACACAAAAGAAATGTTTTTCTTTATTTAAAACAGGAGACAGAAAAGCACTTAGTAGATACATACATATATATCACATAATTAAATACCTTGGCTACATATTGCTTTGGTTTATCGTACTGCCATTAAAGGGTTTTTTCTCCATACTAAAGCTACTAGCAAAGAAGAATCTAAGGTATATGTATAGTCAAGTTTAAATAGGTTATGTGCATCAGAACTGTGACAACATGTTAAACACACCATTAACCTTCTGCACTCTTCCTTACTGAGATGTTAAAAAAAAACATTTTCAGCATTTTCAGTCTACTTCAGTATACACGCAGGCCCTGTTAGTTTCACATACTGCAGTATTTTATGTGGGCTGACTCAGTCATAATAGTCCCTCATCTGACCAGTTCCTATACACTAGAAATTCAATATACAGTATTTCACTATGATTTTTTTTTTTATCAACGGGCTAAAAGTTGCCATCTTGAAGTAAATCAACACCCAAAGGGTTAACTATCAAATTTCATACAGAAGTATGAAATAAGAAAGAATTCTAAGATTTTGTTGGCTGTGTGCAAAGTGGTGTCTGTTTTGTATAAATATGTTTATGCTTTGTTAATTTGCTATAGTATACTCAATAATAGAAAAGCAATGTAAATGGTTATTACCTGACAGCTGTAACATAATCACAAATTCACTAACAAAAAAACCTACAATGGGGGCAGAAAGGGAAGGATTAGAGTAAATGGTTTCAAGAGAGTCACAGGTAAGTGAAACAATGATATTTCTGGAAACAAATAAAAGGATTGTCTAAGCAGACCTTTCTCACATTGTCAATTATATAATTTTAGGCTTCACATTTTCACTTTCATCTTGTATTGAACATGTCATTGTCAGGAGTGTGACATATGTAGTACAATACCTACCGGTGAGTATTCTACGCTAACATACCAAATCATACTAGTTAATGATTTTCCTGGATATCGAACATTCCCTTAATATTTCCAAAATGTTAAAGGTGTCTCAACCTTATTATCAGACGGGTTCAGTGCCAAAAAATACTCCTGTTAATCCACTAAATTTTGTGCTCTAATTTAAGCAGAGTCATAACCACTGTTATGACAGCCCATGCAGCTGCAATGAGGTCCTCAGGTAGGTGGGGGCCTGACGATTAGTATTTATGCACTCCAAAGGTCCCGCGCTGAAGTTCTGAGCATGTGGAGCCCTGTTTGGGCTTTCAGTCTAAATGTAATGGAACAGAAAACCCAGAATAGCTTACGAACACCGTTAAAATAAGTTATACTGTGCAAATGAACAGTGTTAAAAAAATCAGGAATATAATAACAAGAATTGGTGAAGGACAAATTATTAAAACCTTTGACTGCCTCTGGAAATGAGGGACAGTTGGCTACTAGATTATGTTAATGACATAAATGAGGTTTCAAGAGAACAGATTTTAAACACTGGTCAACACACATTTTATTGCCAATCATAATACAGTGATTTTGTGGTGCTGATTATGAATATGACATTGTTTTTTCTAGATTAGCTATAACTTTTTAGATAACTGGTACCCCAATGAAAAACTAAACAATACTAAAAATGAAATGGTCAGGAAGAGCTTACTTAAAAATCGCAATGAAATAGTCTCAAATCATACAAAAGTAAACACAGGAAATACATAATGGAATTTTATTTGGTATAATAACAAACATAGTAAGCTGATCCAGATAATTACAATTAATGCATAGTAAAATGCTGTTTTTACAACTTTCTTTTATGTGGGTTATCAGGACAATGACATTGGAGGCTAGAGCAATAGTCAGCCATGTGCCTGTCCCATCTGCCTTGATACCTTTCCTCCATCACCTTTATACCTTGCTGAAACTTCTTCTCTTGTTCCTCACTAAAATCACCAAGATTATCCTGAAACCTGTGTAAATGGCTATGGAGAAACTGTACCTTTATGCTCATATTAGTACCCAAATTTTTAAAGTTTGTGAGCACGATTTGTACCAGTTCTATATAGTTGTCTGCTTTGTGGTTACTTAAGAAGCTCTTGACAACTGAGACATAACTGCACCAGGCAAAAGCTTCAACACCATTCATACATTTTGTGAACTTATAATCCTTGATATATTTTCAAAGATTCCAGCTTTTAGTTTTAACATACAAAGTCCAGAGAATAATATATAAATGTACTGGAAGCAATCACCATCTTTGTCCAAGGTCTTAACAAATTTTTTCAATAGCCTCAGCTTGATATGTAGTGATGGGAGAATGATTTTTTTCATTGTCAACCTATGGCTCCCTAATGATGGCCGCTGCACCTACCATCATGTTTTCTCTTGAAGGCCATGTCACATTTTTACAATGATTTTGCTTTGCCCTACTATCCCACAAGAAGATGAATGAAGGGTACTTCGTATATCCACTTTTATAAAAAAAATAGACATCACAAACCACTAAACTGTCAACTGACTACTGATTGGGTGATCAATCCCTTATACATGGAGGTGGAATATTCTAGACCGATCACGGAGTGAACACCTAGCATATTTGTGTGTCTTATCTTCTAGAATGTTCTGGTAGATTCACATAGTCACGCCTGGGGATCTGTCTGTACCCAGACTGGGTTGTGTCTCTGGAGCTGGACTGGTGACTACGTGGACAAAGCTGGGTGGCCTGATAATGTTCATCTGCATGTAGTGAATGGACTGGTGACAGACGGTGATTACACTAGCAGGGGAGGCAAACAGGAACTGGATTGCTGGACCGGACTGAAGCCAGAATGCAGACTGCACTGTCAGAGCTGGATAGATAGCAAGATTACAAACTACTGGGAACCATGTTGGCATCTGAAAACAATGTTGCACTTGCAACAGGTAAGTGCTCCTGGAAGTCCTTTTATAGTTGTTGTTGATTCCTGATTGGAAACTGCAATCAGCTGGGCAGAAGCAGCACTCTGAGTTGCTGAGATGGATCAGGTGACTATATCCAAGATGGCAACTCCCATGGACTGGTTTTGGAGGGAATCTGAAATAGAGGCAGTTATCACCTGATTGGCTGAGTAGAATCATGTGACCCAATCCAAGATGGCCACACCCATACTCTGATTCTGGAGGGATCTTTGGCGAGAAAACAGACTGGACAGCATCTTACAGAGAGGTCTGAATCCAGCAGAGCCTGAGGACTGCAGGGAGAACTTGGAAAGGCAGCAAAGCGGTAAGTGATAGAACCTGAGAGCCTGGTGCGTGACACACATGTTATGGCACAGCTCCTTTTTAATTGAGGTTATCCATTATCTCAAGAGCTAGAGCCAATTCAAAAAAATACTTACGTTTTTGAATTCAGCAGCCACAAAATATCCTAAATCGATTAAAATATTCATAGCAACTAAAAAAAAAGTTGTTTTGTTGGGCGGGCTGTGAATTGATGATAGACTTTTTCACTTTGTCAATTATGCCATATTTTAACATGTGTAAACCAGAGGTTTGTAATGTACAGCCTAAGGTGTGTAATATATTTTGTTCATCTAATGTAATATTCATATTAATATTTGCATACTTATTTTTCACTATGCTCCTTATGAAGAATTTCCTAATGGCTTTGTCAGAATCAGGTCATGCAGAGTAGGTATGTGCATTAATAGTTTAAGCAGCAAAACAAAAGAGAAATGTTCTTTTTCTTTATAGAGCAATCTCTCACAAAATAAGAATCAGGCTACACAGAACATCCAGTAATTGGAAAGAGAAAGTGTTTGCTCCTTCAGCTATAATCTCTCTGTCACTTAAAAAGTGAAGTGGAAATGCAAGTGGAATTATGGAAACAATTTATACAACATACAATTATTGTGATATTAATTAAAATGTCTGATAGTAGCAGTTCAATACATATTATTGTCTACCTTGTATGTCATTGTTTTATGTATGTACTGTTTTCCCGACTGTACGGCACCTTACAAATCTACGATAATAATAATAATAATAATATCAGAAATGTCTGTAGGTAATGAAAAGTATTTTCTTCTAAAGTCTGTATTGATGAGAATGAGCATGAAGAAAACTTCCATTAAATTTACTGTATATTAAAATGGAAATAGCTGAGATAAGTATCTAGGTCTATATCTGTTAAGTAATACTTCTATAATTTTTATAGTACTTTTGTCCCAAAAGCACTCAATGCATTCTACATACTTTGTAATTATCTTGGACATTGTCAGTCCTATGTAATCATTCCCATCAGTCCTTGCCCCCTTGGAGCAGTCTAAGTCCCCCACCCCACTCACACACACAAACACACACACAAACTGGAGTCCATGGACTTTTGGACTATTATTTTTGGATATTTTTGGACTGTTTGAGGTAAACTGGAGTGCCCAGAGGAAACCCACACAAACATATGGAGAAAATGTCAAACTTCACACAGATAGGGCCCTGCTTGGAACCAAACCCTATAACATCAGTACTGTGAGGCAGCAATACTAACCACTAAGCCTCAGTGCTGCCCCTAGTGATAGTTATTACATTAGAGAATGTAAAGAAAAATCACACAGATTATTTAATATTATTGGATCGCTCTTTACTGTTTTAAAGAAAATAGATTTATATGGTTAATAGAGTGTGAGATCCATCATATAAAATATAGGAATTATATTTCTTTATATTTAAAAAAAAAAAATCCTTTATATCAATCTACTAAATTGTGATTCCCAAGTCTAGTCCTCAGCGAGCCCTAACAGTGCCTATTTTCTAGATCACAAATGAAATAATTAGTACCTCTTGTGTCAGTCAGTAATGAAAACATCTGTATTCAAACAATGGAAATATGGAAAAAACACATTGTTAGGGCTTTCTGTGGATAAGATTTGGGAATCCGTGTATTGAACTAGTTTAAATGGATGGGTCATTTAGGCTTGTACATTAAAGCATGTAGGGCCTAGGTCATTAAGGAGAGCAAAGCATAAAAAAGGAGTAAATGTTCTCCGGGACAAACCATGTTACAATGCAAGGGGTGCAAATTAGTTTATTATTTTGCACATACGTTAAATACTGGCTGTTTTTTCATGCAGCACAAAAATACTTAATAGCTTTATTTTTGCACTGAAATTTAAGGTTAGTCTAGACATGCCCTATCCCAACTACAAATCTGTCGCCACATTTTAAATTTATCTCCCCCTTCAATTCAACATGGTTTTGCCCAGGTGCAGAGTTACTCCTTTTATATGCTTTGCTCTCTTTAATGACTCAGGCCCGTAGTCTTTATTAGATACATTATTTAATCTTTCTGGTTTTCTCCATGTACTTTCCAGCCATATATTTATCTCACCGGACATTGTTATTTTATTTTTCTGCCACTTGATACAACACAGTTCTGCTGTGCCTCCTGAACAAAATGCAATTGTATCAAGAGAGCAGGTTTGTGTATTTTTCACAAAACAGTAAAATGAATCAACCAGATGATAAAAAGAATAACTAAATCATGGAAGTAAGCTCGACAGAAATAATCAATGTTTGCCTTTCCTGTTCTTTTTTATATTTTGTACAAGGCAAATATTATTTTGTGGTCCTTCAAGAACAAACCCAACAATAACTCTATAACATTCCAATCTAGATACCACAGAACTGATGACAGAGCAACAATAGCCTACAGAATATTTTGGGAAAAGGACATAAATGAATGTATAATGCATAGTTTAAGCAAGTGCATAAATGAATGCATTAATACACAAGTAAATGCTGTTTATCTGTAGAGATGAATCAGATTTCTTTTTCACAAATCTTTCTTCTCTCATTTAAACATGACATTCTGTGATACAGGGTCTATTCAAACAGTCTAAATCCACAAGCATAGTAAGTCAGCCAAACTATTTTCTGTTCAACATTTTCTTTAATTCATAAGCTATTTTTTTCTCTTTCACTTCATTCTTATACAAATTGGGCAGTAAATACAGAAGTATTGTGGGGGAACTGTGCTTCATGATAATCAGGATGTTGGATTTTACATGCTAATTCCTTACTGATGGAATGCAGCATTGTCTTTAACACATTGTAATAAAAACAACTCCCATAAAATGTATAGAACAAGACCTGAAAAGGTGCAGTCCTTTTACAGAGTGGAAACGGGCGTGTGCACTTCTATTGCAAAGAACGC
The DNA here is from genome assembly GCF_038048845.1 of Mixophyes fleayi. Taxonomy (NCBI): domain Eukaryota; kingdom Metazoa; phylum Chordata; class Amphibia; order Anura; family Limnodynastidae; genus Mixophyes; species Mixophyes fleayi. The sequence continues at coordinate 68,875,892 of NC_134412.1, read as the reverse complement.
CCCTAAAATTGTAAACTCACCACCTCTTTATCTCATTTCAATAGTTTTGCTCTACAAAAGGAAATTCTGCACTGCTCCACTAAACTAGGGACAAGGAGAGTCTACTAGGTGCTTTGCAAGGAATGCCCTCCACCCAGCTCCTCCCTTAATTATTCAAACATCCGGTACTCTGCTTCACTATTTTTTTGGGAGTCTGAGGTAAGTTCCTTTGTAATACTCCTGTGTGCTCTTTCACTAAATTTTCATTCAATTGTGACTATACTGATGGAGCATGTTTTTTTGGACTAATGTCACAATCTGTCCAAACCCGAAGTGAGGTGGGTTTACCGGTTTTAGCCTCAATAACCCGTCTCCAACATTCTACTTTCATTGTAAGAATATTTTCATCTATCCAAAACAATAGTGCCTCATCTGCTTCCCATTCTAGATGCTCATTTCCAGTCCATCCTTCACATTTACTTGTGTTCCACTTGCTCCTACTGTCTCTCACTGTCCTCTACCTATAGAATGCAAGCACTCAAGGGCAGGAACTTCTCTATTTTGTCTCATGTCTGTCTACCTTCCTTGTTTGCCTCTGTGATATCCTATACTGAATTCTCTGTGTGACTGCTATGCTGATTGTTTATTCATACACATGGAATTTGTACATGTTTTTTGTGCTATCTATAATTGCTCAAGCATTTCTCATACTTGGGTTTTGTACCACACATCTGATATTATGCTTAATTGTATTTGTTATTATATGTTATTTCTTATGTTATTTGCATTCATGCAGTTGTTAAATTGTATTCATATATCTGTATGTCGACTGGCACTGTAGAATCTGTGGATTGTAAATAGACGATGATGATGACTGTAAGAACAGTGTTTTATTTTCCCGAAGTTTAACTGGATGATTCCCGTGCTGTACGGAAAACTTCAGATTCGCTTTGAGATGGTAATTTTTCGGTAATTGCTTCCATTTTGCCATCTCCCCAGAAAGGGCAGTATTATGCAGAGACCTCGATAGAGTTGGAGATTCACCTTTATTACACTCTTGGCAACTGACACCATAGGCCTTTCAAACTGTTGGCCTCTTATTGGCTTCTATCAGAATTCTGCTTCTTGTTTAGTTGTCTTTGTGGTATAATACTACTACACTTGCTAATGATTCAGCCAACAGTGCTCTTTTGTAGACTGGCAAAAATACATCATTGGATGCATAAAATGTGACATTGAAGACCAAAATGCTCTTTTTCTAATACATTCTGTAGCCCTGCAATGGTTTACTACATAGGTTCAATTATTCAAAGTTGATTGACATCGATTTAGCTACACTGTTGTGTCCTTATCAGCTATGTTAAGCAAAATGAAGATCATCAGTTGATTCACATACAGTAAATGTAAGCACATCTTGTGTTTTTTTACGTCTTACAATAACAAACATTTGCAATCCATATAAACCAGGGGTGGGGAACGTCCGGCCAGTGGGTCGTACATGGCTTGTAATATCAATTGGCCTGGCCCTCTACCATCCCCCGCTTCTCCGCCAACCCAAAAGAAACAAAAATAAAATTAAATAAAAAAAAATACCTATCTGACAGACCGGACCGGCACACTCCTCCCCTCTCTTCCTCCCTGTGCACAGATTGTTGGGCGTGATGTCATCACGCCTAACAGTTGCAGTGAGGAGCTGCAAACAACACAAAGGAGAAGAAGAGTACTTGAAGAAAAGAAAACAGAAGAGAATAACGAAGGCAATGGAACGGTAATTGAAGGGGAGAAAAAACTGCATTAAGGGCACAGCATGAAAGTGGGGTGCTTGACTGTTGCATAGCTTGCCATATTCTAGTGCCCACATTTATTCAGTGTCTTTGTTGAGCAGTTATTTTCAAAACTTACCATCACAAAGAGTCGACTTACCGACACAAACCTGGAAAAGCAGTTGCGAGTAGCAACATCATCAATACCAGCTAACATCACATGCCTCACCAAAGAGAAGCGGTTCCAGCCATCACATTAGGGGTAAGTTAATTAAATGTTTCACCAAATATAGCAGGTTAATTTTTAAGTTGATGATTTTGTATGCCAAATGGCCCTTGACAGAAAAAAGGTTTGCCGCCCCTGACATACACCATTCATAAGTCAGTATCAAGATTGAGGGTGTCATTTATCTTGGTTATTAGCAACATTTGTGTTTACAGATGTAAAAATGGGTGTTCGGCATCTATCAGCAGCAGCAAAATTAAGGGGGGACAGACTTTTTCAAGGCCTTGGCATGTTTAGGGGTGTCAGTTGTATCCTAACGTAGGGCACCAGCAGGACAAAGAACACGGAATCTATACCATGCAATCAGTATATAGACTTTTTCTTCATGCAGCTTTTACTAGCTTGTGATTTATTGGACGAATAAGTGTCCCTCTGCTCTTACTGAAGAGTACATTTGTATTTCAAGCATCATGTCTACTAAGAGATTCAGAGCAGATCGTAATCCTTATACTTCGCATCCGCAGAGTGCAACGCTGTAAAACAATGGGAGGCAGCTGTTCTCTCTCTCTCGTTTTCTGATTTCACAGGCAAGTAAAAAAGAGCATCTCGTAGTTGACACATTATTGTAAGAGCAAGGCAAATATATGCAGGGATGTTCATATTTGCATACAAAACATGAAAACCTCAAAGAAGTCAAATTAGAGGCATAAATCAGCCCTCTCATGGTTTAGTCATGAGAGCTTGCTCCTGCACAATACTCCTTAAAATAGCAAGTGCTTCCACAGCGACGGAGAGCTGAAGAATGGATTTGCCATCAGAATGAGGATGCCTTCTGACTCAGCACATTTATTCACAATTGAATCATCCTTTCTGTTCCTTGGCTGTGTCCTAATTCCTGATTAGGCTCTACATTGTCTTTCTATTTAAGGAAGTGAAATCACATGTATTTTATGCATTCTGCTGTGAGAGATGTCAATCTCAAATGACCGGAAAAAAACACATATCTACTCTGATAATGTAAATTATAATCAATATAAAAGTTAACTGAGATTAATTTGCATGTGAAGATTATGAAGGAACATTTGAAATGAAAGTCAGTGAAATCTGCAGCCTGGACATGCCATTTAAATATGTCCGCATCATTATCAGCATGTACAGATTTTGTATATTGCCCATACTTGCCAACTTTGGCAAGATTGAATCCTGGAGAGATCTGGGGGGGAGGTGGATGTGTGGGGATGGAGCTCGGTGAATCGCATCACTTAGCCCCACCCCAAAAATAGACCTAATCATTTTTGGCCTATTGTGACAGGGGGTGGGGCCATGGTGACGCATAAATCATGTCACTAAGCCCAGCCCCCTAAATTTAAGTTACCGAACCGCATGGGATCCAAGAGGGTGTCCTGCTCTTCTGCTAGTCCGAGAGGACAGGCAGACATTTGGGAGTCTCCCGGACATTCCGGGAGAGTAGGCAACTATTATATTGCCTATCTAGGACTCCTTTCCAGTTCATGAATCTACTAAACCTGTTCATACGTGAAGGTGCGTGTATAAGTGTATCAAGAAAGGGGTGATTGTGTGAAAGGCACAGTTTCATTGGATCACCTTATAATTTAAATTTGTAAATAATGGAGCCTGGAATGAGGAGGTCATAAAACCACTTCAGTGTCCGCCATCAAATGTCAATAAAAAAGACCCATTCTTTCGAAGAGAAGAAACTCAACTATCCAGTGAGTTCTTGTGGTTCTAAAATCTCCTTGGTCACACTAAAAATATAATAATAACAATAATAATAATAATTATAATAATAATATATAATGATTTAATCTTTTTATGTTTGCCAAAGTCAAATAATTCAGATCTTCTGAGTATAATGGTAACAGACATATGTATTTTATTAAAAATAATGCAGCTAAATTAATGATAGGTCTGGAAATGTAAGCTGCAAATTTTGTTTCTTTACTTATCAATTTTTTTTTTATTATTCTTACTTGTAACAGGGACAGAAAAGTGCATTGGCAGGTCCCATAGCAAAATTTGGGTAAGGGTGCAGTAATGCTACTCTAGCCTTTTTTAAGTATATGTGGTCCAGCTCAGAAGAGTAGAGAGCAGAGCGGGGGACTCATGGGTTGGGACCCCTCAGCTCCTGGCCACATACCATGAGTCCACTGCAATTATGCATTTGATTCAGCGCAAACTGGATCTAATAGAGACCAAGCAGCTTCTGCAGAGTCAGACCAGGCTAATCTATTTGAACAACTTTTCTTTAACATGTCAATAAGTGGGACAGCTCTAGTGTTGAAATGGCTTATGAATCGCCTATAGTAATTTTCTAAGCCCAGGAAGGGTCTTAACTTCAAAAAGACTGAGAACTAAATTAAATGCACACACATTCTTTTCCTGTCTTGGCCAGTTTTTGATAGCTTCCACTTTGTCTAGTTGAGGTTTTAAGTGCCCCCAAAGTGTACCCCAAATTAAAGTGTATCCCAAATATTTTGCTTCTCTCAAAGCTATGGTACACTTTATTGGATTACCTTTCAATTCTGTATACCTCAATGAAGCTAAGACTTGACTTTAGCTAGATGTGACTTCCAGTCTGGGATATGAATCACATGTCATCTAAGTAAGCGGCTTCATAAGACATGTGGGGTCATAGCAATTTATTCATTGCCCTTTGGAAGGTGGCAGGTTCTCCATGCAAACCAAAGGGAAGGACTTTATATTGAAAGAGACAATCGGGTTTGGAAAATGCAGTCTTTGGCTTGGCAGAGGAAGTTAGTGGAGTTTGCCAATAGCCCTTTGTTAAATCAGGCCATGAGGGTCCGTGACATAAGTGGTAAAGTGGGGAGATTGCGTGCGCACCTGTGGGCGATGTGCACATGCATCTCCTGTGGTAATGTTGTGTGCTGTCGCCATCTACATTATGGGAGATGCGCGCACATCTGCCAGTGTAATTTTCGGGGCATGCTAATGCGCATGCCTGGATTCAAAGAGCTTTTAGTCACGACTGAGTTAGGACTCTGCCGTGACATATATTGCTGGCATGTTGGTAAGGGCACAGTTATTTGAAGGGATAGAGTGTGGGAACGGAAGTGTTATTTGGATAGTAGTGAGGGAAAGGAAGAGATCTTGATATTGTAGGTTATAGGGTATGTGATAAGGTAGTCAACGTTAGTGGTTTTGCAGTGAAAAGTTTTTGTGAATTGGAGTAATTCTCCGGTTGTTGTGGATGTAAAAGTGGAGCATTTTTTTATGATGTTGTTTTAGCAGGCTTTGCACTGACCGCAGTTTCTGTATCTTTTAGGGTTTAGTGTGTTTGCCCTACTTGTAACGGTTTTGTGGGTTGGATGGAGTTTTGTTTATAATTTAAGTAGATCTTACCTGTTAATTTGTGCAACTCTGGTTTCAGTTTCTGTTAGAGTTGGGGAGTCATATCCTCTTTCTTTGAATTTAGTGGTCAAGTCTTGGGCTTGGTTTATGCAAGTGGCGTTTTTCCTGAAGTTTTTTTATGCGTCTGTATTGATTAAAGGGAATGTTGTTTAGCCATGTGTTTTGTGGCAACTACTTCTAAGGATGTAGTTGTCTACGGGCTTGTAGAGTGCTTTAGGGTGGATCTTTGAGTTCTCACTTTTACAGTGGTAGGTCTATGAAGTTGATGTTTGTGGTGTTATGTTCTTCTGTAATGTTGTGATTAAGTTTGTTTTAGTTTATCTGTTGATGAATTTTATGAGTGTAGATTCTGTTCCGTCCCCTATAAGGAGTATGTAATTGATGTAGCATCTCCAAGACATTTTGTGTTGTGAGTAGGGGTTGCTATTGTAAATTAAGTCTTCTTCCCAGGAATCCTGTATAGGTTAACATAGGTCGGAGCAAATTAGTTCCCATAACTGTCCCTTGTGTCTGCAGGTAGTAGTTGTTTTGGAATATGAAATAGTTGTGTGTTAGTATGTATCCTATGCTTGTGAGTGTGAACTGTATCAGGTCTCTGTCTAGGGTTGGGTCTTCTTTTAGTGTTCTGCCAATCACTAGTAATCCTTTTTGGTGTAGGATACTAGTGTAGAGTGAGCTAACAAAGCTAATATCTATTGTGCACCATATTCATGTACATTTTCCAAGTATGGTTTTGGAAGGTGTGGTGTACATTTGTTGTATCTCTGAGATGCAAAGTAGTTTTAGCGATGTATGGTTACAGAAATATGTCTATGTATTGGGATGTATTTTGTGTTATAGAATTTATTCCTGATGTGATGGGTCTACTGAGGGTGAGTAGGGGAGCATTGCTAATGGATTTGTGTATTTTTGGTAGGAAATAAAATGTTGGGATTTGGGGTTGTTTTGTTAGTAGAAAATGCATTTTGTTTTTGTTCATTCAGGAATTTTTCTGCGCGTCCTTAATTCAGTATTAGTTCAGGTCTGATATAAAAAAAATTGTGGGGTCATGAATTAAAATTTTATACAGTAGGAGGTCAGAGAGTAGTCTGTGTTTCTTTGATATATAACTGTTTGTGTACATGATTACTATTTCCCCACCATTGGTCTGCTGGTTTGATTATGATGTTTGTGTCTTTTTGGAGAAGTTTTAGTGCTTTGGTTTCATCTCTTGTTGTTACGGCTCTTATATGAACTCCTAGAACAGGCAGTAGAGGACCTATAGCAGTCTTTTTTCCATAATCTAGATATGCTTGCAAGCACTCGGATGCCTCCAGATATTAATTGATGTGTAGTAGGAGCTTATGTTCAGAGACTGTAGCGAAGGAGATAGGAGACAAAACAGGAACAATCCAAGGGTTGTGCGTCTGTAGCAAACACAATTTCAAGAACAGGCCAGGGGTCAAGGCTGGTAGCAGACTGGGAGAATCCAAATAGCAAACCTAAGGTCAGGGGCAATAAGATTGCAATCGGGGTCCAGAAACAAGCCAGGGGTCACAACAGGAATCAATAACACAGGTCTGCAAAAAAAAATTTTTGGACAGCTGTTTTGGTTTAGTTGACTGATTCTTACATTTTTTGGTGCACTGAATCCATAAATGACAGCCGTTTTGTCCTGGGACGTCAGGTTTTCGAACAAACGGGTGGTCATCGTTTAAAAAAATCTCATTACGCAAATATTTTATTTACATGAAAAATATTAACTCATTTGCAGAGGTGACGACAAAATTATCACCACACTAAAGTAGATTGCATGTGAAATCGTCTTTTTTTAAACTCTAAACTTCTTTTTGAGCTTTTCCTTTTGTAGGTGGATCCCTATACAACATCCAGCAGTAGTCAGCCATCATCGTAACACTCCATTTCCCTTGATACCTTCTTTCCATTTCTTTTATATCTTGATGGAAATGTTCTCCCTGCTCTTCACTCACTGCTCCCAAATTTTCAGGAAAATAGTCAAGGTGTCAGTTGAGAAAATGGACTTTTAAGCTCATGGAGCAACCAAGCTTGTGGAACGCTTTCAACATTGTTTCCACCATTTCCTTGTAATTTGGGTCCTTTTGGTTTCCCAAAAAGTTTTTCATGACCACAATAAAGGCAATGCATGCTTCTTTTTGAGTTGGAGTCATTGAACTAATGAAGTCTTTGTCATATATGAGTTTTCTAATATCCGGGCCAACAAAAACCCCCTCTTTCAGTTTTGCCTCCGTTAAACCTGAAAACTTGGATCCCAAGTACTTGAAGCATTCGCTATCTTTGGGAAGTGCCTTAACAAATTGCTTCATTAATCTTAATTTTATATGGAGTGGTGGTAATAAAACCGTCTCAGGGGGTACCAATGTATCTCTGAGAACATTCTTTTCACCAACAACTAGACTTCTTGGTGGCCAATTTTTTTGCTTCCAGTGATTTTGTCGGTCTCTACTGTCCCATAAACATAGAAGACAAGGGTATTTGGTGTACCCAGCCTGTTGTCCCAGCAGCATACACAATACTTTTAAATCCCCACATACCAACCAGTTTTGGTTTTAATAACCCACTTTCTTGAGTACCAACTCCAAGTTCTCATAAGTCTCCTTCAAGTACACCGAATGAGCAACAGGAAAGGACGCATAACGGCCACCATTGTGAAGTAAAACTGCTTTTAAGCTTCTTTTGGAAGAGTCAATGAAAAGCCTCCATTCAGAAGAATCATACTGAATGTGGAACTGAGCCATCAACCCCTCTAAATCACCATGAGCTCTCCACATATGAAACAGAAACTGTCAGGCGAATTTACACACTTTCCTGGAGGCATTGTACTAATTTTGAATCACACAGACAATAGCAGGATGACGACTGAAATGAAATACAAGATTGTGGAGGAATCAGAGAACAAGTTAATGCATGAAAGAACATGTCCGGGCAGGCCCTAGCAAGCGCACTCAACAATGCAGTGATCACCATCAGGACCAATAAACATGTATTTTCATGTTTTGTGGAACACTGGCAGTGAAAATAAATTTGTTTTTCCATGTTCAGTTTTTTTTACCCAAGTATGATGAATTTGAAATTTAGCGATTTCCAGCTACCTGTTTGACCAAGGCACATTTCGATTGTGAAAAAATCTGACGTCCCAGGAAAAAACGGTGGTCATTTTCGAATTAAGCGCACCAAAAAACATAATCAGATAAAATTATGAAAACAGCTTTTTGGTTGCAGACCTGTGTAATGAAGAGGTAGAGTATCCACAGGACTGGAGCTGGTTAGCTATACACAAAACTATATAACTGGCAGTGAGACTAAGTCCTGTAATAATGAGGGGAACCTATTTGCGCATGTGCCCAGCTGTCAGATTTGAACTACAGAGTGTCCCAGCTGTTGCCCTGGTGACAGCCAAGAAAGTTTCTCTGGGTTGTAACCCTTCTAGTGTACCAAAAGATGAATTTGTCTTTGGACTTTTTTTGAGTCAACAATTTTTTTTTATAATAAAATTTTGCTGTTCCTTGACCTTGACAGGTTGAGATCCGTGTGCTCGATGAGGCCTGAACTTGCTGGACAAGGAAACTGGTTTGTTAATCAAACAATGAAAGGTATTCGGATTTCTGAGAGAACGAGGGAGATTCAATCTGAAGTTCACAGGGTTAATACTGACAAAATGTCCAATGAATCTGGGACTGAGTTTGATATTTTGTGTTGAAAACCAGTCCCTGTCATAAAATTTAAGAGAGCAATGTCTACGATGCAGATCTGCAAAGTGCTTGGATCTAAAAGAGGCTTATTTGAGGTCAGCATGAACATCATTTAATTGGGAGTATTTTTAAATATATAGTCACTGCCTCACTGGTTAGGGTATGTGTTATAAATTTAAATGGCTATATCTCATGTTTGTTACTGGATGCACAACATTCAAAGTACAAGTAAAGTGAATAATTGTTCATCAATATAGGTTATTTATGAAATGTTTATGAATGCAACACTTTTTAAATAGACAAATCAATCAATCCGTATTAAATATATGCTAAGGAAATCTGTATTAAAGAACATTTGGTAGTTATACGAAGTCTATAATTTAAAAAAGTTCGCCAAGTTTAGAGCAGATATCATTACTTCGGAGAGTGGCATGAAGACTTTTGTGTAGAAGTTAATGGGGGGGGCAAAACACAGTCTTTGCCCCCCCCTCCCCCCCGACTAAGTGTCACTTTGTATAGCTTGCAATATTAAATACTTGTGTGCCCTGGATATACAAATGGAAACCCCATTATAAATAATGCATACCTCATTGTCGTTAATGCAGTTACAAAAATAAAAATCAAATTTAGATTTTTAGATATATAGAAAGATTCAGCAGAATCAAGACAATAGATTATCCAGTGTCAGCACATTCTAAAAAGAAGAACCCTGCACCCGTCTTATCTGTTATGTACACACTTCATTTTATCCCTTAAAAACTCAGCATATTTAAAACATACAACCTTCATTCCTAGTGCACATTTCTTGCATAACCATTTTATGTCTGAGAAACAGACCCACTAAGGCTTGAAATTTGTAAACGTAAGTAATTTTAGTTCAACATTTTTGATTCAGACTTAAAGTACCACCAACTTTCCCTTCAGACATTGCAAAAGGTCACATTAATGTTTAACACCTTCATATAAGTATAATGAAGCGGTGGCAGTCATTACGATAATTTCTACAGCAGTTAGCGACATGAAAAAGGTGATTGCTGTAATTCCAACAAGTAGGAAATCCAGACTTCATGCAAAAGTGACAGACAAGAATTCCGGCAAGCCTGCTATAAACCGCGACAGGAGAACATGCCGGCACTGAGCATGACGTCACTTAACATGGCGACAGTTGCATTGCTGCTATTAAGGGGGCAATGCGAGGACCAGGTGGCTGTATAATGTCCAACCTTTCGTAAAAAACATTATAGAGCTGTCATGTCCTCGCATTACCCCCTTAATAGCATCAATGTAACTGTGGCCATGTTAAGTGACGTCAATCTCAGTGCCGGCATGTTCTCCTGTCGCGGTTTATAGCAGGCTTGCCGGAATTCTTGTCTGTCACTTTTGCATGAAGTCTGGATTTCCTACTATTTGGAATTACAGCAATCATCATTTTCCTGTTGCTCTAACTGTTGTCGGAATTACTGTCGTCGTCAACTCGTACACCACCCTAATGGAGAACATTTCAGTGGGAGAAATTTCATTATCTGGCAACCAAGGACTATGACAGTTATGCCAGATCATGCAACAGTAATCCTGTCAACGACATAATGTTACACACAAGATGTCAATGGTGCAATCAACACTCTGAGTGACCAGAACTCCATCCCAGCATTTAGCTTCAAGAAATGTTCTCCATCATACTGAAATAAAAATGTAGAAAACCTTATTTATATGTATGTTTTTAATGCTAAAAACACAAGTTCCAAAAACACTACCCTAGAGTGTATGATGACAAATCCAGCAGGTATAGACAAATTAATAAATAGGGAATATACACAATGTACTCTTGTTTACAGACAGCTGATAATTGACTATTCTATGCCAAGTACCAACTTTTATAGCCAGGCTGAGTAAGCAATTTATTAATCTTTGAAACTTTCGGCCTATTCAAAGCTCTTAAATATTCCCCTGCCTGTATTTTGTAAGTGAACGAGGGGAATTACATGTAACATTTTAGTGGGTACTAACACTTTTTTAAATTCTAATGAATAAAGCCAACTAGTGTTCCCAACATCAACTGGATCATTTGTTTCCTAAAGTAATTCTTGGTATAATGGGATATCGAGATTGTCTTTATTACATGTGTTTCTTTTGTGTATTTGAATGTTTTTATTATATTAGAAATGTACCTTCTGTTTAAAGTGCACTGAAAAGATGTTAAGGGTGTCCCATTAAAAGTAATATTATTATTGTTTTTGCTTATTTGTAAGGCTACACAGTGCAGGGCAGTGGGGAAACCTGAGCATAAATAAAACAGGGACATACAATTAGACAAAATGTATATATAGTTAACAAACACAAAAAAAGACAGTGTTTAAATAGCCACTAACAAATGTATTACTTAAAATAGCACTGATGTCATATAGATAGAGCTGCAATCAATCTTGAAAGTCTATAATAGTTTATTTATATCACCACATATAAAATAACATGTCTGATCAAAACATGTATAACAATCAGTTAATCGAAAATCCTTTAAAATACTAAATATGAGGAATGGTGGGAAAAATAAATACTTACAATTTTATCTGATAAGAAATGCGTTCAATATTCTTCCAGAGAAGAAGTCCGTTTAATAATATTTTCTATTATCTATTATGTATCCGTTATATAATATTATCTGTCCCATGGTTATGTCAATGGGGCCACCAAATTCTATGACAATAAGTGGATCTCTGATGTATGTGAGATCCCTATGAAATATATTATGGCCAAATACTATTTAAGAATGCTGCCCGCAATAAATATATTTTCATTTTTTTTATCAAAATTTGCCAATATTGTTAAATATTGTCTTAAGGTCTAAATTATCTGCCAAGTACCATTGTTTCTAAAAACAACTATTGTATATACATAATGCAATACAAATTCCTTTTATAGGGGGCACTGAGATGAAGTGTGTATGGAGATTATACGATGTTATAATAATTATTTTATATGTTGGTATGAGGTCCTTAAAATACTTGGTGTAAGGAGTTGTTAATGAGATATGAGTTTCATTCTGGTTCTTACTTTGAGGGAGTAAGTGGTAAATTAAATAGTACATACATAATATATCCTGTATTTAAACAGTTTTTAAACAAATTAAACCTTTATTTCTTTCTTTCTTATGTTACATTTAGAGCTGCAATTGTATTTTGCTAATTATTTCGAGAAATATATTCGGAAACGTATATTTTTTTAATGATTTTTAAGGGAGTCTAATGATATTTTAATACTATTATAATTATTTGATTCACTTGTGTCAGATAAAAAGTATAGCCTAACTCTTGGATTCTATCCTTTCTTCAGGCTCCTCTATCCCAGAAATACACCATAAATTTATTTTTCCCAACCCCTGAATCTCATTTAAATAATGTTTTCCTACAAAAATTAGGTGCATTCAAATGAGTAGCCAGCATTCAAGAAATTCAACCAACTCCTCATGACAAAAATCTATCAAATATAATGCTCTGTAAATACTGCCAAAGAGATTTAAATGGCATATAAACTGTAGAAGTTCATTAACAACCTTTATCAAACCTTTAATATATATTAAAACTAAGATTGATAGAGCTTACCCAGTATCAAAATAAACTTGAGAAAACATAGTTTTTTTTTATTATTACAATGATCAAAGTGTGCGTTTATAATGTCAAGCATGTACAGTGTGAATAATTCAACATTATTCATGGCATACATCTATATTTTTTTATGTGTTTTTGTGTGAATTAACTGTAACTCTTCAGACACCCTGCCTGGCATTTGATTTGACTCACAGTCAGGGGTGACATTTATCAAATAAATATTTCTCTTTTTTGAAGTAAGAAAACTGAAATTTCATTGCAGGCACTGCAGACACACTCTTTTTATGAACTTCTAAAATTAATCATAGACATGATGACCATTTAAGGCATTAATATGCACTTTTACAGTTAATACATGGTACTGTGTTTTAGGACAATAAACTGTTGTATTAGAGGCAATGCATTACCTGTCTCTATATCAACTGCATTCATGTTATGGTTTGGCTGAAGTTGATAAATAGTCAAACAGAACTGCTCCTTGAATCGTCATAAAAGAAACAAAATCCCAGATTTGATCGTGCAAAGATTGGTAGACGTGAGGACCTTTTGTCACGATACTGATATATTAGCTGAAGTCCGATTGCAGACTGCAGTTATACAAATGTACACCGGATTGGTAAACAAGTTTGTACTTAGATGAATGCCAGATTAGTACACAAGCTACATAGAAACATACAATTTGACGGCAGATAAGAACCATTTGGTCCATCTAGTCTGCCCATTTTTTAAGCAATGGTAACCTTAAAGCCTATTTGATCCTTAGTTCTTTGTAAGGATATCCTTATGTCTATCCCAAGAATGTTTAAATTGCTCTACTGTATTGACCTCTACCTCCTCTGATGGGAGGGTATTTCACTTACCCACTACCCTTTCTGTGAAGTAGCTTTTCCTCAAATTTCCTCTGAACCTACTTCCCTCCAGTGTCAGTGCATGTCCTCGTGTTCTAATATTTCTCTTCCATTGAAGAATGTTTCCCTCCTGTACCTTGCTAAAATCCTTGATATATTTGAAAGTTAATCATAACAGCCTTATGCATACAGGTGAAGTTTTGTAGTCCTAATTGGTATGACCTTTAGCAAAGTGTTTATTGCAGTAAGTGAAAAAGAATGTGCAATTGTCAGTGTACTGCCACCCGTCCTCTGTAACTGGTATTGCAGCAGATCCTCATATGTTGTAGCTGCCAATGTTTAATGTGCACTGCCATCTATTGTCTGAATCTGGTTTTGTAGTGTATCCACACACATTGTCTATATTTACATTATCTAACACCCCACTGTGGCACTAGATAGTGGGAAGAGTCAATAAAGTTTTGCATGGCAGAAAGGAATGAGGGATATTGGTCCAAGAGATGTGTGAGCACTGAGAAAAAGAATGTAGCAGAGAGATGCCAGGAGATAAAAAGAGAAACATATGAGATTCCAGATACTGAGATATGTCAGGGAGAGAAGTTAAGTGTTATGGCAGATCATATTCTCTATCTGGAGACTGTAGATACTTATCCCGTAGTTGCAACAAACTTGATCTATGGGTGAGTCAGATATCGAGAGCATGGATGTAGGCTATGGGAGACATGTGATTGAACCAGGATTCCAATTTGGATGAGACATCAGTGTAATAGCCCTGCCGGTGGGGTTAGTGTAAACATAAAATAGGTTGCCCAAAAGCTGCAGAGCAGGAGAAGAAAAATCAAGTATACTCGTTTAACTACTGGTGATTGTCAGCTCTTGTGCTAAGGGAGTTTAATATCAGTAAGCCTAAGAAGACATAGGGTGATAAACCATTAAACCATGATTATGTATTGGAATTAAGTGTAATTCAATTATTTCTGTAAAATTCATAGACTGAACATATCTACCATGTAAAGCCATGAAACAAATCTGGAGAGATAACATGTTCATCTAGAAACTGTGCAAAGTGACTTTATAAATAATATGGGAGGATACGGGGCCTTTAAGATCACACAGACCAATACCTGGTGCAGGATCAACACCATTTTATTAGTACTGAAGGTGGACTTTAACACAGCACAGCAAAACAGCAACCTTCCAAATATACAACACATGATGGCCAGGTGATGAACAACATCCTGCAGATGGCAGGTTAGTGTCTCTGGGTATGTAATGGCCTTAGTAGTATCTCTTAATACGTAGCGTAGCCCTTCTGTTATTTAACAATGATAACAGCCCTGTGTCAACTGACCTGAATGGGATGTCACTCACACAAACCACTGTCACCAATGGTACTCCAGACTAACAAAACTAAAGATTCCTGGTTAGTACTCCTAACACACGAGTCCTTGGAACTGTACCGCACATTAAATACATGACATCATTTCAATAAACACAAAATATAACATACGTTGTACAGTTAAATAATAACATAGTGTTTTTATATAACATTCACAAAGAAAGTTATTTGATTTAGACCTTGGGCTAGACAACGGAATCAGAGACTGTTCACAATAGTCTAATTAACATATAACTAAATGAGCAAAGATTTGCATGTCCTGGAGTTAGCTGTGGACAATAGCCTATTACCCATTAATCTACTGCAATATATTCACAGGAGTCTACTGATCTGGCCTTCCAAGCGTAATTTTATTACCTGTGACATTTCTATGATCATACAGTGATATATTTACAATAGATATCAACATAAGTCACAGGCTACAATCGTAATACAATGGTGCCTAAAGCTGGGTACACACTACAGAAATTTCGACCAACTTTTTATGCAGAGTAATTTTACATGCAATCGATGGTCCGATCGCTCGGTCCATGGACTGCATACACACTAGCCTTGTTTAGGACGATAAAGGGAAGAGCGGATTTCCCTTTGCGACTCTTTACAGCCATGTTGTCGCGAGCAATGATTTTAATTTCGTACACACTGCAGCGACATTTGTGGGAAATGTAATGAGATACCAAATACATTAGCATAAAGGGGCAGATCTTTCGCTATAGTTAACTCCCAAAACAGCATAAAAACAGAAGGCTACACTGTTCAAGTGGTTCTAGAGGAGAGACACGTTCTCTCATATGCCCCTGCTACAGGAGATACGGGTCAAGAACCCAGATGACTTTAAGAATTTTCTTCGTATGAATGATTCAACTTTTCAGGAACTGCTCCAACTTGTAACCCCTCTCATCCAGAGGGGGAACACCCAATTAAGGAGACCCATACCACCAGAGCAAAGACTGGTGGCAATTAACTTTATTACAGATATAGAAGTGTAATGGTAAACATTTTTTATTTTCTTGCTTCATAGATACCATCGTCATATCCGATGAAAGTTCGGAAGAAGGAAAAAACGTTGCCAAGCTCAACGATTATTTTAAAGAAATGAAAGGAAATATTGCCAACATCAAGAAAAAAAATAAAAACCTTGATAATACTTTTGATGACATGTATATGCTGTTTGCAATTGTTGTGCCACAAACCAGCAGCACGCTTTCAGTGTAATACTATTATATTTTTCACATTTCATATTGTACTATACAAATTTTATATTGTTATTTATTTTACCTGCAATAAAACTGTTGCATTAATACTGTGTGTTTTATTCAGAGTATTTTATAAATATTATTTAATAAAGGTTAATATGACTTTATAACTTTAATAGTTTTTAAACTTAATAAAGGTTAAATGAGAAATGATTGCCAACATAGATGCAAAGGGTAATAACACACGTGCTTTATACATGTGTAACGGTCTGCAGCCAGACAGGTGCAATACACATCGATACAAAACACAAGTCAGTGATGTGCGGATTCCACACCACTTAGTACTGGGACAGACATCAAAAAATGTACATACACACGCCCCCCAGGTCGAGGACGTATCGGAGGATTGTCGTGGATCGGTCGGAAGTTTATACACACTACACAGCGGAAAGGAGATTGGAACGAAAATATTAAATGGTACGACCAACCAAATGAGGCGACAATCGTCCATTTGGGCAGACTTTTGACCATCGTGTCACTGCACACACTGAATCGACTTTTGAACGAGCGGTCGTATGTCGGCTGTTTGAGCCGATTATTGGACGAAAACAGTGTAGTGTGTACCCAGCTTTACTCATAGACGGTCAATATGTCTAGACTAAATCTACTTGCAGATTGCAAAGGGCTCATTTTATCAAATAAACTACAAAAGGTGACTTATACTAACCAAGTATTAAATACTTATAGTCAAGTACATAACTGTGTTAATAAAAACATAGGTATCCCTTAGAAACAAATCACAACATTGTTTTAAAACACATGTACAGTATTAAACCACATTGAACAGCTGGATGGGTGGTGGTGGAGCAGGACCAGGGCTATACAAGTCCAATTGCCTGACACTTGGTTTCCTCATGCATGCATTCATGATAATATATTGACACCTAAAGAGAGGACCTGGCATCATTAGCATACAATGTTTTGTGCAACTCTTTACCTGCCTCACCAACATACCCTGGAATGAGACAGACTCACCTTCAGCTGGGTGTGTGACTTAAGAGAATCAACAAGAAGGTGTCATGGGGGACATGCTACCACAGCACACCCATGCAAATAGGGCTTAAACTTATCTAAGACTCACACTCTTTTAAGACTTTACAGTTTCTGAGAATGCTGAAGCACAACTAGATGTGGTTTGTTGGTTTCTTTGTTAGTAGGTTCTAGTTGAGCGATTTGAGTGCTTGTTCATAGCTGTGTATTCTGTTTTCTTGATGCATCTTAGTGCAAACAGCTGTTAATGTATTGTAATCTCTTAGAGTTTAGGGTATAAGTTACAGTTTACAACTGTAACAGGGCAGGGGCGGACCCAGACATTTGCCCTACTCGGGGCGATTTTAGGGGGGGGGGGATTTAGGCCCCGCCCCTTTCTGTGTTCTAAGGCTGCAGGTCCGTTCAGCAGTGAAAGTGTGCTGTCCCGCTGCTCTGATTGTGTTTAAAACACAATCAGAGCAGCCGGGCAGCATACTGTCACTGCTGAACGGACCTGCACAGTGTGCAGCTGTCGGCAGCAAGCCCCTGGTAGGGGGGGGGGGGGCGATCGCCCCGATCGCCCCCCCCCCCCCCTGGATCCGCCACTTTAACAGGGTTAGATAACCTTGTTACACTAATAAGACAGATTCCTGTGGCTGAACCAGAATACTGCAAACAAGGTAGCATTGGCAATAGACAAAAACAGAGGGTTAATGGTTATTTGTCCTTTGATTTGCTGCAGTTAGGATGTTTGACAGTGTTAAGTTGTGTCCCTGAAGAGCATGCAACACGTTAATCGAACTGGAGAGAACTCAAACATGATTTTTTGTTGACTGGGGCAAAGGAGTTTTCCTAAAGAAGAGTGTACAGTTTTTGACAGTGCATTCAAAAAGTTAATTGAGGAGAGATGCAGTTCTTAGGGGTAGAGAGAAGTGAAACGATTTACCAAAGTATAATTACTGTTATTATAGGGAATGTAAACATTTTTTAATTTTTTTTTTTTTAGGGCCTGATTCATTAAGGAAAGTAAAGCAAAAAAATTTAATAACTTTGAACCTTGGCAAAACCATGTTGTTTTGGAGGGGGAGGTAAATTTAAAATGTGATGGCAGATTTATAATTGGGGTAGGGCATGTCCTAGATCAACTTTGAATGTCAGTGTACAAATAAACTATCAGCTATTTGTGAGCTACATGAAAGAAACAGCCAGTATTTATCTTATGTGCAAAATAATAAACTAATTTGCACCCCTTGCATTGTAACATGGTTTGTCCAGGATAAAACTTACTCATTTTTTTATTTACTTTCCTTACTGAATCAGGCCCATGAAGGTCAACTAAAGGAAAATATACAAGTGAAAATAAACGGTGGTAATGTGCAAGTATGTTCAGTAAGATAACATGTCACATTGATCTCTGTCCTCCAAAACATTTACATTTTTCCAACTTTTGTGAACTATATGTTAATGTTTTCTTTCGAGAAACATCACAAATGCTTAAAAAAAATGATAGTACTTTAATCATAATAAATCAATTTATCAAACAAGTTATTACAATATATATATATACATTTTTTTTTGCGTGATTTTTGGAAATCTTACAGTTAACATGTTTGTTAAGTGTAAAATAAGTTTTGTCCATTATATTTTTTAAAAATTATTTGATGCTTGTTCTTGTGAAATGGATTATATTTATTTGTTGCATAAGATTGTGTTTTATTGAAATTTGTCTTTAAAGTCAGGTGAATTGGGTCAGCCAAATTTCCTAGTAAGATCTTTAATTGTCTTTAATTCTTTTTGAATATTAAGCACTGTCTTTTTTTCTCTTTTGTGTGGAAAAATTCAAATGAACTGTAAATGGTGCACTTTCTTTATTTCATAACATTTTGATTTTAACGTGTTTTGTTTGTTTACCAGTTTGTTTACTGTACCAGAGTTCAACATAATTATACTACTGATATTGGTTGATACTATTTTAGCAGTTTGTAAAAGCTGGATCTAAATGTCATGGTTATGTGCAGCAAATTAAATTATTCTGCATTTTAATTTACTGGTATAGTTGTACCAAGAGAATTAATTCTGTGCTTTTCACAAAATTAACTTTCACACTTCTCTGCATGTCTGTAGTGATTAGATACATTATCTTCTTATCACAACTGACATGCGTCTTCTCAGAACTGCCCAAGGCATGTGCAGAATTAATCATAAAATTCCCTAATTTACTATAGAATATATGTCTAAGTGCATTGCATTTACTATATCAGACACATAGAGCCTGAGTTATTAAGGAGAGCAAAGCAAAAAATAGAAGTAACTTTGCACCTTGGCAAAACCATGTTGCATTGGGGAGGTAAGTTCAAAATGTGGGGACAGATTTATAGTTTGGGTAGGGCATGACCCAGATCAACTTAAAATTTCAGTGTAGACCTATAGCTATTAAGTATTTGTGTTCTACATGAAAAAGCAGCCAGTATTTAATTTGTATGCAAAATAATAAACTAATTTGTATCCCATGCATTGTCACATGGTTTGTCCAGGAACAATTTTACTTATTTTTTTGCCTTGCTCTCTTTAATGAATCAGACCCATGTTGTTTATAGTTCGCTTGCTACAGTGTGTGAGGAGAAAGGAGGGGGGCTGCTATAGTGTGTGAGAAGAAAGGAGGGGGGCTGCTATAGTGTGTGAGGAGAAAGGAGGGGGGCTGCTACAGTGTATGAGGAGAAAGGAGGGGGGCTGCTACAGTGTGTGAGGAGAAAGGAGGGGGGCTGCTACAGTGTGTGAGGAGAAAGGAGGGGGGCTGCTATATTGTGTGAGGAGAAAGGAGGGGGGCTGCTATATTGTGTGAGGAGAAAGGAGGGGGCTGCTATAGTGTGTGAGGAGAAAAGAGGGGGGCTGCTATAGTGTGTGAGGAGAAAGGAGGGAGGTGTCCAAACTGTACATGGGTGGGAGTTAGGCTATTAATTTAATGGTGTTTAGATGAGGGGGATAATTATTTAATTGGTGCTATTTTATTTGTGGGGTGATGGTGGGCAATTTAATTTATTGGTGGGCTATTTAATTTAATAGTGGGGTCTGTTAAGTTAAGATGCGGTGACGGGACCTTTAATTTAATACTGTGGTGGTTTGGGGGTATTGAATGTGGGGCTGATTTTGGGAAGGAGAGCTATTTATTAAATGTGAATATGAATTATTTAATGGTTGTGGCAAATGGTAATATTAAACATAAATGCAAATATTTTTTTGCTGGGGTTGGTTGGAGGGAAATAGGTCAGTTTATTAGATGTGTATACTATTTAATCTAATGTCAGGGCTGGTTAGAGGGGAATATATCTATCAAATATGAGTACTATTATTTTAATGTTGTTGCTGGAGGGAGGCCTAATTATTAAGCATGGTTGCTTTTGATTTAATGCCAGGGCTGGTTGGCGTTTTCTACATTTTATGTACCCATTATGTTTTCCAGCATTCCAGGATCCAGACAAGCAGCAACTGAGCTGAAGACACCAGCAGCCGCAGGTAGTGAAAGTGACAAGAAAAGGTAGGAGAGACCAGGACAGTCTGCCAACTGTCCTGAATCTGGAAGGACAGTCCCAAATTTGGGTGACTGTCGCTTAGTCAGGAGTTAGTCTGACTACAAGGACATTTGGGAGGTATGTCCTGCTTCACAGTGTACTGCTTGTGAAGGCAGAGCTGTGTGCACCTAACTGTAGTGCACACAGTAATGCCTGTGTATTTATCTAAAATGTGTTTAAAATGATCACCCCTCTGTCTTAAGTACCCCAGGCCCTCCAGAGCCTTATTTCAGCTCTGGTGATACTATTGCCTGCCTTCTACCTTGCACTGGTGCCATTCTCAGATCACTTTGTTGAACATATGGCCAGCATCCATTGCACTGAAAATATCATTAATCCTGCCTCCATTGCAATTACTATATCACCAGCAATTACTCAGAATAGCTTTCCCCTTCACTTATGCCATTGTCTGCCAACCCTACCTGCACTTTTATTAATTCAAACCACCCCCAATCACTGGGCACATTTAGGGCTCATACACAGTTGTTACAAAAGAAGTGTTTTCTTGCAGATGTTTGCATGATTTCACCCTTGTGGTAATTGCACTGGATTGCCATTTGTAATAGGAATAGTTTTTAATGCATTTTTTTAAACAAACACAGTAGACATACTGTATTTATATAATATATATATATATATATATATATATATATAGAGAGAGAGAGAGAGAGAGATTTGACTGGTAGTTTGCATTTCATGACGTCAGGAGAGGATTCTGCAGTGCAGGGCGGTACTCAAATGCTGTTCTGGCAGACTGATCAAATACGATTGTGCCAACATATTTCGCAATAGTTAAACTTATTAAACAAAGTTAGATATGTTTCTATGAAGAGGTTTCCTTGAAGTGATGGGGTATTATCTAAAAAATTAGAGGTAATCTAGCAGATACAATGTCATATTTGGAATCAGCATCACAATGTTAGCCCAAAATCATTTTATCGAGATTGGCAATAAAATGAGTGTTGACCAGTGTGTTTTATATATATATATATATATATATATATATATATTATACTTTGCAATACTTAGCCAGAGTTGGTGAAACTGTGGGCAGTTGTGAAGAGGTCATTAGAAAATAGACTATACATGACTGTTAGCAACATAAGAGCAAAAATAGCTTCATAACATCACACAATTTTACCTGTTTTTCACAAATTTTAATTAAATCCAGATCTAAAACCAAAACCTTCCATGATTTTGTGGCAAAACCTGTAACAAAACCAAACCACCAAGACGTTTTACAACCAAAACCACATCCATATATGGGGTCAGTGCATATCTCTACTATCCCGTATGGTAGATTACAAGAATTTTAGATGTCACCAAAGGTGTTTCTGTTGCCAGTCAAGCTGTTAAATATATTGTTTACTCTCTTGTGAGGAATAAATTGAGTGAGTGATGTGAATGAGGAGGAAGGAGTGTGGTAAAATTTAAAGCCTTTATGTAATAAAAGTTTTAGGTGCTGTTGCCAAAGGCAAAGAAAGCATTTTTTTTATTAAAGTGTTTCTGTTAATTTGGAATTGCAGAAAATTGTAATGAAATAATATTATAAATTTATTGATTTATCTTCTGCATTTAATGCAATTAATTTAAATTATGCACTTAATTGTCTTATCGTGTTTCCCGTCTTCATTAATCCTAATGAAAACAGGGTCTCCACTGAAACGTTAACATGAAGCAGCAATAAACACTTGCAAAACAAAATTGATGTGTCAGCTGCTTTCTTTATATTAATGGTATTAGTCTTGATTCTGACACTCTACCCAGCAAATATACACTTATGAAAGATAAGTGCATGGATATAACTTTATGCTTGGGATCCTCCCTCTTTGTCTTGTATTTCATGCTTGTAATATGTCTTGTAAGATTCCCTTGGCTACTTCACCATAAACACAAGTGACTGAGCTCACCTCTAGCAGCCTCCTTTCTCCAAATCTTGGATGCACTTACTGGTATTCATCCATAGTTAGAGCTTAAAGTAGAGAAAATACACTGGGAAGTGAAAATGTAGGGATGAAAAGATCCCAATGTTTGGATACCATAGAAAGAGAAAGAGATGTTGTCAGCATCAAAAGCCAAAAGAGGTTAGGGTTGGAGGAGGACAAGCCAAATGCATTACATAGATGATAAGCAGGAAAAATCACTGAATTATGGGCTCTGGAGCACAATAATCAGGGAAAATGGGCAGCACGGTGGCTTCGTGGTTAGTACTTCTGCCTCACAGCACTGGAGTCATGAGTTTGATTCATGACCAATGTCTTATCTGTGTGGAGTTTGTATGTTCTCCCCGTGTTTGCGTGGGTTTCCTCCGGGTGCTCCGGTTTCCTGCCACACTCCAAAAATATACTAGTAGGTTAATTGGCTGCTATCATATTGACCCTATTCTCTCTCTGTCTTTTGTCTGTGTGTGTGTGTGTGCATGTGTATGTTAGGGAATTTAGACTGTAAGCTCCAATGGAGCAGGGACTGATGTGAATGAGTTCTCTGTACAGTGCTGCAAAATTAGTGGCGCTATATAAATGAATAGATGATGATGAAACATACTGGTTAACGGGCATTTTAGCTGACGGAAGAAATTATCTTTGAATCAGTAGCAGAACTACTATTGGTGCAGCAGGTAAGGTGCACCGGGGCCCATGGAGATAATGGAGCCCGATGCATGGAAAACTAGCGAGCTGTGGACCCCTGATTCCCACATCCCTACACAGTGGCCCACAGTTTGCTAGTTCCATCTCCAACTTGAATGTAAGATTTGTTAGTCAATTTAAATGCAAGCACACTACTAGTCACTGGTTTATTTGAGTTTCACTGGCATTTGGTCAGTATGGATGCAAACCGCCATGCGGCCACTTGGAAAAATGCAGCTTAGTGTACTGCTATGTCAGCTACACCTCAAAGCATGACACAATCTAGAGAAGCTGCTGGAGCACACAGCAAACATAACTAGAATCTAGTAGAGAGTCAACCTACTATCCCGGGTAAGTACTCCAACACTGCTAAAGCAACTTAGCTTTGATTTGAATTGGCTTTTGGGCTGAACTTACATAACTCTTCACTCAAACATTGTGAGAAGTAAATTCATCATTCAGGATTGACATTATGTCCAAACATGGAGTGATCTTTGGCCTCTGCAAAATGTGTATCTTTTCCTGGAATCCTTCATAATACTTTGTTTCATGTGTCATAGTTAGACCACATTGGCAGTGATACAACATGCAGGAGAGGAAGAAATACGCAGAATACAGAGGTAACTGCTCAAAACTGAGGTAGGTTACTGACGGTACATCCAAGGCATCATCCTGGGCACATCCCAGAAGGCTTTGACGATACATAGCTAGTACTTTTTTTGTTTATGGCATAGTATTGCTAAGTTATTGCGATGTGCAGTGCTTGTATGCAACCTTTGAAATGGATACGTGTTCTAGAAAGTAAAGAGACTACTAAAATTAAACCACACCCACTGTTTTTCAATGACACATAAAATATTTTCACCCAAATGCCATGTCCAATGTAAGCTTTGCTATTTTCTAATGTTGTCCAAGAATTGATTAGTGACGCCTATCCCTGCTCAACATTTAGGGAACAGTACTTTTAGGACTGGACTTTATAATACGCATGTTCAATTAGCACCACTGTCGGATACAACGTTCTCCCTCTCACGTTGCGCCTCCAACCCCGTTTCTTACCTTAGCTGGAGGGAGGTGGGGCAGCATCCTCTACTTCTGGCTCTTGGAGTGGTGCACCTAGCTTTGACATCATGGCCGAGCTCCACATTGCCAACTTAGCATGAAAATGAAGGAACAGCTGCCAGTAGCTTTACATATAAAACACTGCTGCCTGCTTCACTTTCATGTCAGAGGTCGGTGCTTCATTAGAGGACACCACAGGAACATTAAAAACACTGGATGAGTGACATTTTGTCCCTCTTTCAGTGTTTTAGGCACCCCATATGCATTGTCACCCTAAGCAAATGCCTAGGTTTGCCTAATTGTAGAGTTTGCTCTATAAGAATAGTATGGACTTCAATCCTGGACAGACCCTGTATACAGATTGATGCATTTTTGGTCTGTCTCTTTAAAGTCAATATAGTGATTACTAACAGTGCGGTCTTCAGAGCGATCTATTGATCAGTATTTTCAGGTTTGTCACTGATGTGCTAACCTTCATGTGAACACAATCCACATTATCTATTAGGTACTGTGGTGAAAAGAGGTATTAATTCCTCTCAACCAGTCTGCACCTCGAGAGGCGAGGAGTTTGAAAACTCCTCTCCTATTTCTGGCTCACTCTGACACACTGTCTGTGTCAGAGCAACGAGTTCTACTTGGTGTCTGGCTCTCCTCTGTGTACCTGTGTGGAATCTGCTGAATTGCCTGTGTATGACCTCTGCTTGTTTGACCATATTGCTTCTCGCTCCCTGGTGTACCTGAACTGGCTGAATTACAGTGTATCCGACCCGGCTATAATTTTGACCATTCTGCTGCTCTCTCGCTAGTGTATCTGACCCCGCTGAATTACTATGTATCCGACCCGGCAATTCCTATACTCTTCTCTGCTGCCGTGTTCCTGTGTATCCTTCGGACCGTGCTTTTGGGTATCCTACCCTGTGACTCACCTATCTGTGGTTATCTTCAGTGTATCCAAACCGGAACCTCATTGAGATGCATCAGGACTCCTCATTCTGTGCTGTTATTCTCAGCTAATTATCCTGCCCAGCTTTACCACTACTGAGTCTGTCCGCTAGATCTCCCATCTACTGGTTTCCCATCTATTACGTCAGGGGGCTAACCCGTCCCGCCTTGTGGCGATTCTTGGTGAAGACCGGGGGTCCGTTAGACTCTGCACCCTGGGAAGGCCTGTGTCAACACTGACTAATAGACGTCTCCCGTGAGACGTAACACAAAAGCAGAATGACAGTGGTTCAGGGCCACTACCCTTGCCGATAGCCTTAAAGGAGAGAGGGGGAGAAGCTTGAATGGATAGACATTAGTCCCTGAGAGTGACTAGTATACTGGTGAGGCGTTTTCATTATACCCTGTATGTTGTATGTGCCAGACTGTAGTGTTTCAAGTTATCATTTAAATATGTTTATTGCTGTTTGGTGCTACCATTTTGTTAAATAAATTTATTTATTTTATTTCGGATATTTGCCTGGGTGATTTTGACCCTTGGGTAGGTACCAGGTAGGCCAGCTGTATGGCACAAAAGGTTATGTTACACCTGGTATCCTCACAGGTACCAAATATAGAAAATAGCTATTATATTGTATTAATTCTGTATCTGTAAATCTGTCCATCTGGAGTCTTGGGGAGTTATTTGAAGTTACAGATTTGTAATTTTTGTGTGAATTTTGTGGATATTTATATATTGATCCCGTTAGGACTGAAATAGAGATGAGTACGATTTGGGTGCTGGATCAATTTAGAATACCAGGCTTATAGTCTTATTCCAAAAACATTGCATTGAATGTACATTTCTTCAACTTATTGCTATGTTATTTTATTTTTTATTATAAAAATATTGATAGTTTATTTTAATAAATAATATTGTATCTAATGTATATTGTTATTATGCCTCCATATTCAGAAAGTGATTTGCAAAACACTGATATTCATAAAAACATGAACTTGAGTTATCTTTTTCATCTCTGGTCTGAAGTCATCTTAATACATAATACCTTTTGCTGCAGTCTTCTGAGTGAGTGACTACCTTGATATGCTGCTGTACTTAGCCACAATGCTGTTGTAAAATGCTTCATTTAGAGGTTTTTATTACATTATGTGTCTCAGTTTGTTTTGTTACATGATTGCTATATTATTTCCCTAGATATACAATTGTATTCCTACCATTCTCTGTAGCTCCATACTGTTGATTCTCCCAAGTAGCTACTGTTCAGAGTTACAATATAATTTGTATTATTCGTTGCTTTGATTTAAAAGTACAATTCAAATTGATTTTGCTTGCTTGACAGGTAGTTTTTGAATGTATAATTTAATTTTCTTAGGCTTTCATTCCTACTGTTTTTGCTGTTTTACCATTATCTGATACATTTGCACTTGTACAAAAATGAACAGAAGATAATAGTAATTCTACTCCTTTTCGCAGACATGTACTTATAAGATAAAATAAATAATGGATGGTTTATTAACTGATTGAATAGCTTGCACTTTACTTTGTGCAGCATTATTTAGAAAGGCACCCAAGAGAAGTCTGTAGCTGCCCTCGGATTAGTATGGTCCTCCCAAAATGACCCCTCTGTATGCTCTAGATCAGTGCTCCGTAACCTTTTCTCACCCTCTGCACACCTAAGCCCATCCCAGAATTCCGCACACCTAAAGCAAAAATATATATAAAAAAAACAGGAATTACCGCTTGCGGGAACATCACACATACGCAATATATTTAAAAGTGTCACCCTGTAACATAATAATAATAATAATAATAATAATGAACTCTTTATTTCACAAAAATATTTTACAAAGAAAACATATGGAACAATGGTGATATTGTTTCCTTAAGGCAAGGTCTACCAGTTAACCATAGTATGACGCATGTACCGCCAAAAATCTTGTGCTTTTTGGCATTGTACCAGGGCACAATCAGCAACATCTCGTGGCACAACGGTGTGCCCTGGCACACTGATTGAGGAGCACTGCCCTAGATACCGACCAGTCTCACTCTTCAAAGTGAATTTTAAACTATTCGCCAAACTTCAGTCAAATGTCTCAGGGTTTTATTTTCCTTCCAACAACGATCCACAATGACCAGGTGGGTTTTGTGCCTGGAAGCGAGACAGGAGACAACAAGACCAAGGTCATAGATTTGATTCACTTAATCTCTACTATAAAAACCCCCACTATCCTCATCTCTACTGATGCCGAATGGCTTTACGATAGAGTAGATTGGTGTTGCATGAAAGAGGTCTAGGGGCACATGGGAGCAGGTTCTTCCTGCTTTCATAATATCTTAGCTCTATATCAGTAATGCCAAGGTCAGAATTAACAGTACTGTCTCGGACTCTGTTCCTACCAATGACACCCACCAGGGATCAGGGCCGGATTAACCCTAGGGCTAACTGGGCTACAGCCCAGGGGCCTCGGGCATCCAGGGGGCCCTTGAAAGTGCTCAGCAGCAGTATTGATCAGTCGGGGGCGAGGGCACCCCCGGCATGATCAATGCTGCTGAGCACTTTCACTGCGGTCCTTTCCCGGCGCGCTGTAGTCCACTTACTGAGGAGATCTTGTAAGTCTCCTCAGTAAAGAGCGTACAGCGCACCGGGGAAGGACTACAATGTCAGGAGAAGGAGGTAAGTGCCCTGGGGGCAGCATAGCTCACCGGGGGGGGCCCTCACGGGTGAATGGAGGCCCCCTTAGCCCAGGGGCCTCCATGCCCTTAATCCGGCCCTGCCAGGGATGCGTTCAATCAGCACAAATATTCATACTTTGTATGGAAGCCCTGTCCAGGGCTATTCGCCAAAATCCTAATGTCTTAGGCCTTCGGCTAACAGCATGGCCACAGTTTTTAGGGCAACCTGGCTGGCTGGGACTTGTAGTTCCACCCAAAAAATTGGTGTCAGTTTGTTTTTTTAACACTTTCAGCCCAGGGGTAGTAGGAAGAGCCCTAGTGCTATCAGCACTGGGCTGGTTCTTTCTAGGGGGGGCCCGCTCGTTTTTTTCGGCGGACCCCACTCCCTAGGGAATCCAGCCCAGCGCTGAACAGTCTAGGGTTGGTTAGCGATTTTGACAGAAGCAGAACTTCTGGTGATTTTGTATGAAAACTCAGCTTCATACATCGGCGAGTTTCAACTCTCCCGAGAAAACCGCTGGAGTTGCAAACTCGCACTTTGATACATTTACCCCCTGGTGGAAATATGTAGCTAATTTGACATTTTGGGGGGAAGTATTCTGATTGTTATAATAGATAGTTAGGTATGGGGTACCAGTTGACATGGGCTTCTGCCTGCTCTCTCACTAGCATCCCTATCTCCCAGTATACAAAGATGTTGCTGAAGCATTTGAACAATGCATCTTTAGCTGTTATCCTAATGCACTGTCACTGACCATCTCCTTTGTCAATTGCTGATTTGTTCCTTGTAATAGATTTGAACATGTCGATGGACAACATTATCCTCTCAGCTACAGACAAATACTTAACTAACTGAAGTTCAAAGAGTCTAGGGATTATATGACTGATATCTCTCCACTTAATACTTTCTAACTACAGTCATGTCTAAAAGTTTTGAGAATGACACAAGTATTGGTTTTTACAAAGTTTCCTTTTGTCAGATGTTGCTATGGTATATTGAAGTGAAATTGCAAGCATTTCATAAGTGTCAAATCTTTTATTGACAATTACAGTAAGTTTATGCAGAGTCAATATTTGCAGTGTTGACCCTTCTTTTTGAAGACCTCTGCAATTCGCCCTGGCATGTTGTCAATCAACTTCTTGGCCATATACTGAGGGATGGCCACCCATTCTTGTCTAATCAATGCTTAGAGTTTCTTAGAGTTTGTGGGGCTTTTTTGTCCTCCCACCTCTTGAGGATTGACCACAAGTTCTCAATGGAATTAAGGTCTGGGGAGTTTCCTGGCCATGGACCCAAAATTTCAATGTTTTGATCACCGAGCCAGGTTGTTATCACTTTTGCCTTATGGCAAGGTGCTCCATCATGCTGGAAAAGGCATTGTTCGTCACCAAACTGTTCTTGGATGGTTGGGAGAATTTGCTCTTGGAGGATGTTTTGGTACCATTCTTTATTCATGGCTGTGTTCTTAGGCAAAATTATGAGTGAGCCCACTCCCTTGGCTGAGAAGCAACCCCACACATGAATGCTCTCAGGATGCTTTACTTTTGGCATGACACATGACTGATAGTAGCGTTCACCTTTCCTTCTCCGGACAATCGTTAATTATAGATGCCCCAAACAATCTCTGAACCTTTTACAGAATATCTGTCCCTGATGTTTTTCCTGGAGAGAAGTGGTTCTTTGCTGGCCTTCTTGACACCAGGCCATCCTCCAAATGTCTTCGCCTCACTGTGCGTGCAGATGTACTCACACCTGCCTGCTGCCATTCCTGAGCAAGCTCTGCACTGGTGGTGCCCCAATCCTGCAGCTGAATCAACTTTTAGAGACGGCTCTGAAGCTTGCTGGATGTTCTTGGACACCCTGTAGCCTTCTTCACAACTATTGAACCCTGCTCCTTGAAGTTCTTGATTATCCGATAAATGGTTGATATAGGTACAATCTTACTAGCAGAAATATCCTTGCCTGGGAAGCCCTTTTTGTGCAAAGCAATGATGACTGCACATGTTTCCTTGCAGGTAGCCATGGTTAACAGAGGAAGAACAATGATTTTAAGCACCGCCCTCCTTTTAAAGCTTACAGTCTGTTATTCTAACTCAATCAGCATGACAGAGTGATCTCCAGCCTTGTCCTCCTCAACACTGTCACCTGTGTTAACGAGAGAATCACTGACTTGATATCGCTGGTCCTTTAATGACAGGACTGAAATGCGGTGGAAATGTTGATTTTGGGATAAAGTTCTTTGTCATGACAAAGAGGGACTTTGAAATTAATTGCAATTCATCTGATCACTCTTCATAACATTCTAGAGTATAAGCAAATTTCCATCATAAAAACTGAGGTAGCAGAAATAATATCTGTGTCATTCTCAAAACTTTTGGCCAGATTGCAAAGATAAAAAAACAAATAAAAATGAAACAGGTTAGTATGCTATATAATCCAGTCACATAGCAATGTTTGTCAGAGGGTTGTTGTCTTGTGTGATTTGTGTTTGGTAAACTAGTGAGTTTAGGAAGGTGTTGAGGAATATTATAAGCTTGCCTGAAGAGGTGAGTTTTCAGAGAACGCTTGAAGGTTATCAGAAGGAAATACCATAGAGTGGGTGTAGCTTGAAAGAAGTATTGTAAACAGAAATGGGAGGATGTAATGAGAGTGGATGAGAGATGCACATCTTGTGCAGAACAGAGTTCCCGAATTGGGAGATATTTTGAGATGAGAGGTGATGTATGTCGGTGCAGCTTTGCTGATGGCCTTGTAGGTAAGTAAAAGTAGTTTATATTGGATTCCATAAAAAACAGGCAACCAGTGTAGAGACAATTTGCAAGAAAAATTAATCTGGCTGCTGCATGCAAAATAGATTATAAGGGTGCGAGTCTGTTTAGGGGAATACCAGTAAGGAGGGAATTGCAATAGTCAATGCGGGAGTTGATGAGTGCATGAATTAAGGTTTTTGCTGTGTTTTGTGTAAGATAAATGCATATTCTGTAAATGTTCTTTAGATGTTTGTAACATGATTTAGATGTAGAGTCAATGTGGGGAACCAAGGATTCTGAGTCATGGATCACACCGAACAGCGAGATTGAGGGGTGGAGTTTAAGGTCATGTTGTCAACAGAAGTAGAAATGTCAGGTATGCTTCTGTTGGTGGGTGGGAATATTATTAACTCTGTTTTAGAAAAACTGAATTTGAGTGGGCAAGTGAACATCCAAGATGAAATGGCAGAAAGACAGTCAATAACACGGGAAACACAGATGTCAAGAGATCAGGAGAGGATAGATAAATTTGGGTATCATCCACATAGAGATGATACTGAAATCCAAAGGAGCTTATTAGTTTTCCAAGAGATGAGGTATAGATAGAGAATAATGAAGGCCCTAGTACTGAGCCTTGTGGTACTCCAACTGATAAATAAAGTGGAGTGGAGATGGTTCCAGAAAAATTAACACTGACAGAGCGATTAGATAGGTAGGATGAGAACCAAGCCAGATGAGTGTCTTGAAGACCTTTAGATTACAGTGTTTGTTTGAGAAGAAAGTGATCAACAGTGTCAAATGCAGCAGAGAGATCCAGGAGAATTAGAAGAGAAAAATGGGTTTTTGTTTTAGCAGTTATATTCAGGGAATAAATATGAGTATCTGCGCTTCTCACTAGGATATCTGTAATGGCTGCCAAAAAAGGGGAATGAGAGTGGAGGGGAACCGACCCTCCAGAATAGAAGTAACACAAACGAGAGATAAATCTAGGGAATCCCCAGGCGCCTTTATCTCTGGTTTGTGTTACTTTTAGTTTTAGCAGTGAGCAAATAATTTGCAACCTTAGTCAAAATGAGCACAGGAGACAGGGATCTACCGATTTGTGAGGGAATAAGATCAAGGGGACAGAAGGTAGAGTAGGAAGAAGTAGATTAGATACTTCATCTTCATTTGTGGATTGAATTGAAGAGAGGGTGTCAGAGGGTGCAGCGAAGTAATTGAGCCGATTGCTTGACGAGGAAGCTGATACAATTTCTAATCTGATCTTATCAATCTTGTCATTGAAGTAGGAAGCAAGATACTGGGCACTGATAGATGGAGTGTTTGGGGTCGGAGGATTGAGACGAGATTTAAATGTGTTAAAAAGGTATTTGGGGTTAGAAGCCTGAACATAGATGAGAGATTGGAAGTATATTTGTTTTGCAGTGTCCAGAGCATTTTGATAGGAGTGATAGATAGAAGCATATGTGAAGAAATCATTAGAGGTACGAGATTTACACCAGTGACGTTCTGATTTACGGGAAAGTTTTTGAATATTTAGTGTTATTTTTGTGTGCCACAGCTGACATCGAATTTAACGTGTAGTATGAAGAGTCGCTGGAGTCATTTGATCAAGGGCTGTTGCTATGGTTTGGTGAAAAAAAGGTACTGCCATCTCAGGAGAGGAGAATGTAGTGATAGGGGAATAAAGGTGTTGGAGAGAGGTGGAAACTGATGAAGATTATTAGATTTAAGATTTATGCGGGTATGATGAGGCCTGGTGAAGTTTGACAGCAGAGAGGTTAAAGCAGTGGGGGTGATTGTGTAGCTGATAAAGTGATGGTCCAAGAGTGGAAAAGGTGTGTTATGGAAATTCAGAAACTGAGCATAAAACTTCATATTATACACTGAGCAAAATTGAGGGTAGCAGAACTTCCATTGGGTTAGAATCTGAAAATTTATACCAACCAATTGGTCCTACATTGGTTCAGACTGAGAGACATTTGGTGATTCCTGAAGTGGCACGAATCCACGAACAAGCACAGTGTGATAATTATACATTGGGAAAAGCAGTGGAGTGGGCCATTGATATGATTGAGAGCAGAGGCCAATTTAGATTAAGGATAAAATCCATCTAAAAGGTGCAGATTTGCACTAGGATAAACCACGTTGCAAGGGGTGCAAATGCCTTATTTTTGCTTGCTGGAAAAAATCTGGTTAATTTTGTATGCAGTACACAAATTCTAGGCAGTTCATTTTTAAACTGCAGTTTAGAATTGAGCTAGGATGTGCATGGTTTTGTTATGGTGCAACATTGTACCTTCCAGACGGATTTACTACAAACTTAAAATGAGGCCCAATACATTTAATAATACAATTTTGTTCTTAGTACAGCAATATGTTTTCTATTATTATGTTCATAAAAGATAAGTTAATTATACCTCTATCTCGAATGCTGTATAAAACATAATTTTGACTACTTGTTATAAAACAGATGATGTTGCTATAAGTGGGATTTATATTCAACATCCGATCTTCCCATTAGACATAACAAAGTAAGGTTTCAATAAACTAGATTGCATTGAGTTAGAATGAAATGTCTTGTCTTTCTGTTGGTTTTGGATGGTCTCTTGAAGCGTGCAAAGACCTTGACAGTGTTTTAGGTTGTTTTTTAACTAGCAAGCAATTTTCCACTTGCAAAGCTACCTCTTATAAACATAACCTTTTGGTGACATAGACAATCACAATCATGGTCAGAGGATAAACACTTTTTCTCTGCTTCTCATTGTTTACATAGCATTTCTCTTTATTTTCACCCCCTCGGTGGTCTTAGGAAGAGTAGAAATTCCAGCGGGAAATAATAAACACAGTAATATAAAGCATCTCTCAGAGCTACAGCAAGAAAAACATCGGACAATCAGAAAGTCTTCTCTAGCTCTACCTGACGGAGCAGACGGCCTAAAAAACAAACAAAAAGTATCTGAAATTATTTGTAAGGAGATGAAAATTAAAGTAATATTCAGCAGCAGTTGACATAAATGCTCATAATCACAGAAGGGAATGAGCAATGACTTCACAGATAGTTAACGGAGAATAGCAAGGATGGAAGCTGAATATTTTGGGTAAGTATTTTTTTAATATGAAAAATGAAAAACAAACATTAGGGAAGGGTAAGTTGAATAATAAGTTCAAAATAGCATTCAGCTTGTCTGCCACTAAGTTGGTGCATGGTCTCAAATACATTGTTAAAAAAGGTTTTTATCTTATTTTGCTAAATGCAATAAATGATCAGGGTCAAGTAAATACCAGCAATGGTTTAAAAATATTGTATTTTCCATATTAAGAGACTGATAAAGTGACAGGTGTGAACCCTACTTTTTTCTACCAGGTTTCCCTAGCTAACAAGGTGTTGCTAAGTCTAATAGGCAAACCAGTATTTACAAAGGGGGCCCAAAGGGTTGTTTGTGCTTCATCTCAAGTTATACACTCCAAGCTAGCTCTGCTGGCATCGGGTTATTCACAGGGCTGAGATGAAATAAAGGTCTAGGTGAGGTAAAGAACAGGCATGTGGTGTAGGTTGGTAAAGGGTATTGATTCTGACCATCACTATCTTAATTTATTTTTATGGCGCCACATAATCCGCAGTGCTGTACAATAAAAAAAAAACAGAGAAATATACAGATAAGTAAGAGACAAAAGAAGCAACAGAATTGGTAAAAATCTACACTAGAGACAATGTGAATCTGTGTGGAGTTTGCATGTTCTCTATCTGTTTGCTTGGGTTTCTTCCCAGAATCCAACTGGTGCCTGATCAATGGTTCGAGCCACTCTAGACTAATACACCGGTAGCACCCCCCAATGTTTACACTTATATTCAGCTACAGATCTGTATTTATGTGTTTTAAATTTAATCCAGATTCAATTTGGATACAAATTGTCATTTTAATTTAAATGCTTAATTTTATTTACTGCCTTCAGCAAATGCAATATAGAAAAATAGACTGCTGACAACAGTAGGCATTTATACATTAAATATAGTCATCAAACTCACAGTTTAATTTAATGAGAGAGAGAGACCCCACCCACAATTTACCTCCAGTGCTGAAACAGGTGTATTTGAGCTAGAAAAAAAATAATGAATATCTCTCCATCTAACCGCTGCTTCCCCCTTCCTAGATTGTGTAAGTCTTTGCGTGCTGGGGTAAATCTTGAGTGCTGGGGTATCGCCTGTATTCCATTATACATGGCATGGGGTCCTGGTATTGACGCTTTTAAAATCGGCATTTTCAGTATGCCCTTACTAAATGACCTCATTTTGCGGTCATTTAAAGGTTCGGAAAAATGTCTTGTCTATTATATGGTAAGTAGTCATTTTATTATTGTAGGGCTTATAGCCATCGTTATTGAGCAGACGTTGAAAACTATGTCGTAATTTAGATAGTCGTTTAAATAACTATCACCAATTTGTAGGACCGCCTGTTGCAAAGCTAGGTCCGTGTAAGGAAAGCCTGACTTTAATAAGTTCAGGTCTCTGGGCCTGATTCATTAAGGATCTTAACTTCAGAAACTTCTTATTTCAGTCTCCTGGACAAAACCATCTAACAATGCAAGGGGTGCAAATTAGTATTCTGTTTTGCACATAAGTTAAATACTGACTGTTTTTTAATGTAGCACACAAATATCAACTTTAAATTTCAGTGTACAAATAAGCTATCAAGTATTTGTGTGCTACATAAAATCTGTGGCATGATGACACAGTTCAGAAATTGTGTCCTATGTCCATGTATTGATGCCTATGGAGGTGGCCATTTTCCTGGATTTAATCAAAGACTGACAGGTAAGACAACATGACTTCAGTAATGGAGACAGAATTGTAAAAGACACTTCATTAGCTGCTTTTCTTTAACGCATAGTTGCCTACTCTCCCGGAATGTCCGAGAGACTGACGCATTTCTGGGAAACTTCCTGGGCTCCCGGGAGAGTACGGTAACCTTCCGGTTCTAGCCCCCGCAATAGATAAGTGGCAGGGGGGGGCTTAATGATGCAAATATTGCATCATCAATGATGCAATTCGTCAACCCCCGCCCCTGTACGCCTACCTCCCCCAGTATCTCCCTGAAGTATGATAAAAGATGAAAGACTAAATCTTAAATAATAAATATATATATCAAAATACTGAACATGCACTTGCCTTGATAGAGGTGAATGCAATTTTTCTTTTTATCTTTCTCCATTCTTCTCCTTCATTTTTTCTCTCTTTATTTCTCTTTTCCTATTTTGTGTTACTTCCCAGGATCAGGGGCAGAGGCTTCTGACAATGAGGATCCCAATGAATTACAGTTAAAGCATCCTGCCGTACAGGTCTAGCAACAGACACCAAAATCTGTGGCCTATATCGCCGCATCACTTACTATTACAATCCCTGTATGACCAATACTATACTAGTGAAAGACTAGGCCACACAGTGGCAGTCGCATCAAGTGTTACCTGATGTGGTTGTATCAGTAACAGTTACAATATAGGCCTACATGACTCCTGTAGGCTACAGGAGCCCTAATACTGTGTACGCAAACAATGCAACTCTATAGGCCACAAATAGGCAGCTCACAAACCCATCAAGCTCCATCAGGATGGCCGGATACTAATCCTAAATGTTCAAAGGTCAAAAAAAGGAGTAAATTGTCTCCTGGACAAACTATGTTACAATACAAGGTGTGCAAATTAGTTTATTATTTTGTACACAAGTTAAATACTGGCTGTTTTTTCATGTAGCACACAAGTACTTGATAAATTTATCTTTACATTGAAATTTAGAGTTGATCTAGGACATTCCCAATTCCAACTATAAATCTGTCCCCACATTTTAAATTTACCTCCCCCTCCAATGCAAAATGGTTTTGCCAAGGTGCAAAGATACTCCTTGTTTATGCCTTCCTTTCCTTAATGAATCGGGTCCATTGTGCGCTTTTTTAAAAAGAGCACATAGGGCTTATGCTGGTCTGTATTGAACTGCAAACAGATCTGAACAAACATCTTTTGATGAATACGGGTGTAGGTAGGCTCTGCATATGTAGCACTTGCCATATTGAGACAAACACAGTGCAGTAAACAAAAAATACTTATCTGCAATATAAAGTGCCAGTAGAACGCACCTGTCAATTGTCACCTGTTAATAATATAGTCATTAATGAAAAAAATATTTAGAAAAAATGTGTTGTTTTTTTTTTAAAATAATTTGTTGCCATTCAATACATTTATCACAATGTTATTATTGTGTACTGGACATAAAATGCATTTTTACAGTTGTTTCTAATCACAAACACATGTTGTGGCATGCATACACGACCATCATCACTATCACTCAGCACTTACACCTGCCATGTTGCTGGTGCAAATGATTCGACTGAAACCACGTACCTTAGAGATGCCCAAAGTGTGAATCTGATGCTGCTGTGTGTGGTTGACCTACTGTACATTGACTATGTACATATGCCCTTCCCCTGTTCCTCCCATGAAATCGT
The DNA here is from genome assembly GCF_038048845.1 of Mixophyes fleayi. NCBI lineage: Eukaryota > Metazoa > Chordata > Amphibia > Anura > Limnodynastidae > Mixophyes > Mixophyes fleayi. The sequence goes on along the minus strand of NC_134412.1, from coordinate 68,838,622 downwards.
AGGCTGTTGGAAGTGTCCTTTGGGTTCAAAGATGAATTGGATGTAATTGCGTCTACTAACGTATAGTCCGTTTCTGGCTATGCGCAGTGCAATTTTATGCAAAACATGACATGTATCGCAATTTACTTTTCTTCATTAATCAGGCCCTTAATGACAATCTCTAGTGTATCAATCAATGGATAGTAGTACTAGTAATGTAATTCATGCTTTTAGGTGTAATAATTGTCAGTGTTAATCACATTCAGTAGCTTACAATGTAAATAAAGATCTGTTTTGCTGAACCCATAAAATCTAAGATTGTGTTACCTGTGGAAAACATATCAAGCTACTAATCTCATACGACAAAAGATCTATTTAGAAGCAGGTCTTGTAGTAATTGAGAACATATTGCTCTTACGACATCACAGCAGCTCAGTGATGTGTAAGATTTTATCTTCTTTTAAGATACATATCATATAATGGTCTTAAAACCTTTATTTCTCTTATCTCTATGAGTTGATTGTAATTCAGACGTATGTGAGAAGATGGAAGATGTAATAAGAGCAAGATTTACTCACTGTCATTCTAAAAATTGTGTATATTTATTTATGATGGAAATGTGAGGTAAAATTTGTATATTCTTAACTGCTATTAAAGGTCAATTACAAAGGGAAAATAATGTAACCCCACAGTTGTGAGGCCAATCGCATCTGTTCATATTAAAACCACATAAATTTGCAGACAAATGTTGCAGCTACTGTGAGGTGTGCAAGATTGTGTTCCTTCTGATGGGAGAAGTAGATTGGTTTATTCCTAACTAAATGTGTCCTAGAGGCAGGAATGTGCCATATATTGAGGGATAAGGGGCCCTCAGGGTGGAGGCCAAATGCTTAGTTTCAGGAAAAAACAAAACAAAAAACAGTTGCTGCAATAATATTAAAAATAGAAAAGTACAATGTACAGTATATTAATTTAACATTGTAATGTAAGTTAAATTAAAAAGAAGCATAAAGTAAGCTGTATATTAATAAAAAAACAATAATATTGATCTCCTTAAAATTGTTCTTGACCATCTTACCAAACTAATGTAATGTCATACCTTGTAAAGTAATACAACAGAATGAATATTAATCTTTCAATCAAATCCAATTAAATAAAAGAAATGCAAATAGTGTTACAGTTACTCACCTTAGTGATTCACATCAATCTCAGCAGCCTAGAAACTGCATAATATGACAAACAGCTTAATTATTCTGCATTTTTCTTTTCTTTAAAGTCACAAAAAACACTAGAGCTTAAAGTAAGAACAATCACGGTTGGCATGTATTTTAAGTCAAAGTTCATTAAAACATAGGCAGATCCCCACAAAAATGGGTCTTAGACTGCAGACTGTTATAGTTTTTTTCAATGAAAACAGGAAGAGGAGATCCTTAGAATCTGGTTCCGCCTTCCAAACCACAAAACTGTCATGATTCAAGTGTAAGGATTTCTGGGCAACTCCAACCAACTAACCGCATACCCACTGAGAGCGACCCTGTGCAAATAGAGTGCATTTTTGGAAATAGGGGCATGGTGGCAGGTGGAAAATTGTCCATTAGGCATCTCTATCAGATGCCATACAAGGACTGCATCATATCAAAAGTTTATATAAATTATGTCACCTACCATGCAGCCTAAATGAATTATATCAAAGTAGGTGTGGTTGAAGATTATTTATTCATATTTATTCATATTTTATTCTACAGTATGATTGGTTTCAAATTATTCAATATACAATAATATAACTGTGGCCTATAAGATGCTGCATGCACGTGAAGGACAGCAACTGAAGGACCGTCAAAACCCGGGAACAAATCACCGTACGCTTATCTTCAGCAAGACTCGCTTGCAGCTCACAATCGGTACACAAGGTTCCCTCATCACACCGTCACACTACATTGATACTGTGACACAATATCACCATCAAAGGAACGAAAAAGAAATGATGTCAACACTCTACATGTTGTAAAAACACAGCACAACTCATGCTTTGTCCAAATCAACACCTTGAAGCATCATCTATTGATGAGAACTTTTGTAACCGTCCCAAGTAGTCTGCAGGTACAGGCTGCAGTGAGGGTTAAATTCCTATTCAGTCTATCCCACCACACACAGACACACAGGTGCACGTCATGGGTGTGATTGCTGTGGTGTGTTTGTTGCAAATAAAATGATTGTGATAGCCATAACAGAGGCTAAATATGTGGGTTTTATGGTCGGCCAGGGGAAAGTAAAATCCCAGGTTGATAAGGTAGATACCATGAGTAATTGGCTTAAACCAGAAAGGAAGTCTCAACTAAAGACATTACTGTGGTTGGCCGGGTACTACCGAAGGTTTATCAAAAGCTCCACTACCTGAGCCAATCCATTGACAGAATTTCTTAAAAAAACACCACAGATAAACAGATAAGTTAATTTGGTCTTAGTCTTTGGAGGTTGCCTGGAAAGACTCCTTGTGTACCGCATCGGTGCTACAAGCACTTAATTTTAAAGAGACGCTCTTTCTCCACACCGATGCTTCTGGGACGGGCCTGGGGGCAGTATTGTCCCAGAGGGAAAAGGATGTGGAGAGATCGGTTCTGTTCCATATATATATATATATATATATATATATATATATATATATACATACATATACATATCTAATATATATATGCCTAGTGGCGTGTGTGAAAAAAAAAACTAAGCTGCAGCGCCACCTGCTGGGCAGAGTTATACACTGACCCATATATTTCTTGACGGAGAAGTGAAAGTTGGGAGTGGTTGGTGGTTGCCGGGGGCGACAGTGGGGAGTTTTTAACACCTTAAGTAGCTTGATGAAGGATGTGGCAATGAAGATGAAGGATGAGGTGATGGAGAAAAATGATGAGGTGGTGACATGTGGACAAAACCACGTTAAAAAAGGGCGCTTGCGTCGGGGAGTAACGCTCTTCCCCTGAGGAGGCCTGGGCTATGGCCCAAATGCATGACAAGAACCTTTTTAACACCTTAAGTAGCTTGATTTGACTAGAATGCATGAGTATCATGCACGGGTTAACTTGTGTGTGTGTATATATATATATATATATATATATATATATATATATATATATATATTTATACATATACATATACATACATACATACACACATACGTCAGCTGGTCACAGGCCATTACTACATACTAATGTTGTGAGTGCTGGGAATCTTTTTTTACTTGCACTTTATGTAGAGAATATTGTGTAGCTCTAATTCCCAAGCTTCACACAGTGTAACATGGCCAGGAAGTATGTTTTGACCATTCATTTTACTGTTCTATCTGATGGTGTATTGGCAACGCCCGTGATATCACACTGCCTACATATGTACAGTTTTGCTTGCATGTGATCTCTATCCCACATTCTATTTTCGTTTTAATCTGAATGTTGCCCAAAAAAAAAACAGACATACACCTTAATGACTCTCTATGTAGCAGATAATGTAGGTTTTGGGGTTTTTTTTGGTTTTTTTTGCATTTCTTATGTTGCTTTCTGGACCATTGCTCTGCATAAGACTGAGGGCCTGAGTCGTTAAGGAGAGCAAAGCAAAAAAAAACAGGATACGTTTTCTCCGGGACAAACCATATTACAATGCAAGGGGTGCTAATCAGTTTATTATTTTGCACATAAAGTAAATATTGGCTATTTTTTCATGTAGCACACAAATACCTGATAGCTTTATACACTGAAATTCAAAACTGATTTAAGACATTCTCTATCCCAACTATAAATCTGTTCCCACATTTTATATTTACCTCCCCCTCAACATTGTTTTGCCCAGGTGCACAGTTATGCCTTTTTTATGCTTTGTGCTTCTTAATGATTCAGGCCCTGAGAGAGCAACAGAGGCTTCAAATAAGATATACCGTGAACTACAACTGATAAAGAGTGAAAACAAGTAAACTGATTGACCAGGTCCTCTCTGGAATTTATGTCTAGCGTTTTCACTCTTAACACTACACATTACAGTGTAAGGCTCCCAACAGGAACCCAGAAAATTCTTTTGGCATCCTATGGATTGTAAGCTTGCAAGCAAGGCCCTCTCACCTCTTTGTCTGTTTTACCCAGTTTATTTATTACTGTGTTTGTCCCAAATTGTAAAGCGCTACGGAATATGTTGGCGCTATATAAATAAATGTTGATGATGATGATGATGATGATATGCAATGAGTTTTTTTCAGCCCATAAAAATACCCTTCTAGTTTCATTTGGATGCCAATGCAGTAACTAGATCATAAGCTAACTGCATAAAGAGTTTAGATACTTGGAATAATAACTATAGTTTTTGAGTGGTCAAAATGGGTACTATCCTAGAAAAAACAATACTTTTAGCGGTCTAAACCAGTATAGTGCAAAAATTCTCAACCTCCTGGTCAGGTACAATGAAAACAGCATGCATGAGAACATAAATGAGTAGTTCAACCTATTTACCTGTACACGGTGAAGGAAACATGACCTGATGGGATATTTCAAAAGTGAAAATGATTTCACTTCTGATACTTGTACACTTACCAGCTAATTTCTCCATAAGCTATGACCTCAAGTGGCTCATTTATTGAAGCAACACTTATTGCAGCAAATGTATTTTTTTTTTTATTGCTGCTATTTTAAGATTATGTTATCATTGTGTTATCGGAGTGTTAATCAGCTGCCACTGTAAAACTCTCCAGAGTGAAAAGTGTTACTTCTTGCACTGGAGCATACATACATATATATATATATATATATATATATATATATATATATAGATGTATAGATATATATAGATAGATGTTTGTTGGCAAATATCCTCCACAGCTCTCAAGGTAAAACTACCAAATATTACATAGTTGTTTAGTATGGAAAAAGTAACCTATTAGACCACATAGCGACAACAATGTGACAGAGTGACAAATATTAAAAATATATCTTTTTTTATTGTAAACAATAGTTGGACTGCTAGAAGACAACACGACTTAACGACAACGCGACAAAGCAACAAATCTTATTTTCTAAATAGCATTTTTGGTCTATTTACCAAATAATTTGCTAATATGTAACAAATTGCTACACATTACAAATTGCACCTGTGCAACGCAAGGTGATCTTGTGTGTGTGTATATATATATGTATATATATATATATATATATATATATATATAATTAGCAATGCACTCCCGAACTAAGCAGATCCAAGAGCCGAGGCGGCTCGGTACTTTCGCACGCCCTCGGAATTGAAAATGAGGAAAAATGTCATCGTCGGAGCTCGCTAGTTTTTGATTCTATATGTACCGTCCTTCACGGCAATCCAATGCCATTTCACAGAGGGACAGAAGGGGTAGCACGGTTCTTGACAGTCTCTAGTGCGGTTTGGTATCGTCATAGGTGGAAAGGAAAGAAAAGGGGTAGCAGTGTTCTTTAAAGTCTCCAGTAACATTCAGGAGAGTTCCATTGCTCCATTGCTAATTGTCATTGCTGAAATAAAAATAATAGGGCTGGCAGTCTTGGTCTAAATCTGCAGTCACATTGTATGGTGTTATATAGCTCACACCCCAACAGGACAGCTCCATTGCTAATTGTCATTTTCGAAATAGAAATAGAGTTAGCAGTGTTCTTCAAAACCTGCAGTTACATTGTACTGTGCCATAGCTCACACAGAGGAGAGGTAGCAGTGTTTAGTGCTGAAATAGAAATTCAAATAATAGGGCTGTCAGTGTTATTAAAAGTCTCCAGTCACAATTTATTTTGCCATAGCTCATACAGAGGCAGGAGGAGTGGCAGTGTCCTTGTCACTCTTCAGTCTCAGTCATGATGATACTAATCCCTCTACCTCCTGTGCTAAAGCCTATGTTCAAGTGCATAGTGGTTTTAAGTCAGGGAAACAAAAATGTAAATGAAAAGCTTGAACCTTTGTAAAGAAAAAAAAAACACCTCTCTAATAATGGTGAAAGTTTACTTTAGAAAAACATAAAATTGCCCACATGCCATTCTACCCAAAATATTACCAAGTATACCAGTATCAGCTATCTCCCTTCTCTCAACTAGAACTCAGCATCTGCAATCTACACTATCATATTCACCCTAATCTGTGTGTACATCATCCTCAAACAATACTAATTCATCCCCACTGGAATCCACCATCACAGTAGTCTGTGTACTTTGATGCAATTGTGGTAATGGCCTTCCTCATGGAATTTGTAGTTCATTTTATGGAAGAGCTGTCACGATTTTTGGGCAATTATTTTAGACCAGATCAAACGTCAAAATGTTGTGCAGACTTAACTGCATCACCACTGGGTGTCTTGGGAAAGCTAAGTTTTTTACTAGCAGCAATTTCCAGAGAAACTACAGAAGGAGACATCATTGTGTCATGTACCACTTGAGCTGTTAGCTTGCTGACCAGGAGCTCATTGCATCTCTTGAGATCTGGGTCAGTTGGAAAAAATACATAGCTCTTGAAAATCGGATCATTATTGTCAGGATCTGCCTGCAAGCTTATGCATTACATGCTGCTTTGCCTGGCAGCTCCTGCCTTTTGTTCTTATTATTGTATTGCAGCAGTACCTCTGATTACCAGAGGTGCTGCTATTGTGCCTTTCTTGTTTGCATTAGGGGTTAACTTGTTCACTAATTATCCCATGCACCTGGGTGTGTTCTAATTTCCCCTATGAATACCTGTCTCCCCCAGCATTTATTGCTGGTTATTGATGTTACACTCTGTGGTTACTTCCTCCTGCTGTGCTCCTGGGTTTATGCTGCTTGAGATCTCTACTTACACTCTGCTGACCTGTTACATCTGTGAACCTGGTATTTACCTCTGAATTTCCCTGTACTTGCTGCCTGGAATCTTTTCACACCTCCTGTTTACCTGCAACTGCTGTATACCTGGTAATTACTGCAAGCTCATTATTACATCATCTGTTCAGACTCTTCAGCAATAAACTTGAATGTTTTTTCACCTTATTCATGGCTCCTTAGCTGTATTCCTGCATTGATTCGTGACAATTACATTTTGGCAACTGTGTTTGATCCTAGGTTTAAGATGTTGATAACTCTTGGATGCTGGTGAAGCTGATAAAGTACTTAATCTACAAGTCCAGCATAATTAGCGGAATTGCTTTGTTTCATTTCCTCCTTCAATTTATCTTGCTGCTTTTCATAAAGTCTAATTAGGGGAATCACTTGACTTAAGCTAACAGTGTCTGCACTCTCATCACAGGTGACTACTTTGAGTGGTTTCAGCACTTTGCACAACATGAAAAGTATTCTCCACTGCACTGGACTAAAGTACATTCCCCCTTAATTCTATTCTTCTTGCAGCTGCTGCATTCTTCTACATGCTGTTGCAGAATCCCGAAAATGACCCTAAATATTTCGGAACACAGATGTCCTCTGCATGTCATTGCCATTTTTTAAACAGTTCTGTACCACCAAGTTGATTGTGTGAGCAAAACAGGGAATGTGGTGGAATTTCCCCCACTGTAATACTCTAAAAATATTGGTGGCATTATCAGAAGTCACATAACCTCAGGAGAGTCCAAGCAGGATAACCCTTGTTGCAATGACATCCCTTATTTTTTCAAACAGGTTGTCAGTGGTATTACCTCTGACCTGTGCCTTGTATCTGAAACCAACCTCTCACTCCTGCCATCAAGACTTCTCCCGTGCTGCTCCCCACTTATGGAATTCCCTACCATGCTCAATCAGACTTTCCCACAGCCTTCAAATTTTTAAATGCTCTTTGAAAACCCATCTCATTTTTAGACGTGACCTTATCCTCGATAACACTATTCACACTAATGTACCCTCACAACTATCCCAATCTCCACTCTGAACCACACTCGCTCCTCTTGATTCAGCTGTGCACTCTTCCCTTTAGAATGTAAGCTTTCTAATGAGCAGGGTCCTCCATACCCTTTGTTTTCATGTTTCTATTTACATTTTGTTTCCCTTGTCTTTTCTTGGTTTACGTATGTCCTGTTTAATGTATGTCCTTGTCTTCCCTACTGTACGGCGCTGTGGAGCACTGTGGTGCCTTACAAATCTGATAATAATATTATGCCAGTGTGACTGGATCACTTATAAATAACTTATGATATAAATTTATTTAAAGGAAATAGCGCATGGTGCTTATTTATATAATTGCACATTATTTTTGATAGTGTGTATATTTTGGTAAGGGAAATCTTTAAATTCTGAGACCAGGGGGAGAATATTAGTTTTTTTCTGTTTTAACCTTTCTAGAGGAAATGTCTTATTTCTGATGTATATATCAGATACAATAACCCTTTGTTTTGAAAGCCTTTTGTATATCTTGGTGTAAGGAAATGTCTTGTTTGGGGTTTACAACTTTTCCTGGGGAATTCTTTTCTTTGGAGGAAATGTGTATTCTGCAACTGTTAGAAGAAAAGACTCATGCTAATCTCATGCTAATTAGACCTTTTGATGTGTGAGGGTCATAGGAAGATGGAAGAGATAATTAGACTTCCTGACCACTGCAAGATGCAGGATATCACAGCAAGGTTTTAAGATATCACAGATAAATATTAATAGCTTTGCAAAGCATGTAAATCCATGTTTGTGTTAACACATTGCATCCTGCTTCTAAAAATAGCCTGTGTCCAAATCAATATAAAAAGCACTGTCTTGTAGCCTGAAATGTATCATTCTGATTTTCCATGTGACCTGACCACTGATATCTTTTAATCAGTGGCACCTGATCGAAATAGAATATCACGCTTTGTGTCAAGACCCTGCTTGACAACTTCTTTAATATTGCTGTAATCCTGTAACCTGCAGATTAGACCCTAAATCTTATCCATTCTCCGGCTGTTTCTGAGGTTGGATCCAGCTCTCCAGCACCACCAATCTGTCGCTACCCAGCAGCTTTGGCCTGTGTGATAGGCCAGGTGGCATCCATCCACAGCACCCTGATCCATAGTAAGTAGTCAGGGGTACCAGTCCAAGTATACCAGCATGGGAGTACACTAGCAGTGACAGTTACCCAAAAGGAACATGGTTCTTGGTGCCATAAAGTAGCCCAGTGGTGGCAACAGGCTCCTCCCACTGCGGCAGGAGGGGTGTATTCAGAATAGCAAAAGGGGACGGTGGCAAAGTAAGTCCAGCCAGTTCCCAGCAACAACAGACAGGGTGGCATAGGCGATCCATCCTGTCACATATGCCTCTTAGTGAAGGAGATGATACACAGAGTACCTTGCCTCTGAAAATTTAGACGTTCTTGTGTACATGCTGCTGCCGTCCCTGCTGGTGAGGGTGAATCACCAACCCAGTGGGCTGTCACAATCATATAATCTTTAGTTTGCCCAGTTCCGCTTGTCCACATATCTGTGGTTAAGTGTACAGTGGGTAGAATAGCTTTTCTAGTAAAATGGTGTCGCAATGGAATTTGGTAACGGAGACAGAAGACATCAAGTAACTGTCTAAAACCAGCTGTATTAATAATGGATATTGGACGCAGATCTAATACTAGCATAGTCGACATGGTGTTTGTGATCCGCTTTGCGACTGGGTAACAGCTTTCATACTTGCTTCCTCTTGCAAAGGAATATTTAACAGTCAATTGTTGTAAACTACTAGTAGTCTTCTTGGTCTGCTTCTGGGTTGAAGATCCACCCCCAGCAGCAGGAGCAGCAGCAGTGGGCCTAACGCTCAATGATTCTTCTGAGGAGTCCTGGATAGGGGAGGAGTCATCTCACATTAGAAACTTGGATGCAGGGCTAACTCTGATCACTTGTGAGGATATTGATGATGATGGTGTTGGGGGTGTAGATTGCTGGTGCTGGGATCTAACTGAGAGAAGGAAGGGAGCTGATGCTGGACTGCTTGTTGTTGCTTTTTAGCACAAGTTTCTGATTTCCCAACAGCTTGCCATGAACTCGCTTCAAATGGCGTAACATGGATGAGGATCCTAGATGTCCTACTGACTGTGGCTTTACAATGCTACAAATGGCTAGACAACTGTTGTCAGGATTTGGGTAAAGATAATTCTACACATAAGAGGTGGATTCTTTGGTCTTATGCCCAGGCATGACAATGGCCTTCTTCTTATCACTGGCAAGAACTGCTTCCACTGGTGCACGACTTGCTACAGTAGAGTTCATTAACAGCACTGTTTGCTTAGGTGCCTTAAGCCCATTGTTAGCTTGCTTTGTGGGGGCCCAAACAAACCAAGCACTTTAGCCACAAAAGTAGCACTGCTTGTCTCTGGAGTGCTTGCTTTGGTAAACTGTACATTTTCAATATCTTACATAAGGGTGGGTGGGACGGCCCAAGGAAATTCCATCTTGCACCACTTTTATTTTCTGCCACTGCTGTGTTTCCTAGATGTGTTAGGAATTGGCGTGTGTTTGTGTCATTGCTCTGTCGCTTAGCATCCAGCCAGGTCGCTGCAGTCTTTGTTTGAAAGTGTATGAAAATATTATTGTGACCAGTGAGGTGGTCAAAATTGATTGCAAATGACTTGAAATTATGCTATTGAGATTAATAATAATGTAAGGAAAAAAAGAGCAAAATTATATGATTTTAGTGAAAAAAAAATTGTGATTTTGGGAAAAAATAGGGATTCAAAACCAAAACACGCAAGTGTGTTTTGCCAAAACCAAAACACAAAGTTAATCCAGATCCAAAACCAAAACCAGAAACGGAGGTCAGTGAACATCTCTAATATATATATAGAGATATATATATAGATATATATATATATATACACACGAACATTCGTGGCATTAAAACCACCCTAATATTGTGCTGCCAAAACAGCTCTGACCCATTGAGGCATGGACCCCACAAGACCTCTGAAGGTGTCCTGCGGTATCTGACACCAATATATTAGCAGCAAATCCTTTAAGTCCTACATGTTGTGAGCTTGGGCCTCCATGGTTCTGACTTAGAACTGGGGAATTTTGAGGTCAAGTCAACACCTTGAACTCTTTGTCATGTTCCCCAAACCATTCCTGAACAATTTTTGCAGTGTGCATTTTCCTGCTGAAAGAGCCACTGCCATCAGGAAATACTGTTGCATTGAAGGGGTGTATCTGGTCTGCAACAATGTTTAGGTAGGTGGTACATGTCAAAGTAATATCTGCATGAATGTCAGGAGCCAAGGTCTCCCAGCAGAAAAATGAACAGATCACCACACTGCCTCCACCGGCTTCCCTTCTTCCCAGAGTACATTCCTGGTGTCATCTCTACCCCAGGTAAATGACGCACATGCGCTCAGTCATCCACATGATTTAAAAGAAAATGTGATTGATCAGACCAGGTCACCTTCTTTCATTGCTCCATGGTCTAGTTCTAGCACTCATGTGCCCATTGTAGGTGCTTTCAATGGTGGACAGAGATCACCATGGGCACTCTGACCTGTGTACAGCTATGCAGCCCCATACACAGAAGCTATGATGCACTGTGTGTGCAGACACCTTTCTATCATAGCCAGCATTAGTTTTTTCAGCAATGTGTGCCATTTGTGTGGGATTGGACCAGATGGGCTAACCATTGTTCCTCTCATGCATAGCAAGACTGTAAAATACATTATCCAGCAGCAGTGACCAATTGGAGCATGATCGGTTTTAGAAAATTATACAATTGGATTTAACTGTATTATATATGCAGATCTTGTAATATTTATAAATTCTAATATTTTATGATTTTCGCTACACTGTCTTTATTCATACAATACATGTTTATTTCTAAGAAATGTCTGAGGTTTTTTATTCACATTATTACAATGTTTTATTTTTAAGATCAATACTGAAACCAGTTATGTTTAGGCCAATTTCAATAAGTCAAAATTACAATTCTTTACTAAGTTTTCAAGGCTAAAAACAATCAGGGCCCTCTTACCTCATTGTCTGTTTGTTAATAGCTGAGGGTATATTTACTAAACTGCGGGTTTGAAAGAGTGGAGATGTTGCCTATAGCAACCAATCAAATTCAAGCTATCATTTTGTAGACTGTACTAAAGAAATGACAGCTAGAATCTGATTGGTTGCTATCAGTAACTTCTCCACTTTTTTAAACCCACAGTTTAGTTAATATCTCCCCCAGTTTTGTTTTATTACTGACTTCTCTTCCAATTGTAAATCACTGAGGAGTCTGCTGTTGATAGTCAGTAAGAAACAAAATGGTTTTTTTTGTTAACCTGTGTTTGCCTATAACTATACAGCCTACAGTTCAGTCTTCGCTTATCAGATTCTTATGTGTCTGTTGGAATATATTACTCTGCAACCAATTTCTGTCAGAAATATCAATCCCTGTGACTAGTACTTAAGCCTTATAGCCACTGCAGTGCCCTTTAGTAAATGGAAAAGATAACCAGTCTTGTTCATTCGGAGATACATTGAAAAAGGATTGTTCTTCAGGCCAAGTATTTAAGGAACATCAAGAAAATAGACTTAGGTTAATTAAATTACATGCTCCTTGGTTTATTAAGTGCTGTAATTCATTCTAGACAGCAGAATAAAGACGGGCAGAGCTCCCAACATTATACGGAGAATGATTAGTTGGTTTATCAATAGCAAATATGTAAAATAAAAGACAATTTTACTCACAGTTTTTAAGGCTGGTGTTTACTAAACAGAACATCATACAGTTATTGCATATAAATGTGCTATATAACTGCTTTATTTATGTCAAGCAATAAATCTCACACAAGAAAAAAAGTGTCTTCAAAGACATTTGAGCACATTTGGCTATTTTTTGGATCTACACCAGTAAAACTTACTGTACATCATAGAGAGGATTTCATACGTCACCCATTCCATCAAGTGGTATTCAGCAGATAAATATATACTGTATGATATCTAAGAGGCAACAGAAAATTATCACAAATTTTTTTATAGTCCTAGGGGTAAATTTATCAAAACTAGTAAAAAGGAATAGTAGAGGTATTGCCTGCGCACTAGTACTAGCATTATTATTATTATTATTATTATTATTATCATCATTAATAATTAATATTATTAATCAATAATAATAATTAATATTATTAACAATAGTTATTTATATTATTAATAATAATAGCGGCACATTAGTATGTGTAATTTCTCTGCTGAATTTTTTTTGCGGCTCACAGAGCTGCGAGAAAAAATCTGGAGAAATTACCGTGGTAACAGTAATAATGCGCAGTCTGCGTTTCAGAACAAAGCGGCTAATTGAATCTACCCCATAATGTTGTTTGTATTGAGAGAGAAGGAAGGAAAGAGTAAACAGAGAAGGTCACGGAAGAGAAAGCTATTTATTTAGTTGGTAAAGCAAGATATAATTCGAGGATTACAGAGTGCAGAGTGTACCTGGACCCGAAGGGATTAAATTACTGAGGGTGAAGCATTTCAATCTTTGCAACACAGATTATAAATTTAACCCCATATTTTTTTCATGTCAGTATCACCTTTTATATACAAAATGAAGTGTTAAAAGAAGAAATCTCAGTATGATCGTACTTGGTGCTCAGGTCCGGGCACTGATTCTCTCAGTTCTCCTTCTGCTGATTTTCCCTTTTACCTCTATGGTAATTTATGATATTCGGCTCCAGGTGAACCAAGGGGAGAGGCCAGTTAGTGGTTTCTTTTTGTTCAGCTTGAGTGACACTAAAAACTATAACATTTTGACTCCTGAAGGTTAAATAATTGTAGTGCTACCAGTTTTTCATTCAAACTAGAAAACAATAATGTTCTATGTTGAAATGAAAAACAGACAATAGTTCAATGTTCCCCATTCGCAAGAAAAAAATAACTGAAAAACATTAGAAATCTGTGTTTATTCCCATGAGATATCTGTGTTTATTCTCATTCATTCATTAATTCATACTTTGCTAGTTATCTGGTTATAAGTTGCACACACCAATATGCAGTCCATTTTTAGAATGCACGTACGTACGTACGTACGTACGTACGTACGTACGTACGTACGTACGTACGTACGTACATATAAATACAATGTGCAATTACATGCCTATAGTATAATAATATAAAATGTCAGAGAAAGCTGACTTTGAAATATTTTATGACGACATCAGAGTGTCCCATTTATTAGTTTATTTGTAGTATAAATGGTTGTTGCCCATTTTAAGCAGCTGGCAAAGGATATTTGACTTAAAGAAAAATTAATTTTGTTAAATTTCCATGTTTGATCATCTACTTCTAAAAGTGATGATAGAAGATAGGGACCTGTTTGTATTTCTGTGACCCCCTATATTTGAATGGGATAACTTTTATATTTGACCTCTACTGACTATGACTTTAAATATTTTATTATATTTTATTATATTACATTTATATTTATTGGTTTTGTGTTTCACAGATTAAGGTGAGTGTATTTTCATTCAATCTAGACCTGTGTGTCAATTGCCATATTGTTATGGTTGGTTATCTTTGGGATATAGTGGTGGCCCCTCTCAGTGTTGGCTTAGTATCGCCACCAGCTTAGACCAACAGCTATGAGAAAATAAAATAAAATTCTCTTCCATCAATCTCTGCAGCCCAGGGCTGATGGGATATGTAGTTTTTCTTTAAGGCGACAATCACAGAACATCACACAGAGCTGGTAAATGATCCTTCATTTATAGGTTAAGTAGAGCATACTCAGTTTTACAAGTGAAGACAAGCAGGTGTCCTGAATCATACTTCCAGCAGTAAGATAAGAGCATAGACCTTTAACTTCAGAGAGGTTTGATCTTTATGCACTATAGCCTTATTCTGTATTTTAAAAAGCTCAATTCAGAATATTTGAGACTTTAAGGCATTCTGTAAAATACTTTCTTGGTCTAATGTTCCAGTATCTGTAGGTTTTTCAAAATTTGACTTTTGCCTAAATAATCCCAATAATAATATTTTAATTCTTTTACATTTTAATATTAAATACAAAAACTACATTAAAGGGTAAAGTATTTTTTTTTTGCCAAACACCATATTAGTTAGAAATGATGGCCTTGTTTAATGAATAGTCAGAAGATTATGCAATTTAAAATGTTATACATAGCTGTCTGATAATATGATAATACATATATAAGTATGTATGAAAGTAATGTAGGCTGTGCTTTTTTTTAACTGAGTTTTATTCGCTTTATTTGTACATGGGATATGTGTTGCGCATTGAGTGCTGCACTTGAATAGCATCATCTTGATGTGCTGACGTTCTAATCGGGGGAACAGGGAGGGAGTAAAACAGTTATAGTTGAAGGAGTAGCGGGATAGCCATGGATATAGTAGCTTGCATTTTTGGTATCCACTTAGTGAAATGAGGCATGTCTAAATGACATCACAGAGGCCAATTGGGCTGAGCATTTGTCCAATATCCAACAGTTGGAACTGAAGTGGGAGTTCTTTGTTAAGTTGTGCAATGGTTCAAAGAGTTTGTTAAAAGAACATTGTTAATACTTCTACATTACATATAAAATGAAACAAATGTAAGTATGTCCGCACCAATGTATTAATCCATAGAAGCACTGGATTAACGCAAGACCTGACCATTTGGGGCATCTAGCTCCATTGTGACTATATAGTAAATACATTACATTATACAGATGTATTTAATCAGTAAGCCATGGTGCTGATAATTTTTACTGAAATCTGAGGGAAGAAAGTGAGTTATATTGTGTTAGAGGAAATACTGATTCAACTAATCTCATTCTTCATAAAAGTTCTTCACAGTTTAAATAAAATGTTTAGTTTATCATAGTTTATCAGTGTCAATAAGAGTTATCCACAAGTCTGAGATGACAAGCAGCACAAGCTTTGGTATGTCTGGTTATGACAAATAGTTGCTGAAATTTCTAGCTTTGTAAGTGTTTGACATATTTCTTATATGAATATTCTTTTGTAAGGTTGAGAGAAAGAAAGAAAGTTATTAGTAGGTGCACTGAGGCTTCTAATTGATATTGAATAAAATATAACTTTTATTAAGTATTGATTAAAATAAGCGAAATATAATAAAATATACTAAAAACAAATGCTGTCTGCATATATATCCTTCTTAATATGTGGACTTATGTATAGGTAGATTGCTAATGTTACCACTAGCTATAATTGTGTATTACTGGGTATTGCTATATGTTGAAATTGATAGGGAACCTCCTCACATTAGGCAATGGCACAATAGATTAGCTAGGGATTAGTCAAAGCATCACTGTGTTGAGACGCTATCTAATTAGCTCATATATTAGGGCTGTAGTGTCTCCTAACAAGCCAAAGAATGTATTTCTATTGATCTTCACAGTGAAACCTCCCCCCGTTAGGCAATTCTCATAATAGGATTAGCTATGGATTAACCAGATTGTCACTATGGTAGAGAACTATCTCATAAGCCCATATATTAGAGCTGTAGTATCTCCTAACAAAAATGGGGAGTGTATTGCTATCTACCTAGATAATACCTCCGAACTAAATGTGGTTATATCGGAGTATTATACAGACTGCCAATCTAAGGTATAATTTATGCAGACAGCGAGGACGCCGACGCGCGTTTCGCTTAGGTCTGCTTTATCCAAGGCAAGCTGAGGCACTGTTTGACATTTCTTAAATACACTGGAGAACATATCTTCATTATCACGTGACCGGAGTTTTAGCCAATCGAGATCCTTCTATATGGGGGTGGGTAAAGTTTGTTGAATACTATTGGTGATCAGATTTTAAAGTCCCGCCCCTTAAAATGTTTGTTGATCGGATCTCCGTTTGGAATGTGGAGATCATGCTCTGTTTAATTCATTCGTGAATAGCGCATAGGAAAAATAATTTTATTCCCTAGTAAGTTGTCATATTATAGATCGTTTTTTGTCTTTAGTAGCGGCATTTGTTTATCAAAAACTTTTTCGATTATTATAGAGGTTTAGACCTAGTACCTAGTATGTAATCACATCCTTTGTTTACATGTGTTTTGTTAACCCATTAGCAGTTATTTTGGGTGTTTGTAAATATATCCCCATACTCATATTTCATTATTATAGAGTGGCTCAAAATATGTTTTATTATTTATAGCTAATGATTCAGACTGTTAGATTAATTTGCTTATCTGACAAGTTTGATTTTATCAATTGTTTATTAGATGGTAATTTTTTATTGATATAGTGGTTTTTATGTATATGTCTCCATTCTTTTATATAGATATTCAAGATGACAATCTTTTAAGGGGAGGATATATGATCTTGATTATCCTAAATTAAGTTAATATAATAACTTAATAGGATAATTTTGGATAAAACAGACTAATGTAATTATATTAACTTAATTTAGGATAATCAAGATCATATATCCTCCCCTTAAAAGATTGTCATCTTGAATATCTATATAAAAGAATGGAGACATATACATAAAAACCACTATATCAATAAAAAATTACCATCTAATAAACAATTGATAAAATCAAACTTGTCAGATAAGCAAATTAATCTAACAGTCTGAATCATTAGCTATAAATAATAAAACATATTTTGAGCCACTCTATAATAATGAAATATGAGTATGGGGATATATTTACAAACACCCAAAATAACTGCTAATGGGTTAACAAAGCACATGTAAACAAAGGCTGTGATTACATACTAGGTACTAGGTCTAAACCTCTATAATAATCGAAAACGTTTTTGATAAACAAATGCCGCTACTAAAGACAAAAAGCGATCTATAATATGACAACTTACTAGGGAATAAAATTCTTTTTCCTATGCGCTATATACGAATGAATTAAACAGAGCATGATCTCCACATTCCAAATGGAGATCCGATCAACAAACATTTTAAGGGGCGGGACTTTAAAATCTGAACACCAATAGTATTCAACAAACTTTACCCACCCCCATATAGAAGGATCTCGATTGGCTAAAACTCCGGTCACGTGATAATGAAGATATGTTCTCCAGTGTATTTAAGAAATGTCAAACAGTGCCTCAGCTTGCCTTGGATAAAGCAGACCTAAGCGAAACGCGCGTCGGCGTCCTCGCTGTCAGCATAAATTATACCTTAGATTGGCAGTCTGTATAATACTCCGATATAACCACATTTAGTTCGGAGGTATTATCTAGGTAGATAGCAATACACTCCCCGTTTTTGTTAGGAGATACTACAGCTCTAATATATGGGCTTATGAGATAGTTCTCTACCATAGTGACAATCTGGTTAATCCATAGCTAATCCTATTATGGGAATTGCCTAACGGGGGGAGGTTTCACTGTGAAGATCAATAGAAATACATTCTTTGGCTTGTTAGGAGACACTACAGCCCTAATATATGAGCTAATTAGATAGCGTCTCAACACAGTGATACTTTGACTAATCCCTAGCTAATCTATTGTGCCATTGCCTAATGTGAGGAGGTTCCCTATCAATTTCAACATATAGTAATACCCAGTAATACACAATTATAGCTAGTGGTAACATTAGCAATCTACCTATACATAAGTCCACATATTAAGAAGGATATATATGCAGACAGCATTTGTTTTTAGTATATTTTATTATATTTCGCTTATTTTAATCAATACTTAATAAAAGTTATATTTTATTCAATATCAATTAGAAGCCTCAGTGCACCTACTAATAACTTTCTTTCTTTCTCTCAACCTTACAATGTTAAATAAGTTCAGGTAGCACCCCATATCGACATAATTGATACATAGGATTACATGGGCAGTAAGCTTCTAAATATATGATTTAGTGCGACAGTACCTCCTATTTTTATGAATATTCTTTTGCAAGACACAATTTTGCAATGAATAGTATAATCCTATTAACTTATTTTTTTTTACATTTGTGATCCTTTAGACATATGTAGACCAGCATGGTATGGGTAACTTAGCACCAATGTGTATCATAGTGCAATATTACAAGAAGGACATACTTAATGTGCAAAGCATAGTGCCTTGTATAATGAAAAAGTAAATATTAAGTATGCGCGGTATCATAGGAAGGTAAATACTGTGCATATTATTACATAACTTCATATCCATCTTAGGCAGCCCAATGTCTAGCAGATATAATGCATTCCCATGCCTACCACATAAATTCCCTATTACTACTATTTCCAAGGCTGACATGACAGTCTAAGACCAGCTATATACAGTTTCATGTCACCATATGTAGCCTCAACATGCCATCATATAACCAGAAAAAGCCACCCTATATTTATATAATGCCACCAAATGCAGTAGTAATATAACACCACAATTCATGGCATCGTGCTTATGGCTCCTATTCTTTTGATGTGAAAAACCAGGTCACATGTGACCAGAAATTTGTTCAGGCCATAAAACTTGCTCCGTAAAGTGTCACAAACGAAGTACAAAAGAAATAAGAAACTATTCCCACAAACTTATAGGTCACATCCTTACAGTGTCTAGATGCTTAAAAGTAATTAAATGGAAGAAAACATATGGCCTTCTGGTAAATGCCCTTAACAAAGTTTAGCAGATTTATAAGCTTGAACACTTCACCAGCATAATTCATGATCCTGCTTATTATTATCATCATTCTACCCTGTACCCATAAAAGCGCCTCCGATCTTGTCTCCTGCTCTTGAAAATGAGATGAAGTCTGGTCCCCCTTTCTCTTTCCTCCTTTTGCCCCCCTTCTATTTCCTTGTACTAATATTACAGATTTTGGGTGAAGAAAAAAGTATAATGACCTTAGAAAACTCGGACAATGGGAGCTCTGACCCTGTTCTTCAGTGACTGCAAGAAGCGATGCATTTGGTGTGAGGCCATATTGGAGTGTGAAGGAACATACAAAATCAAGTGGAAGTTCTGACTGGTGATTATGTTCCAAACTATGAGGGTCCCGACAATACAATACCAGCGGTACTTCTAGTGTTGTTTTAGTGCTGTGGTATTAGATTGCTACGTGGCCTATCAGTATGTAATGCAGTGGTGGTCAATTGGCACACCTCAAACAGGCAAAAAATACGATCCTTCCAAAATAGCATAAATTATCCTGTTAATCACTGTATTTTTTTTTGTCTAATATGCATTAGGGAGGAAACCGTGTGTAATGTGATTATAATTTTGGTAACTTGACTGTTTAAAAGGAATGTTTATGAAAGTTTAAGGAAAAATATTTGTTAGGCACAAGTCAGAAGAAAAAGCTATGACTGGAGTTGTTAAAGCAACATTCCCGGTTAGCTGTATTATTCCACCATTCTAAAATGACCACTGAGATGGAAGAACTAAGCATTAATCCCCCACCCCACCCAAGCAAGGTCACACAGCCACGGCTTTTGACCCAGACTTGGAGATGAACCATGGAGCCCTGGAGAAACATTTTGCCAATATCCCCCAGGGCATCGGTGAGGGGAACAGTGTGTAGGGTCATTTTTTACCCAGTAATGCAGCTTAAAAATACTGGAAAAAATGATGCTCTTTGAATGTACCTTGGCACCCACTAGTCAGCAGTTCTTGCTACCTCTTTGGAATTACAGCATCTAGAAATGACTATGAGTGCTAACCAGCTATGCAGCTATCTTAACATTTGATTTTAGGTTTTGCTAAACTCCATTAATTGAAATGAATGTTAGGATATGAAACATCAAAAGTAGATTAGGCTATCATTTTATAAAAGTCAATGTACATTTAATTATTACAGATTTGATTGAGAATGATGAAAATCTGTGAACACTTAAATATTTCTAAAATAATAAATAAGATTATTGATGGGTGAGAATTGGTAAAAAAAGGGAAGATGCTCCTGGCATTTAAAACATTAATTGTCTAAAACTATCTATCTGCACAGTCTACCTTATGATTAAATCGATTTCTGCATTCAAGTCCTGAGATTCTCATCTCTTCAGTAAAGCTGTTGAGCAGTTTGTGGGGGTTTTTTTTAATAACTTTTTTTTTCTGATGAACATTTTTCTCATACTTGGAAATAAATATGTTCTTCAGAGAAATGAATTATTTTGTATTGCACAGTCTAATCTCCGCTGCACTGTTCTCAAATCACTTCTTGCAGAACTTCCTTCATAAGTGTGGTACCCTGGGGGCTGTGTGGTGAACACTCCCTTACTGCGAAAGAGATCCACCATCATCAGCATGGGAGAGAGGTTAATTCCCAAACCAAGATGAGACCCACACATTAAAGTGAAAGGCTTTTATTTGGGGGCAAGTGATGCAAAGAGACTGGGAAAATATTTTGTGAGTTGGATGTTAAGATTTATAGAACAAACAAATGCATAAATTAAATAATGCAACATACAATTTGCTTATATTTCATTGCTCGATAATCTGGTCTAACTCTTAACCTTTGAACACTAATCTTATAATCGTCTAAGATCCAGTATAATATATATGCATCAATCACTAATTTATTTTTACAGTCTTCAATCAAGTTCTGTCCCTGTGTTTCTTATGAATCTCTGTACCCTAAGCTTTCTAATAAAGTCTAAGATTCAGCAGTCACAGCAGAAGAAGAGCTTTTTGCAGGAAAACAGAAGTCAGGGATACAAAACAATAAAGCCCCTGGGTCACCTTGCCAGAACTTTCTTAAATGTACAGCAATATATAAGTGTGATTTCACTTATCTTTCTGGCCAGACGGACACTGGAGGGAAGCTTCCTTTGGTATCCCAGGCTTCTCTTGATGAGTCCTGGGGCCCGAGTCAAGCAGTTCCCTGAGATCTGGATGCTGGCCTATCATTGTAGGCAATTGCTGCAGGTGGCTGGATCCTTTGTCCATTCACTACACTTACTGTATACTATCCCCATTATACTTTTATTTTTTTTCTGCTATTCACTTCTTTTATCTGTCTTAAGTCGTCTCTTTTCTTTTATATGTGGATAATTGATTCAATTTTCCTCAGGCTTTCTATGAATGTCTCTGTTACATACTATTGACTATTACATTAATTTTATTTTAACAATCCTCCACTTAAGCTTCACTCTTTCCTTCTCCCTCTTTGCATTCTGCTATAAATATTGCAAAATATCTTTTGGCTATCAGGGTTTCTGCACTCAGAATCGTGATAACTTGGGTTCCGTAGTAGGAATAATACTTTTATTATTTTTAAAAAAACTTTTTATATGAAAGCATGTTTTTCCTATTTTTTTTTTTACTTATTTATATATATTTTCTCCATCTCAACCTCAATTATTGGCGGCAAAAATGACACAGAGAGGAAAGGTATAAATATACAATTGAGCAATATATATATTATTTATCTATATTGCTTATTTATAAATTTCCCCATTGAATGCTTCCTTTATTAGGTATTTATCCTTTCTTCTGTCTGAGAAGGGAGATTCAGCAGTAATCTTACAGGGTGCACAGGATCTCTGCTACCTCTGTCAGTCTCTGCCTCTTCTCACCTGGAAGATGTTGCCTTCCTCTCTGTGTCATTTTCGCCGCCAATGAATGAGGTTGAGATGGAGAGAATATATATTTGATCATCTAAGGAACTTATCTATGCTTATACCTAGAAAACATCTGGTACGCAGTTTATTATTATACATCACGTGGGTGTATAATATACTGTATATGATCCTCCACTTTGGGTATATATGGTTTTTTTCTCACAATAAGGAAACCTAAATAGGTGGTGTGCATGCTCACAAGAAGTGTGATGTATACCATGACCGTACTACTCTATGTTACTTTTGTTTTTCCTGCATTGTCCGAGCTGTGATTTATTGGGAGGACAGCCTGGAAGGAGGGTCTCCCATATATGATTAAGACGACCTACTAAAACCTTATGGTACGCAGCTTATTACATTCGTCTATATAAATATACAATTGATAATACACATTGAGGCGCCGTGCCTGTCTTCTGTTGCATATATATATATATATATATATATATAGTTTTCTCTCTCGTCTTTTTTCCCACCAGTGCGCAAACCGGGTCATACACGTGCAGATGGACTTAAGACTGGAAGGTGAAGCGGTAAGAATCCTCTTAGAGCTGCAAGTCAGTTTTCTATAGCTGCCATACACAGCAATATATTTTTTTTCATATTGCCTTTGGATGTTAAATAGGCCCCTAAGCATTTATCTCCCCTTGTATTTTAGCACCTGATCTTCCTCACTCACTTTTCCCTAACTTTCTGTGGTTTTAGCTCCCACTCCGTTCCATCCTCTCCCTTGTCACCTAGGCTGTTGGCTGTTCCTCAATGCAGGTTTCGTTAATTTTTCTCTCCACCTGCACTGCAGCTCTGGCCTTGTACTCAAGTCTTTTCAGATTCCTCTGACTGACTGACTTCACGAGTGGAATTATTTGTTATTGTTGTGTCCCACAGTCTCATATGCATTCAAGCCTTCTGTAGTTTAAGCAATGTCCTGATTGGTCAAAGTAGAGGAGCTGAAGGATTGAAGTCTATATTATTGCTGACATGATAATATTCAAAGTAATTGATCAAAATCTCAACAGAAACACAGGGACCTGAATGCATTCCACATGGACTTACTTACACTATATATTTATATTATATCGAATCATGAACTGCTAGATATTAACTTGAATATACATATATCAAGGAAACAAGCCACAACAGACACAAGAAGTGCATCTGGGTGTTGAGAGAGGTGGACAATTTGAAGAGGTTCTGAGAGAGGTAGAGGTACTGAGGTACTGTGCTTCTTCAAATTGTCTGTGCTTCTCACTGTGTTTCAGAGCCTCCCTCTCGGAGCTCAGCTTTTCCCTGAGACTCCTTTTTGGAATCTTACTTAACACTGTCACCCAAATGTCAGTCTAAAGGACATTAAGATAGAGGGGACTCAAAGGATTCTTTCACTGAACTGTAGGGGTTTAAACTTGAACTGGTAAAACCCAGAGGTAATTGCATTTGCCCCACATCACTCAGGGTCATTACTCAGGGACATCCATGCAATGGAGTGTTGCAAATTGTTTTCTAAATTTGTTTTTGAAAACTCTTACTAGGCCTCAGGAAAAATCCCATTAATTTAAGTTTTTTTTTAGTGGAAAACGTGATGCACATCCAATAAAATGCAATTCTCAATCTGTATAATTCTAGTGTAGTTAATAACAAAACACATCAATCCTGCATCTCCATGCACTGGTTTACCAATGATTATCTTACATTTGCTATCAGTAAAACATGAATATTATACAAAGTGACAATTTATCCTGTTGGTGGGACAGCTGTAAAAATGCCCTAAGCTGTAATTCATCTAGTAACTGTAAGTGCATAAATGTACTTTAAATGGCCACATTTATAACTCACATTTGATCTATTCAAGGCATTATATATTTTACCTAGAGCTTTCATGTGCAATATATTATTAGTGAAACATAATCACATTCAAGATTTTTTTCAGAAAATAACATAGAATAACAAATATGACAAATATAACAAAA
This sequence comes from Mixophyes fleayi, assembly GCF_038048845.1. NCBI lineage: Eukaryota > Metazoa > Chordata > Amphibia > Anura > Limnodynastidae > Mixophyes > Mixophyes fleayi. The sequence continues at coordinate 68,814,300 of NC_134412.1, read as the reverse complement.
AACTGCAATGACATGAATTTCAGAAAACTATATTTTGCGTTCCCACCTAACCTGTACATAACATATGCAGTGGAAAATGCTTTAGTTTTAAACATTTAGTTTGGTAGCCAAAGGCAACCACTGTTGTGTTTCTGGATTCCTAATCACAATATTCTATCTTTATTCACCTTAATATATACAACTATATATAGAACAGGCTTGCACAATCTGGGGAACTCTAGCTGTCGTGAAACTACAACTCCCAGCATGTCCTAGACTGGCAGAGAATCTCACTCCTATACAAGGAAGTAATAATTTCTCTAAGCCTTGTGATGTAGCAAGAGCAAGATGAATATATGAATGCTTGGGATTAAGTTGGTGACAGCATTTTTCTTGCTGAGTAACTTTGTGGCCTAAAATGGAAAGCAGAATGGGACAGACGTTCAACACTTTGATGACTCATCAGGTTGGTTTAATAAAAAGTGAAACATTGAAGAAAAAAAATTAAATAAAACTATAACAAAAAGGAAAAAATTCTACCTTCTCAAAATCCCTTTACCCTAAAGCAAAGAATTAAATGACACCCAAAAATCCCAAAAAGTTGGTTTTAGACAATTCATCAAACCCCACTGCTTCACACCTAAGACCTGTTTACATTGTTTATATTAGGGGGGAATGGGGGAATTGGACATGCCCCAATCCACCCAGCCATCGGGGCTTAAGCGGTCCATGCGGGATAGATTACAAGAGGAAGAAATTTGAATTTTCATCATCAAACCTCATGCTTCGAATGGTTACAAATTTGCTATATTAGTTTGCACCAAGAAAAACAACTATACGGTGTCAGCAAAGAAACAAACTATTCTACTACTTTTACTAAAATCAGTGTTGTCTATCACTTATCCCAACCCTTTGACACTTGACCTTCTCCAAGCTCTATCTACCCACATATGGGGTCTTATCATCGTTTGAAATCCAGGAAAACTAATAATCTAGCAATACATGGTTTTATTTTAGTAATGTATGTGTAGATAAGGCTTAGAGAGATTATTGCTAGGAAAATAGAAGGCTATAGGAAGCAGGAAAGTAGGTTCCCTACTGAGAGTACAAACTGTAGTCACTGTTGCATGAGAGTAAATGGAACCGTTTTGCAGAGACTCTGGTGAGTCCACAGGATGAATTGAGGCTTTGCTTTTATTACATTAATTTACATTGACATTTTGATTTCTAAGTGGCTCACACTGTTTCGTCAAAAGTTTACATTAGCAACTAGTACATCTGAAGTCCAACACTAAATGCAACCAATTCTTTACTCCAAACGATGATAATCTGTGAAAGTTGAATGCAATGCAGAATAAGAGATATTCTGTACTAGTGGAGGAATGCATTTAAAATATCTGACTTACCTACAGGACTTTTATGCCTAAGAAGAACCACTTTCATTTTATCTCAGATCTTAGATATAATCACAATGTTCGATTTAATGAATTTAAGCAAATATTTCACAAGATCATTTTTCCTCTATTATGAAAAATGGTTATATGGATCTAGTTAAGTTAAATAAACTAAACTAAACTAAAATGGGCTGAGCAATATAAAGAAAAATGATAGTGTCTGTCGCCGTCCCCACACTGTGCATAGGTGCTGGGGACGGACACCTGTCTTTTGGAGCAGATCTCGTCCCTTTGCCTAGCAATGGGGCGTACTTCCTGTTTCAACTGGCACGCATGCGCAGAAGAAGCGTCCCGTTGCTAGGCAATGGGACGCTTCTTTACTCGGTCTGTCGGCGGCGGTCAGGTGCACCTGACCGCCACAATCATCCTCCACCTATCAAGGGCCAGGTTGTGGTGTGGTTTATAAGGCCCCTCCTCTCATATGTCTGTGTCAGAGTATTGGTTTCACCTTTCTCCAGCTTGCTTTATCCTGCTCCCTTGTTCCTGTTATTGTCTGTTGGTATCTGATTCCCAGCTTGTTTCTGACCACTCTCTCTCTCCTGTGATTTGGCTCAGTTGTTACCTGGATTCAGACCACTGGCTCGCCTTTGACCTTCCCTCTGGATCCCCCATGTGTACTGCGCTATCATTTGGTACTAACCCGAACTGTACGACCATTCCTGCTCTCTCCCACTGCACTGTTAATTATCTTGGAGAACCGGGACCTGAGCACCCCACGCAGCCAAGCCCATACCTTCTTGCGGGGCTCCCTGGTGAATAACGGGGGTGCATTAGACTCCGCGCCTCCCTGTCCAGTGGTGTTAATATCAGTCAGCGGCATCCTCAAAGTCATTATCGCGACACATAGGACTCATCTCTGCTGCCGCAGCTGTTCATGCAAACAATGATTTATCTTTCCAGTTCTGGTACTTCAGTCTTGAATCCTCTGAATATCGCTGCATGGAAGCAAGCACAACCAGCTATGGTTTAAAATACAATTTATAATCCTGCCCCCCCCAATAAAAAGCCTAAAGCATAGGTCAATCTATGTACAGAGAGACTAATGATAAACTATCATTGTGTGTACGCCTTGCTGTGATACTTTCCTGCAAGAAATCACACAGAAAACACAAGTGCCAGAATAATTGATAGGCACTAGCACTGTACTGCCCACCGACAGAGTAACATAGTCCATTTTTAGGTGTAAGTGGGCAACACTTTTAAACAGGTGGAAATATCATCTAAGGCTGCAGGCATCTCATTTATATTGCTGTATATTAATAACTTTAGTCTGTGACTAAAGTTCTTTATAAATAATAATAGCAACAGTGGCACCTGCAGACTGAGGGCCTGATTCATCAAGCCATGGACAATTAGCGTTTGTTTTAAAACACCCATAAATCGGCTTGTAGCACTTCTCAATTCAGCAAGGTGCGGATCTGAAGATACGTGTGCTAAAGAATATGGGTGTAGGTCTGCTATGCTCTACTACACAAGTCACTGCAGAATACGTTTGTCGAAGTCAACTAATTGGATGAAGTCGTCCTAAATGAATATATATTGATTGTAATAGTTTCCTGTACGATTCGATTAATATGTAACAGCGTACAAGGGATAATTACGCAATCGCATAGGAAAGTACAGAAAATACATATATATTCACTCATACTTTTGCACTTTTTTCACTGTTCACTTTTAACAAGGTTCCACATCACATTCTTTTATTATCAATATAAAATCTTAGAGATTTATTACATAAAGGTAAACCTACATTAAAGATATTTAGAGTTCAGGTCATAAGAAATGTATTTTGTTGGTCTTATATTAATCCATGTTTCACCAGTAGGAATCCGGTATCATCAGCCAAGCGATCACACATTGCGATCGATAGTGATGAGATTAATACTCAAAATGCTCTGAACCAAATATATTCTATGTGATGTTGAATATTTTTATGTCAAAAAAGACAAAAATATTATAGGAGTGATACCTTTTTTTGGCTAACCAAAAGAAAATTTTATATTTGCTAGCTTTCAGAGCACAGAGGCCCTTCATCAGGCGATTTTACAAATGAATGACAGAGAAAAGGGCACAACATTTAAGACATGTTACATCAAGCAATTTGTACAGGGGGGAGGAATACATCATAAAGGTAAGCTAAATTAATAAAACTAAGGTTTTCGTTACGGATGGAAGAGTGAAAGTACTAAGAGTTCAAAGATATGGGGGTAAATGTATCAAGCTGAGAGTTTTAAAGCGGGCTTGAAAAGTGGAGATGTTGCCTATAGCAACCAATCAGATTCTAGCTGTCATTTTGCAGAATGTACTAAATAAATTATAGCTGGAATCTGATTGGTTTTTCAAACCCGCCAGAAAACTCTCAGCTTGATACATTTACCCCCTGGAGTCACTCTGCTGTGGGGTGTGAAGTGTGTATGCTGTAGTAAGTGTTCTTTGTGCTCAAAAATGAATTGAACATGGCTGCGTTCTATGGCGTATAAGCTGGTTCTGGGCATGCGCAGAGTAATTTTGTAGCTTCTACGCACAAAATCACTGCTTACATTCCTCGATGAGTCAGGCCTTACATATAATATTATTTTTCTGAAATAGTGAAACTCATATCTGTGACATCTTGACTGTGTTCCCTCCGAGCTTCATTCCAAAAGACCAAATTGTTCTTTTGCAGCAGTGTGCCGAAGAATTGCTGTTAGCTGCAAGTAGCCTTGAATGCACTGTCTCAAACCATTTTTACAAATGGTACTGTATGACAGGAAAATTGCAAAAAGTATAAACATGCACAATCATTATGCTTCATAATCATATATCTGGATTGAGCAAAGGCTGAGGTTTAAAATGTAAATGTAAATCAAAAGCTTTTTATAATAAACAAGTTATATGCTAATTGCAAAACTGGGGCACTCTGTTTCTCTAATTCAACTTACCTCAAGGACTTTTTAGCTCGCTAGACCAGTTAAAACTTTCATAGCAATAGTGATGTGCAGGAATGAGGTGATGAGAGACAGAGGGGCTGGTACTGAGTTTGAATTCACCTGTGTCCACATGTAAAATGCATTAAAAAACATGCAATTATGCATATAATTTGATTTGCATGTATCTGAAGATATACATCGTCATCATCATTTATTTATATAGCGCCACTAATTCTGCAGTGCTGTACAGAGAATATGTCATTCACATCAGTCTCTGCCCCATTGGAGCCGACAGTCTAAATTCCCTAACATACACACACACACACACACACACAAACTAAGGTTATTTTTTTGGCAGTAGCCAATTAACCTAACAGTATGTGAGAGGAAACCGTAGCACCTGGAGGAAACCCACACAAACACGAGGAGAACATACAAACTCCACACAGATAAAGCCCTGGTTGGGAATCAACTCATTACCCCAGCGCTGTCAGGTAGAAGTGCAAACCATTGTTGACCAATTGTAAATAGCATTGAATGATGCACATTATGTAGGTTTAATGCCTATGAATGATTAAAGTGTAGGATACATTTTAAGATGCCAGTTGTCATCAACTTGAAAAATAAAAATTGTCACTCCGCCCCCCCAAAGTGATCTAAGCACCAACACTCATAGCCTGGGCTGGATGTGGCAATTTCCTGGGGGTGGACAGTATGGGGTCCCCCGAAACAGCGGCAAAGAGCACTAAGTTTTGACAGGTTGGGCATGTGACACTATAGAAGGAAAGCTCTCAGCGTGTGGTAAGAAAGTCACACCGCTCTAGCCTGTTCAGAATCGTCTACATTCCCTAGGAAAAAAATGTTGCCCATCTCTCGAAAGAAACAATTCTGTGTTGAAACATTAGTGCTCCTCCTAACACCTGTATGGGGATTGCAAGATTCCCTATTATATCGTCAACAGCCCGGCCTGTCCTAGTCTAGTGTGCTACATGTGGATTTTTCGGGGGATCCCGCGCTATTTCTCCCTTTTGAAATTGCCATAACCTATGAGCACTGGTGCTTAGATCACCTTGGGAGAGGCAACAAACAGTTTTTTTTATATTATTTTTTTTAATGTTTTCTTTACACTGCAAATGTCCGTACTGATGATCATCATGAGCATGAATTGTACCAGCCCTCCAACAGCTGCAAGAGATACGATCCTGACAGGTCTATGTATCTGAGTCCAGGTCGCATTTACAAGAACCTGCTCTAATAGCTCTTGCCTTTCCATCATCATCATCATCATTTATTTATATAGCGCCACTGATTCCGCATCGCTGTACAGAGAACTCATTCACATCAGTCCCTGCCCCCTTGGAGCTTACAGTATAACTTCCCTAACATACACACAGACAGACAGAGAGACTAGGGTTTATTTTGATAGCAGCAAATTAAACTATCAGTATGTTTTTGGAGTGTGGGAGGAAACCGGAGCACCAGGAAGAAACCCACGCAAACACGGGGAGAACCTATCAACTAGACACAGATAAGGCCATGGTCAGGAATTGAACTCATGACCCCAGCGCTGTGAGATTGAAGTGCTAACCACTTCCATCCCGCCTCTCTAAGCACAAGAAGTTACACATGTAAGATGCGTCTGAATCTGCTTATGGACGTCAACGTACAATTTTTTTGTACACATGCGTGGTATGGAAATGCGTATTTTAAAGGATGTAGATCCAACCTCAGCATGAGCCCTAGAATGTCCAACAACTTACATACTAATCACTTTTCCACCAAGCTGGGCAGTGTTCTGTCCCTAGAGTGCCTCCTAAGTTCCTAACTAATTGCGGCTGCAGAGGTTACATTACAAAGGGAGACTGCACGAAGTGACACATTCTGCTAGTAATCATTGTTATATATTTCCAAGGAATGGTGGGTATGGGAGATTTTTTGTTATGTTTTTTTAAAGAAATAAAATCTGTTGTCAGGATGCCTGACATTGGTCACTCTTTATTTGTTAAGAAATAAAATCCCCATCACTCTGTTGACAGATACTCTTCAAGGAGTTCAACTCCAGAATGATGTATTAAATCATTTTACTCAGCACAAAAATACAAACTTTGCTGGTTAATAAAAACATACTTTGAGACATTCCGAAACGATATGTTTATGTAAATACTCTTAGAATGGTCATAAAAACAATATATTTTTTTCAAAGCATTTAGTTTTTGTTTTACTTTAATGCTTTAGAAAATCCTTTGAAAATCATTTTGGCTCTAAATATCCCGTTATACTCACTTGCAAGCATTTTCTGGTGACCTTAGAGACAGCTTTGTATTAACCGTTCTCCAACAATAAACAGAATAATGCAGAAGTAATAAAACAGACAAATGTTGTATTGTATTGAAATGTGTTTGTTTATAGTTAGGGCGCTACAACTTAGCAGCCTTCTGAGACCCAACATCAAACAGCATGATAGAAAATCAATATATATTTTATCATCCTGCGTCACATTACATGTGTTGAATTTGTTTCAGCTGTTTATGCAATATTTTATGTCTAAAATTGTGTTAGATATTTTACATTTTTCTCATCATAAATTGACTCAATTTTATCATGCAGAAAAAAAATAATGGTGCTCTGGTCTATATACAAATCAATTATAAGCTGAGGGAACGTGTCTTATTTACTTTGCATTCCTAGTTGTGTGACTGAAAATTGACTGAACAGCTCAATAACATGGCTGGAAATACAGACATATTCAATTTTATTAATACTGATATGAATTGTTCGTTCAAAATAAACATTGTTTAGATCTCACCTTCATGTTATAAAGATAAAGGAACATTTTTTGAATAATTTTTGCCATACTATTGAAAATTGCTGAGACTGGTGTGACCAGAGACTCTGCAGCTAGACAAATGTCCCTAAAACTTAAAGGCCCATGGCCACCAAAAACATTTTTTTGATTAGTCACATGTACCTCAACTGTCTTTCAAAGAACAGTCAAAGATTTCAGAAACAAAATGTGTTTGGCACAAAAATTTGAGTTCATGGCCGAGCCTGTTTGAGGAACTGACTAAATGAGCCATTGGCATAGCCTAACTGTAAAAGATGTGCCCTAATTTGTCAGGTTTTTTTTTAAAATGGGAATGTCAGGATTGTTGTTGCTACACTATTCGTGCCTTACAACACTGTACTTTGCACATATGCTGTGCAGATCCTGGATGTCAGAATCCTTCCCTCTCTACTTCCACTAGCACAGTACAAAGCCATAGAACAAATGTATGCAAGAGGTTCATTATCAAATGAAATATTATTTTCCTTTTAAAATTATTACTTTACTTCACGATTTAGTGCCAAGTCCCGTAGGAAGATCCATATTTAGTCAAACATGACTGCCTCCTGCCTATAGGCAGCTAAGAAGTGTACAATTTGAAACCAACATTCCCTGCCGTGCTCAATGGTTATCCAGCAGAATCTCAGTGATTTACTGTCACAGGAATAGGTGGGTCTTTTGGATTCTTTGAGGTCTGTATGGTTTTACTCTACCCACCACAGAAGTGCGGAGTCTAACGGAGTGAAGGTGTTCACCAGGGACCCGCGCAAAGAGGTTTGGGCTTAGCTACTTCACTCCGCAGGTCACGAATCTCTGGATGGGAACGAGGCAAAACTCAGTAGGCTGTAGGACAAGAAGATCTGGCACCATTGGGAAGGAGCAGGTGCTTTGAATAACTAGTAGAGATGGCTGTGAGGGTTAATTAACCAGGGGGAACAGAATAGATAAAAAGTTTGTTTGAGCATGTGCGGACCCAAATCCAAGATGGTGCCTACCCTCGGCCGAGATGCAGCGCATCAACACCGTAGAGAGCGACAGGAGCAGCCACATAAGCACACTGGAAACCGGCAAACAAGCCGAAGGGACCAGCGTGTGACATTTATTAGAGAAAGTCATTGCGCTCATGGAATGTCATGTTAAAAGTGGCTTTAGGAGCTTTCGTAGCAGGAGCACCTCTGCGGGATGGGAATGGATGGATTTACACAACAGTGAATGGAACTGTCACTTATTAGTGAAACATGCATATATAAAGAGACATAAACACCAGATCTAGCTTATTTGAATAAGAAGATTTCAGTTTTCTAGATTTTAGTAAGGACATCTGAACAATGGCTGAATCTTCAAAACAGCTCATGCAAATAGAAAAAGGAGATACGGTAACTAGAAATGGAGTTTTTATTCTTAATAATAAAATTTAACTTTTTTTGTGGTGTTAACATTTAAGACTAACCACTCACTGCTATATACACTATTAGCCTGAACTAAGGCCAGCACAACAACTTAGTGACCTAAGGCTGTTACACATGCAATTGGGAACATTATGTATAGGACAGAGTTAGTGCATTGTTAACTGTCACATCCTCTTTAATTTAAGAGGTGTCAGATCTTGCCTTGATCTAAATTAACTGTGCTCCATCTGCAAAATAGTGCTCAGCACACATACTCTATATAAATGCACAAACAATGCGTAATAAACGCAAGCTATACAATTTAATGGTCACTTGTATTTCATGATCAGTACATATGATATGAAAGTCTTTGAAGGACAAGCTGCACACTAGATAACATGTGCGTATCAATCTGACCTATTTTCTATAAACCTATGCTTATATTTTCAAACATTTTTCTCAGATACTTACAATAAACTAATTGCATTTTTAAGTACAAACTTACTTTCATCAGATACATGAAACACTATGGTATGTGAAGGACACAAGGTATACTCAAAGCAAGGACTTTCACATCAAGCTGCAGCAAGGCAATAAGCAAAAGGCTGTTAATACAAGGTTAATTTTATAGTGCCATCTTCTCCTCAGAGTTCTATACTGAAATCACACATCAGTTATACATTGATTAGAATGTATATGCAGTACATAGTTGTAGTTTGGCTCGCCAATGACTACTATATTGCTTTTATTTTTTTTAAAAGAATTTCAGCCATAGTAATTTTCCCATTGAAGTATAAGGGATCCTTTGCATTCAGTAGATGCTCACCTCATCATTACCCCTACTGCCCTCCTCATGTTACCTTGCATAGGTTATAATCTGGTGTTCTACATAGCATTTTACAGTGCATGTAAACTTACTTAATGGAAACAGACTAAAACTATGCACATCCATATTCAATATGATCTGAAGCTTTTTTAGGTGAGGTTAAAAGTACAAATAATCCCATGTACTATTTATATCCAGAGCTGCCAAGAGGAATTTTGGGCCCTGTTACATCAACTTCATGGGGCCTTTTCCATAGTCGCTGAAGGGATAGGCCACAATGGATTGGTGGCTCCTCACACTAAACAGGCAGACATGGTCCTCCAGGTAGGCCTGGAGCCTGGTACTTTGTAGCCTCCCCCCTTGGTGCCCCTGTGTACAACCAATGGTCAAGTAGACGTTATAGAGGCAGCACTGCATAAACTCAGCATAGTAAAAACTGCAGGAAAATGGATATGCTCTATACAATTTTTAGAGATTATATCCAAGCCACATTTAGATATAAAGTAGGGGTTATAGTTCCCAAAAAGTCTATTGGGTCAATGTTGCAATTTAACCCCCCACACACCCCAAACAAAAAGGTGTATGAGCCCTTCAAGTGAGGTGGGGGAGACTGCTATGGTTCTTCTAATTAACAGGAGAGGGAATTTCAGTAAGAAAATACTTTAAACTGTATTTTCCAATAGGCAACAACATTATTACAATGTAAATTGCACATTTCATTTTTGTTCACAAATGTTAAACAAATGTGATACCAGTTGAAGTCTTACAATGGCCTTTTTATTTTAATTAATTTCAATCTCTTTTTTAATCTCATTAATCTTAATAAACTTTGCCAAGTAATGATGTTAAGTTGAAAATGGATGCCATGATTCATTCTCACCTTGGTATCTCAGGTTATTTTCTTGAAGAGAGGAAAAAATAAATCTGTTTCTGCCGTTAGTTTTATTGAATGAAATCATATCTCATCAGCTATTCTTAATATACACTGAAACACAGTCCTTGGGAAGAGTAAAGGGCAAAGAAGAAATGCTAATGGCAATTGTATGATTCTGCAGCTTGATTAGAAGATAAGTATTTGAAAAGTTATCTCTTATCTTGCATAGTGATTTGCATTTGCTGCACAGCCTGATATGGAGAGATCACCACAGGTAGTACACAATGTAGAGTTGATGGATATACAATTCCCACTCTGATATTCTTTGGACAAACTAGGCTGAAATATTAAAGTTAATCCTAGAGTTACAATCCAAGTTCATTTTAATTTAAATACCACTTGTAACATTTTTAAGTTTCGAGAAGCATTCCTATAAGAACTTCTGTCCCATTATTGTATACAATGACCATATGCTGTCCATATACACACATTAAGGAAAGTAAGACAAACAAATGAGTAAGTTTTCTCCTGGACAAAACAATTTTACAATACAAGGGGTGCAAATTATTTTTTTTTATCTTGCACATAAGTTAAATATTGTCTGTCTTTTCATGAAGCACACAAATACTTAATAGTTTATTTCTAGACTGAAATTTAAAGTTGATCTATTACATGCTCTACCCCAAATATAAATCTACCTCCCCCTCCAATGCAACATGGTTTTGCCAAGGTGCAAAGTTACTATTTTTTTTTAAGCTTTACTTTCCTTACTGAATCAGGCCCATTATATACTGTTTGTATGAACAAAGACCTGAAAATATATACAGGCATATATTTTTATCCTGTAACTATATTTATCAGACCTGGTTCATCTTGGACTGACTGCTGATTATACTTCACCTGGGCCTGCCAGGTGACATCCATGTCTAAACAACCTTGGGTAGGGGGATAGCCAGTCAATATTAGTACATTCTTAGCACTAGAACATACTGGCAGCAAATGAAGTCATTTGAAGTTTCAATGCACTAGAAGAACCTGCAGCAAATTAAAGCATTAAAAGCTTCAGAACACAATAAATAAACCAAACTGCAACTGACTCTATATTAAACAAAGTTCATTCCTATAGCTTTGTTTTGGAATCATCATCATCATCATTTATTTATATAGTGCCACTAATTCCGCAGTGCTGTACAGAGAACTCATTCACATCAGTCTCTGCCCCATAGAAGCTTATAGTCTAAATTCCCTAACAAACACATGGACACACAGACAGAGAGACTAGGGTAAATTTTGATAGCAGCCAATTAACCTACCAGTATGTTTTTGGAGTGTGGGAGGAAACCGGAGCACCCGGAGGAAACCCACGCAAACACGGGGAGAACATCTGGAATGCAGATGAACATGTATATTAAACATACAATACTCGTGTATGAGTCTCATTCAAAGTTGTTGATTTTGAGAGCATATAAGTGAAACACTTACAAATTCATTGGCCCGATAGGTGATTCTGCTGCTGAATGAGGCTGCATGCAATTTATTACATCGTTCTGCATGACTTTGTTGTAATGTTCTGTACGGGTCACAGCAGCATATTAAAGGCATTATAATGTTATTTTAACTTAAATGAGATTTCAGCACTTGTATTTTGCTGAAATTGTTATGCTTTGGTCAGCAAGTAAGGTCTCAATAAATGAATCTGACTGATGTCAATGTATCAAGAAGGTAATTATTTTTTTTACACTGCAAAGAATCATATAAGAAAGTAGACAATAATTACATTTTTCATTTTCTTAGCAATGCTAAGAAAATGAAAAACATCCCAAAGCTGTGAGTAAATACTAATTGTTGCTATAATATAACAGTTATATAATAGTATTGTTATAATTTCTTTATATAATGCATCATTTTTTAAACTGCTGTTGCTGACAGCTTTCAAGAGGGAGTTAGGCCCCATAGAAAGTAGATTTCTATTGCTATTGGTCTGTGCAGTCAACTGCCCCCATTTTTCTAATACTATGCTGCATATGCATAGGGCGGATAGAGCACTGTAATGCGCCTGCCCTGCTGCTCTGACGTATCCCCCATCATAATCTGTATTTGCTTTAGCATTGTTTTGAAAGACTTCATGGTTTGGGAATTTCATTCTGTGGACTGTTGTTTCAACACATTTGACAATTTCCCATTCCCTAGTGACTGCAACTGATGCACAGTGGATCCTATACACATATACGTATACACACATCACACAACAGATCATACACTGCAATCTTATATACCTTACAGAAGGAATAATAGCTATATAGGAGCAAATAATAAAAAATAAAGGGAAGTGTTTTGTGACTGGATCACTGATAAAAACCTTTTTGTATAAATTTATTTAAAGGAAATAGCGCAGGCCACTTATTTATATAAATTGCCAATGCACTTATTTGTAATATTGTGTTTATTTTGATATAGGAAATGGTTATTTCTGAGACCAGGGTAGAAAATGTGTTTTTTTCTGTTTAGCCTCTCTAGAGGAAATGCATTATGTCTGATGTATATATCTGATACAATGAACCTTTGTTTACCAAGCCTTTGGTGTATTGTGATGTGGGGAAGTGGCTTGTTTTGGGTTTTTGTTGTTCTGTGGGAATGTGTATTCGGCGACTGTCTGAAGTATTCATGCCAGTCAGACCTTTTGACTTGCTAGTGGGTCTCCTGCCTCTGAAATAATATCCAGGAAATCACAGCAAGGTTTTTAAGAATTTCATAGCCAAATATAAATATTAGTGGCTTTGCAATGCATGTAAATCCACGTTTTGGTAAACGGGGTTACATCCTGATTCTAAAAATAGCCTGTGTCCAAATCTGTATAAAATGCACTGACTTGTACACTGAAATGTACTCTTCTGATTTTCATCTGACCTGATCACACTTGTACCTTCAACTAGGGGGAGAGCAAATAAAAATCTTGCTTCAAGACTGCTTGAAAACATCTTCAATATTGCTGTATTCCTGTGATCTGCAGATTAGACCGAAAATCTAATCCGTTCTCCGGCTGTCTGAGGTTTGGACCGAAGCTCTTCCAGTACCACCGCTCTGCCTGCTACCTGTAGCTCTGGTCAGTGTAATAAGCCAGGGGGGATCAATCTACAGCAACCCTTATCTATAGTGGGAGGTCAGGAGTACCAGCCCGTGTACACTAGCAAGGAAGTACACTAGCAGCGTCAGTTACCCAGAAGGAACGTGGTTCTGAATGCCATAGAAGGAGCTCAGTGGTAGCAGCAGGCCCCTCCCACTGCGGCAGGAGGGGCATATTCGTAATAACAAAAGGGGACGGTGGAAAAGTAAGCCAAGCCGTTTCCCAGCAACAACAGATAGGGTGGCATAGGTAGTCCATCCTGTCACATGCTTGTTTTGCATATATGAAATGAATGGAACAATGGATCATAGACTCAACCAAGCACCTGACGCACTGCCCACCTCTGACTGCTCCAAGCTCACATACTAAAGTGTCCATTTAGTTCAGGATGTGCATCTGCTATATATACACAGACCTGACAAATGACTCTCTCCTCACACGTGGGGTAACAATGTGCCAACATGTGAAGTTCAAGTCTAAATCCTTTTTTCCTCCTCGCAAAAACCATTGGTAAAACTTATAAAAGTAGATATTTAAGGCACCTGTTCCACAGGTAAGGTGTCTGCTCTTTGAGCCAGATCTCTCTAGCACTCAGATGTGGTTCTGTTTGCCCTCTTGCTATATACCTGCTGCAGATTATTGCTCCATGTCTCCAGCAACTCTGCAGCTAAACCCAGTGGTCTCCATACCTTCTGCAGACTACTGCTCCTTGTCTCTAGCAACTCTGCAGCTATCCACAGTGGTTTCCATACCTCCCGTAAACCATTGCTCCCTGTGTCCTGTCAGACTCTGCAGTCATTCCTAAGTGGTCACTCCTTCTGCCGCCCTCCTGTGCTCCTAATTATCATCAGCCTTCTGGCCATCAGGCCTTCTTCAGTCTCTACTGGATCATCACTTTTTCCCAGCCTCTATGTGCACTCACTCAGACGACATCACCCCACGAGGCAGAGGCCGCAAAGTCCACACCTTCTTGCAGGGGTCCCTGGTGAAAACCATCTGCCTTGTTAGACTCCGCACCTCTGGGCTGAGTAGCGCCAAGCTAGACAGGCTACAAGGATCCCGTCATCATAGTGACTGTGACACATTTGTATAGATATTTTCTGAGCATTGAAAAATGAGGTTTAAAACAATATTATTTATCTAGCAAATTTACAATAGTTCATTTTGCAAGGCAATGCCCATTGTTGTTCTGTTATCAATATTTAAACTGAATTATGCAGGGGATAATGTATGCTGTAATGTCATTTATAAAGATACTACAAGTCATCAAGGATTTCTAAAACAGGCTGAGAGCTTTTGCATAATTTCAAATTGATTTGTAATAGCCTCATTACCTGAACAGTACAGGATACGATGATAGAGGGTGGGGAGCATACGCCATTTCCTCTAAGTGTACTCTAATTTATCTAAGCAAGTAGTCCAGTGATAAATCAATGTATAAAATGCTTTTGTTATAAATATATTTAAAAGCTAATCATTGTTTACCTCTAACTGAGCAGACATCTTTGGAAATGAAAAATAAACTAAAATAGCCAGGAGTGTCATTGTCTATCTGTTATCAGATTAGAATGCAATAAATTAAAGCTGCACTACCATCTAATACATTTTTTTTTCACTATGGTGCCTCTTCCCCTATCAGAGAACCAATGGCTGCTCTTTAGAGCCAATATTCTGTGGTTCTCTTGCAGCCCTGGACAATAACTGTGTTGGGAATATACTTGGGCAAAGGATGCAACCAAATACTTTTCGCACCACCTTATGCTGTCTGCTCTGCTTGCACATAGTAAAGTATTGCTGGCAGGGTTAGTGCCGTGTGATCTTATGTCTCATCCTTACTTCATGAAGAGAGGTTGAGGTTTGGCTCACACACTCCCTCCACTGCCATTTTAATATGGCAAACTAAAGAGATATACATTAATATAAAACTGGCAGAGCCTCTGAAAAATAGCTGTATGTAGCAGCCCCCCTGGACTTCTGCAAGGGAGAGGATCATTTTAGTATATTCCAAGAAGGTAGTGCGGCTATAAAGGGGCTGTGAACTCAAATTGGTTTTCTTCAAATGTAATAAGTGTGGGGTGCAGAAAACAATATATAATCGTTTATGGTCCAATGATTTTTATCTTCTTTTTCTAAGTAGAATATTGCCACTAGTACCTAACAAAAAGCAATTACACAGGGAAGATTGTCAATGCTTTATAAATACCCCAAATAAGACAGGTGGCTTTAGGTATAGTGTACAGTGAATACAAGTGAAAGCAGAACACTTTTTTAATCATTTCAAATAGAATACTGTGTGTTAAATCCTTGCTTTCTGATTGGGTAATTTTTTCCTATGTGCATAAGGTCTCTTCATGCTCCTCTACACTGGAGTCTTAACAGACAAAAGGATTTCCTCAACTGTCCAAATAATCCTTTCTATTGGATCAAATCATATAGGATTGTGATCTGTCATGATGCACTTGCACACAATATAATCATTGGCCAATTTGTTAAATAAAATTACCAAATAGGCCAAAGAAATCTGCAACTCTGTGGCCAGCTTAAGTCAGGACCGACCTACTATTGCAGTACCGTCTGTTTAATCTAATTAAATCTGTTGTTTCATACAACATTCTAAATATTGCAGCCGGCCAGACTTTACAAATTCACAGTGAAAGGTAGTTGAGTCAATAATACACATGACAAAGATTCCTCAATGATACAAAACAATGGTTAAATTCTTAATTACTCCCTAATTGCAACAACATTAGACTTCTAACATCTGGTGACATCTAACCTCCTTCACTACTTAAATATAAAGACTGAATGAGACTTTTTAAATGCATTGCCTCATTCTGGTTAATGGAGTCAACGATGCCTGTCTATGAAGTTCTCATCATCGCTATTGTTCTGTGCCAGGAAACATTTTTTGCAACAATGTTATCACCCTGATGTGCAATGAAGTTGACAGTCGCTTGTGCATTCTAAATGCATTATTTGTGCTGCGCTTACTCGTGTATGGGATTCAATAACAGTGTCTGCTGCCTTTTTTGCTGCTACTAATATTTGTATTTTCTTTAAGAGCACGGCCCATATGCGCCTATTTAGGGACTACTCGATTCAGGAAAAGAAAAGAAAATTTGACTGTCATTATTGCAAGTGTCCTATGTATTTACACAATTGCCGCATATATGGCTTCATCGGCAAAAGGTACTATAGACTGGGTGTCTTGTAAGACAGTAGTGAATAATTCAGTAGTCAAGATTCATGTGTTGGAGATATGAGATATGGGCAGCACGGTGGCTAAGTGGTTAGCACTTCTGCCTTACAGCACTGGGGTCATGAGTTCAATTCCTGACCATGGCCTTACCTGTGAAGAGTTTGTATGTTCTCCCCGTGTTTGAGTGGGTTTCCTCCCACACTCCAAAAACATACTGGTAGGTTAATTGGCGGCTAACAAATTGACCCTAGTCTGTGTGTGTGTTAGGGAATTTAGACTGTAAGCCCCAATGGGACAGGGACTGATGTGAGTGAGTTCTCTGTGCAGTGATGCAGAATTAGTGGCGCTATATAAATAAATGGTAATAATAATAATAATAATAATAATAAAATACGAGGTATGTCTTGATACTATAGCAACTTAACTAATAACACTGAAAGTCTATTTATAGAACTTTTAATCTTGTAAAATATATACATATTTAATTAAAAGGTATGTAACATATTTAGGTATGTAACATATTTAGCAGCTCTGGCACACAACTCACCTTTGGTTAACTTTGTTTTCCACTTCAACATAACACTTCTCCCAGTTTTCAACGTCCAGTTATTGTTGGTTCCCTTTATTTAAACTAGACACAACACAAACCAGTGCTAGATTGTCATCTAAACTTTGTCTCCTGCTGATTGGAAAATGGGATCCACTGGAAACAAACCTTGCTTCTCAATGGTTTTATCACACTAGGAATAACTATTGTAGCAATGTTTATGTTTTTGGCTGTTTATACCCACTATAATACAGTTCTACAGTGTAGATAGGAAAGTTCAATAGACACACTTGAAAGTCACCGTATTTCAAATAAATTTTGTTTTGAAAACACAGAGTTACAAAATGAGGCCATTTTCATGGAAATACTTAGACAGCAATTATATACATGATCAAATACAGTTATATAACTAGAAAGACTAAAGGTCAACACCTGGGAACTGTCAGGTCTGACTTTGTGATTTGTACATTTAAGTTCATTTCAGAGGCTCAGGCCTCCTTGCCAAATTCTCATGATCGCTCATTTGAAAGCCCCTTACCCGTTGTTTTTCACTTTCTGCTGCAAGCGTTACTTATTTTCTGTTTAACATTTACTACAACTCAAGTGGTCATACACAAGGTTTTCTTAGTTATTAGCTATATCAGTCACTACATTGGCTCCCTGTCCCTACAGAGTACAGTTCAAACTCCTTACTAATAATAATAATAATAATAATAAAAATAACAATAACACACTGGGTAATAATAACAAGTCATTAAGATTTATACCTAATACAGTAATATATATAGTTTAGTATTTAAAGCAAATACAGTACAATTCAACAAGATGATTAGATAAAGTGTATGCTATAAATAAAGTGACATATATAGAAAGTTTAACAGGAACCCAGACATGGGCGGGACCTGTGTCAGGAGAGCTGGGCAACCAGTTGAGAAGAGTTGGGTTTGTTCCGGGGATCATGTTACCAGGGTTGGGAAACAATATGCTGCAAGCAGTGGTCGAAGCGGGGGTGTATACATCGCCACTTTTCCTACTGTCTTCATTGTAAAACTATCAAATTCCTTTTACTGACATTCCCATTACATTTTTCATACCTTCACTTCTAAATTTCCGCTTTGACCACTTGCTGTAAGTATATAAGGAATAGGTAGGGTGGAAGGGTTAGATTTAGGGCAATGGATAGGAACGTGATGCAGGGACATGGTATGAACTAATGCAAGAAGGAAGAAGGGTAGT
This sequence comes from Mixophyes fleayi, assembly GCF_038048845.1. Lineage (NCBI taxonomy): Eukaryota > Metazoa > Chordata > Amphibia > Anura > Limnodynastidae > Mixophyes > Mixophyes fleayi. Next base: position 68,795,940 of record NC_134412.1, on the reverse strand, counting down.
AAACATACTGAGGTTGTAGAAATGGAGTGGACTATGCTAGGATCATTTAAAGCAGTTGTAGACCTCTGTATTGATTAGTATAAGTTCTTAAAACACAGTAATGCAATTAAGAGTTCTGAGTTTCAATGATCTTGTTAGCACATTTCAGAGTGAGTGTGAATCCTATGGCAACATTCCCAAAATGCATTAGGGCTTTTGGTGCTTTCAGGGCAATCAGTTAACAGCTTCTAGGTTTCAGGCATATTGGAAGACAGACAATAATATAATGTGGGAGCTTGCCACTGATAGCTCTGAATGTTCAGAGAGCTGATTTTTAATTTGTAAGTAGATCCAATCTATAGTTCCATATGTAGAGGAAAGATTTGTGGAGAAGGGGAGACCACTGATGAAGTGCAGGACTCTGTGGTAAAGAAAGTCTAATTTACCAAGGTATGCAATTGTGTATTGGCTGCATATAAGCAGTCAAAGTAGAAATTTAGAAGTGGCGGATTGAAAAATGTAATGGGAATGTAAGTGAATGGTATGGAGTGAAGACAGTAGGAGAAGTGGTGGCATGGCATACAACCGTATAGACCCCCACTTTGACCACTGCTCTATATAAAGTTAGTGTAATCAACTAAGGAAAAGAACAGACTGAAATAGTTAATTTTAGCCTGTACTTGGAAGGTAATATAACCTAAACAAATGACCTAGTCCCTACCTTATTTTTTTCTAATAAATCCTTCAGATGATCTGAAAAGGAGAGTTTGAAATCAACCATGTATTTGACCATGTATTTGAAACTAGGTACAAACTCCAGGGTTTCTCTTAATGATAGAGGATAGTGCTGGGTACATGAATTTGCCATCACCTTTGTCTTTTTGGTGTAAAGTACAACTCTTATATTTTACTAAGGAGTTGGCTTTGAAGTATGTTGAACTCAGATTGCAAGTCGTTATACACAGACTCCAGAGTCGTGCTTTTTTCTTAGTTCACTGTATCATCTGCGAACAGGTGAATTTTCATTTCATTAATGTCATTAATTCAGTAAGTTTATATTATTAATATAAAAGCAAATTAGAGTGGCTCCAAAGGGACGGTTTGGAGTGCAGATGAGTGATCAAAGGTTAGCCCTGCAGTAACAAAGTGGATATTGTGCTTGTTTTTTGATAGTAACATTGTCAAAGATAATTTATTAGGTGAAAACAATTTTTTTTATGTAACCAGAAAGTTATTTTATTATAAACCAGAACTTTTTGAGGCAGATCAGGATCAGAGCAACATAAGTTGGACTTTATTTCCTGTAATGTGTGTCTTCAGTTATTTAATAAATCAAAGCCAAAACAAAAATTCAGGTGTTCATCAATTCAATATAAATCTATGAACAAACCCATAAAACCTTGTGAACCAAAACCTAGTTCTTTGTGGCAGATATATATATATATATATATTGTTGAACACGTCAATCATTACGCTTCTGGTTTAAAGATCAAAGCAATTTTAGTTCAAATTTTTTTGGGACATTTTCCTGTCCATAGAGGGCAATAAGTGGTTATTGAGCCATATCAAAAAGAAGTTGATCATCAGCAGCAGCTATTTATATAGCGCCACTAATTCCACAGTGCTGTACAGAGAACTCATTCATATCAGTCCCTGCTCCATTGGAACTTACAGTCTAATGTCCCAAACATACACACACAGACTGAGAAACTAAGGTCAATTTAATAGCAGCCAATTAACCTACTAGAATGTTTTTTTGAAGTGTGGAAGGAAACCAGAGCCCCCGGAGTAAACCATAGATGGAATTCAAACTCATGACCCCAGTGCTGTGAGGCAGATATGCTAACCACTAAGCCACTATGCTGCACTGTTGATTGTAATATATTTTGGAAATATGGTACCAACCATCTAAAGGCTTGGAAAGACAATATGCCACAGAATCAACTTTTGAGGCTCCATAGGAATTGTTCCACAGAGAGATCTTTTAATAATCAAGCAATCGAATTACTGCAAGCTTCCAGGGATCAAGATTACTTATAAAGACTGAAAAAAACACTTTTAGAGGTTAGAGAGGTGGATAGAGCACTTATTTTGTCAAAAAAGATAAGGCTAATAAGTTTAATAAGGGAGATATAAATTACTCTCTTATTTGTATGAGCAAATTCTTATTCTAAACAGATTAAAACGATTTTGATAAACAATTCCTCATTGTTGGATGCAGTTTTATGTGTTAAAACCATTTATAGTGAATGGTTATGATTGTTGTCTTTAGAAGAACACAAACCCTAAAAAATACACTAGTGCCTAGATTTAAAAAAAAAAAAAAAATGAGAGGTAGCAAACAATCTGATATATACGATTTGGTAATCAGAAGAACGTAAAGTTTTTTTTTTTTTAGATGTAATAGAGAGAAAGTACAGTTTTAAGGATTAACAAATAACATCTTTGTGGGGAATAAAGTATAATCATAACTGCCTTGTAAATATTGTATATCAAATCAATCCATTTAAAATTTGTGTTACTCTATTAGTTTGAGTGTAAGGAAAATGACTTCAAAGCAGTGCCATGCTCTCAAAGGGTTAATGATTATTCTGTGGCTCTGCAGACTCAAGGACTACAAGATACCATTCTCACCTGTAGGGGAAACCGAGCAGTTTCAAAGGCCCCCTGGGATAAGATATGGCTAGATATCGGAGTGGTTTTGGCACCTGAACATAGTTTTAGGAATCACTCAGTATGTGGTCTTACACAAAGAGACCACATGATGACTTGCTATATTTTATATAGGCAAATATAATTCTATTTCCAAAATACAACTTACAATCAATATAATTAGTGATCAACCACATATTCATAAATAGTATGATGAAGAGCAACCCACACGTCAAACAAAGCTGTCTGTCATGCAGGGAATGAGAAGAAATCAGTATCAGCTCAACTAATTCACTGGACCTATGCATGTTTGGTATCTGAAAATTGGTAAATTTGCAGTGGATTTATTAATAATAAAATTGGGTCTGTGTGACACAGTCCAGGAAAAAATATGTTACCTCTTAGAATTGGGTATTAAACATCGAAGAATGTGGTTATAAAATGTGTCAGAGGCTCTGGAGACCAATTGCTGGAGGAGGGTAAAAGTGTATAAGTGTCTTTACATAGATGAGACCACTTACAAGAAATGGTCAGTCTTTTGGGAAATCAATTAACATTAATAAGCTGTCCATCTTCCAAGCCAATTTCCTTTGGGGCAGATTATACAACGCATATGTAAGTTTATACTCTGAAATGTCTCCTTTTATTTTGCCTGTTTGCCTAATTTTTTGTCATTTTTTATTAATTGTTTTGTATTACCTGTAGACATTGTACATTTGAATATTGAATCTAAAAATGTAATAAGTGCTGTCCTTATTGCTCTAAAGGAAATCACTGCCTAATCCACTGAAGTGGATCGCTTGGCTGTGCTTTGAATACTATTTTGGGATGTGTTCTATTTTTGCTATCAGAGTGCATCATGTGTGCAATTGGGTAATTAAGTCATAGGCTTGCTACAGGCCTTATCCTAGCTGGTGACAGTTGCGGAGTGGTGGGGAAGTGTGTGCCTGCTTTGGGAAAGGGACCAGTTAAATCTGTAGCCTAAGGTATAGGCAAGAGTGAGATTGAGACTGAAATCCTGTGTGTTCCCTTACAGTAAACTTCCCAAGTTACGAGTTCCCAGAGTGCAGTTCATGACAGGTAAAGGTGGTCAGGAGCAGTTGTCTGACAAAACAGAGGTGATAGATTGTTTGACTCTGAATATATGATAAGATATTAAATCAAGGAGTCGGTGGAGGACGTTATCCTTGACACCCACCATGAAAGAAGTGATATTTATTATTTTGTTATTAAAGATAACAATATGTTATGGATTGCCAATCAACTTTTGAAATTTATCTGATAAAATATGCTTGTGGCATTCAGTATGTGGGTAGAACCACAAGGACGATTAATGCTAAATTTCTGGAGCACAGGAGGAATGATTTGGAACAGAACAAAATTTATAGTCTCTGCACAGTGTCAGAATGATGATATTAAAAGTATTAAAATTTCAGGTCTTGAGTAGATTAGACTGACAAAAAGAGGGGGTCATCAATAAGCCACAGTCTGCAAAATAAAGGGATTCTGGATATTTTAATTGAAAACTTTATTCCCTCAGGTCTTAATAATTCTATTGCGCTGAAAACTTTCCAATAATCGTTGTTTGATAGGGGTCTTTTTCGGCATTTGATATATAAAACATCAGTGGTGCTCTGAGCAAGGAAGATGAATAGCAATTGTTGATGTAATGGGTTATATTGCTGTGATAGTTAGTTATTCAGAGTCTTTATTATTATTAAGATACACTCCAATCACCAGATATATCCACCAGACTTCTAATGTAAAATACCACAGGCACCTTTTAATACAAGCACTTTGTAAATTTTTAATTTCCCAAATGTTCTAACCCCAAGGCTCACACACCACATTTTGCAATCCAAGATGCTCAACTGCCAAAATGCACACATATCCGCCTTAAACCTACAATATGACCAAACCCATGTTAGCTCCCAGATATATGTGGCGACTGTGAGACTGTATAATCCATCATATAGAAAATATATCATATATAATATAAATGCAATATTACTAAATATAGAAAGCTGCCAATTTGTGTGCATCCCTGATAGTACTTTCCTGTATTGTACCACAAAACCCTATACTACACTGCACCTTAGTGTCCACTGCTCCGCAACTCACCTTGGAACTTATTTCTGTTATGTATTCCTCTGTACTCAGAGTCTACTCATGTTGTGCACCCTCTTAAACTAGGGGTCCCCAGTTGACCAAAGTGAATCCAGTGCCCTGGATTCGCTGGTCTGGGTGTATTTGTGTGCTGGCCCTTTGGCTGGAGCTGCTGCTTTATTAACTGATGGGAACAACAGATTCTGCATTTGTCTGCCTTGGCATCACATGGATCGAGCCCCAACTATCTCCCTCTACAGTGTACAGAATAAACTGTATAGAGTACAGACACTCTCTCAGGGAGAACTCACCTGACTTGGGTATGATATGAAATGTCGACATTCAAAAATATTTTTACACTTGTGTCTGTGTTTTGTGTACATTTTTCCTTGGTGCACTAGAGGCACCAGTGGGCCCTGGGTGCCAGGGCATGCTGGCATTTGTGGCTCCCCAAGTGCCAGCATGCCCTTGAAACCATGGATATCTTGGAGTTTGTAGTATTCCAAGCGCCAGCATGCACAAACTCTTTATGGCAGTCTGGGCTTCTTGGGACCTGTGGTACACAAGGGACAAAATGGTTTTCTACTGTTAAACAATTAATATTACCCCACACTCACCATCCCAGGGGTGTGTGAAGTGCATCAGGACAGGGCTGGTTAAACATATATGGGTCCGCATTTTTTGTGGCCCCAATCTACATAGGGAATCCAGCCCTGTGCTGCTCAGTCTGGGGTTGGCTTGGCATTATGGCTATGAGGTCCCTCACAGCCAAAAGTGACGAGTAGATGAATCCTGGGTTGCCAAAGGGAATTGAGAATCACGATTTGTACTTCTTGTAAGCTGAGAATTTCAAACCACCCAGCTACTTGGTGCTACAGTAGAAGGGTCCTCCACGGTGGACCCTTCTACTGCCGAGGAGGTGACTGCACCAATCCTAAAAAAATGTTTACCGAACTCACCCTGAACTAGTCTGGACACACATTTCTTAAATATACATTGTAACTGGTATTTGGTGAGGAGCGTCCTGTGAAGGTGGAATAGCCACACCGTGCCACCAGAGAGCCTGACTTGCTAGAAAGTCCTGGCTAGAGCCACTGTACAAACTGCCTGATCGGTGTGTGCCTCCAGCTTGACCCAAATTGGTCCGTTTTGAATGTTAGGAGCTTGCACAGCAGGGATGTTTCTGAGAATATAATTTTTTTTGGCATTAAACCAGAGTTACGTGACATCCGGCTTTTACCACTGCGCTAAGGAGTTGGAAAAGGGTGGCGAACAGAGCAAGGGAGCCCAGTTCCCTCCCCCGCCGGGCCTCTGTTGGTAGCACAGCCGTGTCTATGAGCTGCAGTGAGAGATGGCATGAGTGGGGGTATGTGTGGGGGGCTGGAGTCCCGTAGTGTGTCTGGCCTGACTATCGACATTTTGACTACATCCCCCTGACTCCAGGGTGGGACTGCTCGTGGCGTTCGGTCGCTAGATTCCTCACTTAGCTATACAATCCAGCACAGTATTATGTCATTAACCTTTCCTAGTCTAAAAGAGTTATTAGGGTGTAGACCGCTATCTAGAGAAAGCCGCATGTCACCCATAACTTATAGGCAGATGCTTTGAATATTATCGTGCTGTCTACATATGGAAATTCTTATGATAAGCTATAGAAAAGGAATAACTTACCATTAATGTGGCTGCACTTTGCCAACTATTATTGGACTGTATAGCTATTAAATACAAACAATATTTCTGTTCTTGGTTATGAATGGATATATTATACCAATGAAGGACATTTAAGATTAAATAACTTAACAATCAATTGAATATATACCAATCAGTACAACATTGTCGCCATTTTTAGTCTGTATGTCACAAACACAATTGCAGGACCTAGAATTCTTTGCCTTAGATAAATATAAACAGGACATAGGTTTGTCCACATGTTATGAAAGGCATATTATTAGCAGGTCCATGATATGGGGTATTAAAAACCCACGATCAGTCCCACCACAGGGTCTATTACATTATTTTAATTATTCTCTCTTGATTTCAGCACTTTATTTTATAATCAATTTGCTCACTTTCTCTTGGTCGACAACCAATATTTTAATAGTTTTCAATAAAGTTTTTTATTTTTACATTTTGTGGTAACCCATTTATACCTGGAGTGCTTCTATTGTCAACTTCTGTTTTCTCTTTCTATTTGCTACATGATACTCTATGTTGAAATAAGCACCCCCTCACACAAACTGTAATTAATACACATTAAATGTGAGGTGGGTTACTACCTGGTGCGGAGCCTTTTCTTCCCATGTTTCCCATCTCCCCTTGGACATTCACACTTCCTGTTCTACAAGCACTTAGCATTCATACCAAACTCAACCACATAGAGAAGTATCGGGGGCAAGGGAGGCCTGAAAGACCTTGCTCACCACAATGACCCCTGCCAATGGGAGTGGTTCACTGCAGCACCTGCCTGCTCAGTATATAGAACTTTTCATTATTCTCCAATGACTGGTGTGTGTGCATCCGACAAGTAAACTCTCGGCTTTCGGCACCCCCTCTTCCTATGGTACTGATTGAAGGTGCCAGTTTGTTTTACAGGTTATAGTCAAGTCAGGGTGCAGTTAATAGTGGGTAAAAATCCAGGTCTTGTATTAATACAGATACTGGGTTGTAGGTCAGCAGAAGGACCTGGTGAATCAGACTCATGCTGTTTTTTTTTTTACTAGAACCACTGTAACCACTTGAGTGGAGTAGGGTTAGGAATTATGTTCCTTTATGTTACCTCTCCATACTCCTCAGTCATAGCACTAAGACAGGGATTACAGGAAGAGATGCAGGAGACTCAATTCACCCTGCACTTCTTCCTGAAAACAATTATTAATATTGTGTCAAGTTTTCACCTTGCCACATGTACAGTATGCCCTACAATATACCAGTGTGATGCTAGATGCCAGATTCTGGGAATAAACTGCGAGAAACAAATTAGTTATGGACTACACCTGTAGAATCTCCCTTTCATTTATAGTTGAAAGTGCACACTGGTATTAATTTGAACTCTTGTGCATGCATTAGTTATGATTTATTCTGGTATAAGAGCTAGTGCCATAAATATTGAAAACATTAATTAAACAGTACTGAGAACCAAAAAAATAGGAAAATAATTGAATAAGCTAGCAGCAAACCAGGAGAAAGGTCAAGCCCGGCCAAAAGGTTAGGATAGACAGCAATCCAGAAAATTGTCAAGTTCAGGCAAAAGTTTAGGGCAGATGGCAATCCAGAGAAGAATCGGTACTAAGGCAATGTCAGAACCAGGACCAGAAAAACCAAGCAACAAACAGACTTCACTGACAGAACCTGCAGCTACAATGAGCAAAGAGCCAGACAGCTGCCTGCACTTAAAAGGTGCAGCCAATCAATTAACAGCTTCCTAGGAGCTGTGGCCCCTACAGCAGATTTCCACAATGTGGTGACATGACCACACTTTGAACTACTCACCCAGCCACTCTGAAGCATCCAAAATAACTGAACAGCTTGTGGGACAGGCAGCACGGAACTGTGGTGAGCTTGCACCCATCACTCCTTGCAATCAGTGTAAAATTATACATGTTAACATTATAAACACTGCTAATACAGCAAATACACAAATGTGATTGCAAAAATTACAAAAACAATTGTATCAAAGGGGGGTATTTAGCTGACAATCCACAGAGAAAGGATGCATACAGTGTTACATATTTGTGCAACAGTACACTTATGTTAAAGATAAACAGGTGGAGGACATATGTGTGATAAAATGATAGCATAATGTCTGCTTTAACTTACATGATTTGGAAGTGTGTTTTCCCACAGTAGGCTGACGGGGTGTGTCTGAAGTCAGAGCAAATAGAGCAGCTGATGAGAACTCCTTTTTAAGGTGAAGGTGGGAGTGTCACTTGCTCATCAAGCTAGGGCTGTGAGAGGAATGTCAAGAATAAAAACTTGTTTGTTTCTTTGTTCAGTGTGACCGATGCTAGAAAAGATGGCCAGTGGCTAGAGAGCTGGTTTTTGTTTATTTAGAGATTAGGGTCACAAAAAATCTATATGAAATCTATATGGTGTTACATTCTTTACCATCCTGACATTAAAACAAAGTAAAAAGCAATAAGTTGTTGTTGTGTTTCACCAGAATTGTGCTCTCGCCACACAATATTTTCAGAAACATAGAAAGACTTCCATTTCTTTTATAGTGTTAAACAAGTTCCAGTAGCCACGTTCTTGTGTGATTAAATATCTAGGACTTTCTCTATGAGCTGAGCCGCCTCTGTTCATAAAGTGTTTGAGCTGCACGGTGATGTTTTATAGTGTGTCAGCAACACTCACAGAATGAGTTATGATCAGCCGCTTTCCACGGGGTCCATCTATTATATCCTGTTTACCTTATACCGATTTATAGCTGTAGTCCTGCTGCATTCTTCTTATTTATGTTGGTGTTGTACATAGGTGCTGTTGATTAAACGGTTTAAGGAAGTCCCTTTATAGCTGCACATCTCTGGGAATAGCTATAATAACCTGCAACATTTGTTGTTTTCCCCAGCAGTGTGATGATTATAGATACCCATTTTATAAGGTGGATGGAGCTCTTTATGTACAGATTATGGAGTGGACTCAATATGCAAGATTCATGTACTCTTTTACTGTGACATTTTTATGTTCTAAAGCAAAAAATAAAATGAAACATTAATACAAAATTTAGTAAAGAAAAATGAATGCTATTTCTTTTTTACCTATCTGTGATTTGATAATAGTTATATTGTTAATCCGACTGTAATATCTATGTTTCTTTTAATGATCTACATATCCATATTATACAAGCTTTTATGCTGGATACAATTAAATGCTGAGAGTTGTACTTAATTGTCAATTAAACTATTACTTGGATTGTTTGTATTAAACAGGATTATTATTGAGTTTGATTCAAAGCCACTATACTGCATTTTTAGGCCAGCAGCCCAATATAACTATAACTATTTAAACATTAGTTATAGTGATAATGTGACACAGGCTGGTGTGAAGAAAATGTGCCATGCCGATGGTAGTAACTGCGCCCACTCAATATAATGTCTATGTAAATGTTACTCTCAGTTGGATTGGCACAATGTGTATTCTGCATGTCGAATGCTAACTTGCGCTATTTGTCTCAAAGAATTGTGCTCCATCTGCACTTCGGAAACAAATAGGAAAACAATGACCCTGTTGTTTTCATAGTATGATAAATGCACCCAAGGCTGGATTAACCATAGGGCTAACTGGGCTGCAGCCCAGGGGCCTATGGCATCCAGGGGGCCCTTGAAAGTGCTCAGCAGCAGTATTGATCGGTCGGGAGCGGGGGCGCCCCCGGCGCGATCAGTGCTGCTGAGCACTTTCACTGCAGTCCTTCCCCCGGCGAGTTGTAGTCTCCTTACTGAGGAGATCTCGTGAGTCTCACTCTCACGAGATCTCCTCAGTAAAGAGCGTACAGCGCACCGGGGAAGGAGGTAAGTGCCGGGGGGGCGGGCAGCTCAGATCACGGGGGGGGCCCTCACGGGGGAATGGAGGCCCCCTTAGCCCAGGGGCCTCCCTTCCCTTAATCCGGCCCTGAATGCACCCATGAATACACAATTACCAAAGCAGTTATCTACTATTTTCCTCTTCTTTCATTCAGGAGTCAATAAGCCCACCCAAATTGAATGATTGAAATATTACTGTACATTGGTTGTGGTACAGTAAAGCAATATAATTAAAGGAGATGTTTCACAATTATTTAATGTTATCAGCCAGTACAGTAGTAGGTGAAGTTTGTTTTTTATATATAAAAACAACAACAACTATAACAACAAAATTAATGAGTGTGCTACATTAGATTAATAATCAATGCCATAATTATGCATTTTATCAATGGAAAGTCATTACCAACAACCTTTAGGTTTTTCCAATAGTTGGTATTATAACACGTTCATATATTACTATGCTCATTCTGTGAATACAGTGCATTGTACAGCACAGTTGCTTAGTGGTTAGCACTTCTGCCTCACAGGGCTGGGGTCATGAGTTCAATTTCCGACCATGGCCTTATCTGTGTGGAGTTTGTATGTTCCCCCTGTTAATGCGTGGGTTTCCTCCAGGGGCTCCGGTTTCCTCCCACACTCCAAAAACATACTGGTAGGTTAATTGGCTGCTATCAAAATTTACCCTAGTCTCTCTCTCTCTCTCTCTCTGTCTGTTTGTGTGTATATTAGGGAATTTAGACTGTAAGCTCCAATGGGGCAGGGACTGATGTAAATGAGCTCTCTGTACAGCGCTGCTGAATCAGTGGCGCTATATAAATACATGATGATGAGGATTGCTTTTTGCTGCTCTCCTCTCTTTGGATCTGAAAGTTCTGCTGTGTGTCAGTGACAAATGATGATGATTATAATTTGTTAATTTACATAGCATCAATTATATAAATTTTAGGGTCTATGTTTTCAGATGCACTTTTTGCTACCCTAGATGAAGCAACATGCACAATCAATGTGGAAGGTGCTAGGCTGTTAAAGAAAATGTGGTTTCACACATCTATCAAACTGTGATAGGCACAGGTAAATATATATGGCGCTTATCTATAGGTGGATGAATTTGTGCTCACAATGTTCATAGGGAAAAGATGTTCATAAAAAATATGTATTTACATGCATATGTAGAGTCATTTGAGTCATCTATATAATGTAGTTGCTGGAGTTATTAATATACAATCAGTCAATCAGAAGTGGCTAGATAGTGCTGCCAATCATGATCATCATTGCGTATTGTTACTCCAGCCTGCTACCGAATGATTTAGAGAAAAAAATAAAGTTTTACAAAGAGTTATAAAGGCTAAACTACTTCATTATCATAACAGCTGTTAATTTACAATGACACAATCCTTGATAATTAATATCTTATTAAATCATCACACTATAGGTTATAACACATAAACATATTAGTTTGTTGTCTAATAATTGGCTTAATCCTTATACATATGTGGAAAAAAATGTGAAATACTGTCCAAAGTCTTAACCAATAATATTCACTTTTCAAGTTCAAGTTTTATTAAGATAAAAACTGTACTAATCAGAATCTCCTAAGCTTGTATCAAAAACAGTTTCCACTTCAAGGCAGAGATTCTCATATTGCCCAAGACTCAACCTTGGAGCTATAAAAACAGACTTAAAGTCACTGGGGTATATTTACTAAACGGTGGGTTTGAGAAAGTGGAGATGTTGCCCATAGCAACCAATCAGATTCTAGTTTTCATTTTGTGGAGTGCACTAAATAAATGATAGCTAGAATCTGATTGGTTGCTATAGGCAACATCTCCACTTTTTCAAACCCGCAGTTAGTAAATCTAGCCCACTGTTTCTTTTTGTGCCTTTTAGCAATTCAGCTTCCATTTTGTGTTCAATAAGCTATCTCAAGCCAACCTGCACCCACATGGAATATGCTTTCTAAAAGGTTTTTCTGCAGATGCATCCACATCTAGTTGTGTCTTTGTGTTGTCCCTGTTTCTAGGTACTGATCTGGGAACTGCAGTTGATCATCAAGAGGAGGCGGTGGTTATCCAGTAAGTACCATTTTTCGTTTCATCTCTTCCATTTTGTAGGAGACCTCACCAGTACTTGAGTGAGTAGGATATTCGGATGGGAATCTTCCCTTTCCTCAATATCTGTAGTCCAGTACCCAGGCCTAGATCAAATTGAGGTGCTGGTAATAGGGGTTAAAAGTTAAGTGTTTCTGCTCTTGACTGTCACCTTGGACACCACCTTACCTTTCATCATGCATCCCTGCCTTTCAGTAATCTGTCTGTTTTCTTCCCTAGACCAAAGTGGTGTGGGAAGCCATGCTGAAGGGTCTGTACGAATGGTAGGTGCACCAATCGTTGACAAGATAGGTGCTTTGTATGCATCTGTCTGTTTCCTGCAGACATTACACATGAGCAGGATGGAAATGATAATCATAAAAAAAAACTGCTTTTCCACAGCTACACAAAGCTTTAAATATATATGCACAATAGTGAAAGATATTTTGATTGATTAGAGAAAGGCGCATTATAGGTTAAAGATATCATATGCTATTTATAACGGTATGATAATTTAAATAATTAAAAAAATTGCACAAATGAACTAAAAAAATTAAGCAACATGCCCCCCCTTAAAATATAATACAAAAATAGGTTAGATTTTTTTTCCATTAAAATATTGTAGTCCCATAGGTCAATGCACTGTCCATATCTAGATAAATCACCTTTAATGCTCCCAGTGAGGTGATGCTGAGATTGCAAACAACATATAATCTTTATTGTAAAATTTCAGTGTATTTTTAAGGTTTTTCACCATAAATTCTGGAGACACAGCTGCTTCCTGCAGAGACCCTGATTCATCTGTTCTCTGTTCGGTCCTTCACAGGAACTGGCACAGATACACTGTGGAGTATATCACCAGCATTCTTTGTGGTCCATTGATCCCCCCCCTTCCATATTTTAATCCATGTTGAACTTTAAGGTTCTTTTCGTATACCACACACTGGCATATGGGTTGTGTGTTAAGTACCTATTTCATCTCATGTCAGTGGATATACCTGGTGTCATGGCTCATGCTACTGCTCCCTACTTCTCCCCACCCCTCCCTATCCTCTTTCAATTCTCTTCTAAGTTCTATATCAGTTTCACCCATCGCACAAGTGTTAGGAGGAGGGCTGCTAGACTTCAATGAAAGGATGAGTTTTGGGGCACATTTAGAGACTTAGAAACTGGTGAATAGTCTAAATGGTTGTGGGAGAGCATTATAGAGTTTGGGTGCAGCGCAGGAGAAGCTGGGAGTGGGAAGATGTAATCAGTGAGAGGGTATGTCATATTATAATCTGCTTTTACTTAAGACTCAATAAAAGAGATCTTTTAAAGAAAAATATTGTAACATATTGTAACATATAATTTTGGTCACAAGTGGATAGGAGGCTACTTTTGAACTAATTGTCATCTGATGACAGATTCAAACCTCTTCATTAGTGCTTGAGGCCTATGTAATTGGTACTTGTTCTTGCAGTCATTACCCATTATACGCTGTATGTTCAGCCAATTTTGCTTTGTATACTGCTTGAATCTTTGACCATAATTTAACTCTTCCTGCTCTGACCTACTGCCTGTATTCTGACCACTCTTGTCTGCAGCATGCAATGACATTCAGACTATTTATTTACTACAATTGCTGCTGTCAGCCCTGCCACAGTGTTTGTGACCAGTAATTGGATACCTGGCTACTGCTCAGACCTCAGTGTATGTTTTACCTGTCTCCATTTACCTGTAGTATTGCCGGAAAAATCTTCCTACCCGTACTGTAATTTCCTCAGCTTGCTTTCACCTCCTCCCTCCATTTGTCCACAATTAGATCCTGATTTGTATGTGCCTAACACTCTGTGCTAAGGTCCCGGGAGCTAAAGAGAACCAGATAGCACACTAGCTCTATGGGAACAGGAGCCACTATAGTTGAACAGCACAAATTGGCTGGGGTTTAGTGTATGTAATAAGGTTCATGTTGCTGGGAATTACACTCATTCTGCCTAGTATTGTGAGGTTCCATTTACATACAGTATTAGAGCTAATGTATGAAGGAGGAAGTTTGCCATAAAGAACAATGATACTGATATCTGCTGCAGCTGCCGTGTCCTCTTTATGCAGTCAATAAGCACTTCAGTGTCAGTATATGAACTAGTCCAGAATCATGAACATTGGTTTCTTTAACTAACTTGCTACATTTGGGGGTATATTTACTAAACTGCGGGTTTGAAAAGTGGAGATGTTGCATGTAGCAACCAATCAGCTGTCAGTTTGTAGAATGTACAAAATAAATGCTATAGGCAGCTAATCAGATTCTAGCTGTCATCTTGTAGAATGTACTAAATAAATGCTAACTAGAATCTGATTGGTTGCTATAGGCAACATCTCGACTTTTTCAAACCCGCAGTTTAGTAAATATACCCTCAGTGCTCAAACTAAAGCGCTAGGTGGCTTTTACGATCTTAGCGAATACCATGTCACATTTGTTTCTTGGTTTTCTAGTTTGACATTATGGAACTCTTTTAAAATGAGTAACATAATTTTGCTTGACTCATTAAATAGTAACAATTAGAAAAATCATTATCCCACTATCTCCATTGTGATAAATGGATTGTAGCTGTGATGAACTGAAGTATACCCCACCTGTATAGTAAAACTACAATTGAGCAAAGAAATACTGTTCTTAATCCCACAGTCAACATTAATTTAAATCTGCCTAAAATATTTAATCTGCGAAACACAGAGCCCTCATCACATCCAACTGGCCCTTTACATCACTGCACCTTTAAGACATAAAGAAGACATTACAGCAATTGCTATTTTCTGCTTTTCATATGCCATTAAGTTTCCATTACACGGGTAAATGAATTATACACAAAATTTCTTAGCTTCAGTAGAAAAACAGTAGATGGGATTTGCCTTCTCATTAATCTGGTGTCAGCGTACAAAAGGTTGTTTAATGCTAGTGTTGGCAGATTAACAAATTGCTGTGCTAATATCCCACCAATATTTGATTCACCTGCTCGCAGGCTGAAGGGGAAAAAAAAGTTTAATGGAGCTTGTAAGTTAAACACTTTTGGACAATCAAGTCGAGGAATGTTAGAACCCCATTAGCTGCCTCAGTAAACCTTTCATACATTACTTGGAATAAGACATTAAAGAGTTAATGTTCTAGTCTTTTGGATAGGCTAAAATACATGGGCTAAAGTTTTAAGCGACACCTATGGACTCATGAGCTGTTTTATTATAGGAAGTCATTTACAATTAAGTGTATTTGCCATGTACTGTATTAATTAGGGTGAAAAAATGGTGGCGTTGCCTCATTAATCGAAAAGTTAATCAGAAAAATTATGTCTGCTATGTCTTGTGGTATTGTAATAGTCATTGACTTCCATGTGGTTGTTTTATTGCAAAAGTGTAAGAGTATCCCTCTTTGGGCAGGAGTCTTTGCAAAATCATACAAAACAGTCACCTACACGCAGTGTAAGCACCCTTATTGTGAACTGATCCAATATGCACGATGCAGGCTATCAATAATCTAGTAACCAATGACATCACTGATCCACATGACCAAATATTCATGAGTCCCTGAATGCTAGTGAATCTACAGGCTGCATTTTCAGTAATAATGATCCAGCCCTTCCAATTGTAACAATGGGTGTTTTCACCAGAGATAGGGTTTCTTCCTATCTATTAAGGGCTAACACCATAATTATTCTTTTTTTAATTTTTTTTACATATTTTTAAACATTATGCATTTTTGAAATGTCATTATTTGTTGTTGTTGTTGTTGTTGTTGTTGTTGTTGATGATGAACGTGTCAGTGTTTCCAGTTCCTCTGCACTTGAGTAAGCTGGCAAAGCCTCCGCATTTAACATAGTATGCTGAGTCATATCTTGAGATTCTTACAGCTCAGCACACAGAACTAATTGCATCTCTTTGTGACACATTTTTTACGGGCTGGATTCATCAAGGCACACATACTGAGCGCAATTTGCGTTTGTTTTAAAGCGCATGTAAATCGTGTATATGTACGCCTGAATTAAACAAGGAAAGGCAGCACGGTGGCTAAGTGGTTGGCACTTCTGCCTTACAGCACTGGGGTCATGAGTTCAATTCCCGACCATAACCTTTTCTGTGAGGAGTTTGTATGTTCTCACTGTGTTTGCGTGGGTTTCCTCCGAGTGCTCCGGTTTCCTCCCACACTCCAAAAACATACTGGTAGGTTAATTGGCTGCTAACAAATTTATCCTAGTCTGTGTGTCAGTCTGTGTGTGTTAGGGAATTTAGACTGTAAGCCCCAATGGGGCAGGGACTGATGTGAGTGAGTTCTGTGTACAGCGCTGTAGAATTAGTGGCGCTATATAAATAAATGGTGATGATAATGATGATGAAAGGATGTGAAGATACTTGCAGTGATGAATACCAGTGTAGGTCTGCAATGCTATATGTGACAAGACACTGCACGATACATCTCATACCTGCGTGGAATATAAAATCACAAAAGAACGCACAGGAAAAAGAAACTGTTCAATTAATGTCACCAGGTAATAATATAGGTGTTAATAGGCATTTAAAATATAAAAAAATAGCTTTTTTTTATTTGTATTTTTTCACGAAATATATTTATTAGAAGGTTTTGCATGTCTACAGTACATAAAAAAAACATTTTTACAGTTGCATCTGATTGCAAACACATGTAAGAGCATGCATAATCAGACATCATCACTAGTAATCAGCAATTATTATTATTATTATTATCATTTATTTGTTAGGCGCGACAAGGTTTCCGCAGCGCCGCACACAGTACAAACAGTAGACTATACAGGGTGGAACAGTACAGAACAATAAACACAAAGTACCAATACTTGAGAAATTCCAGGCAGACATATGGAGTAAAGACAGAGCAGAAGAACAGGTATGGAGACAGGAGGGGAGAGGGGCCCTGCTCATACGAGCTTAAATCCTAAAGGAGGGTGAACAAAACAGGCACAAAAGGGAGCCAGTGAAGCATGGGGAAGAGAAAAGGGGGACCAGGAGAGAGAGGGGAGAACGAGCAAAGTAGATGAGGGGTTAAGTGGATAGATGGTTGGCTTTGAGGAACAGGTGAATTTTGAGTGCCCGTTTGAAGGAACACAGATTAGGAGAGATACGGATTGAGCGAAGGAGGTCATTCCAGTGCAGGGGGGCAGCTCAGGAGAAGTCTTGGATTCTGGAGTGGGATGAGGTAATCAGAGCGGAGGAGAGGCGACGGTCATTGGCCGAGCGCAGGGAGCAGGCAGGAGTGTGAATGGTGAGGAGGTTAGAGATATAGGGAGCAGTAGACTAGGAGAGAGCTTTGTAAGTGGTGGTGAGGAGTTTGAAAAGGATCCTGTGTAACGCATGGCAGAGAGGGGAGGCAGAGAAGGAGCGGCGTGAGAGAAAGATGAGTCTAGCAGCTGCATTGAGTACAGAACGGAGGGGGGCGAGATGGGAGAGGGGGAGGCCAGTGAGGCCACTTATACTAGACCTGTAGTTGGGAAAGAGATACGGCTGAAAAATAAGCATGCGCTCGAGATTGGCACACCCTAACCGTACACTGACTACGCACAAACGCCCCTTCCCGGCCCCGCTCCATCTGTAAAAATCAAAGGCTGTAGTAAGTGCCCATTGTGTTCGAAGATTAATTAAACTTGGCTGCATTCAGTGGCGTATGAGCCGTTTCTGGGCATGCGCACAGTGATTTTGCGGATTGTATGTACAATCGACGTTTATGATCCTTTGATGAATCAGCCCCATTTAACTGTACATAAGGCATAAAGTCTTTAATAGATTAGGTTTTAAACCAAGATTCTGGATACAGACAGGACAGGCAGAAACAATGGACAGAGCTGTAGCAAAGTAGTCGAACATAGTGTCCCTAGCAGGTAGTCATTCAGTACTGCACAAGTTAAGAGCTGCAGTAAATAAGAAGAGCTGATGTGAGTTGCATCAGGAACCTCAAATACTTTATACACTTCATTATATTTATTCCATAAATGCAAATGCTGAAATGTAGCACTGGTGCAACAGTGGTGTAACACAAGTTCACAAGAGCAATTTTTTGGTCATGGATGCACATTTATGAAGATGTTGCCGGAGAACAAATGTTTTGTGTGTTTATATTTTCTAAATAAATACTCATAGGTTCTATACACTACAATATGCTTGAGTACAACAATAAGAGTGTGTGTGGTTAGAAATTAACAATCTTTTCAAAACTATTCTGAAACATATTCACCTTGTTCCTCATTTGCCCATGAAATTTTACAGGTGAAATTTGTACTGAAGTGTTCCTGGTCCTACCCTGACTATACCACACAGCAAAATGAATTAATCATCACCATCCCTACTCTGTTCCTAGACTATAAATTAAATGCAATGCGATTTTACAAATATAGTGCAAAATGGGGCATTTTTCAGAATGGTCGAGCAAACTTGAAACTCATAAATAATATCGCCGCAACTTTGCATCTCTGCTAAATTCGATTTGCCCAAACATTTTGCTGCAGTTTTGCTTATCTTTATGGTAGCTTTGATACTTGCACAAGGTTGTCAGGAATCAAGGTAGGGGTTGAGGTTACTTGTATAGAGTGTTATGGTGCTTATAGGATCATCATGAACCCTATTAAACAAATTGATATAAGTGTAAAGCAATTACTAACCTGCTATATTAACAAGTAAAACCAAATAACTATCCTCAGTGAAACTATTTCCAATCAGTTCTGGCTTGTAGTCTTGTCTTTACAAAACAGCACAGTCTAGCTTAGAGTTATATAAAGCAAAGGTCACTTCTTTATAATTCAGTCTGACAGCATTGAGGTCAATCCCAAGACACTTGCTAAAAGCATACCTCCAAATTATGGTCAAACACACTCTTGTTTTATTTTTCATTTCAGAATCTAATTGTAAACCATTGGAGCAGGTGGTTTTAAACCTCACACTGATGACCCAAGCCCACATTATTCTGAGGAAATGGACTGAGGTCATAGCCTAATTGAATTTCTCAACAATGTAGTCTGTATCACCAGTCATTAGATGAAATATGAGGTTATAATCAAATTCCATTTAAAAGCTACATGATGGAATTACAAATGTAACCATACTATTACATTTAGGGAAGGTATTTTCTTTTGTCTCTTGGCAGTTAAAGAAGAATATTATCTCTCAAATGGGCATTTTAACCGTAAACCAAATACTACCAGGAATTGAAGGCACAAAAGGGTTTATTTGCTGAGCAGAGAATAAAGATGATGTAATACAGTTTTTCAGGTGAGATTGACCCGTAATTTAATCATTGCTAATGGATGTCAGAAAAGGATATAATACAGGGTCTTTAAATCTTTATACCACTTATCCATATACTTAAGTTATCAAATAAAGACCTTCCCGTATCCTGGTTGAGAATTGTCAATCAATAAGGTTTATTAAAAAATGTTATCAAAGAAATCTCTTCTAAGATTTTGATTACAATAATGTCTTCTGAAAATTAAGTAATTATAGCAATTTAAAAGTAAAGATGAATAGTGAGCTACATGAAAAGATAAAATATATAGGCTGATTGCGATGAAGAACAGTTATTTCCTTTTAATCATAAGACATTTTGTGCAGAAATAATACAGTATTTGCCGCTGCACCTAGTGTAATTTGTTAAATATTTGGTAACAATGTCTAATGCTGGATACATCCAGATACTGCTTACTTGTTTATGAATGCTTTTTCCTAAAAGGTGTTCATATTCAAAAAGCTTACAATGTCTCTGTGTTTTCATTTATCATTAAGAACATAATTTTTGTTACTTTATATTAAAATATTTAATTTGCACATTTTCTGCTGGTTAGCACTTCACCCTACTCCAAATTAACATTATTTGTTGTTATTTTATTTATCTTAACGAACTAAGTAAGACCACTGGCTAATTTGACTATGCATAGCGTTGCAAATTTGACATGATCCGGCCACACACGTGGTTGGCTAAATTGGATTGACCACATGGTTGTGGTCAAAAGAAAACCAGTTGTGGTGGAGAAAAAATGTAATACTAATACAAATTCTGCATAGTTGTCTACTAAACCCGCCGGTTGCTATATATGTGGTGGTAATACATGTATTACATGTAAATACTTTTTAAATAAAAATAAGTTGTTTTATGTCAGATATCACCAAAATGCAGTATAATATTAAGGAGTATAATCATTGTAGCACCTCTTATACGATGTCACAAAACAAGGCAGAACTTTGGGATTCTTCACGGTCTGCATGGCTTGATTTTACCCACAATGGAGTTGCGAAGTCTATCGAAGTGAATGAGTTCACTACGGACCCCCACAAGGAGATTTGGGCTTTGCCACTTCATCCAGCAGGTGGCAGTTCTCTAGATGGGTGCCAAGTGAGACCGACAATGAGAAAAAAATGAAAGTACAGGACACCAGAGTCAATTGGAGAGATGCAGGTAAAAAACACCAGAAAACCAGGTTTAGCTAGTTGCAAGATATGCTGGATACCAGGAATAATAGTACAGGATATCAGGATACCAGGTTTAGTTTAGAAGCCGGAGATGCTGGATACCAGGAACAACAGGAACACTGCAGGCACAGGATATCAGGATACCAGGTTTAACTTAGAATCTGGAGACACTGGATACTAGGAATAGCAGCAGTACTGCAGGTACAGGATATCAGGTTTAGCTTGGAAGCTGGAGACACAGGATACCAGAAATAACGGGATCACTGCAGGTACAGGATATCAGGGAGCCAAACAATACACACCTGATCAGACGAGACGTGGTGGCTAGCGCTGGGGGACCCACCAATGGAGAAGAGGTAAGAGTGCCAGACCCCAGTGATGAGGGCGGATGGTCTAACTTGGGACATACAATGTGCCTGATGGAGTGCACTTACTGTAGACCACAAAACTCATCCATGGAGACAAAGATTTCTCAAACGTAATATTCTTAAGAATCTCAAAACTTATAGTATTTGTAAGCATTTTTCACTCTACCACTCTGGCAACCCAGAAACATTTATTTGGCAGGAATTGAGCAAATCATACATACTCCTCAAGGATGAAATGGATACAACTGACTTTGTCAGAGAAAAGCTTTTTTAACACTTCTTCCTGAAAGATTGAATGACAGTATAAGGCTTATTAGTAGTCATTAGATCTTCTCTATTCTGAGGTCAGGGGCAGAACAGTGCCTCATCGGGCACTATTGCCAAACTTGCATAAGGGCCCATCATTGCCTTTGCACCCTCTCAAGACACCCTTCTCTGCTCTCAATGGAGCTGTCAGGAATCCCAGTATGAATATTACAGAGTTGTGATCGTGAAAACAGAATGTCTTTATTATGAACACAGATCACACAGATAATAAATAGGTGTAGTCAATAGTTAAGCAAGTATAAGACAGCAAGATACCATATATAGCTTGGAAACTGCAGCAGGAAAGACTGGTGTCCAGATATACAGAGGAAGTGCACGGTCAAATGAAGCCAGGGTCTGGGTCATAAGAGAAGATGCATAACATGGAAACCAAACAGTAGTCAAATATCATGGAGAAGCCAGGATTCAAACAGGAGTTTCACAGAAAAACCAGTAAAAGCAAAGACAATTGATGAACTGGCTCAAATTGCTGGGAAAGGCAGTCTCTTAAAGGCCAGACACAGGTGATTAGGCTCCAGGAGTAATGATGAAAACTTAGCCCCTTGCATGTAGGATTAGACAAAGGCAGTGCAACCTCTAGAGAGGAGATACTGAATTGCAACCTGAAGCAGATTGTAACAAGAGCAGAGCGGGCGCATCTTCTGAGCATGCACGGTCCAATGCATGCGATCAATGTGTATGTGCTGTGGGTAAATGTATTAAACTGCACTTTTGCAACTCACTGATATTCAGCAACATTGACAGCTAAATTTCAAATGACAATGTGTTTAAAGGCAAGATTTGCCTTTAAACACATTGCAATATTAATATTAGATGTCAAAGTCATTGAATATCGGCGATTTGCTAAAAGCGCAATTTGATATATTTACCTGCTGGAATGTCTATCAAGATTATAATTGGGGTATCAGTGGGGACTGGAGGCCACAGAAGTGGCAGTGAAAACGCCTGGCAATACCAATCTCTAATTCAGTTTATTTTCTATTTGTTGTTTTTAAAATATTTCTGGAGATCTTGTTTATTTATTTATATTAAGCTTAATTGGAGAGTTCATTTGTAAGCATTATTTGATTACTATTGCTGCTATTTCCTCATGTCATTTCATTGTTAAATATCATATTTCATAAAGTTTTTATTCTGATGTTTTTCAGTACCCCATCACCTTTATCATTTAAGCCTCCTGTACCCAATTAATGCAAATAGTGGTTTAAAATGTATTGATTAGTAAACAGCATATATGTGTTTTATATTTCTTTTACTAAACTGCGGTTTTGAAAAAGTGGAGATGTTGCCTATAGCAACCAATCAGATTCTAACTATCATTTTGCAGAATGCACTAAATAATTTAAAGTTAGAACCTGATTGGTTGCTATAGGCAGCATCTCCACTTTTTCAAACCTGCAGTTTAGTAAACTTACCCTCTGGTTATTGACGCAATAGTTATATGACAAATCTAATATTTTTATTTGTTTAGTATCACTTAATGTTTATTGTTATCTCTAGAACTTTATAGTACAATTACCTAGTCACTTTAAAAAAAGTATCATTAAGAGCAAAAAAATTACTTTTGTGTTTTTAAACATTGCAACAGCTTTTGTTTCAAGTTGGATTAACTTACTTTACATACAAGTGATTATTTAATTGACGAGGATCAGAGTACTTTCCTTTTGGTTGAAGGATCGGTAAATAATAGGTTTGCTCCTAGCCATAAGCATGTTTCTGATGAAATTGCCAATAAGGCAATGAAACGCACCAAGTTATTCCATTGTGCTACCTGACAGCATAGGGATCTTCTGTTTCTCCACTGCATATACATTTTGCTAGATGATAGAGACATAGCTGTTCCGGTTATAAATGCACATCTCTGGTCTTCTGAATCATTATTTCGTTATTTGGAAACGCAATCACTGAGGATAATTGCCCTATCAGGACTCCTGGGAGTGCATTTATTTTTCAACAGTCCGTTGGGGAGATCATTACAGTGATTACTGGTCTATGTGTCTCCATTCTATCTGCCCAATGTAAAACACTGTTCATCTGCAACTCAGGACTGCATTGTTTCATAATAAGTGGATACCAATTTTTTGATCCTTATTGATCGCAACACCTGCAACATATTATATACCTTTCCATTAATCTGTGGGACAATTGTGTTACTAATCAGAGTGAACTCACTTTTGCTATTTTAGAACTATCAATCCCATATTGTCCTAAATTGAGATAAGATTACTCCTAAATACTTTATATTGTGCATATATGCTTATACCCAGAGTCAGTGGCGGAACTACTATTGGCACAGCAGGTGCGTGCACCGGGGCGCATGGAGATAATGGGGCCCGCTGCACGGGGAACTAGCGATCTGGTCCCCTCCTCCCCGATTTCCTGCCCTGGCGCCCACAGCTCGCTAATTCCGCCTCTGCTCAGTGGTCTTTATTACTGTTGTTATAGCTGTATAAGGTGTTTTTTAATATCTCATTACAGCATTGCACTGCAATCTGTTTTGACTTTATCATCATCATCAACATTTATTTATATAGTGCCAGGAGATTCTGTAGAGCTTTACAATTGGGAACAAACAGTAATAAAACAATACTGGGTAATACATACAGAGAGGTAAGAGGGCCCTGCTCGCAAGCTTACAATCTATGGGACAATAGTTTGTTACACAAGGGTAAATGCTGCATCATATGGCATATTTGTCCAGCTAGAATGCAAAAAAGTTTTTTGTTGGCTGTGTGTCCAGTCACACAACTATGTTGGTCAGAGGGTTGTTGTCTTGTGTTAGCTGTGTAGAGGGTGGTAATAGGGTAACCTAGGGATATTTAGAGGGTGGTTGAGGAATATTATAAGCTTGTCTGAAGAGGTGGGTTTTCAGAGAACGCTTGAACATTTGAAGACTAGAGGAAAGTCTTATTGTGCGAGGGAGGGAATTCCACAGAGTGGGTGCAGCCCGTAAATAGTCCTGTAACCGAGAATAGGAGTTTATTACATGCATAAAGCCACAGTTTTGTTAAGCAGCATCAATTGAGATTGCTGAATATATCTAGTAAGTATTATGTTTATATGGTATAGTGAGTTCATCCAATGTGGGTTTTATAGTTTTATCACTGCAGCAATAATTAATAGTTTACTATTGTATTGCACTGTGTTGATGTTATTTATGTTGTGAGTAAGCAGACCACCTTTTTTATTACAGAAACAACTTTGTAATAAATTTGTTGTAATTAACTTGTTGCACTTCTGTCAGATGGATGGCTCTACCAGTAAAGCTAGTATCTAAATATTCAAGGCCAAATATTGCTAGAGTGGTTTTAAATTAACCAGATCTATTTCAGTGAAACACACTCTCAAACCTAAAAGGGTTTGTATTACTGTAAGGAAGATTGCATTTTGATATATTTTTATATATTACTGAAACATTAACATTTTGTTCTCACTTCCTATGCTATGAAACTTCACAGAAGGTCAATACAAATTTGAGGGGCACTGTGACTGACAGATTGACATTAGGGTTGAAGGTAAATATGTTAGCTTTCCAGGGGGTATATTTACTAAACTGCGGGATTGAAAAAATAGAGATGTTGCCTCTAGCAACCAATCAGATGCTAGCTTTCATTTATTTACTACATTCTACAAAATGACAGCTAGAATCTGATTGGTTGCTATAGGCAACATCTCCACTCTTTCAAACCCCCAGTTTAGAAAATATATAGCCCCAGAGCTCAAAATAAGGCTGGGTTCATCCTTACTGTCACCAATCATCTGATAGTAACATTTTGTTTGGTCCTTTGCTGAAGTAACAATGATGTTGAGGAAATTTAGTTACAGATGAGTGAAATTTTAGTTTCATGCACATAAAAATTTGAGATGGAACAAGACATTTTCCAAAGGGGCGATATTTCAGCTTAATACTCTTCAATTTCCGCTTTTGCTTTGCCATTGAGCAGAATGGCATTTCACACACTTTATAAATGTGTATTTAAAAGTATTTATACTCTATAAAAAGAGCTGGGATGAAGATAGTGTGATGAATTGGGGTGCTTTACCATGTCAATAAACACCATGCACACCTAGGACTCCCTTAGCACAAGACATGAAGCCAGAAATTGATTTCCTAGGCTGTATTTATTACAATTTGTCCCAAAAATGCCAATCCATACACCTTGCAATTTTTATATGAACAGTTCCATAACTTTTCAGTCAGATATTATGACTAAAGCACAAAATCTACCAGGGGTTACAAACACCTGTGCAAGCATGTAAGAAGCTCCACTATTTTATCATGGCTCTTTGTTTACTGTCCCTAGATGTCCATCCCCACCATATTGGAAATCCTAGTGAGGGAAGGCCCTGTCCAGTCTAGCCCATATCCAAGTCTCTTAGCCAATCACAAGCCACCTCCCAACTAATTTGACCTGCCCTGTGAGCATGGAAGTTTCTGGGCTGAGGAGACCATGTCTGTTGTGGGCTCAAGTTGGTGCATAAGCCAATTCTGGGGATTGAGGTTCCTCTCTGACTGATACGTGTGAGAAGAATTGTGGACAGCAGCACAGCAAGTGACATTTATTCACAGCCATACTTTTTTTTTTTTTAAGAACATTGTTACCTGGAGTGGACCTACCTAAAGTGTTTATTTTGGTAATATTATTTAACACAATACAAAAAAATGGAATAGGCTGTAAAATGCACCCAGATAATGAGTTACAACTATTTAAACTACCCAATATTTAAAGTAAAAAAAAATCCTAGCTCAGCGCAGAGTATATTTACTAAGCTGAGGGTTTGAAAAGTGGAGCTGTTGCCTATAGCAACCAATCAGATTCTAGTTATCATTTATTTAGTACATTTCACAAAATGACAGCTAGAATCTGATTGGTTGCTATAGGCAACATCTCCACTTTTTCAAAGCCGCAGTTTAGTAAATATACCCCCAGGTGGTGGATTATGATATGTAGGATGAATAAAGTTCTGAATTAGTGTGTGCAGTAGTAAAGGGTAATTTATAACAGTTATTGGAAATACTGTGTAAAAACTTTACTTCAACAATGTAACACATATGAATACAACAGCACATATACAGTGTAGTGAAATAAATACTTTCTCATATAATAATGCACATCAACAGTTTGACACTTATGTATACATATGCACATACAGTACGTTGAAATGTAATTGAACTTAAGTATAGTAATGTATCCTGCCTGGAGGTTGGCACAAGCAGAATTATAGTTGTAAGGTTGTGCAGACGTATATCATATGGAACTACAAACAAAATCTTTATAGATATAAATCAAATTACTCTATTAATGTAAAAGAATTACTGTGCCAATGGCTTTCGTGGTTGGAGATTTTGTAAAGGTAAGTTTCAATAAAATCATTTTTACCAAACAGTTTTTGTATAGCATTCAAAAGGTTGGTTCCTTTTTTATCCAAAGAGATCCTTCTTTTTCAATAGCATCCTTTACCTATGAGTGTGTGAAGTATCTGAGTTTTAAAAGGGCTGTTTTAGGTAGTGTCTTTTCAAGTACAAGTCACTTACAGTTTTTATTTCCAAATCATAGTCGCTTCCCGTTGCTAATCCGGATAGTCGGCACTGCTCTCACCTCTTTCTGTAGTTGGAGGAGACGGCTTGAGTTCACATGCTGCCGGTGTCTTCCGTTCCTTAAATGTACACAGTTTGTAATAAAGTTAAAAGATCTGAAACTCGGCTGTATAAATTCTGACGATACTGTCTCGCTTAACACTGAAGTGGAATCACAGCTGACGGTGATAATGTAGATAATGAAAATAGTCTTTGTTATGATTGATTTAACCAACGCATTTCACCTGAGTGCGTGGGCTTTCTCAGGGAACAATATTTGAATGTTCTTCAGGATAATGATGTGCTTTTTAAACCTGCTATCCTGATTATTGATAAGTGTGATATGCGCATGCCCATAGCACTTCCTCCATTCACCTGCAGCCTTAAATATGAAAAACAGTTCACACCAAAGGGGTCATTTCGCTGGGGCTTCCAGAGTTGCCCCAACATGATGCACTTCAACAGTGCTTAATTATGCATCGCTGCAATTTGTATAATTCAGACAATTTTATGGCTGTGTCTGTGGGGTTACAAAAGTACTGACTGATGGGAGACAGTGGGCACAACGGGACCATTTCATGCTAACTAGCTAATGGGTGTGTCTAGTGTTGTACTTAAAATTATATTTCATTTTGTAAAACAGGATTACTTACATGAATTTGTGGGGGGAGTCGTCGCTTTTAGAGAGGTGTTCACAATTTTATAGGGAGGACACACAGGGCCTGAGGCATTAAGGAGAGCAAAGAAAGAAAAAGAAGTAACTTTGCACCTTGGCAAAACCATGTTGCTTTGGAGGCGGAGATAAATTTAAAATGTGGGGATAGATTTAAAGTTGGGGTAGGGCATAAAGTTATCAAATATTTGTGTGCTACATGAGAATGCAGCCAGTATGTTCCTTACATGCAAAATAATAGACTAATTTGCACCCCTTGCATTGTAACATGGATTGTCCAGGAGCAAACTTACTACGTTTTTGCCTTGCTCTCCTTAATAACACAGACCGACAGTCTATTAGGTCCCACGTACTCTGACTGGTCAGAAGTACTGGAAACCCAACATCATCCTTATGCTTAATTAGGCACATTTTTGCACCTTTCTGATGCATATCTGCATTTTCAGGCACACTTACTAAGGAAATGCAAACATTAAAACACACAAAAGTGACACATTTAACAAAGATGTGCCAATGTATGCTTACACAAATGAAAAGTTTAAGTTGAAACAAATTATGAACTAAGGTACTAACTCATTTAAACTGATCAGTATTTTAGGAGACAAATTGAGTCAGGTTTGATGGAAGGTTTCACTAAGAACATTTTTTGCAGTATCTGCAAATATATGTAGGTGCATTCCCCTTTTATAGGGATGGGTACAAGGACAGGAATGTAGTTTTCACCCTTAGGCATACTCATCCAAATTAAAAAGTAGTGCAGGCCTATATATTTAGCAGTTCATAAATGACCATTAGTGACTGTCAATGTTCGGGGTACTAGAGCTGCAGCTTAGACTATAAGCCCCAATACCTATGTTCACAGATCACACAGGTAAGGTAGATAGGAAAGATACAACAATATCTTTTATTGCAAAATACAATGATATAATGCAAAGCAATAACAACACTATGTACAAATATCCATAACAATAGCCAGGTGGATTTTCAGTCTCAGGAACTCCTTAATTTTGGGCTGGTCATTCTATTAAGATAACTGGATACTTGTAGCAAGCATAGAGCAGTAGGGGAGAAAAATAAGGCGGCAGCAGCATTGAGGATAGACTTAAGAGGGACACGGTGACAGTGAGATCGGCCAGAGGAAAGTAGGTTACAGTAATCAAGGTAAGGCATTACAAGTGAATGAATACGTTTTGGGGGCTTCCATGGGGAGAAAAGGCTGCATCCTGGATTTTTTCCAGAGGTGGAAGTAGCAGTATTTTGAGGTGGACAAAATGTGAGGTTTGAAGAAGAGGGAGAAGTCGAGGATGACCCCAAGGCATCGGACTTGGGGAACAGAAAGGAGGGTAGTATTATTAACAGATAGAGAGGGGGTTGAGGGAAACCTGCCAGGGGGGAAGACAATTAGTTCAGTCTTGGAAATATTGACTTTAAGAAAGCTCTGGAACATCCAAGTTGAGTAAAGTAATAAAATATTGTCCACTTCCCCTCACCTGGGGGTCTGGGGAACATCAAACATGGCTATAAAAAAACAGTTCTTTAATCCATATTTTGTGAGAAACGAGGTACAGACAGAGTAAAGTGCAACCAAGTCCCTTGGTTCGTTACAGTGAAATAAACCACATTATCATTATTATTAACCACAAATCATGGCTTGACCTCTAAGCTGTAGAATGTAGACATTTCCTCAAATAAACTGTCCAGAGAAACAAGTTTATGCTGCTGATGCTTCAGACAATGAGTCATACAAAAGCATGTGACAGGCTGGTATTAGAATCTTATCATAGAGTAAGCTGAAAACAAAAAACAAACATTTATTGTAAAATGTAATGACAGATTATTTTTGTTCCCATTATCTGAGTAATTTCTTACATTCACATTTGTAACAGTGGAAACATTGGAGTACAATAGCAGCGTGATTACATTTTTCCTTTAATAAAATAGTAATGTTGCTATTTCAGGACAGGATTATAACAGTATCTTTGCAAATGTGTCCTGGATAGAGGTGAGCACCTTTTCAAAATTGTTCACCTAGAAATATTCTAGCAAGTGGTCATAAGCGCAAGATATGCATTGGTCTTCATATGACTGCAACCTTAACTTGTGCTTTGTGCAGAAGTATAAAACATAATATATGCAGCATGCCACAATTTGACCAACTCTACATAACATCCAAAGTGTGGAGCTCAATTCCATAGATTTGCGAACCAATAGCAGATCAGAATATTGTTATATCCATCTCTGCGAGCTGGTCTTTTCCTTTGCAAAACCATAGTTTTGTATGATCAGTGACTATAATCCTTAAGGACAGGCCCGGCGCTCCCATTAGGCAAGGTTAGGCACTTGCCTAGGGCGCCGGGCTCTGGAGGGCGCCTGGAGGGCGCCACAGTATTCTAAAATACTTTAAAACTGTGCGGCGACCGCTGACCATACCTGTCACTGCCGCCGCACAGCATTCAGATGGACTGGGAGGGGGGAAAGAGGCTATTTTGTCACCCCCGCCGCCTCTCTGCTCCGTCTCCTCCCCTCCACTTACTAGTGTCAGTGAGTGGAGGGGAGGAGACGGAGCAGAGAGGCGGCGGTGGTGAGACAAGGTAAGGAGAGGAGGGGGGAGGGAGGAGGGCGGCGATTTTTGCGCTTTTTTAAAAATGCCTATGGCGCCGTGGACCCTAGCACCGGCCCTGCTTAAGGAGCATATTCAATTGTCAGCATTACTTGCAAAAGTAACGCGGCTTGCGCACTATTACCGTTATTACGGTAATAGTGCATTTAATTACCAGTATTCCGGTACCTATACCAGCCCGCAGCTCAGGGAGCTGCAAGCTGAAATCCGGCTTATAATTACCGTAATACCGGTAATAGTTTTAACGCTGCGTTACTTTTGCGAGTAACACGGACAATTCAATTCCCCCCTCAGTGTCTGTTTCAGTGCAAAAGTTGGCACATTTTGTTCAAATCATCTGCTAAAACTCCAGGGTGTCCTGAGAAGACGAAATAACCATCTGCCATTTTTATAGACAAATAAACAACTGGCTAAGAAAGGACAGCGTCCCAATAGTTCCCTGGTTATTGAAATTACAATCTTATTGAAATAATGGATGAGGAGGACATTTTATAAAACTCCTTTCCTCTAAAACTGTGATTTTCTCCACTCCATAAAGAATATGATTGTTTTATGTGGTGGATGTCATGAAATGTAAATAATAAGTACTTTGTTTAGAGACTTCCTATTCTTAGCATAAAAAGTTGGGTGTATGACCTTTGTTTTATATAGGGGACCATTATACACATGCTGTATATTTTTTTTTGCTGCTTCTATTGCAATTGGCTAAAATGACTTTTGTGTTATGAACATTCTTATACTCTGAATGGCTACACGTGAGACAAACCCTGTGAATGTTCTAATGCTTGGATTAAATACAGTTTGGTCTAGCACTGTGATAATTTTTATGCTCCCATTAATTATAGTTTAATATGACCTTTTCGAACTTAATAATGCACTGATTGTTTACAGGTTAGTTGTAATTCAATCCAGATCAATGGGACTCTGATTGAATGACTGTTGCTAACTACTGTAGTTTCTTGATGAACTGTGAAATCGTTGGATAGAATCTGGGATGTCAACAATTCACCCAGTATCCCCGTTATTGTCCAGGATACAAGCACTCAGTTTGCTGATTAATGAGGTGATGGTCCCCGAGTCTACTGCTCCAATTATATAAAACTTATTATTGTGGATAAAAACAAGGGACTTTAACTATTATCAGTGGTAGCGCTACCAAGGAGGTGGCTAGTAAGACTTTTTATATTTGAAGTTTTCTGGATTAATTTCCTCTTATAACTTTGCATGTTTAGTAAAAAAAATACTGTTATACTATTTGTGCCAACCATTTTAGGCATCAGGTGGATTTTACACGTTGCCAGTAATTTTACATATTAGTGGTGAATATATTTGTGTAGTAAGGTGTATTATGTGTGTTAAGTATTGATAAATACTATACTTTAGTTCTTAGGATATAGGTTTATTTATTGATAGTTGCAAAGTTTTATTACTTTTTCATAATTGTATTTTTTATGTTTTTGTTTTATGTCCTCGTTTTAGAGGCCCATCTGCGCAATTATGTTCTATTTTTATTGTGTTTTAGATAAATAAGTGATTGGTATCATTAAAGCAGATGGAGTGCAGGGTGCAGGAGAAAACTGATCACGCACAATACACTTGTGTTAAAAAAAAACAACTTTTAGGTGTATATATGCAGTATGTGTGATAGTAACAACCTGCGTCTTCACATAGCAAATTGGATCAAAGCAAAGGTGAAAAGATAATTTTTAGGTCATAATGTCATCTAGCAGCAGACTGGATAGGGTAGATGCATCTCCCTGAAACATGGAAATATAGTATTAGAGATCGTACAAAGAAGGGTAACTAAAATGGTACATGGTCTACAACATAAAACTGACCTTGAAAGTCTAAAAGATTTTAATATGTATAGTTTGGAGCAGAGAAGGGAAGGGGTGAAATGATAGAAACTTTCAAATATATCAAAGATTTCAACAAGGTACAGGAGCGAAACATTTTTCAAAGGAAGAGAAAAAATGAAACACGAGGACATGCACTGACACTGGAGGGGAAGTAGGTTCAGAGGAAAATTGAGGGATAACTACTTCACAGAAAGGGTAGTGGATAAGTGGAATAGCCTCTCATCAGAAGTGGTAGAGGATAATACAGTAGAGCAATTTAAACATGCTTGGGATAGACATAAGGATATCCTTACAAAGAACTAAGGATCAAATAAGGTCTGAGGTTACCATAGATTAAAAATTGGGCAGACTAGGTGGGCCAAGCAGTTCTTCTCTGCCGTCAAATTCTATGTTTCTTTATTGCTAATGTGTGCTTACATAGCCTTTCACATTTATGAATTGCATTTAAAAATATTATGAAGTCATATTTATAAATCTTCAATGTCCCCATATCATCTGTGTCATGTCAAGGCTAGGTGAACTTATCGCCTCCTGACCTCTCCCAGATATAAGCTACCTTTTTGAAATAATTATGAAATTCAAACTCTTAGAGCCTTAAATAGATAAAATATGTGAGGTGCATTATGAAATCAGACTCACATACACTAAGCAGAAATCCTGTATTTAACAGCTTCAAGCATAAATGTGTTAGTGATGATGGAATACATTTGCAGAGGCTTCACTTTTTTAATTATCTAAATTACAGAAAGACGGAGCTTAAAAACTGTAGCTCCATACCCTGGATCACTGATGATTTGTGCTCTGTCATGACTTTAACACTTTTCCGATATGTAAATGAGAACTGGTTATAACAGCTGATAAGCAGCGACAAAAAATAATCCTAATTACCGGAGAAAGGGCCTATTGATGATTAGGCACCTTAATGAGTGGGCAAAAACTAAGGTAGTGCATGCAATCCCTTGCATTTACTTCAGTTATATAAGCCCTGATCATTCCATTGTTCCATTATTTTTTAGTATAATGATTGCTTTTATAATTAGTATTATTATTATTACTATTATATTTTATTTCATTTATATAACATCTACATATTTCTCAGAGCTTTACAGTTAATATTTATTCATTCACGACAGTCCTTGCCCCATTGGGGCGTACAGTCTAGATTCTCCACCACGCAATCATACACACTAGGGTTGTTTTCGACAAAAGCAAATGAACCCATCTGACTTTCTTAACAGTGTTTATTTTGTATTACATACAGCTTGCATTCTCAATAAGAGCTAATAAATCAACCTATCAGAGCTGCGGAATATATGTTGGTGCTTTTATAACTATTTTGTACACAAGTGTCATTCACCTATGCTTAAAGGATCACTTTACCCCAAAATTCAAATGATCAGATAAGTTGACATTCTACTGCATCTATTTTAAAAAAGTATTACCTCACCATTGCATCAGACACAGTAGAAGCCTTTCCTTTATTTAGGACTGAGGCTTAATGGGATCTGATGCAGGTCAAACAACTGACGCTGCATTCATTTCAGCTGCTGTGACATCACTAGCCCTGTGTCTGTGTATGAATAAACCAATTCACAATTTCTCCAAAGCAAGCCTACTAAGCTAGAATCACTTCCTTCTTTGCATGGGAGAGGAAAATGGACATATTTCGCTATTGCATGTCAACTTGGTATTAAAGATTGTTGGATATATGTTAATGCCAAATAATGTCTTTATTTGCTTTTAGAGGCTACTATCAGTCTTAAACATGAAAGGTGTCAAAGGCTACATTTCCTACCTGATTTTAATTCTGAATATGCAATAGCATATCTTAGACATATTTCAGCCTAGTGTTCTCAGGGTGCTTATATTTAGAATTTCTTAGATGTGTAACTCACAAGCAGGGAGAGCAAAGGGGTCATAGCTTCAACTCTGATATCTGAAGATCTGAAAGACAAGTATGCATTAGGGAATATACGTATATATGGAGAAGCCTGTTTTAAAGGTGAATGGCATCAGTGGTAAACGTTAATACGATTACCCCAATTACGACACCCACTTGACCTACAAATAAAAAACTAAAGTGTTAAAAATCGATGTAAATATTAATAGACTTACCTTTAAACTGACTGCGCACATCACCGATGTTGGATCTTATAAAGGAATCCAAAAATCCCGAGATCCGAGATCCGATGACGTAACAATGAAGTTTTGCCTCATTTTCAAATCGAAAAGAGAGCAAAAAGTACAGAGCCGACTCGGTTCGGTACTCGGATCTGCTAAGTTCGGGTATGTTCGGTTCTCGGGGAACTGAGCCTGAGCATCTCTACTCTAAAGTATGGAGACTGACATTGAAGAAGTTCATACAGCCAGGGCCATCTTAACAACATAATGGGCCCCCGGGCAAAGCAGTGCACCGGGCCCCTAGATATAGATATAGACATAGATATATAGATGTATACAGATACAGATACAGATATAGATATAGATATAGATATAGATATATAGAGATAGATAGATGTACTTGCTCAGTGACCCTTGATTTTTTTTTTGCAGGTTTTTTTCTTTTGCAGGATTATTTATTCTCATCAAGAGCTGTGCCTATGGGGCCCCTTTGCCCGTGGGGCCCCCGGGCAGCTGCCCATCGTGCCCAATGGAAAAGATGGCCCTGCATACAGCATATGGTATTTCATTGCTATGAAGTTTTATCCCATTAATATGTTTATGGTTCACCCTCTCCTACATCTGAGAGGCCCTGCTGAGAGGTATAGTGTAATACATTAAGGTTGAAGCATTGACATTATTATAAATATTTAACATGCACAACTTTTTAATATAAAAACAAACTGAAACTATGACCATTGTAGCAGAAACTAAAATGAGTATCCTGAGATTAAGTGGTGCAATCTGCTGCTAATATGTCACCACCCAGCATATCATTATGAGGCTCATGTATCAAAAAATGAGTGTTGCATTAAATTAATCCAGAAATATGGTGATATATGCATAGCATGTCCACATTTCAATGAGTTTCCCTTGAGACATCACTAATCTAGATCATACATCTTTCTGGTATACCAAAAACAGGCATATAGCCTTGGCTTAAGAACATTTCAGACTGCTATTAAACTAAATGACTCTATAGTTAGCAGTAGGAACAAATGTTATGACATGTAAAGCTCATGATAAAAATAAAGTATGCATTTGTGAATGTTTAAAAATGTGTTTTGTTGTTAAGTAAAAATGTATCTTATCCATACGTCTCGAAAAGGCGTATAACATTAAAACATTAAAACATATCTGGTTAAAAAAGTAATAACAAAAACAAACTCTTTCTACAAATATGGTCTGTGGATGAATGATGCTATAATTATCTATATACAAACAAGGAGTCTTAACATTCCACTAAACTGGAGAGCAACATTCCATCTAGTTTGGCATGTCTCTACTGACAATACTTGTTCAGAACCTATCTATCTATCTATCTATCTAATGGGGGCAATACAACAAGTACATAAACATGATCAAACCAAGCATAAGTGTATTAAAATATGCAATAAATACAATACAGCAATAATATGTTCATGAACACCATAGAAATCAAGACAAGCCAATTCGGTACAACCACATAATGTATATCTCACCCTTAAAATACATACCCAATTAGCAAGGAGTCTAAAACAGTTCTATTCCCAATTGTAAACATACAAACACGGTTGGTTATCTATTCTAAAGTTAACAGTTCACCTAAGAGTTCCCTGAATTGCATAAAGGCCAAGCTGTAACTATTGTCCTTCCACAGTGATCCCAATAGAGTGTTTCTTCTATAGGATCTAAGAAGGAGCACCAGGCATCTCATTAGAGGTACAAGGATAATGAAATCATCTGGTGTTAAATTGGTTTATGCATCACAAATAACTACAATGGACCCATAATAGCGTTTTTATATATAAATATGTATGAGTATATGTTATACAGTCCATATATTTTATAACATAAATTAGTATAAAATGATATTTAAGACTGAATTTTATGCTACATAACAATTCAAATAGCATAAAGTAATACAACTATTTTGTGTGTATTGTGCATGTATATATAATTTGAACTATTTGTATATTGTGTGTATAGTTATGCTATTATAAGTACATACAATGCACACAATACATATTATATGCACACCTATATTGTATACACATTAAGCACAGATACATACTAGCTATACCTGAATCAACATGGTCTTCCAAGCCCTGCCCTTGCCTAGTGTAGTAAGTAAAGTGTTGCGTGTGTGCCATGTTTTTCCTCCTCCTTTATGTTTCATTCTCACCATACACTACACTGGACAGAGCAGCACAGTCTTGCCCATCACCACTTGAGCATCACTGCTTTGGATTGAACACATAAACAGCACCTGAGCATCACAATGATAACCCTTCCCTGATATCAATAACCCAGGGATATAGGCTTGCAAGCACTAAGACTGGGGCATTTCCCAGGGCTCAATGGACCCGAGAACTAAGGAAGAGTGTCATTGGGAAATTTAGGTACTGTATGATTCTATCATTGTTTCGCAGCAGGAACACCAAAATGCAAGCAGTCTGCACAAACCAATGCAATGCAGGAACACCAAAATGCAAGCAGTCTGCACAAACCAATGCAATGCACAAACAATTATATATATATATATATATATATATATATATATTACATATGGAATAAAATTCCATTTACTTACATTCACATTCACATCACACTTTATCATATCGCCACTTTAGTATTTCAATTTTACTAAGTTTCCGTACCACCACTTCTATATTGTGACAAGAGGAGTGGTTTGTTACAGACTTCTAAGAGAGAAGTTAGACATTTAGCTGGCAGTCTCCAGAGCACGACCTCAAACAGAGTTACACATTTGTACAGTAGTACACCTAGGTTAAAGAGACACAGGTGGAGGACATATGTGTGACAAAATAATAGTAAAGAGTTTGATTTAACTTACATATTTGAAATTGATTTAAGAGCATATTTTTCCAAAGCTAATAGCAAGCTGACACAGTGTGTTTGCTTTCAAACAGAATACCTGCAGATAACTCCTTTTAAAGGCAAGGTGGGAGTGTCATCTGTCTGTCAAGTTAGGACTGTAGGAGGAGTAACCATTCTTTTTCTTTTGTGCAGTGTGACTGAGGCCAGACAATTTCCAGTGCCTAGTGAGCCAGTCTCTTTAGAATTAGGGCCATAAGGAAGTGTGTGTAACTTTATGTTATGAATTATCTTACCATCATGACAATAAAGGCAAAGTAAAAAGCAAGAAGGTGTTTGTTGAGTGTGTATCACCTGAAGTGTGTGTGTGTGTGTATATATATATATATATATATTAGCTGGCAATATACAGAGAAAGCAGGAAAGTAGAGTAAAACATTTGTGCATTAATGCACCTAGAGTGAAGACTTATGTATGAAAAGCAATAGTTTAAATCTGGTTAAACTTACATGATCTGAAATCCTTCCTCTCAGCAAACAGACAGGGCGTGTCTGGTTGTGGAAACAGAGGCAGTGATGGGTGTTTTCTTTTAAAGAGAAGGTGGGTGTGTCACCTGTCCATAGCAATTTTGCCTTTGGGCCCTGTGGCAAGGATTGTCAAACCTGGCTTTTGGCGTGGCAGCGGCTTTGGCACAAATGCAGGTTCTTTAGTCATTTGCTGTATCGCACAAAACCTTTCTACCACGGTGGCAAGCTCTTCATAAGTTTGTGGGTCTGATTGCAGCACCCACCTTTGCAAATCGCGGTTCAGCCCCCGGATGCAGTGATCTATCGCCAGAACTTCAATAATCCGAGAAGGCGAATTCTCCTCAGGCTGCAGCCATTTCTTTAAAATTTTAGAAAGCTCAGCCACTTGCGCTCTGACCGTTTTTTCTTTACTATAGCACCATTGGTGATAGCGCTGGGCTCGGCCTGGCCCAGAAACTCCAACACGAGCCAATATCTCAGACTTTAGGCCCAAATAATCAGAGGCCCGTTCCTCATCTAGATCCATATAAGCTCGCTGAGCTTCACCAGTCAGATATGGTGCCAGTCTCTCAGCCCAATCTTTAGGAGGCCATTTTGCCCTTTTTTCAAGTCTCTCAAAGGACACCAGATATGCTTCTATGTCATCACCTGGCGACATTTTCAGGAGAACAGGACCAGGTGGTTCATTTCCGTCATGCCTCACCTGGCTTAACTCTTCCCCTAAGAGCCTTGTGTTTCCCACCTGTAGCATCTGAGCTTGCTGCTGTTGCTGCGCAGCGGCCACATTCACGAGGATTTTCAGTACTTCCTCCATGTTGACGTCTGCGCGGGTTGGGTAGCGGAAACTTGCTTCCCCGAGCGTCCCACTCCTGACACCACTTGTGGCACGAGCCTGCTACTGCAGAAGCACACGCGAACAACAACTTCCTTTTTATGTTGCTTTATTGTCAGGATGGTAAATGTTTGACACCGTATACTTGTATAGCAATCTCGGAGACCCTAAACACTAGCTATACATAGTCCAGCTCTCTCTCAGGACCAGCCAGCTCACCCAGCCAGTGGCGAATCCAGGGGGGGGGGGGGGCGATCGGGGCGATCGCCCCCCCCCCCCCCCCCCTTACAGGGGCTTGCTGCCGACAGCTACACACTGTGCAGGTCTGTTCAGCAGTGACAGTGTGCTGCCCGGCTGCTCTGATTAAAACACAATCAGAGCAGCGGGACAGCACACTGTCACTGCTGAACGGACCTGCACATACTGTGCAGCCGCCGGCAGCCTTAGAAGTCGGAAGGGGGGCGGGGCCTAAATCGCTTCCCCTACATCGCCCGGGGTATAATAATTTCCTAGATCCGCCCCTGCACCCAGAATTGGTCTCTCTGAACAAATGAAACAAACAAGCTTTTATACATCATGCTCCTCCCCCAGCCTTAGCTTGATGGACAGGTGACACACCAATCTTCTCTTTAAAAGAAAACACCCATCACTGCCTCTGTTTGCACAACCAGACACGCCCTGTCTGTTTGCTGAGAGGAAGGATTTCAGATCATGTAAGTTTAACCAGATGTAAACTATTGCTTTTCATACATAAGTCTTCACTCTAGGTGCATTAATGCACAAATGTTTTACTCTACTTCCCTGCTTTCTCTGTATATTGCCAGTTAAATGCCTCCTTTTGTTACAATATATATATATATATATATATATATATATGGGTTTAGGGTTGAACATAAAAAAAATTCCATTTGCATATGTAAGTATGTGGCTGCACATTTACTTTTTTTCATCAGCATTTTAAGTTGCACACATTTTAGGATTATTGCAACCTTACTAATGTATTTCATATTTTTTCAATACGAGGTGAGACAGCACAGTACAGTAAACAATAAGCACAGTAACTCACTGAACTCAAAACACAGCTACGGGAGGGGGAGGGGAGAGGGGAAGGTATTTATACGATGGAGCCCAAGAGGGAGGGCACGTATGACAGGGAGACCCCTAGAGGGGAGAGGAGGGAGCGAGAGGGGACGTGGGAAGAGGGTCCTCGAGGAGGAGTGCAAGGTAGCTGGAGAGCAGAGTTAAAAGTGGTGAATACAGGAGGAGAGATGACCCTGCTCAAAGGAGCGTACAATCTAAGGGGTGGGGTAGACAGACAGAGAGACACGGGGGAGAGAAGGAGGAATGGAGGATAAGGATAAGGGAATGGGAATGAAGGGGAAGAGGCAGAAGAAAAGGTAGGAAATTAAGTGGGAGACTGGAAGGCTTTAAAAAAAAGGTGGGTAAAAGGATATATATATATATATATATATATATATATATATATATATATATATATATATACAGATATGCACATATATATGTATATATATATATATATATATATATATATATATATATATATATATATGTAAACACAGACACACACACTGGCAGGGTCACCTGGCATTGCGCGGGTCCGATTAGTAATGTGTAGCAGTTTTTAAATATTACCAAATTATTTGGTAAATAGACCAAAAATGCTATTTAGAATATAAGATTTGTTGGTTTGTTGTGCTGTGACAAGGTTTCCTTCCAGCAGTCAAACAATTGTTTACAGCCAATATTTGTCGCTCTGCCGCTTTATCACATTGTGGCGCTGTCGCTATGTGGTCTAATGAGTTACTTTTTTGGTACTAAATAACTATATTATATTTGGCAGCTTTACCTTGTGAGCTGTGGAAGATATTCACCAACAAAAAAACAAACTTCTTATCATATATATATATATATATATATATATATATATATATATATATATAGAAGATATTAAGGACCCGGCAGTGCTTATTTGCTCACCAAGTATATTTTAAGCTGTAAGCTCCACTTAAGGGTCCTTGGAAATTTCACTGGGAAAGCAATCTCTGCTTACTTTCCTGATCCACCTAAAACTCTGCGCTAAGGGAAGAGTAAAAATGTCACTCCAAAGTCCATCATTTTACACACTCGTCATTAGTTTCACCTTTTATATTTCTCTTCTAAATTACTGCTCAGGTTATCTTTATGTATATCTTCAATTAATCAGGGGAACATTAGGGGGTTATTAGTACTGTTTTTGCTTACTCAAAAGCACAAGTGGACGGTGCCTCTCATTGAAAGTGTAGGTTAAAGCTCATTCCTACTCAGAGGAGGGGGAAAGACTAAGCTGAGAGGAGAAAAAGGGCTAAGTCCTCTCACAAAGCAGGGAATACCCCCCTTCCATCACTAAATTCACCTTTCCAGCCATTTATTGCATTTAAAGCCCCTGGAGTAGGGTTTCCCACCATTTAAAAATGTTTTTGTGCCATTTGTATTAAATTAGGGTAACCAAGCAGGATCAAGAAAGACATAATGTTAAAGAAGTACTGAATTACTTTTTTAAAGTACAACATTTATGCTTAATAACTCATATAGATAACGATTGTTAATTTTCTGTTCTTGACCTAAGTGAAGGAGACCTTGGTATCTTAATGAAGACATCATAACCAATAGAATACTTTTGCTTAGAGATAATACGAACTGTGTCCATCTGCACAAAGGTAGCGTATCTTTGTTTTCATATCTTCTTGAATTTAATCACTACCCTTAATTAGCAGAATACATTTGGCTAATTAAACTCTTACATCTCCTTTCATGTCTGAATATTGATTAACCAACGGATTATCAAGGAACAGAGAAAAACTCCATGTTCACCAGCTATGAATGTCATTGTTGAATGAAAGCATAAACCAAAGGGTGATTAAATTAATTATTTTACGGAATTGTTTGCAAATTCCATGTGAGAATTAAAGTTTGAATGAACTATATGATGTACAAATAGTATATGTTTATAAAAGTTGTTGCTATGACCGATTGAGGTCAAAGAGTAGACTTTAAAGATATCAATTTACATTTAAATAACCCAAACCTGTCTTGACAGACAAATATATGAGCAAGAGGGCTAACTAAACATCATTCTAACAGTCCTGCATATTACTAACTCTGAATAAATATCATGAGTAGATCTATAAACCAGCTTTCTAGCTCCACCTATATCATTACTAATTCTACCTATCAGGGACGGATTGTGGGCGTGACAACTAGGGCCCTCCCCCACACATTAGGTGCCCCCAAAAAATTAGTAATAAATACTTCACTTTTAAAATAGATCTACTAATCCATGTATCCTTTAATTCCTCAATAGCCACATGTACTGATTATGGTGCAAAATGCAAATCTGGTCAAATACTGTATTTATACAATGTGGGCCTGATTTATTAAGGAATCTAAATCATGATACACTTTGCGTAAAACTGCTCTATGTTTGCTCAGAGACGGAATATATGCCAGTGAGCGCAATGCAATTCAGCTTGAAACGCAAAGGGCACTTGCGATTGTCTACGATTTCAAGTGAATAAGGGATGGTGGACAGGGACATATGCATATAGGCAATGTACAGTAAGGCCATGCCATCCGTCCGATTCAAGGTCTGGGTATCTCTCGGGTATGTGGGTTTATCTAGCCTTATTATTTGCACCAGCTACAGGTCTGGTATAAGTGTTGATTGATAGTAATGACAGTTGCATATGCGTGCCAGAACATGAGCTTGCAATTAAGAGCAACTGTAAAAATGCATTTTATGTACAGTAGTAATGTCCTGATATATGTATTTCATTTTAAAAAAAGCTAAATTGTTTACCCAATGTATTTTTTATGATAATATTATTAACAGTGTGAATGTATTTAATAATTTTTTTCCCGTACATTCAGATGGGACTTTATATATAGATTTGCATTGTGCATATCCTGCAGCTTGTTGTGTCTGTCTGCATATGACAAGTGCCTTACATGTAGAGCGTACCTATACCCATATTCAACCAGAAGCAATTTTTTAGATCCGTTTGTACTTGAATACGGGCGTACTTCCATACAATTTTCATCCAATTTTAAAAAACGCAAACTGCTGTCTCTTTGCGCTCCTTGATCAATCAAACCCTGTATGCAGGCACTGGCTGGCAAGTTTCAGCCTGGGGGGCGCACAGGCGGCCGCATCACACGCGATGCAGCCGCGTCATTGATGACACGGCCGCATCGCGTGTCATGTGATGCGGCCGCCGGTAATAATCAGGCAATATTGCATCCAGTGGGGGAGGGGGGCTGGGGGGCCGGCCCTAACAGCGGTTAGACTGAGTGGCCCAGGGGGGCGATGCCCCCCTGCCCCCCGGCCCAGCCCGCCCCTGCCTGTATGTTTTGTTTCTGTAAATGTCCATTTAACAATACTAGTCAGCAACACAGTATAATTCCTTCTCTGCTATATAGTGAAATTAATTCTCAATGGCTATTCTTATTTTTCTGGCATTATAAGCTTGTATTTATCAAAGATGACCTATTAAAGTGCAAAAAAATTTTTTATAAACTTTCACAGTTAACATGACATTTGTTGTACATTTGTAGAAAATCCATATACATAGCATGATTCTAAAATGTTGGCAACTATACACTAATATAGCGTAAAAGTCAAGCAACAGATGAGGGCATTAGGTTTAGATCAAGGTTACAACGTTATTTGAAACTGGATTTCTGCAATAACACAAACCCCATTAACACTCTAACCCACTATTACACTAAGTCACAAATCTAGCACATGTACCGGTTAAAGATGCAAAGCATTGATGCCAAGTAATAAATGTAGACTCAAAACTAGCAATTGCAGAGCGTGTAAATACTAGTCGTGAATCTCCATTATTTACTCTGTGTAAATAATGGAGATTTCATACATAAGAGCATGTGTATTTAGAAAAAGATAACATTTTTGTAAGAGATATGCACTAGACATAATGTGAAGTCATCCCCATATTATAATAAATGTGCTTCTGTTAAAACAATGAAATCCTTGTAAAATTCATATTTGAGCACTTGACAATACGGAACTTTAAGAATGAACAGTATGTATTGCTTTAACTATATGGATAACGCTTTCACATGCCTATCAGATGTATTTATAAATCTGGAATTCGGCTAATTACACGTGTGTGTGCTACATATGTGAAATATTATTATTATTAATTTTTATTTATAGGGCGCCACTAGGTGTCCATAGCGCCGTACAGGGACAAACGATTACAATACGAGGTGAGACAGCACGGTACAGTTAACTATGGGCACAGTAACTCACTAAGCTCGAAGCACAGCTAGAGAG
The DNA here is from genome assembly GCF_038048845.1 of Mixophyes fleayi. NCBI lineage: Eukaryota > Metazoa > Chordata > Amphibia > Anura > Limnodynastidae > Mixophyes > Mixophyes fleayi. The sequence goes on along the minus strand of NC_134412.1, from coordinate 68,752,023 downwards.
AGGGGCGGGGGGAGGGGGAGAAGGAAGATCCACATACGCCGGAGCCCAAGAGGGAGGGCGCAGATGACAGGAAGAGTCCCAGAGGGGTGAAGAGAAAAGCAAGAGGAGTCGGAGGGCAGAAGGTCCTCGAGGAGGAGGGCTAGGTAGCTGGAGAGCAGAGTTAGAAGTGGTGGAAACAGGAGGAGAGATGGCTCTGCTCAAGTGAGCGTACAATCAAAGGGGAGGGGTAGACAGACAGAGAGATGCAGGGGTGAGAGGGAGAGAAGGGGGAACTGAGGCAGAATCAGGGAAGGGGGAAGAAGGGGGGAGAAGCAGAAGATAGGGTAGGTAGTTAAGTGGGAAATAGTTTTATTGATTCATTTTGTACGTGACAGCCACTGTACTAGTCACTTGTGATATTAACTTTGAATTTATCATTTATATTTCTGTAATATTATTGAAGCATTTCTGGTCAGGACATGATTATGCTGAATTTAAGAAACAAAGTAATTTGTGGGAGCAATAACAGTAATGATAAGAGGGTAAATGTAACAAGCTGCAATTGTAGATTTTGTGCGATATTGACGGCTTGATTTAAAATGGTAATTTAATTAATGTCAAGTTTTTGTTATGAGCCGCGGCTCCCCGACGGGCCGCCGCGGCTCGCTTCCGGATCTCCCAGGCGCCCCGGCCGTCTCCATGACGACCGGGGTCTCACTTCCGCCTCTGACGTCCCGGTTGCCTAGGCAACAACCGGGACGCTGTAATCCGGAGGCCGCAGCGCCCGGCCAGCGGGCTGACACCCGGACATATTCCTGCAGGGAAAGGTAGGGCTATTTATGCATTTGAGTAGACTCTCTGAGAGTCTTTTTGATTTAGAAATTGTGCTGTCTTGTCTCTGCCAGTATGGTCTCGGTGCAGAGATTATGCTGTGGGAGGGGTGGTATTACTACGACTCCTATTGGTTCTCCTTGCTATTTAAGGCAGTGAGGACTTAGCCTCATTGCCAGTTATAGCTTCCTGTTTAGCTAGGCTCCTGTTCCTGTTTCCCTGCTCCTGTGCTTATTCTATTATTGGATTTCCCGTGTATGACCCCTGGCTTGTTCTTGGACTTCGTTGTATTGCCTGTGACCCCTGACTTCGGCTCGTTTTCTGTTATCCCTGTCTGCTGCCGGCCCTTGACCTTTGCCTGGATCTCACATCGCTGTGTTCTACTACGCTGCCTCAGGGTTCTCCCCAGTCAGTGCACACTACACGACCCTCCGTTCGTCTGCTGCCAAGTCTGTCCCCACCACTAGGGGCTCCAGTGAACACCAGACATCGGAGCAGATTCCGGGTTCTGTCGTGCTGACTGAAGGAGTTCCTAACATTATAACTGGCCCAAAAAATAAAACGATCCTATTTTCCACTGATGGAACCCAGTCCGGCTCAATTCCTAGCAGGGCAGATCCAAGTTGTGTCGCAGATGGTTCAGGATCTTTCACACAGGCTTTCTGCTCAGGAAGAAGCCGCTAAGGCCTCACAAGCAACTCCGGCACCTGAGCCAAAGTTAAATCTTCCGGACCGGTTCTCTGGAGATAGAACCTTATTCCGAAATTTTAAGGAGGGCTGCAAGCTGTATTTTAGTCTCAGACCCCGCGTCTCGGGCTCGGAGCAACAGAGGGTCGGCATTGTCATCTCCTTACTCCAAGGCGATCCCCAATCCTGGGCGTTCAGTCTGACTCCTGTGGATCCAGCTCTACAGTCCGTAGACGCCTTCTTCAACGCACTTGGTCTCTTATATGATGACCCAGATAGGGTGGCCTCGGCCGAGTCCCACCTAAGAGCGCTGAAACAGGGGCGTCGGACAGCGGAAGAATATTGTGCCGAGTTCCGACGTTGGTCGGTCGACAGTCAGTGGAATGACCCCGCACTACGGAGTCAGTTCTGGCTTGGGCTCTCGGAGCAGATAAAGGACTCCTTAGTCCAATATCCTTCTTCATCTTCCTTGGAGGCCTTAATGCAACTAGTTATCAAAATTGACCGTAGGATCAAGGAAAGAAGGTCCGAGAAGGAGGCCGCCTCACCATCCTGGTCCTCTCCAGCCGTCTACCCAGTTCCCCAGGATTTACCAGAGCCCATGCAGTTAGGGGCTTATCGCCTGTCCCCTGAGGAGAAATCCAGGCGCCGGTCACTGGGGCTATGTCTCTATTGTGGCAATAAAGGCCGTCTCCTGCGTAACTGCCCTAACAAGGCGGGAAAAGACCAGGCCTAGGAGTAAAGGAGGAGGTACGCCTAGGTCTCCAGATGGTCTCTTCCAAGAATTCGGTCTTAATCCCTGCTCGGATCATGTATGGTAATCGATCCGTTTCTATCCCTGCCTTTCTTGACAGCGGGGCAGCCGGAAATTTTTTGGATATAAACTTTGCCAAGACTCTTGGTATTCCGTCCGTAAACTTAGACTCAGAAATCACGGTCTGCGGACTGGACGGTAAACCGTTAACTGACGGAAGGGTCTCATATCAAACGCCACCTCTGCAGCTTACGGTGGGAGCTCTCCATTCCGAAGTCTCCTCGTTCTTTCTGATTCCCTGTTCCTCCGTACCATTGATCCTCGGGCATCCCTGGCTTCAACTTCACAACCCTCACATAGATTGGAGCACGGGGAAGATCATACGATGGAGTAAGGCTTGTTCCTCAACCTGTCTTGCTCTTCCTCTCCGGATTGTTCAGCCTAGTCCTGAATCTCTTCCATTGCCTTATCGTGAATTCCACGACGTATTCTCGAAAAAAGAAGCAGACGCTCTACCCCCACACCGTAGCTACGATTGCTCCATTGATTTGGTTCCAGATGCCAAGCTTCCTAAGGGAAGATTATATGCCTTGTCCATTCCTGAAACTAAGGCTATGGATGACTATGTGGAGGAAAACCTACGTAAGGGATTCATTCAACCCTCCAAATCACCCGTAGGAGCGGGTTTCTTCTTTGTGGCAAAAAAAGATGGAAGCCTCCGGCCGTGCATAGACTATAGGGGTCTAAATGGGATTACCGTGAAGAATACTTATCCGTTGCCACTCATCTCTGTACTTTTTGATCAGCTTAAATTAGCCACGATATTCTCCAAGATCGATCTGCGGGGGGGCATATAATCTGGTTCGAATAAAAAAGGGCGATGAGTGGAAGACGGCCTTCAATACTCACTCAGGCCATTATGAATATCGGGTCATGCCCTTCGGCCTATGTAACGCCCCCGCAGTGTTTCAAGATTTTATTAACGATGTCCTGCGAGAATTCCTGGGGAGATTCGTTGTAGTTTATCTTGACGACATTTTGATTTATTCCCAGTCACTGGAGCAACACCGTACTCATGTCAAACAGGTACTTCAGAAACTCCGCCAGCACTGCCTCTTCGCTAAACTCGAGAAATGCGAGTTTGAAGTCACTCAGGTCACGTTCCTCGGATACGTCATCTCACCTCGTGGCTTCTCCATGGATCCCAGTAAAGTACAGGCAGTTCTCGATTGGATCCGGCCAAGCAATCTTAAAGCCATTCAGAGGTTTTTAGGATTCGCTAATTACTATAGGCGATTCATCCAGTCATTCTCGGTATTGGTGGCTCCGATTACAGCCCTTACACGTAAAGGGGCCGATACCGTTAATTGGTCCTCTACGGCCTTGACGTCTTTTCAAAAGTTAAAAGAGGCCTTCATCTCTGCACCTGTCCTCCGACACCCCAATCCGGAATTACCGTTTATTCTCGAAGTGGATGCCTCTGACGTCGGGGCGGGTGCCATCCTTTCCCAGAAAGATATCACTGATCACTGTTTGCATCCCTGTGCCTTTTTTTCCAGAAAATTTTCCTCCGCTGAGACCCACTATGACGTTGGGAATAGAGAATTGCTGGCTATCAAGTGGGCATTTGAAGAGTGGCGCCACTGGCTAGAGGGAGCTAATCATGTGGTTACAGTATATACTGACCACAAAAATCTACAGTACATTCAATCTGCTAAAATTGTGAACTCCAGGCAAGCCCGGTGGGTCCTTTTCTTCTCCCGTTTCAACTTTACAATTACGTTCCGGCCCGGATCAAAGAACATTAAGGCAGACGCCTTGTCTCGCAGTTTTATCGCCTCTCATCCTTCCCTCGCAGAAACCGCTTTCATTATTCCGGCATCCAAAGTAGTCCTTGGCCTAACTCAGGATCTTGGCACAACCCTCCGGGGTCTCCAACAGTTGGCACCATCAGCTACTCCCAGGGGTAAATTATTCGTACCAGCTTATCTGAGGAGGACGGTCTTCACTGAATGTCATGATAATAAAACCTCAGGTCACCCTGGAGTATCCAAGACATTGGAACTTCTGTCTCGTTCCGTCTGGTGGCCTTCCTTGGCAGCAGATACCAAAGAGTTTGTGTTATCCTGTGAAACCTGTGCCAGGAATAAATCTTCTCGCAAACGTCCTGCCGGGCCTCTTATGCCACTATCCGTTCCAACGAGACCCTGGACCCACATATCGATGGACTTCATCGTAGAATTACCACGCTCATCCAGCTTTAACACCATCTGGGTGATAGTAGACAGATTTAGTAAGATGGCACATTTCATCCCTCTTGTAGGATTGCCATGTGCTAAAACCTTGGCATCTCTATTCATTCAGCACGTTTTCAAGCTCCATGGACTTCCTGTTAATATTGTCTCTTACCGCGGCTCCCAATTTGTAGCCACATTCTGGAGAGCATTCTGTGCCCAATTAGGAATTAAACTCTGTCTATCTTCAGGGTATCACCCACAATCCAACGGACAAACGGAGAGGGTTAATCAATCCCTTGAGCAATTTCTCCGTTTATATGTAACTAAATGCCATAGTGATTGGGCTGCTCTGCTTCCATGGGCAGAGTTCGCCTACAATAACTCGTGCCATTCATCTACGCTGGTATCGCCATTCTTCTGTAACCTCGGATTCCATCCTCGGTCCAACTCGCTGGAAGTCTCGAATCAAGCCAAATCTAGTTCTTCGATTTCTTATCTGTGCCGGATATGGAGAAAGGTTCACCTTGCCCTCAAACAAGCTTCGTTTAAGTCTAAGCATTATGCTGATCAACATCGTGGACCATGTCCTTTCAAGGTCGGGGACAAGGTGTGGCTATCTACCCGCAACATTAAACTTAAGCAACCTTGTAGGAAATTAGGTCCTAGGTTTATTGGACCCTTCTCCATTATTAAACAGATTAATCCCGTGGCTTTCAAGTTGAAACTTCCTCCTTCACTCAAGATTCCTAACACATTCCATTGTTCCTTGTTGAAAGCAGTCACATGTTCACATAAATTCAGACCACGTCAATTGCACAGACCTCGTCCTGTCTCGGACAGAGGACACCAAGAGTTCATTGTTGAAAAGATCCTAGACTCCAAAAAGGTGCAAAGTCAAATCCACTTTTTGGTCCACTGGAAAGGCTACGGCCCGGAGGAACGGTCTTGGGTGCCGCAGAAGCATCTACATGCTAACCAACTCATTAAGGACTTTTTTAAAAAGTATACTGGGAAACCTGGAAGTCGGGGTGCATTGACCCCTCCTCAAGGGGGGGTACTGTTACGAGCCGCGGCTCCCCGACGGGCCGCCGCGGCTCGCTTCCGGCTCTCCCAGGCGCCCCGGCCGTCTCCATGACGACCGGGGTCTCACTTCCGCCTCTGACGTCCCGGTTGCCTAGGCAACAACCGGGACGCTGTAATCCGGAGGCCGCAGCGCCCGGCCAGCGGGCTGACACCCGGGCATATTACTGCAGGGAAAGGTAGGGCTATTTATGCATTTGAGTAGACTCTCTGAGAGTCTTTTTGATTTAGAAATTGTGCTGTCTTGTCTCTGCCAGTATGGTCTCGGTGCAGAGATTATGCTGTGGGAGGGGTGGTATTACTACGACTCCTATTGGTTCTCCTTGCTATTTAAGGCAGTGAGGACTTAGCCTCATTGCCAGTTATAGCTTCCTGTTTAGCTAGGCTCCTGTTCCTGTTTCCCTGCTCCTGTGCTTATTCTATTATTGGATTTCCCGTGTATGACCCCTGGCTTGTTCTTGGACTTCGTTGTATTGCCTGTGACCCCTGACTTCGGCTCGTTTTCTATTATCCCTGTCTGCTGCCGGCCCTTGACCTTTGCCTGGATCTCACATCGCTGTGTTCTACTACGCTGCCTCAGGGTTCTCCCCAGTCAGTGCACACTACACGACCCTCCGTTCGTCTGCTGCCAAGTCTGTCCCCACCACTAGGGGCTCCAGTGAACACCAGACATCGGAGCAGATTCCGGGTTCTGTCGTGCTGACTGAAGGAGTTCCTAACAGTTTTGCCCTTAAGTAAATTGCCATTTCAATCTAGTCGCAAATGCCCCCCTCAAAAAACGTCGATCTGCCACAATCGCAGTTTGATACATTTATTCCAAGGTAACTATAGACAGAAATGTACGTGAAAAAAATTATATAATCAAAAACAATAAATAAGTAACTTAGACCAGGAAAATATGTTTCCAAAAGAGAAAGTGAAAGGTTTTATTGCTCTTAGCAATGAAACTTGGCTTCATATTTACCACCATTTCAGACTCTCTCAGCACTGACAGTAAAGCAACTCACAATTACAGGTGTGCGGATAGAGTGTGCCATGGTTGCCCAGACACACTCTAATGTCAGACTCCATATTCATCTCCTAATATATTTTAAAATAAACTGAGTGGCAGAGCAGAGAGTCTGTAATGAGCCTTCTGTTCTGACAGCTGGCATCAACATCTGATTGATGCCCTAGAATGCTGGCCTGGTGAGTAACGAAGAGGGTGGCCAAGTGGGTGATATTATAAGGATGGAAGGTTTGAATGGCTGATCAGGGTTTCATGTTGGAAGATGATGGTTAATGATGAATGGTAGATTGTTAATGCTGAAGCATGAGGGTTTCATGATTGATTGATGAATGTTCTAAATGTCTACTTTTAAAAAAATATAAATATCCTTGGTTGCAACACTTATGCTTAGAATAAATCATACATATATTTCAAAATCGTGAAATAAAATGTTGTGTTCTCAAACTATGATGATTGGTATATTGAAATAAGACAATAGACAAAAATATTTATATTATTTATTCCTGTGCTACTCATATTTATCAGAAGTGCTTGAATGTGCTTTCACAAGTTTTGTCCATTCCTTTTGGTAAGAGTTCTCTTCTTTCTAGGCAGTTTGGGGGCAAGGGAGACTATGTGGCTTCCTGGCTGTCTAATAAGGTGTATTGCACTTTTGCCACATCCTATAAGGAAGGGGTGTGCTGTCACCTAGCTGGCTTCACTTACCACACTAGAGGTAGTTATAGAATATCAACCACAACCTGTGAGCCCACTGGATTTCCTTCATTCAGCATCAGGTGCCAATGTGAGCTCTCAGAAGGAGAACCAATGGCTATACAGAGTAAAGCTACTACTGCATCTGCCCTTGATTATAGCGTTGCATCACCAAGGGCTGAATCCCTGCTTATACTGAGTTGGTGATAAAAGAGAAGTCCCATGAGAACCCCCGGAGAACAGTAGATATATGAAAGGAATAAATATAAAATGCACAAAGATTATTTTATTTAACTGGAACCATCACAGGTGCTTTTCCCAACTTTCCAGGTAAGTAAATCAGAATAACATTTGCCCATAATCATATGACAAAAATATAAATATACACACATGCATAAACAAATAAATAATAGCAACTTTTCTTGTTTATTTCAGGTCTCAGTCTCCTCTCCATAGTGCACTTTATAAGCCAGCAAAACCACTTTTCTCGCCACTTTTTTTGTCCTCCATACTCTCCCTTTTCTACTCCAACTCTCTTTTCTAACACTAAGGGCTAGATTTACTAAGCTGCGGGTTTGAAAAAGTGGGAATGTTGCCTATAGCAACCAATCAGATTCTAGCTGTCATTTTGTAGAAAGTACTAAATAAATGAAAGCTAGAATCTGATTGGTTGCTATAGGCAACATCCCCACTTTTTCAAACCCGCAGCTTAGTAAATCTAGCCCTAAATGTTTGACAAGCCATATTCACTGTCTTCTCTCATAGCTCACTTTCTCCCCCAGGTTTTTCTTTTCTTTTCTGCTCTCAGCTCTTTTCTCCCTTTATTATGTATCTTCCTCCCCCATAGTTCTCTATGGCTCCCCAAGTTTTTTCTTTTCTCTATCCAGTATTATTTTATTCCCTGGTTTTTCTTCCAGCAATATTCTTCTTTAAGCAGCCCAGTTGATCTGTCCTTCCACCTCCTGTTTTCATAACCCAGCTCTCTCTATGGCACCCATTATCCATTCCTCTGTGCCTCCTTTCCTCCCACTCTTCCTTCTCTTCAGCACCCCATTGGCTCCATGGACAGGAACTACGACAGGGCACTGCTCCATGCAGACCAATCAGAAGAGATGCTATGTGTTCTTTGATTAAATGGCATGATATCTAGGGTGCATTTCAGGCCATCCAATCAGAGCAAACCCAGGGACACACAACATCTTCTCTGATTGGTCTGCATGATGCATGGGCTGTGTCTGTAACAGTTTCTGTCTGTACAAGCTGGAAAATGCAGTGTCCAATGTCATAGACACTATACTATGACTGGAAGCAAGGGAAATGCATACAGTCAATAATTTGCAGTTGTGCACTGGTTTTGTCTTGCATTTTCAATGAATGCATGGATATTATCATGCTGGACTTTGAACTTCCACACAGAACGTTGATTCTGACATCTCAGCAAGTTGAGCTATCTTTTCATTGAAGTTCCTGACAAATGTGCCTCAACAGTTACACCTCTTCCACAGTCACTGAAGTCTCCTCTTGCAGCTGCAGTAGTCACAATTTAGTCAAACCAGGCAGTCCAACATTGTTATACTGACTCTGACCATATTGTAATATTAATTAACGAATGTAACCTCACTTGTGTGGATGCCATGCTTTCAGAATGGTTGGTTTCCATCATTTTCCCAGTTGTTTCCATTGTTTTGTCCAGAATCTGTATATTCTTATCCTTAGCCTTAATCTACATTAAAGGCTAGGTACACAATGGAGAATTTTATGACTGATCTGATATCTACAACGATTGTACCTACGACAGAAGGTCCGACCGGTCGATCATTTCATGCATATACACTACACATGATTTACCTTCAGATCTGTACTCTTCATCTGGTCCTATAGTTGTTTAGAGAATGACAGCACAATATAAATTCATTCATTCCTGCCACACTGATTAACCGCTTTTTTATAGCTATCCACACGTCATAACGCATTTCGTTAGCTTCTGTGATACTGAAACGAAATATTCAGTCTAAGAATGAACAAACAAATTATTCCATTTACAGCATTCTATACATTTAGTCACCAGAGCATGTTCATTGCTGGCATTAGCTAAAAAGACCATGACTCTGTATGGAGATCGTGATCGTGAGTTGCATACCCACTGCATGATCGGAAGGTGATTGGAACAAAATTATTAAACAGTATGACCAACCAAATGAAACAACAATCCGCACTTTAGAACGACTGTCGTTCATCGTGTAATTATACACACTAACGAGACATGGGGCTGAGCTGCCGTTTGTTGGGTGATTGGCCCTATAATAGTCTGAAAAACCTTTAGTGTGCACCTAGCTAATTTCTAGTTACCATCAATCACATGGTGGGAATTTGCTTGCTGAGTAGTGTACATGTATTTCATCATCATCATCATAATCATCAATTATTTATTTAGCGCCACTAATTCTGCAGCGCTGTACAGAGAACTGATTCACATCAGTCCCTGCCCCATTGGAGCTTACAGTCTAAATTCCCTAATATAGACACACATTCACACAGAAACACAGACAGAGAGGGAGAGACTAGGGTCAATTTTGATAGCTGCCAATTAACCTACCAGTATGTTTTTGGAGTGTGGGAGGAAACAAGAGCACCCGGAGGAAACCCACGCAAACACAGGGATAACATACAAACTCCTCACAGGTAAGGCCATGGTCAGGAATCGAACTCATGACCCCAGTGCTGTGAAGCAGAAGTGCTATCCACTAGGCCACTGTGCTGCCCATATGTATTTGCAGATTATTCCTTTTATGTCTCCTAAATAGTGATGTTCCTTTTAATCACTTTAAATTAAGTTTTGCACCCTGATTATTCCTTTTTGTTATGTTACGAAACAGATGTGAGATTAATTAAGTATTACGTTTTTGTGATAACATTTACATTATTAAAAGGAACCAATGAAAAATGTTTTTTTGTCATTTGATCTTAAACATCCCAAATTTACTTTAAATAGTGTCAGTATAATTTAGTTTTGTAAGCCCCCAAAAATTCAGAACATTTCGGAATCAAAGAAAGTTTATTCGTGCTGCATTGTACACCTAATGTAATTCTTGGAAAAGTTAATAAATGCAAGAACAACATTTTAAATTATGTGAACAAAGCATATCTTGTGGTTTCCATATTGAAATACTATACCCTGTTAAGATGTGAAAACACATTAAATGTGTGAATAAACAAGTTGTAATATGTAATTATTGCTTCCTGCTGCCTTTAGTACAAAAGATCTTATTTCTTTCTATATGCAGTGCGACACTTGGATTCTAAGAATGCCATTTACCTTACTTTAATGTTTAGTTCTTTATAAACTGCTTCCTACACGTTTCTGCTGGACCCTGTAATCTAAAATGCTTATCTGATTATCATTCTGCTAATTCAAGAGTTTGTGCTAGAAACTAACACTTTGGGAGCATTAAAAGCCCAAAAGTATTATTGTGGCTTGTCGCTAATGTGCAAAAACACCTACAGAAATGTTACAGGCCTAGGAATTTTATAATTGTTTTATGTTATTGTTATGCAGATTGAGTATAGTACTCAGTGTATCATGTCAAATACAGCATCTGCAGTTTAGATGTTTTATCTAATAAAAGTTTTATACAATTAGTTTTTCTTTCTTTTTCCTTTAGAATGCTGCTTGTGAGTCATGCATTTTGTATTTATATGGAAATTATTTTTCTATAATTCTATGTACGTTGGTCATAGTGTCATCTAAAGCACTGAGGTCATTATTTCTGGAACACTCATTTATAATAATACATCTTGCTCATTTTTAATTCAACATTATTATTATGACAATTTTTTTTTCCACTTCTTTTGCTTATCCTTCTTTCTTCTATGTGCTGGTTTAGCTGAATGTAAATGTTTAATATTGTATTACTATATTACGATTTGTTTTGCTTTGTTTATTGTTTTTATTATTCTTTAGTTCTAAAGTTGAGAAGTTATAGTTTCAATTAGAAATGAGTGAAGTCAAGGAAAAAAAATGTGCAGATCTAGTTTACTTAGTGGATTAGAAATTTGGCTGAATTTCTAGAGCTGTGATAAGGTTGGTCAATTCAATCTCGTGTGTTATGGTTGTGAGAGGGGTAGAACAGTTAAATCCAAATTCTGAAAGTGAATTGGAAAATTTTGTCCAGATTCAGAATGGGGTAAATATTTCACTGAACAGTTTAGAAAATGTTTCTCTAGTCACAATCAAGAAAAATTTATGCTAGGTGGATATTCTACAGCTTTTTACCAATTATACCTAAATGAGGTTAATTTATTTATTGGATACATTTACTGGAGCTCATTCCAACATAGATATAAGCTTTTTATGTAATTGTGCAGATTGGAGAAAATATTTTAAAAAGTAAATTATATTCATTATATAAATCAAGAAAAAAGTTGATATTCAAAAGTGGAGCTCACAGTCAAATCCACAATTCTTATACATTTGGCTATAGGCTTCTAAATTTGGGAGATTTCTCTGGGGTTCATTAAATGTTTGGTGTTAAATATCCAACAAGACTGTGTAGTTGCCTATTTTACAGAAAATTGTTATTTCATCATCAGCAGCAGCTATTTATATAGCACCGCTAATTCCGCAGCGCTGTACTCTTGCATTCACATCAGTTCCTGCCCCATTGGAACTTACAGGCTAAATTCCCTAACATACAGAGAGAGAGAGAGACTAAGGTCAATTTGATAGCAGATAATTAACCTACTAGTACATTTTTGGAGTGTGGGAGGAGACCAGAGCACCCGAAAGAAACACATGCAAACATGGGACAACATACAAACTCATGGTCAGGAATCAAACTCATGACCCCAGTGCTGTGAGGCAGGAGTGCTAACCACTAAGCCACCGTACTGCCCACATATGTATATGTATTTACCAACATATACCACTTACCATTAACACTATTTTCTATTTTCATAACGAGAAATTGCAACGAAGTGTTATTGAATTTTCATGGGTGTTCGGCATCCAAAAAGACTTTCAGAGCATGGTATGAATAGATCGGGTAGTAGTGTGAGTGGATTAGGAGAGTTACCTAAGTGGTTGTAATTGAAATTGGCACTAATAGCAAATAGCAAATACCTACTAATAACATTCACAAATATATATGTTGAAGACTTCACGGGCTAGATTTACTAAGCTGCGGGTTTGAAAAAGTTGGGATGTTGCCTATAGCAACCAATCAGATTCTAGCTTTCATTTATTTAGTACATTCTACAAAATGACAGCTAGAATCTGATTGGTTGCTATAGGCAACATCCCCACTTTTTCAAACCCGCAGCTTAGTAAATCTAGCCCCACATCTTAAATGAATGTGAAATGTTGGACTTTTTGTTTATATTTGCAAAGAAAAAGGGTAGTGGAAGTTATTGCTTTCTGATATCAGTTATTATAAAATTCAGCAAGGCTCACTGTCTATATCATCAATGAATTTAGAACACAGACAGAAAAATCTGTCTCTATTAGGATAGCTGTATCTAAAACTTCTCCATTGCACCATAATATAATCTGCAGTATAATGTACTGTAATGTAGAGTAAGCACAGTAACCATATTTATACATTGTTAAAAACAGATAAACATGAAGTTCTTTTTGATCCAACTATGGATGACCATCTACCATGACAAGGTGACCTTCTTCTATCTACACTAACAATTTATTATTTTATACCATTGAACCTACTTCTCTTAGTGCCTCTGAACTAAAAACAAAAATAACATGGACCATACTATATGCTGCTTTAATTAATAATACCTATAGAGTATTGAATGGCTGTGGTGTTGGTCCAAAAGAAGGCAGTCACAGCCTTCAAGATACACAAAATTCCATGGACCTTGGTTCTCACACCGTCATTTCCAAAGACATTAAAATGTGCTACACGTCTGTGCCTAAGAGTACAAATCAAAATCCAAAATGCAGATTTAGTGGCACACTAAGCATTAATACCATATTTATACATTATTAAAGACATATACTTAGGTTCTTTGGAATATGATATCTGGAAGGAAGCACCTGGCTAGCAATACATCAAGTTCAGAAACTTGATTATAAATTAAAATAGAAATCTTATATACTTACAATTTTTCATGGCTTTTGAACACTATGGGGATTATACCAGCCCTGCACCAGATAGAAAACAGGTGTCCTGATTCCAGTATGCGGCCTGCGATGCCATGGTGGTAGAACAGAGTATAAAGGTACATTTTACAAAATTAGGTGCAGCAATTCCAATGTTCTTCCAGGTAACCTGTGTACATTTCTAGTTTCTGAATAGTGAACAGCTAATAATTTAAAGATGAGCTTAGGGTGACCTAGTCAGAGCCCATGCCCCCTTTGGGCACTGCGCCCCCCATCCCCGCTGCCATTTACCTTAGCAAGTAGGAGGTGTGGTTCTGCGCCGAGACACTATAATCAAGCACCACACTCCTGGGTGTAAATGTATCAAGCTGAGAGTTTTCTGGCGGGTTTGAAAAACCAATCAGAATCTAGCTATCATTTATTTAGTACATTCTACAAATTGAAAGCTAGAATCTGATTGGTTGCTATAAACAACATCTCCATTTTTCAAACATGCCGGAAAACTCTCAGCTTGATACATTTACCCCCTGGTGTGACATTGAGATGGAGAAGCAGCAGCCACCATCTTCACATGTAAGTAGCAGCTGGCTGCTTCTTCTTTATGTTACTGGCAGGAGCTCTGTGGGGGCCATACGTTTTACACTGGTGTGCCTTTGTTCAAGTGTTTTCGCCTACCTCTTGCCCTGGGTTTTCTATGTGGGTTTAAGTGTGAAAAGGCCCTTGCACATGCAAATTTAAAACCCATTTTGATATTTGAGGTGACACAGGTGTAGTAGCACGGTAAAAATGCCAATGTTGAAAGAATGAGAGCCATACCATCTCATGCTGAAATCACACTTCTTTATTTTCTCTCCAGCAATTACTTGGTCATAGGTATGCGAGTATATCAAAGTGCACACTCACTCACTTTGGTTATTGTCCCTCTGTTTCTTGATCTGTACTCTCTCTCTCTCTTTCTCACCTGATCTCTCGTTTTCTGTCCAGTTGGGCTCTTGTGCCCCTACTTGGGTATCCTGTCCCTGCAATCACCTGGCAGACAAATCAGCAGTATCAGAGTTGGTGCACTTGTTATGCCCTGCAATATTGCATTTTCTCCACATGCATTGTGCTCACTAAAACTGTGAATAAAAATGGATGTTAGAAGCTTTCTTGGAATTCCATGACCTGTATAAAAACAATCACATCATCAATGACTTTTACAGTAGGGGCATATTATACCACAACATAACAACAACATGGCCACACCAACGCCAACTAGCCCTCTTCTCAATAAGTTCTGTATACCTGTATGTCCTTCCATTACATTCTGCATTAATACCATGTGAATCAGAGCACTTTTGTATGCAAACTAAAATACTGAGCCTGTTTTCTTATGTCACATTGGATGGTTGTTTTTATATCTTATTTCAATCCTGAAAAATAAAGCTATTGGTGTCAATGATTTGTCCCCTCTAGGTTGCCACAAATAGCAACACAAGTAGCACAGCTAATCTGCTACAAGTAACATTTCTCTCTGTCCTGTACCCTCTCTGTCTCTGTCTCACTGGCATCCAGAGAAATGTGCTGGAGGGTCTTTCGAAAGATAGCACAAAGTATCTCAGCAAACCATCAGTGCCTTGAACTGCTGGCTAATTAAACATGAGTGCACCAAGCAAAAGTTCAGAGACCAGGAGCAGGCAATCTTTCCTCAGGCTATATCTGCTACTGCATTGTCATTGGGAGAGAGGGAGATGTGTGTTTAGACATAAGATAACATAAGTACAGTAATTCACACAATGATGTTCTAATTTTTGAATTGATAGCAGTGCATGTGAAATGCCAGGATCTGCTCCACCATTCCACAAGGAGGTGCTAAGCGTTGTAGCCAGGTAACATGCATACATTTGCAATGTTCTGCTATGATTAGTTAACCAGTAAATAACCAATGTAAAATCAAAACTACAGTATCATAAATTACTCAAATAAGGTAATTTATTTATTTGATCAAAATCGAGCATTGCAGAAAATGCAGTTGGAGAACGACAGTCGATAATCCTTATTGGCCTGTGGGTGGTCATCTTCTTATCGCACTAACAGGTTGCATCGGCCAGGAGTGATCCAACCACTTGGCCTGTCAGATTGAACAATAATCGCTTTGCTTGACCTGGGCTGTGTAGTCAGCTTAGAGCCTCTGTTTTATTCACAATATAGAAAGTTACCATATTGTTTCCTAGGTTAATTTTATCATTAAGCTTGTAATAAGCCATGTTTATCTATTTTATGAGGGCTGGAGGCATTAACAATATTCTTACTAAATCTGAAACTGTCAAAAATGGTTTGCTTATTGCTTATTTTAATGCACATAGATCAAAGCATCATTGTATATGACTTGTTTGTGTTTAATACTGGCTACATAGATGTAATTTAGTAAAAGTATGTGCCCCCATTCATAAATATTGTACAAAAAGTACCCCAAATACTTCTTTGTTTGTATACTGTATTATTGACTATACAATAAGAAACAATTTTAAGGCATTCAATAATGCCATGTTTAATCATCACTCATCCTCGTAGTTATGTTTACTCAGTTTACAAGATACTATAAGTCCTAACTCAATTCACTTAAAAATACTTTAGGGCTACATCTGTTTACGTCATCTCCACATAGTCACTTCAATATTTTAAATATTAAATAAAGTACAAGTAATATACACATTTAAAAATAAACAGATTTTTGTAACTATCGAAAGCAAAGACTATTCAAGTACATGCAGCACATACATATTGTTTGAACTTGAGAGAGTAATATAAATTGAGTTGTTTATTTCTATATTAGTCTATTTGCCCTATGCCAACTACTATCTTATTGTGTGATATCTGGCAGTAGTAGCAGAACACATTGCTCCCTGTAGAGCTGAGGCCAAGTACTTGCATCTGATTAGTTGGCAGGTGCTACTAAACACCAGGCGCTGAAAGCAGTTTGCCATCTCTCCAAGGACTTCAGTTCAGCTACAACTGCTAAATCACTGGAAGTGAGAAAATGCTTACACAAGGAAGAGTATAACTATGTGGTGTCAGTTGGTCTTGTGCAGTTAAAGTATACCCAATACAATTTGGCTACAGATACTGCATTGTGCCAATTTTAGAGCTTATATCACAAATCCCTCATAGAGATGAGCAACTGATTTTGTGGAACATAACTGAACATAACTGAGTTATGTCACAGGACATATATTTTGAGACCAAAACCGCCTTTATATACCCTTTAACTGTAAACTTTGGTGGGTTGAATACTGAACATCTTACACGTCCATGTATAACCAGTTCTTTAGAATAAATAATGTGCCATAGGCACTCTGGGCCCAATTCATTAAGGAAAGGAAAGCAAAAAACGAGTAACTTTTAACCTTGGCAAAGCCATTTTACAATGCAAGGTGTGCAAATAAGTGTATTATTTGGCACATAAGGAAAATACTGGCTGTTTTTTCATGTAGGACACAAATAATTGATAGCTTTATTATTATTACACTGACATTAAAAGTTGATCTAGGACATGATCTACCCAAATTATAAATCTGTCCCCACATTTTAAATTTACCTCCCCCTTCAATGTAACATGGTTTTGCAAAGGTTCAAAGTTACTCATTTTTGTTTGCTTTACTTTCCTTAATGTATCAGGTCTTCTGAGTCTAGTAAATGGCATTTAAGAGGAAAACTGGCTGAGGTTACAACAACATACAGCCAATCAGAACTTTAGAATGGAGAGAGTATTGTACCTTATCCAAATTGTGTGTGTCCATGTGTTGGTATGTAAGTGATAATCTAAATGGTATCAACAGCACAGAATTGGGATGTGAGACGGGTTGGGTACCTTTCTCTGATCATGCTTTTCATTTAAGGCAACAAGTGTTTCATTAAACACTTAACCTGCGGGGTCCCAACATTGCCGCTTTAAATGAAGAGTTATCTCGGTCGCACTGTTGAGTGACACGGAAATGAAGTTTCGGAGACCTCTGTTTTCGGTATTCCTTACGGTCAGCATGATCCACCTATCGGATATGTGCAGCGTCGATTTGTAGGCAAGTCTGTTTATAATGATGTAGTTTTTGTTTCAAATCGGTGTTTATTTGTAGGTATCCTGGTTGTCGGGGTTGTGAAAATTTTATGCTTACCACCATGTGAGACTCCTGTCAACATCCTAAGGGTAGATTACAGTGTTTAACGTTTTTCTATATGAATCACATCTAGCAACGAAAGTGTTCTTCTTACACTATAGAAATCATTACATAGTGTGCCTCACATAATTCTAAATTCAAAGATAGTGAATAATTTGGCCACCAAAGTAATAAGTGATACATTTAATTCAGAAATAGTGCTAGAGCACTTAAATGTTAGAGGATGGTGGAATAAACAACATGGTACCCATCAATAACAAATAAAAACATACACTACAGAAATTCAAGATAGGAATCTCTCAATTCAGGCCTTTTTAAATGTTATTTTATTGAAGTTTTATACAACATTTGGGAATTGGGGGGGGGGAGCAGAATAAAAGAATGGGATACAGGGAAGGAGGAAAATGTACAACTTTCAGCAAAGCTGAACCTTATTTTTGAAAACATCAGGGACAGGATTGATATGGGTTGAGTTGAAAACCAGTGATGAGGTAAAATATGTTGCACTAAAGGAGATATGGTCTAGGGAGGAAAGAGAACGCAATGGTACTAGGGAATGTTAGTAAGGGGATGGAGAGGGAGAGATGGAGAGGTAAAAAAAGAAGGAAGGAGGAATAAATGAAAGAAGATGCTGAGTTCTTTAAACATGTTTGCAATAATAAATATAAGAAAAAGAGATCGTAAAAATCAAAGTAATCAGTGCAGACTTGCCAAACTGAAAAAGTAAACTGTGATGATCATGGATTATATTGGCGTTAAATTCTAATTTATACAACTGCCAAACATTATTAATTAGGGTTTGGATTGTAGCAGAATCAGGATTTTTCCAATTCTGGGCAATCAGGCATCTAACTGCAGCAAAAATATGGCCAGCGAGTTTCCAATCAATCGAGGTTGGGCACAGTGCCATTGAGCATTGGGTCAGGCACATGTAGGTACAGGGGCTTGAATTAGAGTTGCTCTCTGACCTTCATGTTTTGGTTTTGGTTGTGGATCTGGATTAGCTTCGTATTTTGGTTTTGTTTTGGATCTGGATTTTTTTTTAAAAATGCTAAAATATGCTAAACTCACATAATTTTGCTCTTTTATTGTCCCTACATTATTATTAACCTTAATAACACTAATTTACAGTCATTTACAGTCATTTATGACCACCTTTACAGGTCACAATATTATTTTCATACTCTTTTGGCCAAAGATTGCAGCGAGCTGGCTGGACCTCAATTAACTGTCTAAAACCAGTTGCATTAATAGTAGATATTGGACTCAGAACTAATACTAGCATAGTCGCCATGGTGTTTGTGATCTGCTTTGCGACTGGGTGACAGCTTTCATACTTGCTTCCTCTTGCAAAGAATTGTTTAACAGTCAATTGTTGTAAACTACTAGTAGTCTTCTGCTTGGTCTGCTTCTGGGTTGAAGATCCACCTCCAGCAGCAGCAGCAGCAGCAGCGGGACTAACGCTCAATAATTCTTCAGAGGAATCATGGATAGTGGAGGAGTCATCTAGCAGTAGCAACTTGGATACAGGACTAACTCCGATCGCTACAGAGGATATTGATGAGGACGGTGTTGTGGGTGTAGATTGCAGGTGCCGGGATCTAGGTAAGAGAAGGGAACAAGCTGATGCTGGACTGCTTGTTGTTATTTTTTTTGCATAAGTTTGAAATTTTCCCAACAGCTATTGTGTTCTTTCCACATCACTACAGGTGACGTAATCCTATCTCTTATTTTATCCTCTCCACCCTCAACCTGCCCCCTGGAACCCCATCACCCTTCACTTCCTTCGCTTCCTCTCCCCCATTGCCTGCTCCTACCTTGCTCACATTTTTAATCCATCCCTCTCCACTGGAATCTTCTCCTCATTCTTTATACATGCTCTTATTTCTCCAAGTCTTGAAAAATTTCTCTTCTACAACCATTTCAGCAGCTACCTTTCAGGTAACTCCCTCCTTGATCCTCTCCAATCTGGCTACTACCCCTTCACTCCACAGAACCTGCCTTGACCAAGGTCACCAATAATCTTCTCTCGGCCAAATCCTGGACCACTTCTCCCTGTTTATCCTCTGGACCTCTTTGTTGCCTTTGACACCGTGGATCACCCTTTCCTACTCCACTGCATCAAATCATTAGCCTTTCTGACATGGTCCTTTTGTGGTTCACCTCCTACCTCGTCAACCGTTCCTGCTCAGTTTCTATCTATGGATTCTCCTTCCCCCAATCCATCCTTTCCGTAGGAGTCCCACATGGTTCTGTTCTTGGTCCTATGCTTTTTTCTCTGTACATTTCCTCCCTGCATGTACTCATCAGTTTCTTCTGCCTTCAGTACCAAATCTATGCCGACAACACTCAACTCTACCTCTCATCTCATGACCTCCCCGCTTCTGCCTTTCTTGGGTATCCATTTGCCTCTCTGCCATCTCCTCTTGAATGTCCTTATGCTTTCCCAAAATGAACATCGCCAAAACTGAACTTACTGTCTTCCATCTATCAAGATCTCCTCCCATCCCAAACTATCTATCATTGTTGACAACACCACTATGTCCTCTGTTCCCCAACTCCACTATCTGGCTTTCTTTTTTGATTCTTCACTCTCATTCACCCCACACATTTAATGTCCTGCCCAATCCTTTCACATCCAGCTCTGCAGCATAGCCCGTATCACACCCTCCCTGCTCAGGATGCCACCAAAACTCTTATCTGTTGACTAATCATTTCTCATCTTGACTACTGAAACCTTCTCCTTACTGGCCTCTCCCTTTTACATCTTGCTCCACTCCAATCCATGCTTAATGCTGAAGAAAAACTTATCTTCCTGTCTCGATGCTCCAAATCTGCCTCCCCTCTCTGTCAAACCTTACACTGGCTCCCTTTCCTCTACAAAATCCTCTTCAAACTCCTCACCCTCACATACAAGATGCTCTCCAAATCCACTGCTCCCTACATCTCCAAACTCATCTCTGTGCATACTCCCTCCCACTCTCTCCAGTCAGCCAATGACCATTGCCTTACCTCCCCTCTGGTAACCACATATCACTCCATTATCCAAGATTTCTCCAGTGCTGCCCCCTACCAGTGAAACACTCTTGCTCATTCTATCAGACTATACCCTAGCCTGTATAACTTCAAAGAATCATTGAAAATCCACCTGTTTTGAAAAGCCAACCAGTCCTCCATGTAACCATTTTACCATGTAGTATACCTTACCCTCAGATCCCCTTAAACTGTGCACCTCCTGCTTGGGCTATCAGTCCATTGTTCCACTCCTCCAATGTCTTTGTACCTCTTTCAGTGACTCTAAACCTGTTAGTTGGGCCCACGCTAATGGGTATAGGTTTCAGCCTTCACTGAATATACTCATTGCACCCCAATAGCTGTGTTGAGAGTTGTGATGTTATTTGTTTATTGTATTGTACTGTTATATCATTTAAACCATGTTTGCCCTCGTTAAGGCGTGGCAGACATCATGTGGCGCCCTATAAATAAAGGTTAATAATAAGAATATTAATTTACCAGTATCTATCAAAAGATTATTTATAATTATTTTAATATAATATGAAATTACATTCTTCATGTGACCAGTTATGTTTCATGGGAGGGACATACATTTTCATATTGCTTGAAATACAGAAATAATACAAGAGTAAGTAACTGATGTGTTGAAGGAACCTAGCTGTTAAAATTATAGTATATTTTTAATTTCAGTATAAATCTCAATATGTAAACATGTTTTAATAATCTGGTGAGAATTAGGTTTTAGCCATTTAGATATAGCAACATATCTTCAGTTGATTTCCTCAATGGGCCTAATTTAGTTGACAGTATTTCCTCACTAGAGCAGCTGAATAAAATAACTGAAAACATTTTTTGTACAATTAGAGTTGGAAAGTAAGTGTTTGACTGTTTATTGAATGTACTTAAATTTGATTTTTGCTAGCTATGGTGTACTAGAAAACAGGCCCATTTATTAAACTGCAGAAACTAACAAATGATAATACATTTACACCAGACTTCATAATCATAATCTATAGAAATGTCTCTATATCAACCAATCCCAATAGTCAATTATTAAGGCAGAATGAAGAGTGTAAGAACACACGGATCACACAACATTCACTAATCATTTTACATTGGTTTTTACTTAGGATCTCTAAACCCTTCCAGGCCTTAGGCACATGCATGCATTGACTTGTCAGTAATTTTGGTCTGGTTGGGGGAAGACAAAAATGTACTGTAATAATATGTGGTTTATTCTTGAAATGATGTTGCCTTTAAGGGCCACTAAACCTAAAATATAATTGTTCTAATATATAAAGATACTAATAATATTCAGATGTATACATTAAAAAGTATCCCAATCTTGTAGAACTTAACATTATTATAGATAGATAGATAGATAATGTGATGAGTTTGAGCTACATACTAATATAATAATAAAACATTTCATGGGTGCGGTACTAGAATATGGTGACCTTACTGTACTCTGCATCTAAATGCATCTAAATGATAACATCCTGTCCAGTGGACACAATGCCTC
The DNA here is from genome assembly GCF_038048845.1 of Mixophyes fleayi. NCBI lineage: Eukaryota > Metazoa > Chordata > Amphibia > Anura > Limnodynastidae > Mixophyes > Mixophyes fleayi. The sequence goes on along the minus strand of NC_134412.1, from coordinate 68,729,947 downwards.
ACACACCTAGTGCCTGGAAACCCCCCACCAAGCTTGGGGCCCTGTATAATTGAGATGGCTTGACCCTGCCCCCACTTCACTTGGCTCTTCTTGAAAAGGGAGAGCTGTGTGCACCAAACAGTAGTGCATGCAGCATTGCCTATGTATATTATAGGGATAGGAAGACTTGGAGAGCAGCCAAGCACTGTCTAATATTATAGCCATGCCCCCATGCATGCTGGTCACGCCCACTGGTGGCGTGGTGTGGAAATCCCCCTCTACAAATCCTGCGCTTGCCCATGCCTAATAATAACAAAAGGACTTTGCTAAGTTATAATATACAATGCATATAACACATTTTTATGTTCATGTATGTTAAAAATAAAGTGGGTCCACTCAGTTGTTATCTCAGTCAGCAGAATGGACAGACAGACCCCATATTACACAGACAATAGTATATGCTTTACATTACCTGATATTTGTGCCATAGATAGATAGGATGGTTTTGAATTACAGTCACTGGTGTGGCACGGCGTAGGTGAAAAGGAGATGAAGAATAAAATGCATAATGGGAAAATGAAAAAAAAAAAAAATATATTGGATTTTTTTGTTTGTATTTTCTTTTTAAACAATACTGGTTTGAGGGCCTCAGTCAACTTCAACATCTCTTCAGGCATCGGGTATTAAAATGTCTAATGCTGCTTTGAGAACCTTGCTTTTAAGCATTCTCAGGCCAGCAGAATAGAAGCCTGCCACTGTCACTGTCCTTGTAATATGCTGCATATTAAAAAACAAGTGAAAACCCACAGTCATAAAACATGTATATTTCATCTCATTTTCTCTTCCATTGTCATTAACTCCTGTTTAAAAGAGAGGATCCACAAAACTACCGTTAAAGAAAATGATGATGATGATGATGATAATTACTGTCCTTGATTGTTGTACCTGAGTTAGAATCTTGCTTTCGGCCCACTCTCTACTGCTTCACCTCAGTTTTTGCAACAGTCAGGTTAGTAGTTGTCAATTCCAGTTTATTCCCAACGATGTACAACAGTGACTTATTGACAGTAGTCCACCATGGCAAATGACACTGATAGAACTTGATGGGTTCTCATGCTGCTAGATCCATCTGCAGTAGTTTGAAAGTGGATGTAGTAGCTTTACACCAATTACCTAAACCCTTCGTATAAAATATATTTTATGATATAGCTTTTTTGGGGGCAATTTTCAGAGGTGCTACATTCTCCTTTAGTAATAGGAGCAGGGGTGTATGTACCTGCAATTTTGTAAATATTTGGATCTTATTTTTGTTTCACATCTTACTGATTATTCCAGGGTTCTCTGACATCAAGGAAAACACTTGTATCAGCAGTCCCCTGCAATAAGCACAGAATCACCAAATCAGAAAGTACTCACTGTAATATGCGAGGAGTGCTCTGGTGTATATTTAGAAAGGACGCGGTGGTTCCTCTGACCAGAATAAAGATGGGATGATCGAAAGCGAGATTGCAGAGGGTAAGGTACCTTGGAAAATTGTGAAAAAAGGTTTATAAAACGTAGTATTAACCACTTGATTTACTTTATTGCACATATTGAGCACAAACTGATTTCATCCAAAATTAAGACCAGGGGGTAAATGTATGAACATGCGGGTTCTTCAACACCCGCATGTTCAGCGTGTTCGGCGATTAAATTTCAAGTGGCGCTGCATTGTAAAGGGAAGTTTCCCTTTACAATGCAGCGCCGCTTGAAATTTAATCGCCGAACACGCTGAACACGCGGGTGTTGAAGAACCCGCATGTTCATACATTTACCCCCAGATGTAAAATTCAGTTCAAGAGAGATATGAAAAGCGGAACTTAATGTATTTCATAGCATATTAAAATATTTAAAATTGTCCTGATCTACCTTAATAATTAAATTGGACAACTCACTGCCAAAGAGTTAAAGCTGCAACATGTGGTGCTTTCTTTGTACTCTATTTTTTTCCAAAAATGAACATAGCTTGACTTTTTCAGAATTTCACAGAAGTGATTAAGACCTCACAATCATGCAAACGCAGTGGGATCCAGAATGTGCCCAATTGTTGTTTTTTTTGTTATGTCTAACTCTAATCTTTGCACACATATCTCAAGGCTTTTATTTCTGTATTGCAATTACCACTAAATTGTATGTACAGAACCAAATATGTTGATTTGTTCTATTAAATGTCTAGCTATACTGCAATCCCTTTCATCATTTTTCAAAAAAGTTTGGCTAGTTTAGAAAACCACTTAATTGTATAGATGGCTGAATGTTAAAAACAGTTCCAGAGAATATACGCTTTCTTCTGTCTCTGCCTGGGGAATTTTAATTCCACACAGAATTCAAACCCCCCCCCCCCCTACAGAATAGAATGAATTGACCATAGTTTTTACAGTCTATTTATAGACTATAAATTCTGCAAAATGTTAATTTATAAATGAAGTGCAAAGAAGCCATACAATGATTGTATCACTAGAATGTTACACCTCTGTGAAACAGCCTGTTCCACTATGAAATTTGATTTGCACAAAAGTTTGGAGTAACTCATGTTTTCTTAATTGTTTTACATGTTACTGGTAGTGTTGGATGTTAGTTACCTAATCTAATGTTATCTCTACCATGCTGCTCTAACGTTACAATGTATAAGTGCAGTCTTTTATTCTCTTCTTGAAGTTGAGGTCAGGTGTACCAAATTCAAACCAGGTGCTTGTATTTTAAGAGCACTTTAAATATTTTTCAGTGTCAGAGTATAAGGCGCCATCCGTTCTCTAGTGATCTGATATTCTCTTATTCTCTCCTGAGTTACTGACCTCACCTAGTTCTGACCACTCAACTGATATTTGATTGAGGCCCAAGCTTCCTTTACCATGCAGTCTGCAAGTACCTGCCCATCACACCAAGAGGCAGATCTGAAGGCCACAAACTACTTTCTCCCTGCATCTATAAACAAACTTCCTTTTGGCGAATTTAAAAGCTGGGAAACACATTGAATTTAACTTGTAATTGAAAATCAAAAAAGGAAAATTACCTCCCCTCTGATCTTAGTTCCTTTCCTTCATATCAGTTTTAACCTCAGCCTATCACAAGTAGACTGTGTGTAAAAATGCTTGTGATTGGTTTCCAGTGAACGGGAGTTCCATAAAATCCTGATTTTGATATTATTTTAGAATTAAAAAAGTGGTGAACATGGACTTTGGTGAGTGGGTAACTTCTGGGTTAGCAGGGATCGTAGCTGCTACAGGACTTGGTAGCTAAGGGGGACCATGAGGCTCCCTCAGCTGCCAGGACCTGAGAGGCCGCAACACAGACTACTACTGGCCCTGCAACCCTATGTCATCTCTTCTAAATGCCACACTCAGAGAACATTAGCAGAATGTCCTGCACATGAGGAATTTTAAGGCCTCAAAATAAATTCTGCTAAGAGGGTAAGAGAAGGCTGATGTTATCGTCCTCTCTGAGTAGAAAGTACAGAACAGAGTACAGGAGAGTGCATAGAAGAGGAGGGCAGCCAGCCCAGTGTAGGCGAGGAGTAGCAAAGGTATGGAAGTCAAATAATTGGATGAAATCGACTAAATTAATTAATTTTGTTTTTACGTGCGATTGCGATCAGTACACCATGTGTAATGACGCAATCGCATGGTTTAATAACAAACACGCTTACATTCACACGTACACCTGTAAATAGTACACATTTTCTAAAAGTTCCAATTCACACTCGATTATTTAATAAATGAATTTAAGGTTATTTATACACAGATACTATCATAATAAAGGTATTTATGGTTCAGGTCATAAGAAATATATGGTGTTTGGTCTTATAGCATTCCTTATTTCACCAGTAGAAATACGGTGTTAACAGAGTAGTGATCGCACCTAGAGATCGCTAGTTATGCATAAAATAAGATTGATACTCTATAATACTAGGCAGCACATGTATATAGGATGGATTAAACTGGATTAGGTTGGTTCCCTCAGGCAAGATATGTGCTCAGCTGTTGGAGTAAGCTTCCCCCACCTTTGGAGAGGAATCCTTTGAAGTGACCTATGATCTGCAACGTACTGGACTAACTTGACCCCTGGACCAATGAAGAAAGACCTAAGTTTATCTTTGTGTACATTGTGACATCATCAGTCTTTTTTTCTAAACTTAACAACATAATAGCAGCCTCTGATGCAGGAACAGCCTCACTCTTTGCCAATAGACATCAGTATTAATGGACTGTTTCTGGATCCAGGGGCTGCGCAACGTATGTATCGGTTGTACTTTGCATTATCATTGTGTTCTTCTTAATTTTGCTATTAAATCTCTTTTGTTCTTTGGAACAACATTAATCGCATTGGACAATATATATTGAGAGCGACAATATGAACATTACAAAGGCTACAAGAAATTTTTCTATGTGGCCCCTAACTTTGTAGTTATGTCCTGTGTCCCGGTGTGGCAAAGCTGCCAGAAGTCCCAATCTGTTAATGTCCCTGCCATCCCCCCCACCCTTCCCACACACACACACACACACACACACACACACACACACACACATATCACAGGTGGCTTTGAAAAGAGTCGCAGGGCTAGTAACCTCTGAGAGTGGATTACACTTCTTTTTGGTGGGCCCATCTATGGAGGCACCAGCCCTGCACTGACCATCTTAAGGCTCGATTTCACCTTGGCAGGGGGACCACGCGCTTGGGGTTTTACTCTCATAGCAAAAACATGTCTGGGCTATCAGATTCCTCCACGTCTAGCCTTGGCTTATACTGAAAGTGAAAATGGTTGTCCACTAGTGATGTTATCTTACAATAGACTGAATTTATACTAGCTCCAGTGTACAGTAAAGTAAGCTATTTATTCATTTCTCTTTACATAATCAGCAAAATACTATTAGTTTGTAGGTCAGTATTCAGATTAAAACATTTTTTTTTAGATTAACCACAGTACAAATTGTCAATGGGAGGAAATAAACAGGTTTAAAGATTGGTCTAAGATTTACCAACACATTGGTGGGTAATTTATATTGTGCTAGGTACAAATTAGACAACTAAGCAATCAAACTGCACAGCGAGAAAGTTGTATGAAAATGAAAACACATTGTTATCCCAGGCAAGGATAATTTAAAGGTGCTTTATAAGTGCAGCGTTTCAAACAGACTCCCAAAGCAAATACCACAGACGCTTTGAAAGGCCATAAAAGTAAAAAATGGATTTCAATAAACCACAGTGTAAAAACAAACTCAGAAAAAAAATCTGCAAGTAAGTGAAAAAGAAAGTAAATGAGATAAAGATACAACATACGGCTCTCATTAGGTTTTCAACAGATTTACCTATAGCAGCTGCAAGCAATCAACAACTATAAGCGTACTTTACCCTTTCACTGCCAAGGATGCTGGCCTCTTCAGTAACAAAGGGCTAGTGATAGCTTTTGCAGTGAATAAAACTGTATTTTACGTTAATGGTAATAAGATATAGCAAAGAAGCAAATTAGGAATCTACAAGCAGCAGTTCATGTTAATTAAATCCTGTATTTTCATAGATAACATTTTCTTAATGCTTTTTTTATGTAACTTATAAATAGTGGTTAAAATATGTAGGAATTGTTTGCTAACCTAGTTCATTTAACTAACAGGCCTATTAACATTTAAAACCACCATTGCAGTGATAAGTTACCCCAAAATCAGTTATAATCGCACTTTAACAAAACAATCTGCTTGAAGCAGCTGACCTGGACTGGTATAAGTTAACTTACTGGTTCTCCAGGCCAGTTTTTCATAGGTATATGCATGTGTTAGCTGGCTTGCCGGCCCGTCAGGGCTGTAATTAGGCCTTTACGGGTGGTGCCATCACCCAGGGAGTAAGCCCAATGGGGCGCAGCAGGCCGCCCCCTACTTGCCTCCCTCACCTCCATTACGGTGTATGCCACAAGTGACATGGCAGCACTGCAGAATATATTACCAATGCCGGAGATCCTAAGGTGGCGCCCAGTACCCGGATCCTGGCTGTCTGATCTCTGCCCTCTGCTCCCTGCAGTGTTATAATGTCACAACGATGTCAGTGAACTGAGAGAAGCCAAGAGGAGCCAGGAGCTACAGAACAGTGATGACGACACAAAGCAGAGAAAGATGACAGAAAGATTATAGAAGAAGAACACAGAAGAAGACTTAAGAAAAAAAGCACAGAAGAATAATGCAGAAGAATAGAAGAGAAGCGGAGGACATAATAAAATAACTTTGTAATTAATTAATAACCCCAGAAAAAACAGGGGGGGGGGATAGAGGTGCTTATGCCATTCAACTCTTTAGTTTAATAGCTGCCTGGCTAGTGAGTCATACAAGTGCTGCTCTTGGATTGATTCCTGTAGCAGGATTATTCTATTGTACTTCATCTTCTTGCCTTAATTGGTAGAGATAGTGGCCGTCTCAGGGACAAAAGGTTTTAAGATAATCGGGATAGTGTTAAACTAAGATCAAGGCAACATGTGTTATATATTTGGACACTGTGGTATGGGATATGGGATTCAGTTTAACTAATTAAAAAATATTGTATAAAAATATAATAAATGTTTTTAAAAACATGGTAGTGTTCCCAGTTTTATGGTGAAGTGCAAAAATTAGAACAACATTACTGAAATGAGATAAGGGACGGAGAAGGTACAGGGAACTACGGGGAACAGGGACTCACATGAGCGGGCTTGGGAGGCAGATTTCGGGGAGACGTTGGATGTTGATGATTGGGAAGAAATCAGATCCAACAATGCCTCCAGTTCTATTTGTGTAAACTTAAAGAAAATGCTTATAAGCTTTAATATCGGTGGTACTTGGTTCCTAGCAAATTACAAAAATGTTGCCCTGATTCCTCCAGCAGTTGGCAAGGTTGTCCATCTGACGGATCTTTCCTCCATATATGGTGGCAATGTCCTAAACTAACCACATTCTGGTCTGACCTCCGAGATTTTGCATCCCAATTATTATAAATTGACATCCCCTTCTCCCCCAGGCACTACCTCTTGTTGCTTGAGATCCCCTCAGCTACCACCCATCAGATGAAAATGTACAGACACATAGTTTCAGCCGTCCTCTGCCAAATAGCCATGGACTTGAAGCTGGCCTCTGCTCCTATGATAGAAACAATCATTGGCAGAATCTGGCATACATATAAAATGGAAAATATAACTAGCATTATTCGTAACACTTCTAAGTCATTTAATGAAGTATGGTCACCGTGGGCCTCCCACTTCTATGTCCAACTCCCCATCTCAATATAACTACCTGATTGCTTCGTTCTGACCATCCTAATCTCTATACCCCCTCCTTCCCTTCCCCCTTTCTTTCCTTTTTCTTTTCTCTTCCACCTTTTGATCTCTCTTCTTTTCCCTAGCAGCCCGCCACACCACTTCTCTACCTTCATCTCACCACGACTCTGTTTCACACTTTTTCTATCTTCCTTCTTCTGAAAAATCAATTAAACACTTGCTGTTAATAACATTCTGGATGAACACTCTCTGTTGTTTTAGTGTCTCCATTCCTACTCTTTAAAATTGTCTCCTCTTTGTGCTACTTGACATTGAAATCATTTTATACAAACTGCCTTATTATGATGTCACTTACATGTTGTTTTCTTCTGAACCTTGAGTAATTAAGGTTGTTAAAAATAAGAGATGCACACCATACTTATTGCAGGCTGAAAGGTCACCCTAACCTAGCTCAGTCAAATTACTTTGTAGATAACAAAAATAAGAAAAATCCAGATGTACGATAGACTGACACTTACTGTTTTAAAAAAGATCACAAGAATCTTATGTTACCTGTTGTTTAAACTAGTGAAGAATACTAAGGAAAGATGTCTAGCAATCATTGACAACCTACTAAACAAAATATTTTCGGTCAGATTGCTCTAGGACTTTTGATACTCAGTCTGTGCATTCCTAAAAAGGAAACATCATAATAGATAAGGTTGTTCCATTCTACTTATCAAATATGTCAGATGCTGTCCTATATAAATACATATAAGGGCAGGGCCTGATTATTTTTTTTATTATTCTTTATTTATAAGATGCCACAAATTGTCTGTTGATTAAAAACAGTAGACCATACAAGGCACAACAGCATAGAAAAATAAAAGAGTAACAGTAAAACTCAGAAAGCCCCAAGCATAACTAGTAACAGAGTAGTTGGAGCAGAAGTAATAAGTAGTAAGACAGGATGGAGGAGGTCCCTGCTTGTAAGCGCTTACAACCTAAAGGGAGGGCAAACAGACAGCAGACACAAGGGAAGTCAATGGATGGGATCAGAGCAAGCAGAGTGCAAGGGAGATGGGTAGAATCAAGCATAGGGAGATGGTTAAGCAGATGGCTGGGAAGCTTTTAAGACTAGGTGAGTTTTCAGAGCCTGTTTGAAACTGCTCAGACTAGGAGAGAAGCTGATAGAACAAGGGAGGTTGTTTCAATGGAGGAGGCAGCCTAGGAGAAATCTTGGAATCAGGAGTGAGTGGGATGTGGTGATCAGAAGTTAGGAGAGGCGACAATCATTGGCCGAAAGCAAAGGACGGGATGGAGTGTGTATGGAGAGGAGGTTGGAGATGTATTGAGCAGTAGAGTGTGAGAGGACCTTGTACTGTAGGTGAGGATGAGGAGTTCGAAGAGGATTCTGTAGTGGAAGGGAAGCCAGTGCATGACAGGGCAAAATAGGGAGGCAGAAGTAGACCAGCATGAAATAAAGATAAGGCTAGCAGCCACATTAAGTAAAGAGCAAAGGGTAGTCAAGACAGGAAATGATAAGTGCATGGATAATAGTTTTGGTGGCAACCTGAGATAGGAAGTGCCAGATACGAGCAATGTTACATAGTTGGAAGTTGCAGGATTTGGCAATAGATTGAATGCTGGGGGCAATAGAGAGGGAGGAGTCAAAAGTGACACCTAGGCTGCGGAGTTGGGGAACAGTAGAGATGGTGGTATTGTTGACAGTGATAGAGAGGTCGGGGGTGAAGATCTAGAAGGAGGGAAGGTAACGAGTTTGTTTTTAGCTATATTAATTTTGAGGATGAGTGAGGACATCCAGGAGGAAATGACGGAGAGGAAGAGATGAATTTCATCTGTGCACAGGTGATACTGGAGGATGAAGGAAATGATAAGTTCACCCAGGGTGGCAGTGTATAAGTGTATAGAGATCAACCAATAGGCTGATCAGGCTGCAGCCTAGGAAGCTGAATCCCAGGGAGACACGGCACCATCAACATTTAAGATTTTTTACCATTCTTCCTATTGCTCCCACAGCTGATTGGTATCATTGGGACTACCCCTGATCTAAATGGGGCAGCCCCAACAGCTACTATATCTTGCTTTTAGCTGCTAGTCAGTGTGGCTGCAGGTTTTAGTCTGGTCTTGTGAGATTACCATATTTTACGACACTGGATTAAGAACTTTCTGCATTGACAGGCAGCAAGTGGTGTTGGAGGACTGAGAGGAGATAAGAGCTTTGAAGAAGGATTGTTTGATTAAAGAGAGGGCACAGCTGTATGAAGAGAGCATGGAATTGAAATGAAGGTATCTGCCACTCGTCAGTATGAGAGCATTTCTAAAAGTGTCCGGTGCATTTTGAGTGCCAGGGTTTTGGCATAGATCTGCGAAGTCTACATGTAAAAGCAGGTACAGCAGAGTCAAGGGCAGAGGAGAGGGAGTTGTTATAGAGGGAAACAGTCAGGTCAGAGAATGAAAGGGAGGTTATGGGAGAAAGAAGTGCATCCAGTGAGGAGGAGAAAGCAACAGGGTCGATGGCACCAAGGTTGTGCTTGGTGAGGGTCGCCTTTGGAGGGGAGGCAGGTGAAGGAGGGAAGGAGAGGCTGAGGGAATGGAAATGGTGGTCAGAGATGGGTAATGGGAAGTTTGTGAAATCACAGCAATAAGTGAATATAAGATTGAGAGAATGGCCACTGGTGTGTGAGAGCAAGAAGGTCCACTAATAGAGGTCAAGTGATGATGATAAGTAGTTTGGTAATAGCTGGATCAGTGGGGGCAGCCAACAGGGATGTCAAGATCCCCTAAAAAGAGGGAGCGGTGGTCAGGAGTGATAAAATGTAGCACCCAGGCAACATAGTTATCTAGGAATTGAGAGGCAGATCCAGGAGGCCAGTAAATAACTGCAACATGAAGGTGAACAGAGTGGAAAAGGCAAATTGCATGGACTTCAGTGGAGGAGAATAAGAAACATGGCTAGGGGGAATGAGTCAGAAAGTGCAGCAGGGGAAAGGACATCCACACCTCCACCTTGTCAACTGCCCAACCTAGGGGTGTGTGAGAAGAAGAGGCCACCAGCAGAGAGAGTGACAGGAGAGGTAGAGTCATATGGGAAAATCAAAGACTCAGTGATAGCTAGAAGGTTAAAGAGGTTGAGTTGAATCCAGGTTGTTTAAAACAGATTTGAAATTTCAGAGGGCACAGAGATTTTCAGGTTGCAGGATTAAGGAGGAGAAGTAGGCTTGTGGCAGCAAGAGGGAGAGAGAGCGTAGGGATAAGACAGAGTTAAAGGATAGGAGGGAGGTCTCCAGGTATATGGGGGTAAAGAAGAGGAGACTTGTGAATATGGGGCATAGAGGAAAGGAAAAGCATCCAGGTGTTTCATTGTTTTAGTTTTTTTAAATAAGATCAGGATTCGCTACTGGGACAAATTCAATGTCAAGACCACTCCATTTATATAGTGGCTAGCCCTGATGGTTCAGTTAGCCAAGCCTAACCCCCCCCCCCCTCACTCCCCTCCTGCCTGGAAAAACCCTTGATGCCACTGGGTTATAAGAACATTAAACTAACAAATAAAATGGGCTGAAATAAAAGAAAAACACATCAGGCGGCCTCATTAGGCAACTGGCCTACCTAGAAAATTTCTGTTCATGCCTATAGACAATCCACCACTGATTACAGCGAATATTTAGTTTCTATAAATATCAGTATTACTGACCAACTTGACGAAGGTCATGCTGTAGATATTATCAGAATTTTAACCAAATTTCTCTTAAATTTTTTTGTAACAAGCTTTTCTAAAAACACTATTGTTTACATGACTTGCTATGGTCTCAGACTTTCTTTGCAATGTTAGTTTTTTTTAAATGATTTCTGAAATAATTCAGAAATTTGCCTCAATATTGCAACTCAACTTAACCAGTAACATTTTGTGAGATTTACACACTAATCAACCAGGAAATGTCCTTGTCTTGCTCCACCAGTTGGCAAATTCACATCTCGCATTTATGAAACAAATAAGGCTGAAACACCATGGGAAGCATTACTTATACAATATGGTGAGAGATCAAAGACATAAACTAATCATTTTCTAACCGCTAACTAAATTAAATATTTGAACTAGTATTTTTTTGGTGAGATTGCTTTTTCTTTAACTTGTAAAGCACATGTAAAATGTCTATACACACACATATATATATATATATATATATATATTATATATATAACACATAACAGGAAAGGCACACACGTTTGTAGATATTTCTCAAGCCTGGGTGCAGGAACTCAAATACCATGAATTTATAAAATAGTATAGTTAGGAGGCACTCACGGGACTTTTTCAGGTTGTTAAAGTATTTATTCCATTAGAATATAACTTATTTTTTGTAATGGAATAAATACTTTAACATTCTGGAAAAGTCCTGTGATTACCTCCTAACTATACAAATATATATATATATATATATATATATATATATATATATATATCTATCTACACGTATATGATCCCAGTAGATTTCCATCTTTAAACGCCTGCTGCTTTAATTTCCTGAAATCTCAGAAGTTGCTATTTGAAATTCATCTCTTTCATCTTTACAAATAATATACTTTTTGTGTGTATATATGCGTGTGCCTGCTGGAGTGTCAATGCATGACTGATTTACTTAATTTACCAAAGTGAATAGCAACCCATTTCAGTATAAATACGATGCATAATGAAGCTTGTTGTGAATGATTGTCAAGTCTGAGAACTGAACAGGTATCATACAACTGAAGGAGATGGCAATATACAGAGATGTGACATGATGGAAGAAAGTAACATTCCTTTTTCTATTATACCAGTAATGAATAGCTTACCTGCCAGTCCTCAGCCAGGCTCTCTGCATTTTGCTTAAAACCTGTATGAGTTGCTTTTTGATAGAAGTGCAACACGCACATATGAAATAATGTCTCCTCTAATATTTTCAAGTAATGATAAACCAATATCCATCAATGTCAATGTTCTCTGGGAACAGCTGACAGGTAGATAATCACAGCTAACTATCAGCTATAAATTTAACAATAATTTTTTTAGCTCACTACACAAAATGCAGTTAAGGCAACATTACTTGTCTGACACCTTTAAAATACATACAGATAGTCATTCATGGGAATACAGTCACCAGAACACTACACCATTGACGGTTTAACACTTTCTTTCATATTTCATTTATTTATGAAATGAATGGAATGTATGTATGGAAGCTGAATAAAATTTTCATTGTTAGTAGATGCAATGTATAGTTGTATGGCTATTGTATGTCAACACAAAATGAAACACCACATTGTGAATAGCTATATGTCTTACAGTAAAAAGATTAACATTATTCATATAATGCAGACATGCTTTATAGTGCTATAAAAATCGAGATGGGAGGTTATGGATTGTGATGTAAATGCATTTGGAGGGTCAAGAAAGGGCATTTTAATTTCCAAACTCCTACATATGTGGAAGTCATAGATTGGCATTCATGTTTCTCATTCACAGCCTAACTTAGCATTACCATCTTGTTCCTATAACTCTCCGTATGTTGTTATTCTACATTTTTTTTTTCATTTTTACCATCCTGTTACATTAAGTAGATTTTACAGTATGTTTTTGAATATTTAAATTCCCATATTTATTATCACAATAAGCTAAGCGTTTTCTGATCACGAAAAACAAAAAGAAATATAATAATAAAAATACTAATACTAATAATAATAATTTTGAAATACAAAATATCTTCAGCAGTTTTGTACAAAGTAAGTAACATAAACAACGCATTAGGACAATTATATAATTTCAACATTTACACAATCACGAAGACACAATAAGCATGAGAATTCTCTTCAAAAAAGCTTTCAATATAGAGAAAAAAAGAATAGAAAGAATAGTTGACTGAACATTTTAATTAGATTGAGGTAGAGAAAAGCCAAATTGATCACCTCAATAAAGCTATTATAGAAACAGGATGTATATATGTATGAAGAAATGAGTTTTAACTGTTTAACGGCGTAAAAACTCATTGAATGTCTGATCGCATGAGTAAGAGTATTCCGAAGAGTAGGCGCAACAAAAACGAAATACTGTATCTATGGTAAGTAGGAAGAACATATCAGAGAAGCAAGTAACGGAATGCATGTCTGGAAATAATGTTCTCTGGAAGAGTTCCAGAAGATTAGACATTTAAGGAGGTGCAACATTGCTGATGGCTTTGTAAATTAAGAACATTTTGAACTGTATCCTGTTCATAATAGGTAGCCAGTTTGGAGACTGTTAGACAGAGATGCTCAAACACAGTCCTCAAGCGCTCTCAGCAGGTTATGTTATCAGGATTTCTGTCTGTAGAAGCAGGTGGGATAATTACTGGTCCAGCCAAATAGATTAACTCACCTTTGCATAATTAAAGAAATCATAAAAAAACATGAACTGCTGGAAGCTCTTGAGGACAGAAAATATATATAGACAGGGGGCACCAGAAAATATGGAGAGAGAGAGACAGTCACCAGGGATACCAGAAAATATTGAGAGAGAGAGAGAGAGGATGCACCAAAAAATAAGGAGAGAGAGAGACAGTCACCAGGGATACCAGAAAATATTGAGAGAGAGAGAGAATGCACCGGAAAAAAGGAGAGAGAGAGAGAGAGACGGTCACCAGGAAATATATAAAGAAAGAGGGGGCACCAGAAAATATATATAGACAGGGGGCACCAGAAAATATATTGTCGAAGTCGTATAATTGGATGAACGAAAGTATATTGTTTTACCGTGTAATTGCGATCAGTACGCCATGTAACATGTGGCACGGCGCGATCATACGGTAAAATACGCACGCATACAATCGCACTTTCACATTTAGTTATTTATATATTTCATATTTATAATGGTTCCATCCCACAGATGGTATTTAGTTTATAGTTATATATATATTTATTATAAGTACACTTTAGTGATATTTAAGGTTCAGGTTGCAGGAACTATGTCATGTTTAGTATCATTTTAATCCCCTATTCATCAGCAGTTGTCTGGTTCATTCGCCGAAGAGATCACACATTGCACACTCTAGTTAGCGATGTTAGGGAATAAATGTTTAAAGTGATACTGACTGTATAATGCAAATAGACTAGCTTAAACTGGTTTCTGGCCAGGAGAATCATCTGGAGAGCAGACCCCCACCCTTGGAAGGTGTTGTTTGAACTGGCCTATGACCTCCATTACACTGGAACCTCCTGAAGCTTGGACCTATAGAAGCAAGCAACGTCATCTGTATTGTTTTCTCTGTAGCATTGAGTGTATATATACAAGCTCCCTGGGACCAGCTAGTCAGTCATCTCTGATCACAGTCTTCTGGAGTGAAGTACTGTAGCTGGTACCAGCAGAGCGTAGCTAGTGCAGGCACGGTGGTATGTATGCATCTTTGGTATCGGCTGTACTATATTATAATTATGTATTGAACTGCTAAATCTTTTGCATCTGCTACATAAATTGTTTGTGCTTTGGAAACACAAGAAAATCGCTTAGACAATGCTTATTGGAAAACGATAAAATTACTTTAATAATATATAGACAGGGGGCACCAGAAAATATATATAGATAGGGTGCACCAGGGATACCAGAAAATATGGAGAGAGGGAGAAGATGCATCAGAAAAAAGGAGAGAGAGAGAGGGTCACTAGAAAATATATAAAGAAAGAGGGTGCACCAGAAAATATGGAGAGAGAGACGGGGGGCACCAGAAAATATATATAAAGAGAGGGGGCACCAGACAATATGGAGAGAGAGAGAGCATCAGAAAATATATATAGAGACAGAAGGGGCACCAGAAAATATGGAGAGAGAGGAGGGGTGAGGGGGCACCAGAAAATGTAGAGAGCAGGGGCTGTAGAAAATGTAGAGAGAGAGTGGGGCACCAGAAAATGGGGAGAGATGGGGCTGGAGAAAATGTGTAGAGTGTGGGGCCTGGAAAAAATGTGGGGAGAGGGGCTTGACAAAATGGGGGGGAGAGTGGGCTACAGAAAATGGGGGGAAAGGGGACTACAGAAAATTGGGGAGGGGGGGTTACATTCAGAAATCCCCACAAGTTATACACTATTCATCCCTGTGGCTATTTATTAATATAATTAATTTAAATCTGCAGCATACTTTAACACACAAGCAAATTTAATATAAATGTAATACATACAGCATTAAGCTGTTTATTTAAAATTTTGTGAGAAAAAAAGCTGTTTTGCAGGGGGGGCATGTGTGAAAGAAGCTGGCTATGGTGCCTAGGGCAGGGTTGCATATGAAAGAACAGCTCGTGGGCAGGGGGCATATGAGAAAAGCTGGTGGAATGGAGGTGGCATGTGTGACAAGAGCTGATGGGTAAGGGTTGCATGTGTGAGAAAAGCTGGTGGGTACATGTCAGTGTGTAATAGGTGAGTGATTTTTGTTTTGTTCTGAAATCTAACATTTAGAGTCTTCCCTCTACATATTTCCTGCATTTGCTCCTGGGCAGCAGTGAAGCCTGGACAGCATTCTGCGTCAGACATCAGTACATCTAGACATAAGTGCATCTGGACTGCAGCATTACCAGCCAGCCAGGTGGAGGTAAGAGTTACTATTTTTATTTTACAAATGTCAAATGTATGAGGACCTAGGAAGTGGGAATTGGTGGGAGGAGGGGTGACAGGCTGAAGCTCTGCCTAGAGAGCCGAGAAATTTTGCATCGGCCCTGGCTCTCTGGCAATGATGCTGAAAACACTGGATTATAACTCTCTTGTAACTCTATCATTCCAGCTTTTCTGAGATCTCCAGTATTACTGTTATGTACTAAAGTGGCATAATACTGAAAATGCATGTTGTTTGACCAATCTTGCCGCTTGATATATTCCACTGTTTTTATGGATCCTAGGTCACAAAACTGGAATTTGCTGTGTGGATTTTAATAAATTGCGCTATTTGTAAACCAAAAAAAGAAGCAATTTAAATTGTGAAATGAAAAAAAACCACTTTGATACATCCCAAGATATGCAGCTGCATGTGTACATGCATATGTCTAAACACTATTATACCGCTGTCATTTTTAATAGCTAGTAGTTATATTATTGATATTAAAACATTATTTTATTAAGCCTATTGAAAATGGACTGCCAAGTTCAGCAATTTAACAAATACGATTCAAAGATCTAACCAGAGTTACTAACTATGCATTTGCAACAGTCTAATAAGGAATCTGAGTTGCCATGTTTAAAAGGCAGCCACACAGCTTGTTGGCTCTTATTTCAATCTCTCCTGCACTGTTTTACATTTAATTACCTAAGCCTCATTAGATACTGGCTCACCTATCCCTTCTCTAAAAGCCAAAGACATTCTCAGTTATGCTCACATTGAGCATTAATTTCCTTGGGCTCTTGCCCTATTAATCATGATAACAATCAGATTAGGACAATTATTTTAATGAGCTAATGAGATGTAAAGAGCAGATGATACACTTTTATCTCTTCCCATGCCAGCGCCCTTTCAGAAATGCCACACGTGTCAATAAACTGACAGACAGTAAATGTGCTCTTGCGGGTCAGTTTAAAGAGATGAAAATGCTTAAATCTGAAAATTCTATTAATGCGTCTCTCAATCACCCCACTTATAAGACAATTGAAACGTAATCTTCATGTTAACATATCTTGCATATACTGTGCTATATTTAGCAAGGATAAATTTATTTGGTAATGGTAATAAAACAATGTGTGTTAAAGAACACCCATTTATCTAATTTGGCAGGTGTCCTCCAACTCGGTTGAGTGAATACTAGTCCCACTGGCCTGATTAAAACAGGCAACAGTAGTTGCAGTCATCCGCTGATGTGTTCTTTCCAGTGCATGCAAATGGGAAAGACACAAAGGAGAGGCATTAACAGTACTGCTGACTGTTTGAATCAGGTCAGGTGGACAAGTATAATTACTTGCAGCATGGAACCGTGGTATATCAGCCCAATCCCACATCAATGGATAGTAACAGGTTTTAAAGTTCACACAGCAAACTCCACCCAATAATAGATTTTCAGATTTGGGCAGAATTTTGCATTAATGTACACATTGTAATTATTTAATATTTATTTCTATAAGCACTTATGTAGAGTTGCACGCAAGTTACTCTAAAAACGTAAGCGTAAATTGTATCAGTTTAACATATATAAGTTACTTGCTATTCAGAACCACACATATATTAAGATACATGCAACTCTGCATAGTACGCAAAATGCGCACCTTCAGTAACATACATTTAAAGCTAGAAGAATAATTATTAACTTCACTAACTGTGACTTGACAACTCAGCTTTTTATAATTCTATTTAGTGATTTTTTTTTTTTGATTTTTTTTTTATTTATTTCTTTATTTTAAACCCCAAATAATATAAACCAAAATAGAACTATGCAGAACATTTTGAAGTTGATCTTTTGGTACCATCCTCAATGAAGATATAACAGCCCAACAAAAGGAAAGCAGTAACAGCAGTGTGTGCAAATTAGGTGAAGAAATGAAAAGGAAGTAACAAGCAGATTGAAGAATTAGAGAGGGAAGAATCAGTGGAAGTAAGGTATTATGTAGCATCCAACACACCATAATATCCCACTAATCGTGTGTAATGAAGGATGTGCTTCACGTCACAATCCTAAACTTAAATAAACACCTGGGGGTATATGTACTAAACTGTGGATTTGAATAAGTGAAGATGTTGCCTGTAGCAACCAATCAGGTTCTAGCTGTCATTTTGTGGAATGTGCTAAATAAATATTAACTAGAATATGATTGGTTGCTATAGGCAACATCTCCACATTTTCAAACCCGCAGTTTAGTAAATATAGCTCCTGAAATCTACTGCTGCATGCTGAACCTCAGGGACAAAAGCAGAGCCTGAGAACTATTGGCATTCAACTGTGAAAGTGATGCATGGTCACGAGGAACCGCATGCACTGTTGTCTAAATGCACAGAGTCACAACTTCCATCTTCTATTGGACTCATATGGACAAGTGCCTCACTACTCCAAGAAAGATTGAAGTGCTCAAACTCTGTTTCAATCTTTTGGAGAACTGTTTTCAATGTGGTTGTAGTATCTGTTACAATAAGGTAGATACACTTCTGTGTGTTACTTAGGAACTACTATTTATTCGTACTTAAACTGTTTCTGCAAAGACCAAAAAGGAGCTTGGTTCACAGTAATCTTTAGCTGCCTGACCAAATGGGATTCTTAGACTTATGCTTTTGCAAATCTGTTTGCATTGACACTGGGGTTTTTCTTTGCGATGTACACACCACTGAAGGGCCCTGCAAATTTGGGTGATTGGCCATTCCTTTATTCATTGGGCTGCTTTCCATTTGATGGCTGCAGACTCTTCTTCCTTTCCCAGTCCAGTGGTGGTTGCATGGCTTGCACAATGGTGTTGCATTGGGTGGGTTTTAAGGTGAAGCTGAGTATGGAAATTGCCCGAAGGGGTGTCCCTCAATGTCTTGTTATACAACAAGGGGGAATGATTTTGGTTGTGTCACATCTATTGGTTTGATCGTATGCATCAAAGCTGATCTGATGGAATTAATTTACTTGTAGCCTGATGTAGGTACTAGACTGACATAATTCCCAGGAGGTTTTGGGAGAATTTTTCCGATGGTATAATGGTGGAATAAATGTGAAGGAAGGTTAATTCAGTGGTTTCCATGTTTTTGCGGCCCATTGAAGGTGTGAGGATCGAGCATCTGCTGATTCAATTTAAAATTGTCCATATTTATAGGCTGGATGGAATTAATTTGCCAAAGGATGGTTTAGGCATTTTTATCAATCAGGGACTTGGTCCATAGTGGCCTAGCTGGAAGCAATTAGCAGTCAGGGTCCAATAACTGATGGGCACACATTAGTTTATGTTATGCAGCTGATGTGTCTGTCTGCTTTCATAGGGTCATTCACTGGTTTCCAATACATGCACCGCTCTCATGGGCAGGCTTGTTAGGTTACATTCAGTCAGCCCAGAAGGGATACAGAATCTCAAATGCTTGGGGGTAATGGACAACCATTATTTGGCAAGGGTGCGCTCTGGCAGCAAAATGGCCGATTTATTTATATTGAGATGATAAATGACCATTATTGTGATATTATGGACATTGGTTATAGCTGAATCTATGATTTCTTCTCCACCATATTTATATGTTTAATAAACAATGACCTCTATTTTTCCAAATTCTGCTCTTTGTTATTTACAAGGTTTCTTAGAGTTATTGTTATGGGGGACATTGCAAGAGGTGAACATCAACCTTTAAGCATTTTATGTCATCATGCCCTTGAAGTGGATGGGGCTTGATTATGAAATTTGCATAATCTTGGTATAGCCCCACCCATCCATCAGGCAGTAAAGCACCCTTATGGAAGTATTGCCTGTTGTCCTGAGAATCCAGATGTTCTAAACTGAATCTGGGAGTCTCCCAGAAATTCCTAGCGAGTGGGCAAAATGTGTTCCATTAAAAGTATAGGACAAGATTTGATGTCTGACAGGTTATAGCTGGTGCAGAATATAGTACTTTCTTCCTAGCAATGAACACTTTCACTCCGCCCTACTTCTCCTATCAGTCTGTGCAAACTTCTGTTCCACCTCAAACACAAATGCTTTGGGGAAAATCTAGACACATTTGTGCAAATCAAAGAAAACTTTATGTTGTGATTAGGCCACTTAGCACATCCGAAATGACTTCCACAATATATTAGACTCTCTTCAAACACCAGTATACAGAGAAAAATGGTGTAAAATGCACTCAGCTCTGTCTCAGCCTCGCTAAGGTATGATATTACTACATTTCTCACCACTGCTTCCTTTGTTATTATTATTTGAGTGAACAAGAGGCATCTATGAAACAATTTTCTGTAACTGTCTCAATACAATAAATTACACCATTTGGTCACCCATCCTATTTTATCATTTGGCACATGAACGTTTTTAAGGGATTTGTCAACTGCCCAAATCTACAATCACAATAACAATTTAGTATAATATCTCAATAGATTGGAACTCACATACCCTATTATTTCAGGGGAAAAAAATACATTTACAACAAGCACAATTTTCTGTCTCAAGACACCTCCGCTACCCTTTGTGTGATTTGTTTGCTTACAATCAACTGAATTTTTAAAATGCCCACTTTGGTTTAACACTTACAATATGGTATAATATAACAATATTTGGTGTCAAGCTGATAACACTCTTTTAGCGCGAAAAATGAATATGTAAGACAATTAATTGTATTACAATTACCACTCTGTATATTACACTTTTTAAAAACATCCCTCATATGGTGTTAATTATAAACAATGACAGATATATAATACACAATGATTTAGTATATGTGTAAACTCTTGTAATAAATAACTGTACAAATGATAAACAAATATATCCCATATAAAGAAATGTACACACACTCAATACTTTAGACCATTGCTACTTAGGTATAAGCTATTTACTAGTAATATAGTAGCAATTTTAATAAAAATGACCATAAATTGATGTTGCTATTTTTACTACCGTGGTATATTTAGATTATGCAGAAGTAACTTTTTTTTCAGTGTCTCTCTGTCACTGTTAACCTATTCCTCTGCTTGGTTCCCACTTTTCTTCAATGACTGATATTTAGCTGTTGATCTAGTTATAGGGTGCTGCACTGTTATTATAGCCAGAGCAGTGCTTCTTTATTCTCCGGAGACCCAGGTGCCTACGTCATAAGTTTTCCTGAAGGAGCAAGAACTTTCTACAGCTAAATACAAGGAACCTAATGATGCTAATGGTTTCTGAAATTCTGATGACGGGTGTTGAAGGGGGTGTAATCTTCAATAGGCACAGCCCTGTGATTGATTCTGGTGGAGGGACATAGACTAGCAGTTAACTGCCTTTGGTCGAGGGGCACTTTCTGGCATTTGGCTCTTTCTGGTGGAGAAGCACAGTCTGGGTTCTGGTGGACAAGCACAGCCTGAGGTCTGGTGGAGGGGCATAAGCTGACAATTTGCTGCCTCCTAGTATTTGGATTGTTCTGCTGAAGGGGCATAGGCTGAAAATTTCAAACTCTGCCAAAAAGACACAGCTTTACTATTGGCTGACTCTGGTGCGGGTGAACAGGCAAGCTCTGGTGGAGGAAAACAGACTGGCAAATGGCTGGATTTGGTGGAGGGGCACAAGAACCACATATTATTTTTTTGCATTGCAGTTGTCCAGTCATGTAAAGACACTGTCACGGTCACTAAGGTTCTCGACCCAGAATTCTGCCAGTAGTTGTCACTACCCTCAAGGCACAGAGTCTAACACAGCGGTTGTTCTTCTCCAGTGACCCCCGCATGAGGGTATGGGTTTTAGCGGCACTACTGCGCAGGTCACAGCCCTCAAGAGAGTACGGCAGAGCAACGGAATACAGCAGAGGAATAGGAGGATAGGACAATCAGGACAATGGCACATGATGTGGCGTACAGGAGATTAATTTCACCAACGTAGAGATGAGGTCTGGTCAATAGGAGATGTAGATAAGTTCAATAAACGGCAGGTATTTACCACAGTGGTTGCGATAATTATCTGGCCAATAGAAGAGAAAACAGGAGGTGCAATTATATTCAGCGAATGGCTGGGATTTACCATGGAGGTAGTGATGATTATCCAGCCAGTGGATGAGATAATAGGAGGTGTAGTTATATTCAGTGGGTGGCTGGATTTTACCACGGACGTGGCAGAGAATTATCCGGCCAGCAGGTGAGAGAGAGCAGGTGCTGCAATGATCAGCGAGAGGCAGATTTACCACGAACGTGGCAGAGAATTATCCGGCCAGCAGGTGAGAGAGAGCAGATACAGTAGTTAGTGAGAGGCAGATATACCACGGATGTGGATTTGAGTTATCCGGCCAGCAGGTGAGAGGGAGCAGGTGCTGCGATGAACAGCGAGAGGCAGGTTTACCAGGGATGTGGCTGTGAGTTATCCGGCCAGCAGGTGAGAGGTAGCAGGTGCTGCGATGAACAGCGAGAGGCAGTTTTACCACGGACGTGGCTGAGAGTTATCCGGCCAGCAGGTGAGAGGTAGCAGGTGCTGCGATGAAGAGCGAGAGGCAGGTTTACAACGGACGTGGCTGTGAGTTATCCGGCCAGCAGGTGAGAGGTAGCAGGTGCAGCGATGAACAGCGAGATGCAGGTTTACAACGGACGTGGCTGTGAGTTATCCGGCCAGCAGGTGAGAGGTAGCAGGTGCTGCGATGAACAGCGAGAGGCAGGTTTACAACGGACGTGGCTGTGAGTTATCCGGCCAGCAGGTGAGAGGTAGCAGGTGCAGCGATGAACAGCGAGATGCAGGTTTACAACGGACGTGGCTGTGAGTTATCCGGCCAGCAGGTGAGAGGTAGCAGGTGCTGCGATGAACAGCGAGAGGCAGGTTTACCACGGATGTGGCTGTGAGCTATCCGGCCAGCAGGTGAGAGGTAGCAGGTGCTGCGATGAACAGCGAGAGGCAGGTTTATCACGGACGTGGCTGTAAGTTATCCAGCCAGCAGGTGAGAGGTAGCAGGTGCTGCGATGAACAGCGAGAGGCAGGTTTACTACAGACATGGCTGTGAGTTATCCTGCAAGCAGGTGAGAGGTAGCAGGTGCTGTGGAAACGCTGAGAGGAATAGGAACCACAGGAGAGTAGATCACGATTACCACAACGAAGTGAGGATTAAGAACAAACAATTAGGAAGAGGTCACAGGTGCCTTAAATAGGGGACGGCTAACGGCAACCAATAAGGAGGGATGAAAGGTTATAAAGTTCCCTCTGGTCTGCACATGCGTAGATGTACTCTCAAGATGGTGGACGGCCGCGGCGCCAGCAGAGAGGTGAGTGGCCTGGATCTAGGTACAGAGATCCGGCAAGTGACAGACACACTCCCCAGTGTCAGAGAAGTAAGTGAGAAACCTGCAGGGGAAAAAAATGCCTAGGGAGATGTTGTGAATTATGATATAGGCAGAAGTGGCTAAAATAAAATATAAGTTATATAAATTATTGTTCCCCATTTTGAGTTGCTTTAATCATATGAACTCACTGTGGGGAAGCTATCAAGGGATTAATTTAACTATGCTGCAGGTTTCACCTTCCCTTCTGCCCAATCAAGCACTCTTCTGTGGCTTGTATCCTGTTATAAGAGGGAAATCTTTACACTCAAGTAGACTGAATGGCTCTTCCACCAACTTGGGATACAAGAATTTATGTCCCATCTTCCTGTGGCCAAGTCCTGTTGAAGTTGCCTAAAGCCACACTAGCTGTAAGGACCAGTATGTCTTATATATTAATATAGGGACGGTAATACATCAAAGAAAAAGTGTTCCTAATTTATATCTGCTTAAGTCTCTGTATGTATTTATTAATAGTGCAAATAATACCATGATATATTTTGAGTTTAGAGATCAGCTTACTAGTGAAGCCATATAAAATGGAATAATGTCCCAATAATTAATATTCGTTATTTGTGTTTAGTATGCTTCTGTATGTAAAGTTGCGCACATATTAATGAATGTAAAATTATGATGTTGGTATTTTCCCGAGCAAAAGAATTATAATAATAAATGATAATAATAATATACAGGTTTCATCACTAGAAATGGACACAAAGGAAGCAGCCTAGATCAGTTAGATGCTAATTGGATTTCCTTGAGTGATCTCACTTGAAGGGTGGCTCTAGGCTTCAAGAAATGTATTTAAAAACATGAAAACTGTTATACATTGTCGTTTCTTTGATGTTGTTCAATTTTTCAACCTCTCCCAGGTGCAGCTACATGAAAATAAGGTTTTCTGTTATACCTTGTTATTTTAAGAAACATGTTTGATTTTTAATACTCTATGTCATATTATTAATATTTTTTGTGTACCTCCAGCATTGTGGCTATTTTGCTATATTAATTTCCACAGTGCCTGAAAGTCATAATGACAATTACTCAATACAAAAGACAAGACACAAATCAGAACAGAACAAGTACATACGAGGTTGATGTAGGAAGTGCTGATGGGGGACAAAGGAAGAGAGAGCACTGCTCATGAGAGCTTCCATTAATTTCCGGCAAAGTATTGGCAACAGTGTTTTCCAGTGTCGATTCATGCTGGTCCTGGGTAGTGCTTTGGCAGGAACAAGAAGGGGAACATGTGAGCAGTTTAATGACGACCAATGTAAGATGAGGTACTTGTGAAAGTTTAAACACTAATGCTCAGGTTGTAGCATGGATCTCGTCACCCACTAACTAAGTGTTTCAAGGAGAAGACATGGAAAGTTTGAGGAACGGGAAAGACACCAGTGAGAGTATATGGGCTGGCTTAGGAGATATAAATACAGAGAGGTGGAATTATTATTGGAAAATGTTTTTTCGGTCCCTTATAGGGATCTCAGGGGGTTGAATGTGTAAAAACTTGAAGTCTGCTAGAGATTACCCAAAATGTGGTCAGAGATTAATTAATGAAGGAGGTGGGCCTGTGTATCTTTCTAATGAGTTTGGTCACAAAAAAAATCTTGGGAAGTTTGGACTTATTCATCTTCTATTGTTTTCGTTGAGTAACTTTGAAAATAATGGGAATAAAGAGGTGATATGTTGTGTGTGAAACAATTCATTTGCTTAATCCCGTGGATTAAGTGCCTGGGGCACAGGGAGCTCTGAGGAAGCCTCAATTTTTCAGAGGTGTATTCTCCTCTCCTTAATATTTCTTTATTAAGTCGTACAATATAGATAACAATGGATTGCATCATCATAGATAATTAGAAATAGCCACTAGAATAGCTATGGTTTTCTACAGAAAAACTCACATATAAATTTTTATCAAAGAAAATAGAAAGTAATAAAAAGAGAAGGTACAGGACAGCACCATTTAGACTAAACCCAAGGAAGAGAAGAAAATCAGAGAGAGGAGGGGGAGGGGGGGTCAAGTGGGGAGAAAAGGAGCTACCTCACTGTGTCTGTGATTGTGGTTGTGGAAAACATGAAACATTAACGGCTGATGAAATGGGAATTGAACTTGTCAAGGATGTTAGTTTCCTTGCATCATCACCATTTATTTCCGATTCAAGCTCTAGGCAATGCTCAGTCAAGTGAAATTTTGCTGTATCACTTGCAGTTACAGGGCAGATGTAAGTGCCAAGTAACAGTGATGACGGTGAAGTATGCATGGCAGAACATGTGTTTGTAGTTTAGTGCAAATGTAAAATTTAATTTTAAGTACTTTAATCATTACTAATTTCTTGAAAAATGTATTTCATGTAAAAAAGTAAACTATTTTTTAATTATTATTACTGATAATATTATTAAGAGGTGTTAATGTATTTAATACATATTTTTTTATCTGTGTGTTCTGATGGGACTTTATATTGTATGTATGTATTGTGCATATCATGTGTCTGTTTGCATACCTGTATTAATCTAGAAAGAATTCTTCAGATTTGAATGTACTGGAATATGGGCACACTTGTGTGCAATCTCCATCTAATTAAGAAAAACTAAATTGCATTCACTTTGCATTCCAGGTCCATAAACACCTAAATGAGTTTGGATAAATTAAGTGAAAAGAGATTATTTGGATAAAGAAAAATAGAAAAAGGAGTGGGATAAATCTAGAGTAATATATCATAAAAATGAGGGAAAAGAAAATCATACATAATGACAAACTATAAAGTGAATTGGAGAAAGGAAAATGCAAAAATACAGAACCAAACATGATTTATAAGGTGTAATTTACAATTTTGATGTATTTAAAGAAATAATGGAAGATGAAAGACATATAGAGATACATGGGGACAATAGTAATAGTAGTTTGAATCCAACAATTATTCCTTTCATAGAAAGAATAAAAAACTGCTTTAGAAGCTATGAGAAAATCACAGACAATTGTGTATTAAAAGCATGCATAATAGGCAACTGATACAAGTAAAAAGAAGTTATACAAAACGGGTAGATTATGTGGAGCAAGGAGACTTCATATTCAATCAATTTAAAGAGAAAGCATATAATAAAATGACATTAAACAATACTAAGCACATAGTAGATAGAATGGTTTGGATTTATTGGAAGGTGAAAACTGCATAGAACAATAACCAACGAATAATAGAAAGGATTATTAAAAAACATTAGAAGATACTAAGTAAAGACCGGGTTTTTCAGCGACTGCTGGAGAAGAAACCATCATTCATATATAGTGTGATCATTAAAAATTGATATATATATATATATATATATATATCTACTATATAAATGCCTAGTGGCGTGTGTGACAAAAAAAAACAACAATCTGCAGCGCCACCTGCTGGGCAGAGTTATACACTGACCTATATATTTCTTGAAGGAGAAGTGACAGTTGGGAGTGGTTGGTGGTTGCCGGGGGTGACAGTGGGGAGTTTTTAACACCTTAAGTAGCTTGATGAAGGATGTGGCGATGAAGATGAAGGATGAGGTGATGGAGAAAAATGATTAGGTGGTGACATGTGGACAAAACCACGTTAAAAAAGGGCGCTTGCGTCGGGAAGTAACACCTTAAGTAGCTTGATTTGACTAGAATGCATGAGTATCATGCACGGGTTAACTTGTATATATATATATATATATATATCTATATATATATAGATATATATATATATATATATAAGAGAGAGAGAGAGCGAGAGCTCACCACTTAAGACAAGTAGATTATTCTTTATTTTCAATCCAGTTCCTTTATAATGTAGTCAACGTTTTGGTCTCACATCCGGACCTTTTTCAAAACAGATTTACATAGAACAGCAGACAGAACGAGCATACACAAGACATTATATTTACTACTGCATACTCTATTAAGCCTAGCCAGGGAGCAGTAAAATAGCCTTCACCTGTTCCATTGATCTTCACAACTTGGGTCAATTGTTCCTCAACACTCTTTCCTTTCCTACCCAAACTAATCCACATATCTCATATCACTCCACCATGCACCTACTCAATTTAATTTATTTCTCTAATTCACTTTCAGCACACTTCTCTCCAAAATTTTCTTCTCTCTCTAGAATTTTATTTCTCCTTCAACTATCATTATTTTCCCCCTCGCTAGACTGAACCCATGAACTGTTTTGCTTCCAGCCCTCACCACACTCACCGGCCTACATAAAAATAAACCTCATACCCACAAATCATCCTTAAATGTCCTCTTTCTCACTGTGCTTCTTCTTTTGATCCTTTTTATGATCCCTATATCTCTTCCTCAGCCACACTCCTAGACCTGAAAGCAGACAAGGAAATGAAGTAGGCATTCTAATTTCTCCATACTGCACCTTCGGAATAAAATCTCCCTTAAGGTCAATAACATTTCCAAGCCCATTAACTTGATATCACACTTGACTCCATCCTCTGCTTTATTCCTCACATCCAGCACTCTCACAGTCCTGTCACCTCCACCTTAAAAATATTGCCAGAATGCATTTTCTTCTCAGCCAAGATACTACCAAACCTCTTATCCTCTGTGTCATCATCTCCGACTTTGGCTACAGCAACCGCCTCCAATTTGGCATTACCATCACCCACTTATACCTGCTTTAATCAATTTTAACTGCTGCTCAAGAATGATAATCCTCTCTCGCCATTCCCCATCTGCATCACCACTTTGCAATCCCAAAACTTACTCCCCGTGTCCTCCAGGATCCAATGCAAATTAGCTCTCAAATCTTCAAATGTTCTTTGGAAGCCCATCTTTTTAATAAAGCCCACCATACTTCCACCTATACTACCTACACTAATTCACCCTCATAACTATCCCAATCTCCACTCCAACTAGAATGTGCTATCTCTCAGGAGCTGTCCCCTCACTGTCTTTTTTTAAATTTTTGTTTACCTAGAGTATCCCTGTTTAAGTATGTTTTGTTGTTCTCACTGTCTGGCATTGTGGAACACTCTAGTGCCTTGCAAATCTATGGTTATAATAATAAATCAGGCACAAAAGGGAAACAAAACAGGCATACACACATACTCATTGGTCTTAATTGTCCTGACTGCACTACTCAATTTTTTTTAATCACTTTTACAGATTTCATTCATGTAATGGAGTGCACCTTGCCTTGGTTCTACTGATTTCTCATTTGTTTTTAGGAGTCAGACCCAGTGACAGATCCAGGAAGGGGGGATTGGGGGGATCAGGGTGGGGAATAAATTCCCTCTAAGAAAAAATCTAGGTCCGCCCCTGGTCAGACCCCTCCCCTCATAGGTTACTGCATACCTTGAAAATGGAGGTGTATTTGCTAAACTTGCTAAACTGAGCTACAAGAGATTCCTTGACGTTGGCAGATGAGCTTATCTCAATATAGCTATATTGTGCACAAAATTCTCCTACTTATGTTAACGCTGACACATAGTGATTTATATATATAGAAAATGGGAGCAATAAGGTAGGAGAAAGCGTAAAACAAAGCAGACACAAAAAAGAAAACACAGCCATATTGCCACTTTGAGTGAAGCAAAGGCAGTGGCGGATCCAGTGGGGGGCGATTGGGGCAATCGCCCCCCCCCTAGCAGGGGCTTGCTTCCGGCGGCTGCACAGTATGTGCAGGTCTGTTCGGCAGTGACAGGCAGGGACAATGTGCTGCCCGCCCGCTCTGATTGTGTCAGAACGGACCTGCACATACTGTGCAGCCGCAGGCAGCCTCAGAAGTCAGAAAGGGGGCGGGGCCTAAATCGTCCCATTGTATAACAATTTCCTAGATCCGCCCCTGAGCAAAGGAAGGGCGGAACTGGCAACAAAGTGGGTGCATTAGCAGCACCAAAACATTTACAAAGTGGGAGATGAAGGTCCCAAAGAGGAACTAAAATATTCACAAAGGAGAAAGTGAAACAGCACTATATGATAAATGTAACCATTATGAAGGATTGCTTCATATTATATGATTAGCTGGCCCACTATGACTATGTAACATAGGCCTCAGTAAATCCATTCGCTAAATCTCTCTGAACTTCCTGCACAGATGTTACGTTTTAAAAGTGTTCTTCTAAAATACAGCTGTTTGGGCCTCAGTCATGTTTTCAATAAATCAAGAGAGAAGGGAGATAGCGGAAATGTCCCTATTTTATTGTACATATTAATATTTCTATTGCTTTGTTAGCATTGTGCCAATTGATTCATTATTTGCAAATAAATACTGCTGGTGCAAATGATGACCCATTAAAATAGAGGCAGATATTGACACCTCTGAGCATATAACAATGTGGTCGTTTAGTGGCATTACAATAGGCCCTTCAGCCACCCATGCATTAAGGACTCTCCGCTCCTGATTCTCATTTATATATCATTTATATATCTAATCCTTAAACGTGTGCGCAGGGGTCAGCATTGTGTTGTATGCCAAGGTAAGATAACAAAATAGATTTCTCTGCCTGATAATATGATGAAAGGGCTCAAAAATCCAGAAGAAAAGTAGAAAGAAAAAGCAAAGAATTAGGAAAATTTGCACAACGCAAGCCAATACATTCATCATCATCACCATTTATTTATATAGCGTCACTGATTCCGCATCGCTCTACAGAGAACTCATTCACATCAGTCCCTGCCCCATTGGAACTTACAGTCTAAATTCCCTAACATACACCGACACAGATTAGGGTCAATTTTTATAGCAGCCAATTAACCTACCAGTATGTTTTTGGAGTGTGGGAGGAAACCCATGCAAACACAGGGAGAACATACAAACTACACACAGTTAAGTCCATGGTCGGGATTTGAACTCATGACCCCAGTGCTGTGACGCAGAAGTGCTAACCACTTAGTCACCGTGCTGCCCAAATGTTAACGTTATTTGAAGGTGGGTGGACCATGTGTTAAAATAGCAAACAGCTTTTTACTTTATAAATATTACTATATGAATAGTACTATTTCTACGTTGAAAATGTATATCCATTTATTATATAAGGAAAAATATTTATAGCAACATCTTTCTATGTTTGAATAAATTACCGGTTAAATGGCTTTTCTTGCTGAGTGCCTTCCATCAGACAAGGTTATTCTCAATATCCAGGGTACTACAAGCTGAGCGGTGCTTTATAACACCGTTCCTCTGACACCGTCTATGAATTCAGGATTGAGGAGACAAAGGAAGCAACAGACCTTCTAGTGAAACCTAGTGGAATAAAACAGATGCCTTCCCATAAATGACTGTTATCTGTAAGCATGGAGCACCGTGTTTTTATGCTAGGACACTCAGTATTCATAAGCAAAATTACTGAGCGTGCAAGACCTGGGAAACTGACTTCTTGCTGTGCATCAGCAAATGATCCAGATGAATCATAGAAGAGCTGAACAAAAACATTTTGCAGCTCTGTTTGCAGAATGCTGAGACACAATAAGTAATATTGTCTTATTTTAAAACAACAAAAAAGACTATTTTTCTTTTTAGCCAAAAAAGTAAAAATATATATACTGTTTTCCATTGCTAAGCTATGGCAGTACAGGTGCAGATAATCACTAACCGGTATCCCGGTATTCAGCAGCTCGTGAGCCTGTTCTATCAGCAGAACATAACTTAGAGGCGTACTCATTGCGGAGCATGCTGATACACCAGGATGCGCCTACGAGAATACGTTTGTGAGTAGTTTGCGCACACAAGTTACAAGAATAATATGGCATAATAATGATAATTAATAATCATAGTTACTAGTATATACCATACAAAAGATGTGATTGGGGTACAAGGCCATACCTCCAGGAATAGCAGAGTATAAAATATGTCGCTACTACTGTACCCTTCCTATGATGCCTCTTTGTTTAATTTCACTCATTCCACACTTTCCCTTGTGCTAGTTAGACCATTTTTCTGTCCGTAGCTGTTAAACGCTGCTAGTAGTAGGCTGGTGTGGTGTTAGACCATGGCTGTAGTCCATAGGGTTAGGTGTGGCGTCAGAGCGTGGTCTGTAGATCTGGTTTGTTTCTTTTTTTCACATCTATGGGAAAGAGAGGTAATATCATGAGTTAAATTGTTATCAGTGTTCAAAGATCTTAAGATGGTGTCAGTTGTGCGATGAGTTTTGTGTGTGATGTGTAGTCTCATGAATTAGGCTCTTGATATTTTCACATGGAGGTGGATGAAGAGGGAGCAGTGGGACGGGTGGCAATGGAGGCATAGGGTAAGAGAGTGCAAGATTTCAGAAGATAGGGGGAGGTGAAAATCTGGGGTGTGTTGAGGGGGAGAGGGGTTTTTATTGTGGTTGTGTGTAATAAATATGTGGGGTTTTGGCTGGTGGGAAGGTGGGGGTGCACATGTGTCTGAGGCTAATAGGGGAGAGGTTGGTAGTTAGATTTGGCTAATGAAGTAGGTAATATGCAGCAGCAGTATTATGAGGGGGCAAAGATATTTTACAGAGCGACACAGTGCATTATCACTGCTTGTTAATTTTTTTTCAGCTTAAAAATGACTGTTCATGATGACGTAAATTTGTCTGGTTTTTCCAATGTGTCGGTTTTACATGTTTTGGGGATAGAGGGAGGAAAATAGTGGTGTAAAACACACCTACATTTAAAATAAAGTTGTTTTTAAGTAGTCTGGATGACTTGCCTATAAATCATAAGTAGGTAGAAACGGGAAAGTGGGACTGAATTGTTTATTACTTATAATGCCGTGTTCTTCACTACTGGGAACAGCAGGTTCATTTTAACAAAATATCTTCATATTTACTTGTCACTTATTAGATCTTGTTCTGTTATTGGTTATTATACATAGTTTAGAAATAATTTGAACCTAATACATGCATGTACATATTATGTGCATACAACAATGAGGTCATAGGACCTGAGTCATTAAGGAGAACAAAGCAAAAAAAAACAGAGTAACTTTGCACCTTGGAAAAACCATGTTGCATTGGGGGGGGGGGGGGTAAATTTAAAATGTGAGGACAGATTTATAGTTGGGGCAGAGCATGTCCCAGATCAACTTTAAATTTCAGTGTAAAAATAAAGCTATTAAGTATTTGTGTGCTACATGAAAAAACAGCAAGCATTTTCCTTATGTGAAAAAATAATAAACTAATCAGCACCCCTTGTGTTGTAACATGGTTTGTCCAGGAGAAAGTTTGCTCCTTTTTTTGCCTTACTTTTCTTAATGACTCAGGCCCATAGTGTAGAAGTATTTGTTCCAAATATAATTGCCTTTACTTGCTACTCACAGACTCCAACAGGTGGAGGAATTATTTTAGGCACATGCTACTTCAGACCCAGGGCCGTCTTTCCCATTGGGCACGCTGGGCAGGTGCCCGGGGGGGCCCTCCGGAGGCAGAAAAAAAAAAACCTGCAAAAAAAGAAGAAAATAGTTACCGTGCTGTCAGCTGGTGATCCGACTCCCTCCCTGGTCTCCTGCTCCGTCGCGCTGGCAGTGCATGTCGGGCATGACATTATCATGCCCGTCCGACATCCCTTGCGGAGCGCGATGGAGGAGGAGACCAGGGAGGGAGCCGGATCGCCAGATGACAGCACGGTAAGTATTTTCTTCTTTTTTTGCAGTGTTTTTTTTTTTCCTGCCTCCGGAGGGCCCCCCTGGGCTGCAGGGCCTATATATATAATCATTTTTTTTTTTGTATATATAGGGGCCCCGGTGCACTGCTGTGCCCAGGGGCCCAAGAGGTTCTTAAGAGGGTCCCGTTCAGACCACCAAAATCAAGCACACATTGTTTGATGGATCATTTTCAAGCACTATTATATCCATCTTCTGCTTCAACTCAGCATTGAGCAGTAAAGTCTCTGGTATCACATACAACTGTTAGTGTGCAGTTTTTTGTATACCCAGCCAGAGAGGTACCAAAAGGTTTGTATATGAACCAATCCAAGTCTAGGGCACCATCACAAAGTTTGTTCACATAGGAAACATTTGACACTCATGGAACACATTGGGCTCATACATCAGGTCTACGCCCCATTAAAGGGACAGCGGATAAGGTAGATAATGTTTACATGCAGCAGGTGCTACACAATCAGTCCACTGCATGGAATAATCTAGCATGTAAGAAATACTGGGGCAACACTGGATTTCTTCAAAGCTTTGCTACAATAAAACGTGTTATAAAAACAAAACCAAATGAATTTTTCACATTACCTCCTACCTAATGCTTTAGAGGGATAACCATGAGAAAATATAATAATCATGTATACAGTAAAATAGTTTTGACTTCATGATGTTTGATCAAATAATATATTGGGGGTATTTAGACATGACTGATGAGCAGGGGCAGGCTTGGCTGGAAGGCAGGGGGACATCTGCCCCCTGGGCCGGTCCCATAGTGGGCTACCTTGGGCTGGGTCACTGGGCCACCTGCATTTGTTATTCTTTTTAAATGTTCCTAATAGGCTGCTGAGTCGTGCCTTGCCCCCCGGGCTAATATTTTCCAGCCCTCCCAGCTGGCGAGATATTCCCATATACTTTATGCCTGGAAAAACTACATTACAGGGCTACAGTGCACTTTGCAAAATGTGTCCATGTCTGTGGCAGCTTTCCATTTCCACAGAAAAACTGCATCTAAATAAATTGCTGAAATGTTCTTGATGATTTTGCTTTACGCATAACAAATACTTTGCTGACGCGTTTTGTCTATGCTGAAAAGGAATCCCAGTTTGCGTAAGATTACTTTGAATTTCAGATTTTGAGCATGCACAGCTCTCTTTGGAGTTTGTAGCTCCTCAATATTCGTACTGGTGGTTTAGGGAAGTCCCTGAATAAACTGTTAGATGTCTATTACTACTACTTGCATGTATGCACTATTAGGAGTATGTTACAAAGTGAAACGAATACAATCTTCTCCACAATTAACTAATAAAACGTTGCCAGGGCAACTGTGTGTTACTCAGAATACAGAATACATAGTAAACTACAGAAAACAGTTTATGCTTACGCTGTAAGCATAAATGATGGCTAACTCTACATAAGGCACTCAATGAATTTAATAAAACACAAGAGATTTGAGATATGTCCTTGAGCAAACGGGGAAACATATTACTTCTGTGTGCAAGGTTTACTGTCTGTAAGCCTAAGGGTGCACTCTGTACACTATGGACAATATCAGATTGTATAGAACAAGATAGCAAAGTTTCAAACAATGTAAAATATCTCAAAAGGGAAGACTATTAAATGATTATTTTAATTCATATGACCCAATTAATAATAAGATGATTTTCAATACATTGATATTAATTTGCCTTCTTGTGGAAATAATGCATATTGTTAAGCTGTTTTACCACATTCCTTTGCCTGCTGAAAAATTGATAAAACACTAATCTGCGCTGAAGTCTCCTCTCTAGGTATGGCCTTCTTCCCTATCTAGGACTTATTCACTACAACATATGTATGATACATGATGATGGTATGTATATATGATAACTTTGCTATGGTCAGTGACTAAGGTACATTGTTTCCTAGTAATTAAGCCTTGCTTGGCTATCAACCACAAAGTTATTTACCGACATTTACCAAGAAATAATAAATAACTCTAATGACATTTTATTAAGTGTTCCTACAATTGAGTAACGTAATCTTGCAACATCCCTACATGAGAAATGTTGCTTCCTTTTCAGTGCCATCTATTGACAATAATTCTATATGTTATGATGCATTGAGAGTATGAATTT
The DNA here is from genome assembly GCF_038048845.1 of Mixophyes fleayi. NCBI lineage: Eukaryota > Metazoa > Chordata > Amphibia > Anura > Limnodynastidae > Mixophyes > Mixophyes fleayi. The sequence goes on along the minus strand of NC_134412.1, from coordinate 68,695,086 downwards.
CGTGAAGATCAGCATCTCAAATTCAGGCTTACAATGACATTCACCACCTGATGAAACTACAGGATTCTAGTGAAACATGTTTGGGTTATCTTCAACTACTTTGCAAGGATTTAAATTGGACCACTATCTGCAATTAGCAGAAAGTGACTCTCGAAAATGACACCAGGTACACTCAACCTAGGAGTCACATTTGGACATTATTAACATAGGCCAAGGAGCAATAGAAACTTGAGCACAAACCCTTAACAAGCTGGACTAGGAAAGGAGAAAATCCCACCAGCACAGTAACCATCATCTAAGCACATCAGGGCCTCAAATGACTTTTGGGAGTCTTACCTATCTGGTTGCAACTCAGTCAACTTACTACTACAACTACTACAAAAATGTTCTTGAAATACATAGGTCTGTCCTTAGCAAGGCTCTCATCTAGCCTATATGATTTATTCTGTAATAGCCTTTTAGTAGATTCCAAAGCTCATGGGATAGATCAGCCTGTGTCTCTAGCTGTCTTCTTGCTAGTACATATAAATCTATGTTCTCTGAGCTACCTCTGTTTGATGACCAGGTACCAAAAGAGCAGTGGATCTTTAAAACTCATTAAGTATTATGGACAACTCCATAGTTAATAACCATCCATTTGTTGTCACCATGTGCCCTGAACTATGGTAACGTAGCTTGCCATATTGTATCAGTTTTATTGGTTTTTAACATCTCATTCTTTCATGATGATAGCTGGATATATTATTATACAGCACAGCACATGCTTGCTGTATTTCTTTTTATACTTTCTACATTTTATTGTGTTTATTTTTTTTCTAAGTAGTATTGGTAGAGTCCTACTCTATTCAAAAGCAACAAACAGGAATAACATATATAGTCTTTTGGCGCATTTCTTATTGCCCCTCCTGGAAGTTACTTGTTTTTCAACTATATTGCAATAGAACCAGTGGCGGATCCAGGAAGAGGCGATCGGGGCATTCGCCCCCCCCTAGCAGCAAAAAGCTAGGTCCCAGCCGCCGATTAAAACGGGAGGGGCGGAGCTAAGCACGGGGGGCGGGACTAAATGTGGGCCAGCCAATCAGCGAGTGGTCCCAGCTGGCGACCACAACGGGAGGGGGCGGGGCCAATCACAGGCGGAAGGCGGGGTTAAAGCAGGCCAGCCAATCAGAGCAAAGGAGGGGCGTGATTATGCAAAATCGCCCCCCCTAAACATAAAGTCTAGATCCGCCCCTGAATAGAACGTAGTCACATCACGGATGCATTCTCCTGCAACATTTACCAAAGTATCAATCACATGGCAAACCTTATGAAAATCACCTGCACTTAAAGAGAATATATAAACTACAGCACTGTGATAAAGGTCATTCTTGTTTACTCTGAAATGCTTTGCACTATATTTTTAATTTTCTGTTATGACAATATGTTATTTACATTACAGCCAATCACAGGCGGAAGGCGGGGTTAAAGCAGGCCAGCCAATCAGAGCAAAGGAGGGGCGTGATTATGCAAAATCGCCCCCCCTAAACATAAAGTCTAGATCCGCCCCTGAATAGAACGTAGTCACATCACGGATGCATTCTCCTGCAACATTTACCAAAGTATCAATCACATGGCAAACCTTATGAAAATCACCTGCACTTAAAGAGAATATATAAACTACAGCACTGTGATAAAGGTCATTCTTGTTTACTCTGAAATGCTTTGCACTATATTTTTAATTTTCTGTTATGACAATATGTTATTTACATTACAACCAATGAACCTACAAGCTTGATTAAGAGTTTAAAGTCAATTCTCTCCTTGTATTATTTGAAAAACAACCCAGGGATAGTAAACAAAAAAAAAAAATGATTTACTGCTCATTGGCTATGAGCTGCAATTAATTGAAGATGTATAGCATCATAAAGTCATGCTGTTACATGGCGGTGAGTATGGCAGCATGTAGCCACGTTAATGAAAGATGCTGTCATAATTCTGCACTAAAAGTATAGATAGCAAATGATGTAAAAACGTGCATATAACTGGAGCTTGAATGCCAATATATTATTCCTAAGGGAAGATGTCTGCACTCATAACAAGACTAGCGTTGTAAGGTCCATTATTCATTTTTCCTTTTTTTAAATGGTAAAATGTTACTTTCTAATGGCATAGTTACTGTTTTAAAATATAGCTTGACCGTAAAGGAAAGTAACAAACTGCACTCATTTCTTTAAACATGTAGGAGTAACAGATTCCATAATTCACTAGATTTTTGCCCATTTAAGTAATTCCGACAACACTTTTCTTTACTGCCAAGGTTCAGCCAGGACAATTATCTGAAGTAAGATTAAGAGAAACACACATTGTGTATGTTGGATATCCAGTCGATGGCTAGACATTTATTTGGTCGACATTCAGTCAACAACATTAGGTCGACAATTGAAATGTTGACAGTATCATTACTTTGAAAACTGAAATGTAGACAGTATTATTTTGAACGCAAAAATGCATTCATTATTAGGTTTGATTTATATAAAAACCTTGTATAATACAGCAGGTTTAATCTTCCTCCTTGTGTATGAAGTAAAGTAGAAAAAAATTTGAGCAATGAAGAAAGCACCTATCAGATCAGCATTCAGCCTGTTAGGTTAACGGCTTTGGTCATAAACTTACAGAACTAGTGGTAGAGTTCTTCGCCTTTAGCAGCTGTCTTTCCCATAGAGCTTGATGCACTCGCGGGCACTTGGATGCCCCCAGATCTTAACTCTAATGTAGTGCAAGTTTATGAACAATACCACAGCGGAAAGGTAGGAGGAAGGAATCCGGATGGTAGCGGGTAGTCGGGAACAAGCTGGGGTCATAGGGCCATAGCAGACAGGATGGCCAGGGATAGGCAATTAGATCAGGGCTGGAAGCAAACAGGAATATCCTCGTAACAGTTCCAAAGATCAGGGCAATCAACAAACAACATGGTCCAAATAAAAAGCCAAGGGTCACAACAAAAGGTCAATCCAGAGTACTGCAGAATCCACAGAAGATAAGAGCAGAGCAAGTCAGCAATTCCTCATAGTGACACTTTAACTGGCAGGGAGGCTAAGCCAGAGAATACAGCCAATGGAAGCGAGCCGTGGATCGCCGTGTCTCGTTACACAGCCATTCAGAAGCATCTAGCCAGTACTAGCAACGCTCATCATAATTAGCATGTATTTTAACTATCCCTCAGACACCCAAGCGTGACGTGCTTCTTACAGCCATATGTGCGTCTCCGTCAGAGTTAGAACTCCTCATGGCCGGGCCCCATAGCAAAGTTTGGGTTGGAGTACTGTGATTCAATGTATCCTCCCAAGACCCTGTTCTGCTCTTAAAAGAGAGAGAACGGACCTCTACTGTCCTACTGGGGCCTCAAAGGGGTGCACCAGCATTGTCAGGCCCCCCTTAACTCTGAGCCCCCCTAGCTGCTGCACGCCATGCAACCAAAATAATTCCACCACTGGTTTCTGTGCAGGTCAACCTCAGATTAAAATTATGCCAACAGGACTTATTGTATTCAGTCTGTGTTTGCCTGCCCCTTCCCTCTCCCGTTCTTTCTCTATAAAATTAAAGAGGCGCATAGGGATGTAGATGTCTGTATTCATTGTCTTATTATCCTCACACTCAATTAGACCACACCCTCTATTTAGCAAACACTGAGCAAAAGTCTGCGATCTTTTAGGTTCTGAACATCCCGCAGAGTCTCATGATGCAAGGTTCCAACGGGATTTCACCTGGAATGAACTGCCTCCAAAGAGTATAAATATGTGTTGTTTAAGAAAGTTATGCACAGCAATATAAGTTCAACAACCTGGAAACAAAGTGAACATACAGAAGAGATGATCTGTGCTCTATTTCAGAACTGATGCAAGAGCAGCAAAATAAACAGAATATCCTTCCCTGGTGATCCATATCAAATAAAACATTAATTGTGCACTCAATTGTCTTTCTGGTATGTGTTCAACACAGATACATCTATACAATAGTGACCAATAACGTCAATATTTAATTAGTAAGCATTACCACACTATTATCATCATCATCATTATTTATTTATATAGCGCCAGCAAATTCCGTAGCGCTTTACAATTGGGAGCAAACATTAATAAAACAATGCTGGGTAATACATACAGACAGAGAGGTAAGAGAACCCTGCTCGCAAGCTTACAATTTATGAGAATAAACTTAGAGCTATCTAGCTTAATATTGCATTTTGCATTGGACAAGTAAGGTTGTAGGTAGACTTGATAAATGTGAACTATATGGAGTATGAGTAAATAGTAAATAACCAGGGTTGATCGTTAATAATAATACAGATGTATATTTAAATAAATTCAAATTCCATCAAAACCATACTTGCCAACTCTCCCGGAATGTCCGGGAGATTCCGAAATTCGGGTCAATCTCCCGGGCTCCTGGGAGAGCTGGCAAATCTCCCGCATCCCGCTGCAGCCACCGCTAAATGACACAATTCAGCCAGAATCGCGGCATTTTGGCCCCGCCCCCGCGACAAAATGTCATTTTTGTTGCAGGGGCGGGGCTAAAATGACGCAATTTGTCTTGCCCTGCCCCCTCCCGCCCTCCAGTCACGCCCATCTCCCGGAATCAGAATACAGAAAGTAGGTAAGTATGATCAAAATAAATAAACTTATGAAGCGGATGCCTTTACAATCAAAATATATGGATGTATCAAAAACTTATAAACGTACAAATCCTCAATTCCTAGTGTACGATCGTTTTGCAATCTGGTATGGTGTTATATAATTAATCTTCTGTTGGTGGTAATCAAAGAAATATCTTTCTTCCCATTCAACGTGTTTTGCAGTGTATGCAGAAATCCTATGCATGAGAGTTCTAGTTGTTTTGGAATTGGTTCAAGATGGGACTTGGTTTCAAATTTGAGGCAAATTCATACATAGACTTCCTCCGCATACTAATCTTGCTCTTGAAAAATGTTTCCAGTGCACCTCCTGGTACTTCAACTTTTGGCTGACCAGGCCCATATCACTGTAGGATGCTCATCCCCTCCTAACTTGCAACCATACATTACCACATGGCAATACATCAACACTCTGCACCCTTTCCGCATGCTCCTTTTCACATCCAACCTCCAACTCCGTGGATGGATCGCTGATCTTTGCACTCGGGTGAGCTCTAGTTCTTAGCTCTTAGTTTTTAGTTCTTAGTTACTAATTTAGTCTGTAGTTTAGTTTTGTTGAGCCTACTCTAAGCTCTTTTTTTCTATCTTAGTGATCATGACTGCTGGGCTTCTCTGGCCTTTCTCTAACCGCCTCGGTTCTCGCTGGCAGGTTTCACTATCTATGTGATAGCCCTGTATATATACAATTGAAAATGTTGATGACTGTTTATCTCCTGGGACTCTTCTCACTCTTATATTTATCTTCTCATATGTCATGCTCCATGAACCCCTCGGTGATCGGACAAAAATTAATTTTCTGCTTAACCTGTTTTTACTTTATATTTTAATATACTGTATAATTTTGCCTTCTTTTGTACTTTTCAATGCCACAATACAAAATATTTTGGGGAAAAAAGATGGATAACAATCAAATAAGTGTGAAATCACCCTTTAAATATCCTTCTCAGAATAAAGAAGTTGTGTTAGATAAATAGATGCAAATCTTTAGGAAGGTTTCCCATTTAGTGGATATGTGGTCCCAAAACAAAGTAGTTCCCTATCAATAGAATTGTTTTTAGATCTAGAAGTTTTTGTCAAAGATTTCACTCTAGCGACCAGAACATTCAGAAATCCAGTTGATGTAAATAGATACATTTTAACTGACAGTCATCACCACCCACAATGGTTACAGAATATACACTTTGGTCAATTTACTCGAATTAGGTGCAACTGCACTCACGTTGAGGATTACCTCCATCAAGGAGAGCTTATGAAAACACAGTTTTTAGAAAAAGATTATGACTAAATGATTGTTGATGAGGCTTTCAATAAGTAAGTTTCTACAGACCGTGAAACATTACTAGACTATAAATACAACAATTGATGCCAAATTGGAATCCTCAGGTAGAGCAAACAGAAACAAATATGAGAATGTTAATGAGAAAATTTACTCTATATCAGAGTATTCTAATGAAGCACAAAACCTCAAGAAAATACTAAAAAGGCATTAGCATATCCTACAAAAGGAAGAGACTATAGGCCACATATTACCCAACCATCCTGATGTAGTTTTTAGGAAAACATCAGACCTTTAATAAACATTGGTATCTAATCATATTTAAAACTGAACCAACAAAAAAAAAACAATTAGCATGGAAAACCGAACACCAGGATTTTACACCCGTGGCCACTCCAACAAGTGTACATTATTAAATTGCATAACACAAAACATATCCTCTAATACCAAGCAATCAATAACAGTACGAGTTTTAAAATTAAAGAATTCCTCACCTGCACTACAGAAAATGTCATTTATTTAATACAGTGCCCATGTGAGAAACAATATATTGGACGTACTATTGGGAAGGACAAGACACGAATAAGGGAACACCTCAGAAATATCAGAATAGGATATGAGAACCATCACGTCTCTCATCCCTTCAAAACAGACCATAATTGTGACATCACAGTTTTAAAGTACTTTGGTATTAAAAAGGTAGAAAACAATTGGAGAGGGGGTGATTTGATCAAAAATATTAACAAAGAGGAAGCCAGAATGATTTACACACTCGAGACTCTTGTACCATGGGATTTAACATGTATTTTGATTTACCGTTAGAGAATGCAGATAACTAGTCTATAGTTTTGCCCAGTTCTGCAACAGTCATTCCATATAAGAGTCAATGAAGCGGATGACTGTTACATCCATACGGAACTTCATTGACAGGTGTCATGTCTAGAGTGCATAAGCTAAAGTCATACCACTCGGGCATGCCCTACTACATCTGATCTTGGAAGCCAAGCAGAGTGGAGCCAGGTAAGTAACAGGATGAAAAACCACCTGAGAACACCTTGTACTGTAGGCTGTATTACCTCTACATGTTTGCCAGTTAGAGGTATGGCTATTGATAGATGTACAGATTGGATCATATCGAATACATCACACCAGTCATCATCCACGCACTAATCTTTTGATACTATCTGCTATAGCATAGTAGGAGAGTTAGAGGCCATTATGGACCAGTATCTGGCAAACTATGATTATACAGAATGATATTTTGGTAATTTTCGATGATGCTTTAATCTTGATCTTGTTTGTTTCATCTTGTCAGGTGATAATGTTACATCAATACTACCAATAAAAGAATGTAACATAGTCAGTATCTTGATGGAATCATAATATGGGACTCATGTGGAGAGATATCTATGATCATTCATTTTGATTGATTAAATGATCTATAATGGTAGAATGCTTATTGGTAGAATATTTAATGGTTCATTGTGAATAATAATGGAAATTTAAAGCGCACTAGAGCTAGTTATAGGATTATCATATCCAACCGTGTAAATGACCTGCAATGATAAAATGTTTATGCTTCCAATTACTAGTGATAATGAATATATTATTATACTGTTGGTTTCATCTCTTCCTAGCAATTCTTGGACAGTTTCTCATCATCAGAACAATATTACAGGTCTTATTATATATATCTACTATAAGTAACTTATAAATGTACTCCTGTCATTTGAAAAGTAATATAATTTTCAATACGGTTCACTGTATAAGCATTTTTATATTTTTGTAATATTTAAGATGACTTTTTTAATAATATCACTGTTTGACTCTGTATGGAAGAGTTGATCTGAATAATAACTACATTAAGGTGGATTTCTCTGTTATAAACAATACTTCTGAACAAATGGTCACTAAAGACATACAATCTATCAATACTATCTAGCTCACTAAATATGTAAGACATCTTGATATAATCAAAATTCTTCTACTTAGGTTAACAATCTGTATTAAATTATCTTAATTTAATCAATATATGGAATTTTCTGCCAGGGAAGGTTGTGATGGCAGATTCAATTGATATATTTAAGAAACTGTTAGATAATATTTTAGAGGAAAAGGGTTTTCAGGGTTACGACCATTAATTAAAATGAAGATCAGTAGTGGATCCAGGGAGAAATAGGACTGAAATATTGAGTCAAGAGCGATTTTTCCCGATTAAAACAGATTGGCGGTTGCTTTATCTGGATCAGTTTCAAATATAAGAGAGGGATCACAGGAGATCCAGAATAGGTTGAACTTGATGGACTGGTGTCTTTTTTCAACCTGAACAACTATGTTACTATGTTACTATGATATTTAAAGGACGATTTTCACTTGTTTGATTGTTATCCAACTTGAACCAAGTCCAAAACAACTAGAATTTTTACACATAGGATTTCTACATACACTGCAAAACGCGTTGAAAGGAAAAATAGATATATCTTTGATTACCACCAACAGAAGATTAATTATATAAAGCCATATCAGATTGCAACACGATTGTACACTAGGAACAGAGAATTTGGGTACTTAGAAATTTTTGATACATCCACATATTCTGATTCTAAAGGTATCTGCTTCATCAGTTTATTTATTTGGATGGACTTTGAATTTACCAAGAATTTTTTTTAAAAAATGTAGTTTTTTTAAATTTTTTCTTTTTTCATTTATATGTGCCGTTGATATATTGTGATTCTTTATATTATCCTTGCACACCTCCCCTCACTCTGGACGTTCACCCCAATTTTTTACTCCAATATTGAGTGCATCTACAACATCATTTTAGATGTAAGCCTGTATTAATATTAAGTACAAACAACCCTGGTTGTTTACTATTTTTTCATTCTACCTATTGTTTACATTTATCAAGTCCACCTACAACCTTTTTGACCAATACAATTTTAAGTGGTGGTAATCGTTTTTACGATTACCACCATAACGACACCGAGGACTCCTCCAATAAAAATGTGACTCTGTAAAAAAAACGATGTAAAGAAAAGCAGACTTACCTACATATCGACGTTGGAGATGTCCGATCGGCGCAGGATACTGACCGCAAGTGACTGCGACTACTGAGGTGTCCGGCAGGAGACTTTAACGTGAGTGCGACTTCTATCCCTTTTAATTTAAAGCGGCAATGTTTGCGTAAGTGTTTAAACACTAAACCTGCAGGGTTTGACATTGCCTTTTTAAATTAAAAGGGATATAAGTCGCACTGACATTAAAGTCTTCTGCCAGAGACCTCAGTAGTCGCAGTCACTTGCGGTCAGTATCCTGCGCCGATCGGACATCTCCAACGTTGATACGCAGATAAGTCTGCTTTTCTATACATCATTTCTTTGCAGAGTCCCATTTTTTTGGGAGGAGTCTTCAGTGTCGTAATATTCAGCACCGATGACTCGTACCCAACCCATTGAGTAATTAAAAGAAACTCATGGATAGCTATTCCAGAATGACCCACAATTAGTCATAAGAACAGGTCAAATAATAGACACACCTGTATTGTTATTAGAAACAACTTAATTACAGGTAGGCACTGATAGCACTAATTTGACACCACTGTGTCTAGAAGAATATTTGCCAGTGTCAATTATATCTTTTGTCTCAGGTTGCAGCTATTAATTTTCTGATTTGTTAGCCATCACAAGAAATTAGAAAAGTAGAGCTAATATATACACACTCAATTCATGAATAGAAATTAATACACTTCCCAGTACTTAGAGTGGATAGAGTTAGTAACAGAGAACTAAGAACAGGACCATACTGCAGTGCGGCTGAATTGTGGTAGCTCTTCGGTTCAAGATCATTTGTCTGCACATGCTGATCTTCCCCAGTCATTGCATGCCTCCTATTGAGACTTCAGTCATGTGTAAACAGCCAGTCTTTATGTCAAGGAACTTGTGATCCATTTAATCATTATACAGTATGCAATCTCCTAACAATCAGACCTACTGCTGTCTACTATTTTGTCATAACACTCTAGGCACCAGCAGTAAATGTGTGCTAAGAAGCTCTATACTGAGGAGGCCTGACCCTGGCTAGTAGTTCATACCTGACCCTTGTTATAGGGCAATAGATGACTTCATTACAGGTCAATACCTGACAGTGTAAGATGCGGAGTGTAGGACAAAGGCAGTCCATTCCAAGACTATGAATAGAGTCCCCCAGTGAGGCCAAGCAGGAACTATAATGAAATTGCCTTCTGGCTGGCTGGAGTGAACAGATGAAAAATGTATCTGTATTTACAGAAAAAGCTCTGACAATGAAGAAGTGGTTGTAACTGAAAATAACTTTCTGGTGCTCATTCTTTCAAGGTAAAGTCTCTCTTGTGTCAGTTATCCCAAACCAAAGTAATGAGTAACAGCAAAGTAAAGCTTGGCAAGAGAGAGGAATGCAAATAAATAGCTAAAGACAGGTTTGTTTGACATTGTGTTTACATTAGCTGTACAGCTGAGCAAAGAGTGTTGATCTCTGTTTTCAGCCATACCAGACACATATAATACGTTATTTAACATATAAAATCTGGTGTGTATAGCAGCTCATTACTCTTCTACATTCACATCTTTATCTATTAAAAATCACCATAATCATCAGCAGAATATATTCATGTCTGAACTATCATGCCCATTCAATTTGAGAAGGAACATGTCTATAGCTTGTATTTTACAAGAGAAGTAATATGTCCATTGTTCTGTTCTACAATGAATGTAATGAATGTTCAGGATCTGTGAGAACTGGCATGGATCATTCCTTAGATGGATCAGATAAAGTATAATGACTGTGGTGAGCAGCAGAAAATTAGTTAATTAATTATAGCAAAGAAAACAAAATGAAATATTACATACAAGTAAAAATAGCAATAAATGCCTGGAGGGGTGTAGAGAGAGGGGTTTTGTCTAACCTGAGTCTTTACAAATGTGAGAATTATATGTCCAGTGCAGTAGTGGTTCCAGTGGGCAGGAGGCGTGGTGCGATTGAAGCAATTGACCCCCTACCAGGGGCGTGCTGCCTCTGGGAAAACACTATGTACAAGTCTGTGACAGCTGAGAGGCAGACAGATAATCCTGCCCGGCCGCTCTAATTGTCTGATTGGACCTGCACATAGTGGGCAGCTGCCCGCTATTAATAGAAAACAAAAAAGGGAGGGGACTAAATCGAGAGATCTAGACCCGCCCCAGGTCTAGAGTGGGTTTGAGTTGGTTTCTATACTGATTCTAAGTATATTTCTGCTCCATTCAGACTCTAGTTCACACAAGTGCACTTGTGTGTCTGAATCCTAGGGCCCTCTTACCTCTCTGTCTGTCTGTATTACCCAGTATTGTTTTTATTACTGTTTGTTCCCAATTGTAAAGCGTAATATAAATAAATGTTGGTAATGGTGTTGATGACCAGGGCACTTCTGTTGTATTGTTCTTATAACTAGCACTAGAGTGGGTGTTACACGTTAGCCCTTAGACAGTCCTGTGGGTGGGCTGCTGTGTGTCACCCTTTTACTAGACAACAACCATGGGAGTCGCAGATGACGAGCAACTGACAGAGACAGAGGCTATCCGTTGAGTGTCACTGTTTTCATCTGTCTCTTGGTGGGACCCTCACAGGTACATTGGTAAGATATCCAGACAGGATACTTCCCTGCCTCCAATATCTGTAACCCTGCGCCCAGGCCCACAGCAAGTCAAGATGTTTTGAGTATTGTTTTATTACTGTGCTTTTTCCCAGTTGTAAAACGCTATGGAATTTTCTGGCGCTATATAAATAAATGTTGATGATGATGATAATAATGAGGATGATGAGGATAATGAAGAGGGAGGAAGAGAGAGACCAGTGTAATAGTAGAGATCAAGATGGAGACCCTGAGAGTGATTAAAAAGAATCTGTAGTCTGAGCTGTATGCCGCTAGACTGGCAGCTTTCAGGCTCAGTGGTGAAAATATAGGTGTTCGTTTAGAGAGATTCCATGACCGCACTCCCATGAGATCTGAGTGTAGTCAAGAGCAAATAGAAAGATACTTGAGACATAATTGACTAAGTTTATTAATGTGACGACAGATGTAAAGAAGAAATGAGTTAAAGTAAAGGTGACTGACCCTCTGAGTGTAAGTGTTAGGTCTTTAGCCAAGTGTGAATTCAGCAGAGTTCAGGAGAGATAATGTGATTATTTTACCTTTGCACAAATAATGAGACAATGTGATTAAAATTGGCAAATAGTTCACTGCAAATTAGGGATGCATTCTGAAAAAGAGATAATTGGAAAGTTACAAACAAGTGACTATGAATAAAATAAAATCTAAATTTTATTCAATAAGCTGGCCATATTAATTTCATGACTGATAAATGTATGCCAGTACCCCTAATACATCTCCATTACAAATATTTGCTGATTTAACCCACAGGACCCTGAGGTTGGAGAGACTGAGCTATAGCGTTGTGCTTAACCCAAGGGTAGGCGTTAAGGATAACGCAAACCACCTCCCACCCAGGTAAACAAGTGTTACAAAAGTAATAAAGGTTATGAGACTAGAAAATAAATGGGGGGATCTTGCCAGAAGTGAGTGGTCCACAGAAATAACCAAAGATAGCCAATGCAACTATATTTTTAAATACAAATTTCAATTTAATACATTACATACAATATATAAATATATCATACAATATATAGAATATCACACAATATAATCTTTGCAATCTTCAAGTTCGCCAGAGTAAAGAAAGCAGAGAAATTATTAGACTCCAGTAAGCAGTACAAAACTACATTAAAGAATAAAGAGGTAGATCTTTTGTGTCTGGCATGTAAGAAAAGCTTTGTCTTAACTGCAATAAAGACAGTATTAAAAGGCTTGGCAGATTACCTTTATTGGACTGTGTTCACTAACACATGTTCTATAGACTGCAGAATGGCTCAAAGTGAAGTGATGACTTTGGCAAATTTATTTTTTATTTGCTAGTAGAAAAACATGCAAAGCTCTTCTCCCAGAGAGAACTTATTAAAGAGTGCTTCTATGAATCCTCAAGTATTTTACTCCAACTACTTAAAAACAAAAATTGTATTTTAAAATATATCCAAAATCTTTAGGCTTAGCAGGAGTACAGCTCCCTGTAGAGATAAGAGTATTCCTGAGATCAGTTAAATGCCTTCTCAAAAGTCTATCGAGAAGCAAAATAATTGTGTCGTGTTTGGGCCACAACCAAATAAAATAGTGATATTTGCTTCATATTTGTCTTTGGAGCTACTATGTTATGACCTTCATTTTATAAAATAACATTAAATAAGTATTTCCTGAATTGTAATTGGTGTGGATAATTTTGCTACTTTGAAATGTACATTTTTAGAGATTTAGGAAGATTAACCCCTCAGTACTCATCCAATAAAGTAATCTCTTGTATTATTTCATTGCTATTTTGCCACGTACTGTACATTAAAGTGAAATATGTTTACGAGCAGTTATAAAATTGCTAGCATTAAAAATATTTGCATTAATGCTTCATAAATATATCTCAGGGAGTGCAGGACATTTCCATTTCTTATGTGGGGATTCACCTGGGTGCCTGAAGCCTGGAGAGTCCCTCCAGTGTGGGTTTGGGACTCTGGTAGAGTCGTATCGAGAGCGATTCTTTCACGGTTCCTTGTTGGGCGGGACGGGAAGCCAATCAGGGCTCCCCGCAGGCAATTTGAATTTTTGGGGCAATGATGCAGTGTGACGATGGCAGGCAAGCGGCTATTTGTGCCGCTACGTGCCCCCATCTTGGGAGTTCGACGGCGGACACAGAAGAGAGAGGACATCGTGGGATGTCCACGCCAGGAGCTAGAAGACACAGCGTAAGATAGTGGAGAGCAACGGCAGGAAGACATGGGAGAAGAACTACAGAAGATGCCAAGATCAAGCACATCAGTGGCAGAGCCTAGAAGATGGCACTTAGTGGATTCCAGTGGGGAAGACTCCAGAGGCTGGAGTCTGGATCCAGGTAAGTCCCATGTGGGCACCACCTCTATTGGTCCCCTGCCCGCACTTCTATCCACTTCTACAATCTGTGTGCACCAGAAGCCCCCAAGTACCCCTAAGTGTCCTTAAGTACCCTTAAGAAACTCCCAAGTACCCCTAAGTGACCCCTGAGTAGCCCTAAGAATCCCAGAGAGCAGGCTACAGGCCAGAGGCACCAGAGTGCAGGTTATAGGCCTGAGGCACCAGAGAGCAGGCTATAGGCCTGAGGAACCATTAGATTTAGGTGGAAAGCCTGTGGCCCCAAAATAGACGTAGAATTAGCTGGCGGGACTTAGTCAAACCATGTATTGGATAGGGGCAATTAAGGGATATGTTGCCAATTAAAGACCAAGACCGATCCGCTCCCCTGAGGTGTAGAAAGTGACTATTTGTATGGTGGTCACTTTACTGTGGTGGATAGGGTGAATCTAAACCCTGAAATTGCTCCCCTCTAGCTGAAGTTCAGCCCCAGTCTTAGCTCCCTGAAGTGTTCACTGTATATAATGAGTAGGAACCAGGGCCATCCAGTTGGCAGTGCAGTATAACCGTTTGATTGCATTCCTTCAGTTTAGGCTATGTGTTCCAGTTCGGGGGTGCATAGATTTGAGTTCCAGCAACTAAGGCTGGTGGTTCCACTTCTTTGCAGTGTATTCAATAAGATGTGGGTCAATTTGTTCTGAGTTCTGATGGTTCCAAGCAAGCTCTCCCCGCTTTGTGGACATGCTGCTCCAGGCTGACCCCAGGTATGAACTCTTCCAAGATGGAGAAGGAATAGCTTCCTCAATAAGTCCAGGATTGTAGGTGGGTTGGAACAGAATAATACTTCAGTAGTTTATCCCAAAAATTCCCCTACAGGGACCAGGAGTCAGGCCCCTATCAAAGGTAGTACCATGATACACCAATTCTCGTTTATGTATCCTGTATTTGCTGTCTTTGAACTGTGTGGGGTAATCAGGATAGTACACAACACCTAGTACTAGCAAGTTGCAAGTTGTGTGGTTCCAGGTCACATAGACTATTGACTGGACCAGGGACTGCCTGTTGCTTTATAGCTAGTATAGGTATAGGTGTACACACCAGCCTGAAGTTAGTTGTGGGAGGGCTGTTTTCTTCCCGTCCTGTTCTAGCAAATACATGGAGTGTGGATGAATGTAAGGAGAAGACACTGTGTCTCGGTGAGTATGATTATCCTGTGTTGGTCTTCTTCTTGGCAAGGGCCCTCACCAGTACAATGGTGAGTAGGATACTCTGGCAGGATCTATGTTCGTCCCAAGTATTTACAGACCCATGCCCAGGCCAAAGTAATTCAAGGTAACAGCAAGTGGGGTATATTGAAGTCTATATACTCCCAACCACCACCTTGTAAATTCCTCTTCTTTTACTTGTATTCTCTAGGCACCCTTCACACTTATACCCCATGTGACTCAAAGGAGAACAATGGCTAGGTCAAAAGACTTGAAGCTGATTTGTGATACTGGTAGTACAACATTTACAGAGGGTAAGAAGAGCTTGTGTCCAAAAAAATAACAGTATTAAAGTGCTTGTCTTATGCTGTAGAAAAAGCACAGGGTGATATTTGGGGGACTCGAGGAAGAGTGTAGTTTTTAAAAACATAGGGTTTTTGCCCATTAACTTTTAACTATTCTGAATTTTTATAGTCTTGGTATGTGCACATGTGTTTAAATATATCCCATTGTGATAGAATCTGATGCAATGAGTAAAGGACCTCTCCCTTAACCAAATTGGACATTTATTGAAACTGGGGAACAGCAAAAATATGACAGATAGATATTTTTTGCTTTTTAAAGTATTCATCTTCCTTCTCTGACATCTGTACAAATGTTTAATATCTTCTATAGATAAAGATGTTTAATTTTTTCTTCACCTTTTTGGATCTAAAACATGTTTCAATAATGACTAAGAGATGTTAAATATTTTACAAGTTTGGCACTAATAGGTTCTACCCAATCCCCACACCCTTTTAGTGATTGGATTTGAAAAATCACAGCTAAATGCTGAGCTCTGTGTATCCATAACTAGCAGTGACAGTATTCTGCAGTAAATGACAGCTGTGCTATGACTGGTTATTGCAGAATATAACAGTGATGCTTGCAAGCTGGTACCAAATGTGACATTTTACAGGCAGTGCATAACTACAGGAGGAAGAAATATATATGAGGTAGACCTACTGTGGATAATTCATGGAAAACTTGTGCAAAGCTAAAGAAATGGTGGCAGAAAAGAAAAAAGCGCACTATTTAAGAAGTGAGGGCTTCATTCATTAAGGAAAGTTAAGTAAAAAATTGCACATAAGTTAAATATTGTTTGTTTTTTCGTGTAGCACGCAAATACTTGATAGCTTGTTTGTACTTTGAAATTTTAAGTTGATATTTGTGTGCTACATGAAAAAAACAGTATTTTCCTTACGTGCAAAATAGAAAACTAATTTGCATCCCTTGCATTGTAACATGGATTTGTCCAGGAGACTACTTACTCAATTTTTTACTTAACTTTCCTTAATGAATCAGGCCCTAAGTCTTTTTTTTATTCTGCCAACATCCCCCTCCAATAACTAACAAAGCCATAACAGTTTCATGAATCGTCAGTATAGCAAAATCTCACTTATGTCTGTGCCTGCCCCCTCATTATATTCTGAGGGTCTGAGCCTGGAACTTATATGTAAATGCAAACTGTAGCATTTGCTGGTAAGCCATATTTATGGCCCTGCCCCCTTTCCTGAGGGGGCAGGGCTGAAATTGTGCATCTTGGTGCTGAAGGCAAGGTTGCATATGCCTTCCCAGGCTGGTCATATAATAGACTGGGCAGACCTGAAGGAGAGAGGAAATTTCTCCTCTTCCTTTTTTCTACAGGAGGGGCCAGAGCTACACAGATCCAGGCACTGCAGCTCTTCCTGCTGGCTGGTCTCTCGTCTGAGACCTGCACCTCATTGTAGCTGCCTCCTCCTCCCCACTCCTCCTTCTTCTCAGGACCATACCGGGAGCAGAGGAGTAGATAAGGTAAGTATAATTCTCAAGTAAGTGTGTGTGTGTGTGATTTTTAGTAAACATAGTGTGGGGACTGGTGTGTATGTAAAATGTTAACATATTATTAAGTAGTAAGTTTTGTGTTCATGTAAAGGGTAACATAATGTTGGGACTAGGGTGTATGTGTGTTAAAGGTTAACATGCTGTGGGATTAATATACTGTGTCTGTATCTGTATTAGAGATAGAGATGGCCACTGACCCCCGTGTTTTGGTTTTGTATTCGGTTTTGGATCTGGATTACCGTTGTGTTTTGGTTTTGGTTTTGCAAAACCATCATTGCGTGTTTTGGTTTTGGTTTTGTTTGGTTTTGTTTTGTCATTTTTGAAAAAAATTCAATTTTATTGGTCTAAAATAACCTAATTTAGTGCTCCACTAGTTTCTTGGATAAGTGAGGTAATTCTAAAGCTAATAAATTATGAAAAAAACAATTTAATCCCTGGTAGGCCGTCCTTAATGCGAACTCTTGCCTGCAAATTACACAGACAAACCTGGTTGTGTACCTCCACCATCTTTGATTATTGGCATAGACTGTGGAATTAGAAAGTAAAAATAAATGGACCACGGTAGTTTGGTGACTATCTATGCCCCCCCCCGCCCTCCACTTGTAGTTGAATAGAAAAAAAGCAGCCTGCATAGACAGTGAAATTAGAAAGTAAAAATAAATGAACCACGGTAGTTTGGTGGCTATCTATGCCCCTCCCCTCCCCCCCGCCCTCCACTTGTAGTTGAATAGAAAAAAGAGCAGTCTGCATAGACTGTGGAATTAGAAAGTAAAAATAAATGTACCAAGGTAGTTTGGTATCTGTCTGCATCAGACCCCTTCTCCACTAGGAGTAAAATAGAAAACTATTCACCCGTTATAGAGTCTAGAATAGAAATAGAAATTGAGAAAGGCAATTTGGTATCTGTCTGCATCATAATCATCAACATCATCATTAGTGCCCTCGTCCCCTACACAAATCTCCCCCTTATCCTCTTCTAATTCAAAAGTGGCATCCTCAATTGGTGTATCACCGGCTACACTCGGGCTGTTAAGGCACACATCAGCAGGACTGCTGAAAGGAACCTTCTTTATGGGTACACTGTCACTAACAGAATGCTCACGATTAGACATACCAGAGCCGTAACGACTGCGGTGCGGGCGGTGCGACCGCCCCGGGCGCAAGCCCAAGGGGGCGCAGCTGCCGATACCCAAGCAACAATCGATTCCTCAATACCTGGAATAGCTTGGCGCTTCTGCCCGCAGTGGAACGCATGTGCGTTCCACCGAAAGCAGGAAGTTCGGCATTCAAATGCCGGACTTCCTGGCAGTGGAACGCATATGCGTTCCACTGACAGGAAGTCCGGCATTTGAATGCCGAACTTCCTGCTTGTTCCACTGCGGGCTAAAGCGCCAAGCTATTCCAGGTATGCTTTTGGCAAATTTTATATATGACACTGAGAATTTACCTCGTGAGCGCGGTCAGCGCTGTGCAATAGAACGGGGATCCCTGCACCGTTAATTAGATTAAGGACACCGCTGGACTCCAATCATACTGCTGGACTATTTTAGGTTGGTTTTTAGTCTGCTATTGGACCCTATTTTTCCTCCAATATATAGCCACTTGTTTGGACCAAAAGGACATACTATCTTTACACAAGGTTATTTGCAGCAGCCTCTTATGCCCCGATACAATTGGACCCCCGGACTTTGTTGTGTGGAATATAAGCACTGGTTGCTATGTTTATGTTTTTGCACTATATTGAATGACCATTCCTTTTATTTATTTATTTGGATGTATTAATAAATGTTATTGTTTTAATCCATGTTACAATCGCAACATCATTACCATTTGAAGTCTTCAATATTTTTATTTACTACAAGATAATTGAGCGCAATTGCATTACCTTTTTGTTATATATGACACCTACAGGATTATTTCAGTATCTTTTTGATGGCATAGTTAATTTTAACAAAATGGCAATTGGTCTCAGTTTCTAGATTCACTTTTGATTTGACCAAAATATATAGAGCCCAGATAAGCAGAAGTGTGCCGTAAAACATCACAACTGCTGTGGAGCAAGTCACGTAGCTTAGGTTGGTTGGTTAAAATAGCAGCAATAACTGCAATATGCCCTGATATAGTCATTTGTGTGACCCCAAAATGAGCTTGATTTCCCCCATAATCACATAAAAGTCAATCTGCTCATTGCGTACATGTTAGTTCTTTGCTCGGCTAGTACCACATGGAGAGGTTTTAGGCTGCCTGAATGTCTATTTTACTAAACTAAAGCTAACATTTGATTTGATGCCAAAAGCACTAGTTAAAGAGAGGTGAATGTTGTGACTTCCCCAAAAGTTGACTATCCTTTAAAATTTGCTGCACTAACTTACCTAGGTACAAACTACTATCCCTAATTTACAGAGACAATTCCAGATCTTGAACAAGTTTGTCCCTTAAGCAGCAAACATTGGCCAAATTTACAGTACAATTGCTGTTATTCTGCAATGCTAACTACTGTGCCACCCAGTAATGATAGTCTCTCTCTCTCTGTAAAGTGCTAGCCACACCCACACATTAGGTTGGCCACACCCACTTGTCAAATGCCACTCCTACTTAGATGGGGGGGGTGCCGGTGCCCTGTCTCGCCCAGGGCACCAAAATGTCTAGTTACGGCACTGAGACATACCACTGGTGGATGGACTCTCCCCAGGGATTGGTGTCATTTCTGATTCAGAGCATACATTATTCTCTAATGCCTTACTGTTTTCTTGCAGCTCGGCTTTCACGCGTAACAGTACTTGTGCACCACTTTTAGACTCCAAATTACTTGGTTTTGCTTTGTCACTAGTGTCCGTACAAGAAGAAGGCTCAGTAACATTTTTTGATCTGCCACTAATAGAGAAAGGCGAAGGCCTCATTCTTTCTTTGCCACTGTGTGTGTAGAATGGCATGTTGGCAATTTTTTTTTTATCGTCAGTTAACTTTTTCTCAGTTACACTTCTTTTTCCCTTCAACACGGTAAAACAATTTTTGGTGTGTGTTTTTTTGACTGATTTCAAAACACTGTGTAGTTTGACATCGCCTTTCCCAGATGACGTACTGGGAACACTACCATCAGGACTGGTGACAGAACCTGGTTGCTCATTCTGCTCATATGTGGACTGCTTTGAATCCATTATGAGCCGAAAGCACCTGTAGTGCTACAAATTGTTTTAGATACTGCTGACAAATATGACTTTTGACAGCCAGAAATATTAATGCAAAAGAATGGGGGACACCCCAAAAGTACTTGAGAGTGATAAATATTATATTTTTAGTCTGCTGACAAATAGAACTTTTGACAGCCAGAAATATTAATGCAAAAGAATGGTGGACACACCAAAAGCACTTGGAGTGCTAAATATTATTTTTTTAGACTGTTGAAAAATAGGACTTTTGACAGCCAGAAATATTAATGCAAAAGAATGGGGGACACCCCAAAAGCACTTGTAGTGCCAAATATTGAAAAAAAAGATTCCTCTATCCTCCTCTCTTCTCTATCAACTGTTATCAGAATTGTAATCAGAATTGTAATCAAAATTGTTATCAGAATTGTATTCTCTGTACCTGCTCTAATCAGCCTGTGACTACACCCTGCTCTCTCCCTCTGTCAAATTGCGATGGATTGCTGTGGAGGCGGGTATTTATAATTTTCAAGTATCGCGAGAACCGAGCCCCGAGATCCGACGATGTCACGATGATGTTCGGCCTCGATTTGGAATCCGAGCGGGTGGGAGAGTACTGAACCTGCTCGGATCGGTACTCGGACGGGTTCGGTTCTCGGGGAACCGAGCCCGCCCATCTCTAATCTGTATATATGTGTCAATATATCTGCCACTCCCCCTTCCTTGCATTCAAACACCCCATGTACCACTCTTCCCCTTCCCAGCTTCCAGGCACTCCATCTGTATCACTCCCCTCTCCCTGCATCCAGGAACCCCATGTGCCATACTCACCTTTCCCTGCTTCTAGACACCATATCTGCCTTATTCTATGTTTCAAGTTACTCCATTTGCCCCACTTCCTGTTTTCCAGGCATGCCATCTGCCACCCCCCCACCTTAGTCCAGACACCACTCCTTCCACACTCCTCCTTCCCTGCTGTTGCTGTTCCTCACCTGCCAATATTCTACCCTATTAGACACTAGGCCTCTCAGCACTACTTTCATACTTGCACAGGATAAGAGATAGAGAGAGAAAGACAAACGAGATGACATGCACTTTGATCTAGGTAAGTACAATATATATACTGTATACATATATATTTTTTCTTTGTGTACTTGTTAATAATATAGACACAACTGTAGTTCACCAGGGCTGTGCTGCTACTCACACCTGAGCTTCTGCTTTCAAATCTTACTCTGCCTGGCTAATGTAAAGACTTATTAGCTGAATTGAGGTCAGCAGTGCAGGATTTGAAAAAAGCAGTTTAAATCAAAGAATTGGTGCTGAGCTGAGGAGCGATAGTAGTGTCCGTGTAATTAACAAGTACCAAACAAGAAAAGTAAACTTTATTCCATGGGCTTACCACATCTCCTCTATTTGCTCACCATGCTACTTCAGTGGCGTGCCAAATCACACACTATTTAATGAACCCCTACCATTTCATTCCCCTGGTGGACCCTTCATGCCCCAGTCTGACACTGCATATGTTGGAGAGCATTGGAGACTTCCTATCTGTATTTTAATACTGGACAACATTCTATCTACTTAAAACCTGATTCACTTTTAGGGCTTTTATACAGTGGCACTTTCACTTAAGCATGGTACAATCGTTCTTCTGAGCTATGATCATTGCCTGGTATATGCAAGTTTACAGAAAAAAACCTCAAAGATTCATTAAACCCTATAAATAAATTGCCAACAGTAATGTTCAGTTAATTTATTCTGAGCCCTTGTGTGTACTGTTGACACAATTGTAATAGGGTATAATGAACCCAAAAACTAAACATATCGGGTGATCAACCTATGACTAGAAAATACTAGCATAAGACTGGTTGAAGGACTTCAAAGCAAGTGAGGTTATGATTACTAAAAGCGGTGTCCATCTCTATCTAGAAACCTGAGAAGACTATACACCAGTGCGAGGAAAGAGGTGAAAACTGTCAAACAGCTGCAGTCATCCCTGTCGCTCCTGTTAAGAAGAGATAATCAAGTCTAGTGAGACATTTGGGAGTAGGATTTTTACCCTAATTAAGAGAGTTGAAATCTATTCATATGCACAAAGTCTTTAGTGTTATGCTGAAACCTCATAAGGTGACCAACCTTATTGGGCAATGAATTCCAAATGTTTCCATAAAGATTTGATTGTGAATTACTTATAGTGCATTTGGTTACATGCACAGTAAATCATTATTGTAATATCATTATTATTATTATTATTATTGTTAATTGCTCACTGGGTTTTTATGATCTACTGTTGTGTACCTTACCCACTATGTACCCCCCTACCCAACATAGGGTCTTTCCCTTACCATTTATCTTTTTTTGTACCCTCACTGAAATTCTTGCACAAAAACTAATAAAAAAACTTTTTTAGTTATAAAATGCTCCCTGGCGAACACATCAAATAATTTTGATTTTGCACTGATGCATGTAGATTGATCACAGACTGCACAGTTAAAATTATTTCCACTAAATGTATCTCTTTGAAAGCTAAACACAAGCTAAGAATATCGAGATGTGGCAAATTTTCAAAACAGTTCTGCAAAATTTGTGTCTCATTTCTCATTAAGAGGCATCATTTTGAACGATTCACCAGTAGAGTTTGGTCTTAGGTGTTCCAAGAATTGATTGACAAACGTCATTCCTTTTCTCTTTGCAAAATCCAAATCTACAAATATAGGGGCTGATTTAGAGTTAGACGTATCTGAGCTCAGAACGTTAGCAGGGAAAAGACGCACATAAAATAAAGCATCCTTAGAGGCATATGATGAGTTGGAGGCATCTCAAGATGCATCAAGCACAAGAACGGCAGCATTGGTGCCAGATCTACGGCAGGCGTAGCGAGTGTGTATAGCATAGGGATAGCGTAAAGATGAGGCTTGATAATGTTTGTAGTAAATGCTTAAGTGCTGTATTTGTAAACAATATAAAAATATAATGAAGTGTCCTATACCCAAGAGAGAATAGTATGTTGTTGGCATTATTAATAAATGCGAAAATCACACCTTCCAGTTAGAATATAATTAAATACAAACACAAATACAAATTAAACTAAATGAGATAAAATTAACTCCAATTAAATACAAACATCTGTTGTTTTTCCCTGTAAAAATCCAATGGCAATCTTATTTTCAGCAGTAGTCCAAAAGTGACAAATAAGTAATGTGAAAAGATGGCTGTGGCTTCATATAATATAGCTGCAGTGCTAATTAATTAAATATTGTCAGTTGGGTTGGGTACCTTATAGAGATGCTGTAAACGCCAACATGGGATAGGCCGACGTGATCACACCAAAGCTGTATTTCCCGACAGAGTGGTAATAGTGACATCTTAAAAAACACACGTGAAACAATTCAGTGGAAAGAAGATCCGGGCGGGCTACAATGACGTCACTTTGAAGAGCGACACTATGATTCATACTGTTAAGGTAGTAATTTATGGAGGCGCCGGCTGTATAATGTACTAGCTTTTCTAAACAACATTGTACAGCCAGCGCCTCCTTAAATTACCACCTTAACAGCACAAATCATAGTGTCGCCCTTCAAAGTGACGTCATTCTAGGCCACCGGGATCTTCCTTCCTCGGTAGAGTTTCACATGTGTTTTTTAAGATGTCGCTATTACCACTCCGTCAGGAATTGCAGCTTTGGTGTGATCACGTCGGCCAATCCCATGTCAGCGTTTCCAGCATCAGTGTCATGTCTACCACCGCGCCAGTTAGAGGGGTCACTATGCAATTATTCAATCAAAAGTGGCTAGATGTTGCTGCTGATAGTCATCATCATCATTGAATATAGTTACATCAGCCCTCCCGCCACTGGATATTCGTCATGACAGGCGTATCTGTGTATGCGTCCACGTTTAGTTGAGTAACAGTTACATGAACACACCTTTAATTTACTTGGTCTTTGCTT
Source organism: Mixophyes fleayi (assembly GCF_038048845.1). Classification (NCBI taxonomy): domain Eukaryota; kingdom Metazoa; phylum Chordata; class Amphibia; order Anura; family Limnodynastidae; genus Mixophyes; species Mixophyes fleayi. Next base: position 68,670,979 of record NC_134412.1, on the reverse strand, counting down.
GCCTGCCTTTTCCATACCCTGTTATGCCTCTCCGGGAGTAAGCAGATGCAAGTCATTGATACGTATACAGACTCACATTTTGTGCTCATGGAAATGCATATTTAGGCAAAGAAAAGCAGATATACATCCAAGAGCCCCATAGTGCAAAATTTGCAAAACAAAAGTGGAACGTGAAGATCCTGGACCCAGAACTTTTCACCTCTGCAGAACTGCCTATTCTGTCCCAAAATTCTTTCCACACAATATTTTGATACATTAACACACTTATTGGCAACAGTTGCACCAAAATAGTTGAGGAAACTGATAACATTTCATCTTTGTTATTGCAGTGTTTTCACTGTTGCTGGAAGGAAATGTTTTCTCGAGAATTGAGCTATATTAAGAATATCCTAGGGAACTATCACAGTTTATGTCTAGATGTAATGAAACAAAATGAGCATTGTCACAATGGAACATCTTCCATATTCATAACATATTATCAGTGCAGATTTTGACGACTACTTAACCATGTTTAAATGAATGAAGTAAGTAAAGCATGAAAATAAGTACACTAAATGAGAAGACAAAGAAAGGGAAATGGGATTACATGAGAGAAACACTATTTCCAATTACTTACCCTCTACTTATTAGGCAGGTCTGGAATGATCTATCGAATTAAGAGGGTATTATAAATTTTGCAGTGGAGAGACCTCTGGGATGCGTAGGCGTTAAAATAACACAAAACCAGCAGTGCATTCCAAGGTTTCATGTAGAAATAATGGACATTTATTAGCTAAAAGGAATAAAAAAAAAACATATTGTCATCTCTCAAGTTAATGTGATTGCATTTCAGGCATTTAATGTTCTGTAGTTCTTGGGTTTTGTGCATTAAACATCTTATGTAGCAAAGACCAAATCTCTAAAACAAGGATGTATGTATATAACCCTACAGGAGTATTATGCATATCCTGGGCCTAATTTAGAGTCTATGTAAAACAAAAGAATAATTGTGACTTTTGCACACAAGCAAAATACATACACTTACAAGACTGTGGTTATATTTTGAGATGCATGTCTGCTCTGATATGTGCAACTTTAAACCTAGCATATAGATCATGGAGTAAAAGTGCTGCCGTCACAAAGAAATATGTGTAATATAAAGTTACTTGTATGTAAAAATATGTGTAAGTTAAAGATATGTGTAAGTAAAAATTGGACGCATTACTTTGGGACATGGTTGACTTCTGTGTCCATGTCACTATTGTACTGAACTTACACATGTGTGTTGCTTCCCCAACCACAAATGGGAACAAATGTAAAATATGCTTCACTCAAAATATAACCACACATTATGGGCATGTGCTATGCAAACATAAATATAAATTTTATATGAGTTATATTTTTACAGGGCGCAAATTCAACTCAGTCCCCATACTAAGATTTGCCAACAGTAAGAGACCTATTAATTAGCACTGGTAGAAAACAGCATATTTTGGGTCTATGTACTGATGTACATAGAGCCCCAATGTAAGAAGTGCATATATTGCAGCTGTGCTCAAGAATGGAGCAGAAGTGATGAAGGATTTTGATGGTGGGATTATGGGAGAAAGTAGTGCGACAGGCCAGATGATAATGAATAATATCATAACTGTGCCTGTGCGTTATAGCTCCTCCTGCTCTTTTGGCCAAACATACGGATACACCAAGTAGCAATATAGTGGAAAAAATGTAGAACACAGTTGGATTGCACCATTCTTTTACTCCATATTTGCCTTAATACATAGATCATATAAAGCCTGATTCGTTAAGGAAAGTAAAGCAAAAAAATAAGTAACTTTGCACCTTAGCAAAACCATGTTGCTTTGGAGGGGGGAGGTACATTTAAAATGTAAGGACAGGTTTATAGGCGGGGTAGGGCATGTCCTAGATCAACTTTAAAATTCAGTGTAATAGTAAAGCTATCAAGTATTTGTGTGCTACATGAAAAAACAGCCAGTATTTAACTTATGTGCAAAATAACAAACTCATTTGCACCCCTTGTGTTGTAACACGATTTTGTATAAAATCAAATTTACTCCTTTTTTTGCTTTGATGTCCTTAATGAATCAGGCCCATAGTGTTTTGGATTTCACACACAAGTCAGCTTGATCAATTATGGTTCACTCAGGTTACTGGTTCACCACAGTCTTTAAAGTAGAAAACATCAAAATATTAAAACCAACTCGGAACTGAAAAATAATTGGTATATTTGCTTATCTCTAAGTAAAAGGTTTAAAGTGAACAGCAGAAATGTTTTCTGCACTTCCCCAGAATTCTCCAAACAATATATGTGCTTTATAGTAGGTTCCGGGGTAATAGTCATATTTCTCAGCATCAAATACAATGAAGATTTGTATTTATACTTGGAACCTCATCATGATGTGAGATTGCAAGCAGAAGTCCATGGCTAACAGCGACTCACTGCTTTGTACTCATATAATTATATTACCTTGATATTTCCTTCACAGTGCAATGTGGCTTCCATTGGGCAAAGGATTCTGTATCAAGAGGAAAAATGATTAGAGTACTGTGGTAGAAGATCCATATATGTAGTTTTGGATGAAATCTGAGGTAGGTGATCCAAGTACACCACTCTGCTATGATAATAAACCCACCTCTGTTTAAATTTCCTGTTTTTAAATCTACATACTGCTATTTTATTCTGTTATTTACCATTTGGAGTTCAGTTATGTTCAGTGTTATAAATTCTGATTTGTTCTGGAATTCATTGACAAGAAAAAGTAGGATTTACTTGGGGAGGGGGGCTAGACCATCATTACTTATCTATTTTAAACATTGCAAAGTTCTTTACACCAAGGGGACATCAAGTGCATTTTACTTGAAACTGTTTTATTGTGCATGTACAGTAAAGAAAGCAGAATTGTACGCATCAGTGTTAGACTAACCTTTGATTCTAAGTGAGGTCCACATAAGGATATTTCACAGCCTGTCCAAACTTTTAGTGAAGGATTCCTTTATATGTATAAAACAAGCTAACCCGTGCATGATACTCATACATTCTAGTCAAATCAAGCTACTTAAGGTGTTAAAAAGGTTCTTGTCATGCATTTGGGGCTAGGCCAGGCCTCCTCAGGGGAAGAGCGTTACTTCTCAACGTAAGCGCCCTTTTTTAACGTGGTTTTGTCCACATGTCACCACCTCATCATTCTTCTCCATCACCTCATCCTTCATCTTCATCGCCACATCCTTAATCTTCATCGTCTTACTGTTCTAAAACCTCTCGATACACAAAGTTTCTGCTAAACACCTTATCGCTGTGCTCAATCAGTCTTCCTTGAAGGGCAGTATTCATAGCCTGCACTTTCACATCACTGCTTCTCCGTACTCGTGAAAATGCGACATACAATTGTGCATGACCAAACACAGGCTCTGGTAAATAAATACCCACACGGTCAAGAGTTTGAGCCCTCAACTGGTAAATTTAGCCTTTACTACCCCTCCCACGGGGGGAAGGGGGGATGATGGAAGTTAACTGACTTCACTATTATAATTTTTTTTGTCAAACAATGTCAGTATACCAAATTTCACGTCAATTGGATGAGCCCTTTCTGAGAAAATAGTTTTTTCCACACACACTAACACACGCCGCTAGGCTTATATATATTAGATAGGGTAAACATCTTGTCTAGAAACAAAGATGTTTTTCTCAGCAAGCTAAAAACAAGTTATTACCACACAAAAAGCTGTTATGTTTTCTTTACCTTTTAATACAGTGCTTATAATTTGTTTTTAACCGAGAACTCATTGCAGGTTTAAATGATACTATTGTTATGTTACTATCATCGCTACAATATGCAGATGATGTAGCATTATGAATGGGGATTATATTCTGCCAGCATGAATGGAGCCTATAGGTCAAATAATAATTAACATCTATACAAAAGTGTTTTTCTAAACCATTTTCATACAGTAGCACAATGTTGTCCATCTTCTATGGTATTGGGGGGATATAATAAGAAGTGTTCTATTATAACAATAAAAATCATATCATGTCCAACTATTCACAAATATATAAAATAAAGACAAGGTTTCATACTAGTAGACAGTTCACATTTTATATACAAACATAAACACAATGGGCTAGATTTACTAAACTACGTTTTTTTTTTGAGGAGGGTTCGCTCATTTTCTATGTTATACAGCAGGTTGCTACACACCTATATCATTTATACACAGTGTAGATGCATTTGGTTAATGGTTTTGAAGCATTAAAGATATAAATAAATGTTTCCCTTTTCTTACAAATGTTGCAGGGGCCCAATTTGTCTTTAGAGCCACCAGTTGGTCATCTGGTAACTTTATAGTAATTCAGAGTAAATAAATGTAACTATACAATAGCACCAAGGTCCTGAATGGTAGTAAAATTAAGCTTGTCTTTTACGATTATGGTGAATAGTTTGGCCTTTTATTATTTTATACTATATTTTGTAATTTCAAGTGTGGAATATTGTATTAGCCCAAATGAAACAGACAAACAATTTACATAGAGAAAAGACTGAGCAAGCCTTAGAAAGATGTTCTAAGCAGTATGGCTATTGACCATAATGAGAATGTTTGTGGGACCACATCAAGGCGCATCCTGTGGAGAGCTGGTATATCTATCTATCATCTGCTATGCAGGTTGTTTGCATGAGACTGAACTGACCTTCTAACTGTCTGCAAAACAGACAGGAGGAAGAAAAATGGGAGAAATGAGCATATCTATAAGCCACCAATGTTTGCTCAGTCTAAGCAAACAGATGTGCACAGCTGCAAGGAAAATCTAAGATAATGGAAGGTTCACTATAGTTCTGGAGGAGCAGAGATGCAATGTAATATACTTGTAAAACGTCTACATCTTATGAATGCCAAGGAGATGTCAAAGGTTAGATTAAAGCAGTAGTTGTTTTTTTCCACCGCAGGATCCAGATTAAGATAATCTCACATGGCTGATGTTTGAAATAGTTTGTCTCCAATTATGATTTACATATACTTTTGTAAGCTATAAAACCAGTAAACGAACTGGAATAAAGTTACCTCGGTCCTATCTGCCCCAAAGAATAATTCTCTATAGTGATGCAGTGCCGCATATACAGTACTTCATTCATACTGTCAGATACACAGGTGTGCTAATGGTGATCTTCCTGCACCTGGCTGTAGCTTGCTCTTTTCCCTGCTTTTGCATTGGCAGTGAAAACAATAAAATAATAATTTGCTTTATTGTCAGTACTTTACAAGTGGTTACAACATAATATTTTTTTTTTCCCCAACAATGATTTTTTATTGAAAATGTTTACATTTAGGGGTACAGAAAGCAGAAAAAAGTAGGGTATGGGGAAGGTGAGGGATGGGTATACAGGGAATGGGGGGGGGTACATTTGCATACATATATCAGACAATGAGCCTCAAAATCAGCTATACTATTAAATGTGCAATGGGTCTAGAGCTTCTGGAGCTTTATAACTGTACAGAGAGAGAGGTATTCTACCTTGGAAGGGTTCCTTGTGAGGGTGGGAACTTTGTAGAATGGGATGTGTTGCCTTGTATTCCTGCCAAATGGTCCCATGTCAAATAACATGTAAAGGGTTCAGTCATAGACAGTGAATGCTAATGCACAAATGAAATACAGTATATTTAATTTACTGAAGACTCCACTAGCATCGTCAATTGCTGTGCATATTATACTGAAGTAGACTAGAGCTCACCAGACTTATATAACTATCTAAAAGTAAAAGGTCACTGGAACTTTATTCCTTACTAAATCCAAGTATCATTGCAGTAGTAGCATGCATTACTGTCACTCACACACACACACAAATAATACATATTTGAATAGTAATAGTATCTGAAAAATACTTAAATAAATAAACCATATCTTCACCTATTATCTCTTGCTATCGCCATCCTGAGATGGTGATAGCGATAAGAGGATTAATACTGTCTTGAGATAGGAGGACTGCGGACTTGTACTGACACTTTCCATGTTAAATACGCTGTTCCATGCCTTGCATTGGTAAAGACTATCACTGAACATAGCTAGTTAATCTCCTTGATGGAATGGGGCTACTGTTGGAGATTGCGGTTGCTCTTGATAGATCGGGAGAAGCCTTATCTCTGGTAACAAATACACGATTTCATCAGATAATAAATAGATACCCTGATAGTTGTCTGAAAGTACTGTAAAGTTCACAATCCAGTCTTATTTATAAACCAGAGACATTGCTGCTGTGTGAGTCCTGTTTACTTACAAGACTAGGTAAATGAGGAAATGGATAGTAGGAAGACTGGATAGTGTAGAGGATGTTTATACTTAAATGTATTCACAGAGCATTTAATGTATTCATTATCTGGTGGCCATATGAATGGAATAGAGGCTCTGTGGAGAAACCCAACAAAAGTATGAGTTAAAGAACTATCCAAAGTGAACACTTGTATTTGTAACTATAAAGTGTGAAAATCTATTTCCAGAAGGCATGCTGATAGGAGAGATTTAAAATTTGTGAGGAGAAGAGGTGGCTATAGTGATAGTGATAGGAAAATATTTTGTACAGTGTGAAAAGGTTGCCTAAAACACTGCTTTTCAAACCTTTCATCTTTTACTCCCATAATGGTATGTTTTTCAGTTCTCCTTTAGCGAGCTCAGGTGTATTTTAGTGTCTGATTAGCTGAATCTACCGTACTAATTTTTTTTGTCATAAAAGTAGACTTTTCTTGCCTAGACATAGATAAACAATCACTGCTGGCTAAGGTAATTTAACAATGAGCGCTATTCAAGTATATGGACAGTCAGTGATTACATCACAATAAGTTAGCCAATCAGAGTCCAAAGAATTAACAGAAAATGAGTAGTTTATTCCATTACGTCTGCAAGTATCTAATTACTTCAGTATATAATAAATCCTCTACAAATTTATATGTGATCACAGGTTTTCCATACCACACTTAGGGCTTCATTAATGTTCGAACATACGTCCAATAACGTAGCTTATCTTGGGTGAAATAGCTATCTGCATGATTAGAAACGGACCTTGCACCGATAAACGCAATTTCATGCAAATCATGTCCAAACGCAAATGACACATACTACAGCCTACTCCTTGAGGGGTGAACTGGTGGAGAGAAGGGGCGGTTTAACCTAGGCAATAGTAGGTGCGTACTGACTCTGATGCAGCCAACTGAAGTCCTGGGTTTATCATAAGTAAGCTTGGTTCCGCCCTAATATTTGCACCAGCTACAGGGCAGGTGTAAGTGCCGACTGATGCATTATAATCATCATCATCTCTTTATTTATATAGCGCCACTAATAACACAGCGCTGTGCAGAGAACTCATTCACATCAGTCCCTGCCCCATTGGAGCTTACAGTCTAAATACCTAACATACACGCACAGAGAGAGAGAGAGAGAGAGAGAGAGAGAGAGAGAGAGAGCAAGTGAGAGACTAAGGGCAATTTAATAGCAGCTAATTAACCTACCAGTATGTTTTTGGAGTGTGGGAGAAAACCGGACCACCCGCAAACACGGGGAGAACATACAAACTCCACACAGTTAAGGCCATAGTTGGGAATCCAACTCATGACCACAGTGCTGTGAGGCAGAAGTGCTAACCACCAAGCCACCGTGTTGCCCATACTCTTTGTGCATAGTCTTTGCTGTAAAAACTACTGTTTGTGTGCCACTAGCTAGCACAGAACATGTGTTTGCATGTAAGATAGACTTTAAAAATGCATCTTATGTACAGTATACATTGAATGCACCTTGATTTATGTATTGAATGTACAAAATAAATTAAAACATTTTTTCTCTGAATATCAGTATTTAAATTGATGATTATACTGTTAATAGTTTTTTTTTTTTTTATAATTTAATATTTTTTGTATGTGACCTTATATTGCATATACACTTGTGTGTATGTATGTATACTGCACTCTGTTCTTTCTGTCTACATAAAACAAATACTGCTTAGGTAGAGCATAATTACACCAAAATTCAAATCAAAACACAACTTGTCCTTAATGTTCAGCTTCTCTAAGGCTGATATACTGCCTAATTAGTCTGCATTTTATCAGTGAAAAAATATGTAACTTTCTTTAAAAACCACATAAAATTAAAGATGAAATGCTTCATGCATTCCTTCTAATACATCAACACAAGTGAAAAGAAAAAAGTGACTATGCTAAAAGATTTTGCATGAAGAAAATAAACTGTAGAAACATCATTTTTCCGAAGACAGAAAGGAGATCACGGTATTGAATCCAGATGTAATATTATTTAACATAAAGAGATATTGTACTTCTGGGAGAAGTCTGCCATGCACTACAGGGAATTTCTCCAGCATCAAAAAAATATTTTACGAATCCTCTGACAGACGGATACAGAGATGACTTTGCATGGATTTTTATCACTATTAGTAACATTTTTACAGTCTTGGGTCACTTGAAAATACAGTGGGTACCTCTACTAACACTGATGTAGATTTATCTTTTCTACAGTCATAAAATATTATTATTACTGTTGCTATTAGTGATTATTAGGTTAAATGATGCTGAAGAAAAATACACTGTATTATATTACCGCAAAAATTCAACTTGAAGCGTGCCCCCAACAATTTTTATTATTTTATTATTACCATTTATTTAAATAGCTCCAGTAATTCCGCAGAGCTGTACAGAGGACTCACTCACATCAGTCCCTGCCCCATTGGGGCTTACAGTCTAAATTCCCTAACACACACAGACAGACCCACAGACAGACAGACAGACAGACAGACAGACACAGACAGACTATGGTCAATTTGTTAGCTGCCAATTAACCTACCAGAATTTCTTTAATTTCTCATGGGTGAAATGTTAGTTGCAAACAGAAACATATTATATTTTAATGATGAATGAAGAAGGATTTTTTTTTTTATAGAAGATAAGCTATTTAGGTTGATGTGCAAATTTTAATGTCTAAGACTAATAATTGATCACATTTTAAAAAACTATCGCAGACTCAGTGCGACCATGAGAAGTCTAGGTCCTTTGCCCACTACTGAAATTTTCAACCTTTTAAAATACTTTTTATAGGTAAGGGTATTCAAGTTTTCTAATAATTCCTATTAAAGGGAAAGTATGCCTTTATGCAGATAACACAAAGATATCCTGGTAGACGCACCAGGAGGGTTAAAACAAATGATTGATGATCTAGGTAGACTAGAGGAATAGGCAAGAGCATGACAACTACAGTTTAATGCCAAAAAATGCAAAAATCATGCACTTGGGTCGCAAAAGTACAAAGGCTAAATATAGTATCAATGGCACAATAATGGAATATACTGGGAAGAAAAGGGATCTAGGCGTGACTATTTCAGGTGATATAAAGGCAGGTAAGCAATGTACAAAGCAATGAGGAAGGCAAGTCAGATGCTTGGTTGCATACGGAGAAGAATCAGTAGCAGAAAGAAACAAGTAATAATTCCACTTTATAGGTCATTTGTACGGCCTCATCTAGAATATTGTGTTCAGTTCTGGAGGCCTTATCTCCAGATGGAAATAAATACATTAGAAACTGCACAAAGAAGGCCAACTGAAATAGTGCATGGCCTACAGCACAAAACTTACCCGGAAAAACTAAAATATCTTAATATGTGTAGCTTGGAGCAGAGAAGGGAAAGGGGACATGATAAAAACTTCAAGGATTTTAAGAAGGTACAGGAGGGAAACATTCTTCAAAAAAAGACAAGTATTAGAACACAAGGACATGCACTGAAACTCGAGGGAGGTAGGTTCAGAGGAAAGTTGAGGAAAAATTACTTCTCAGAAAGGGTAGTGGATAAGTGGAATAGCCTCCCATCAGAGAGGGTAGAGGTGGTAGAGGCTAATACAATAGAGCAATTTAAACATGCTTGGGATAGACATAAGGATATCCTTACAAAGATTAAAGGATCAAATAAGGTTTGAGGTTACTATAGGATAAAATTTGAGCAGAGTAGATGGGCCAAGTGGATCTTATCCGCCATCAAATTCTATGTTTTCTATGTTTCCATAAACGCTGGTTGACATTATTTGTGTAAAATAAAAATGTATCAAACCATAAGTTTATAAGCAATCTTGGCTTAAAGCTAAGAAAGATTTTCAAGAATCTCTGTAAGTATTTCAACAGAAGAGAATGAGTTTTATTGTCATACAAACAGATTTATTTAGCATTTATATAGATCGTAGCATTTGCTGGAAAATGTCGCTAGCAACTTTGCAACAGAAAGAAAATATTCACAAAAAGAATTATATTTTAGGAAGCATATAAAAAATTGCTTTCGGGTTATTTCGAGACTTTTATTTTTAAGATTTTCTCGAAGAAAAAACTTTTATCTGCGAAGAGATGGTAGCTACATTTTCTAAAGATAAAACAGTAGGTATAAGTTTAGCCATTCTGCTACCTAATGTGGTACCTGACATCATCAAACCATGCCTTTGACAAAATAACCTTAACATTTGCATTATCTTTGAGTACAATGTAAATAGCAAATACTAGATCAGATTTAAAAGATCTAAATTAGACTCTGCCGCAAGCATTTTGAAGACATCTGCTCCACTCTGCCTGACTATACACGCTGTACTGCTGAAGAGCAAATATTTTAGTTATCTGAATGTGAGCAGGATGCGGGTGATTCAGTTACTTCATGGCCACAAATCTCCTTGTAACCTATAAGTACTGATAATTGGCTAGCACAGTTCACCTTGTCCATGACTTTTGCAACATTACTAGTTGAGAGTAACTGGTATTTAATTTGAGAATAATAGTATTTTATTACATCAGCAAATATCTTGAAAATAACATAGTTCCATTATTTTCATTTGTTTATAGCAAGACAATCCAATGTTTTGCAGCAGACAAAGAAGCATGGCATTGATTGTGGAGGCATGGGTAGAAAAAGGCCAAGTAGTAAGAGAAGAGAGGATATAGGCATAATCCTTGTAGTACCTAAATCTATACTTATTTATTTTCCTTCATTCAGTGTAAAGTGTAGAGAATTCATGAAGAAAACAGTTTTGGCATAGATTTGGTTATTATAAGTTTACAAAATGTAAATGCATCCATAGTCCACTAGGGGTATATTTACTAAACTGCGGGTTTGAAAAAGTGGAGATGTTGCCTCTGGCAACCAATCAGATTCTAGCTGTCATTTATTTAGTACATTCTACTGAATGACAATTAGAATCTGATTGATTGCTATAGGCAACATCTCCACTTTTTCAAACCTGCAGTTTAGTAAATCTAGCCCCTAGTATCTATTCAAGATGATCAGGGACTTCCCGCCCTGTCTTTAGCTACATCCATTTTTAGTTTAGCACTGATTATATTTAATTGTGCTGTATATAATACATATTATTAATGACAAGGAACTTTGTACACGACATTACAGTCCCATTTGCAAGTAAGGGTTCACAGCAGTCATACTTTAATGAAGCTATGATGCTTTGTGGTTTATACCATAAAGTTGTTACAGGACGCTTTATTAACATGGAGACACAAGACCATGAAAATTAGCCTCTATCTTTACAGCTTTCTATATGTATTTATTCAACCCCACACAAAACATTCTTTTTTACATTCTGGGTGGAATTATTTAAATTGTGATTGCAAACAATCCTCACATTGCTTCATAAACTTTATGGCTGAAACAAAAAACTGAAAAATGCTTTCCATTAAAAGTAAGACATCATTTGTTGAGGTGGATAAAAAAAACTGACATCATAAAGACATTATTCTCAATAGTGTTCACAAAAGGAGAAAAATACAAAAAAATGTGTTATATGCTAGTATTAAACGCATAAACAATTTTAGATACTACTTGCTTATATCACAAAAAGGGGGTGATGCCTAACAATTATAAAGTAGATAAATCACCCACATGTTTTGGACTCCTTCATATCAATGTCAGTATCACATGGCTGGCATAAAGCAGTTCTACCAATATTTATAAGAAAAGGACCAAAATCAGAGCTAAGAGATTATAGTAAGCCTAACATCATTTAATAGATAAAATATTTAAAGTAACTCTAAGGAATGATATTCATAAACATGCAATAGGTAATAAACCCTTAATTCAATGTCAGCATGTATACAAAACACAAAAAAACAGTTGTCAGCGCTTATCCTTAACACTGCATATCTGTGTGTATCTAGCAAAATGAAAACATGAGGTATTAGTTCATATTTTAATCAAAACATTTAAGCCTGCATCCCAGCGTCAAGGACACCTCATTATATGCAGGTCCTACACTGACCTATATGCTTTTGTAAAGTGGGTGGGGATGGGGTTAAATGAGTCATCCTGGCCCCACCCCCCTCTCGTGAGAGGCTTATATTGATAAAGTTTGATGCGACCCGTATGGCCACGCCCCCATGATGGAGCACCCTCCTGGACATCATTCTGCCAAAGTTGGAAACGATGAAATAAGTATATCCGCTATTTAACTGTATTGTATACTGTATGTACTTAACTGTATTAACTTTGTGCTGCTGGACTAAGTCTGCCCATAGTTCATAACAGAGCTGCAGAGTCACTGCAGGAAACATTATATAGCAGATGACTGTGCTCCAACAAACTTCAGGTAATAGAAAGGTTTTGCCAACCCTTCTATTTGCTGTATGGGACAGTATGCTTATTAAGATGAAATTGTCCAGAAATGAACAACCCCTTCAAATGATTTAGGAATTGGAAAAAAAAAATAACATTAAATAAAATATATCCTTAATGCTGACCCTTACCAGTCTTATCTATGAAATTAACTTTACATTACCATTATATTTAAATAGTTGTCAATCAATAACACTTGTTTAATACAATGATAGAGAGGAAGCATAGATTGTGATAGAGGAAGATATAGGAAGATAGAGGAAGAGATAGAGGAAGATAGAGATAGAGGAAGCATAGATAGAAATATAAGGTGCTCTTTCTGGAGTATCACTAGATTCAAAGATTCAACTCAAAGATAAAAACAGAAACCCTAAGCAACGTTTCACAGTGACCATTGGAATTTTAATTTCCCTAAAATTCAGATACCTGGTGCACCTGGATTAACAAAATTTATGGAAATAATCTCCATCATTGTTTCCTGCATTTGACACCCAATAAAATTCAAGGATTGAATTTTGTTTCCAAATCTATGTGCCATACCTACTGTATATTGTACATTGCATTCTCTATTAATATTTTTATCAGCCTATAAAGCTATGTTATTAAAACTTTACCTTGCATATACAGCACTGATTGTATCTGTCACTTTCTGAATACCTTGCTACAATAATTATAATCATAATAATGATATCAGACTGTGAAATATCACACTGGGTAAAGTTTATTACAGTAATTATGAACAATGCTGCATGCAGGAAATGAATGGGTAAATCTAGAGCAAATCTTAATATTTCTAGTAGTTTACGGTGGATTTCATTATCTCAACAAGAAAAAATAACTTGTGCAAACAGTTGATCATAAATGAATCGCGGGACATTGGTTCCCACCTCCTCTTTCCAATGCAGCTTTCCTGATGCCATTAGAATGGAAAATGAATGTTAATATATCTAGTCTATTCTTAAAGAGACTGATGGCGTGATGCTCTCACTCTGCGGAAATATGAAGCAGTTTAGGAAAATAAATTACAAGCAAACTTTCTTTCCTCCGTGATGCTCCATTAAGCAAATGAAACAAAGGCATTCATAGTGTCTCAATTTTTCCCCTCAGCAGTGATTAAGTACATAATAAAATTGTATTAATTGTGTATAAATTTTACTGAGACCTGTCTAAGGGACAAACCACATGAATAAACAAGGTTCATAGATTCTATAAGGCTGTCTTAATATACCATAAGGTGTATTTTTCTTGTGGAATAGAAGAGAAAGCCATCTTTTTGTGCAATTAGTATATTTGGACTAATAACATTGTCCTGGCAGTCAAGAGTTAAGTGAGCAATTACAATATTGTAAAAATTGACATTTTTACATGCATTAGGAAAAATGAGAACATGGGGCCTGATTCATTAAGGATCTTAACTTAAGAAAATTCTTATTTCAGTCTCCTGGACAAAACCATGTTACAATGCAGGGGGTGCAAATTAGTATTCTGTTTTGCACATAAGTTAAATACTGACTGTTTTTTCATGTAGCACACAAATATCAACTTTAAATTTCAGTGTACAAATAAGCTATCAAGTATTTGTGTGCTACATGAAAAAACAGGCAGTATTTAACTTATGTGCAAAACAGAATACTAATTTGCACCCCTTGCATTGTAACATGGTTTTGTCCAGGAGACTTAAATAAGAAGTTTTTTTAAGTTAAGATCCTTAATGAATCAGGCCCATGGTGTGGACACTTGGACAGGATGTAAATCAACAACTAACAAGAATATCAATGCCAGATAGTATTTACATATAAATTGATGTTAAGTATATTGCCAGGATGCTGGGAAGGACAATATCATGATGCAAGGTAAGTACAGCTACGGAATCTATAATATTTGCGACTTTCAGATTTTCCAGATGAGGATTTATCCCCTAAATTGAGTACTGCCTGCAATGTACTAAATAACATTTACAAATTACAACTTTTCCCCCCATATTGTACCTGTTATTACTTTCCTCCTTTCCTTGTGTAGCGCAGCTCCTCAGAGTGACTGTAGGAGGAGCTACTTGGTGATCATGAAAGCTGTTTCCACTGATCAGCAGAAATTATTTCCTTATCCAGTTCTGGTTTTCAGACATCTCTGATATTTTGTTTCTGCATAAGAGATCCCACACCTGTACATTATGTAGGCAATGTAAATAAAAGAGCCAACGTCAGATGGCATGAGTAACTCGACCAGTAAAACAACAACCAGTGGAAAATAGTGTAACAAAGGAGTCCGACAAACACAGCCAGGTTAAGATGGAAACTCCCATGCAGGCTTAAGCTTCTGGATGAATGGAGAGTGGAGAGATAAATAATGTACCCACTAAATGTACTGACCTAAATTAGGTGTTATATTTGCCCATAAGAACACTTGTGGTGTTAATTATGCTATGTACAAAAAATGGGCACCAAATAAGTAAAAAAGCAGAAATATATCATACCTCCCAACTGCCCAAATTTTGGTGTGACGTCCCACTTTACCGGTCTGGAAAGAGGCGGAGCTTATACAAAAGTGGATGTAGTTTTCACCCAAAGTGGATGCTTTTGTGTGGATCCGGGCCATGGTATGTGCGGATCTAGGGCAAGGCTTATTTTGTACCAATTTAGCATGTATAAATGTTCTGCTGTAAGCAATAGTGATCTCTGTGTGGTGAATGAAAACTCAGTTTACTGAATGTAAAAGAAACAGCAGAAAGTGCTTCAAACAAAGCACAGTATTCAATATTACCATGCTTCTGTGGCTGTTTATAGCACAAATCTGCCATGCTAAGCAATTATGTAACAGGCAGGTAAAAGATTAATAAGAGCATATGGAAAACCACACAACTGCTGACTTAGGTGGCTTTGCGCTCAGGACCACCCATCATCATCATCATCAACTTTTATTTATATAGCGCCAGCAAATTCCGTAGCGCTTTACAATTGGGAACAAACACTGATAAGACAATACTGGGTAATACATACAGACAGAGAGGTAAGAGAACCCTGCTCGCAAGCTTACAATCTATAGGACAAATGTACTATTTTTACCAGGTGCTTAAACTGAAAGGTCTTCGTATACGCAAGGGTTAAAACATAAGTCCACCTTTGTGGACTTTTTAGGGGTTAAATGTGCAAAATAGATCCTGCCCAAGCAATGAGTAGATTCAATCTATTAAGCAATAATACATAAACTCTTCATCGTCAGTGTACGAATGAAGTTCTCTGTATATACTCGGCCATACCACTTGGTCATCTGACTAACATCAGTTGTTTGAACTAATTTGTACAAAAATATATTTGCATGGCTCAGCTCAAACCCAATGAAATATGGTTTATGATTCGGCAGTGAGATGTGTGTAGACAGAGCGTCACTTGGACCCCAACAGACACTTCTCCTGGCAAGTGTATATGCATCTGCATACAAGTGTATCTTTGTCGCAATTGCGAAGAGATGAGGGAATCCAACTGAATTACAATTGGAGTTTATTAATCTATAAAACATAATACAATATTATCAATTTATTTTTTTAAACTCTATTTTTGTTAATCATTATGGGCCTGAGCCATTAAGTAGGGCAAAGCAAAAAAAAGTAGTAACTTTGCACCTGGCAGGGGCAAATGCAGAATTTGAGGAGGGCAATTTCCATGCCACACCACCAGTGGGCGTGACCAGCATGCATGGGGGCGTGGCTATAATTTTGGACAGTGCTAGGCTTCTCTCCAACTCTTCCAATCCCCTTCAAATGCACAGGCAATGCTGTGTGCACTACTGTTATGTGAATGCAGGCTCCCCTTCATGAGCAGGGCCCTGTGAAGTGGGACATACCTCCCAACTGTCCCTGAAAGTGGAGCAGGACAGTCAACCAAAATTGGGACTACATCACCAGAATCAGGACAGTTGGGAAACTGTCCTGCTCTTTCCTACCTTTTCTTTCAGGTTTCGCTACTGCTCGTCTCTTAAGCTCAGTTGCTCCTTTTGTGTATCCTGGAGTGTTTGGGTCCTGTTTATAAAGAAGGGATAGGTACATGCAGTGCTTTTTTTGTAAAAAAAAAAAGGTGCCGGAACTCACGTCTTATTAATCTTTTATGAAAAAAAATAAAAAATTATATATATATATATATATATATATTAGGGATGAGCGCGCTCGGATTTCTGAAATCCGAGCCCACCCGAACGTTGCGGATCCGAGTCGGATCCGAGACAGATCCGGGTATTGGCGCCAAATTCAAAAGTGAAACTGAGGCTCTGACTCATAATCCCGTTGTCGGATCTCGCGATACTCGGATCCTATAAATTCCCCGCTAGTCGCCGCCATCTTCACTCGGGCATTGATCAGGGTAGAGGGAGGGTGTGTTAGGTGGTCCTTTGTGCTGTTTAGTTCTGTGCTGTTTAGTTCTGTGCTGTTTAGTTCTGTGCTGTTTAGTGCTGTGCTGTGCTGTGCTGTGCTGTGCTGTGCTGTGCTGTGTTCTGCAGTATCAGTCCAGTGGTGCTGTGTGCTGTGCTCTGTCCTTCTGAGGTCAGTGGTGCTGCTGGGTCCTGTGCTGTGTCCTGTTCAGTCCAGTGGTGCTGTGTCCTGTGCTCTGTGCTTCTAAGGGCATAGTTATTTCCCCAATATTCCCCTGTGTTTAAAAAAATAAAAAAAAGTTTTTTTAAAAAATACCAAAAACTACTTTAATATTTTTTAATTACCACAAAATTTTCACAACCAATCCTGCAGTATAAGCCCATTGGTACTGCAATATTACCAAGTTCACACATTCAGCAGTAAAAGTCCAGTGGTACTGCAATATTACAAAGTTTACACATTCTGCAGTATCAGTCCAGTGGTGCTGTGTCCTGTGCTCTGTCCTGCTGAGTTCCGTAGTGCTGCTGGGTCCTGTGCCGTGTCCTGTTCAGTCCAGTGGTGCTGTGTCCTGTGCTCTGTGCTTCTAAGGGCATAGTTATTTCCCCATTATTCCCAAGTTTTTAAAAAATAAAAAAAAAGTAAAAAATAATAAAAAATTAAAAAAAAAAAAAATATATAATAATTATAACCAAATTTGCAAAACCAATCCAGCATTATAAGTCCATTGGTACTGCAATATTACCAAGTTCACACATTCTGCAGTATCTTGTGCTACATATAATGGAGACCAAAAATTTGGAGGATAAAGTAGGGAAAGATCAAGACCCACTTCCTCCTAATGCTGAAGCTGCTGCCACTAGTCATGACATAGACGATGAAATGCCATCAACGTCGTCTGGCAAGCACGATGCCCAATCTCCTAGTACAGGGCATGTAAAATCCAAAAAGCCCAAGTTCTCAAAAAACAGCAAAAAAAGAAACTTAAAATCATCTGAGGAGAAACGTAAAGTTGGCAATATGCCAATTACGACAAGTAGTGGCAAGGAACGGCTTAGGCCCTGTCCCGTGTTCATGACTAGTGGTCCAACTTCACCCAAGGATCAAAGCCCTCCTCCCCCCCCCTACAAAAAATTTAAGAGAGTTATGCTGTCAGCAACAACAACAAAACAGCAAAGAACTCTGCCTTCTAAACAGATGACATCACAAATCCCCAAGGCGAGTCCAAGGGTGTTGTTGGTTGTGAACCCTGACCTTCCCATCACTGTACGGGAAGAGGTGACTCCATCCAGCATTTGCAGCACGCCCTCTGCATATGCTGGAAGGATCACCCACAGTCCAGTTACAGATTTGGCTAATGAAGGTGTGAATGTTGTGCACTGGGAGGAGGATATTGATGTAGCTGGCGCTGAGGAGGATGTTGATGATTATGATGCAGACAGATACCAAATTGCATTTCTCAATTTCTATTTATATTCTAGATTATATAACGGCTGAAAAGTTTTCTGTTTTACTCCTAGTGGAGAGGGGATCTGATGCAGACAGATACCAAACTGCCTTTGTCCATTTCTTTGTATATTTGAATTGCTAGTTCTACAGTCTATGCAGGCTGCTTTATTTATATTCAACTACAAGTGTAGGGCGGGGGGGGGGGGGGGCATAGATAGCCACCAAAGTAACGTGGTCCATTTAATTTCACTTTCTAGCTCCACAGTCTGTGCAGCCTGCTTTTTTTTATCTTCAAAGTATTTATATTTACAAGCCTTGCAATCTAAATTAACTAGAGGTAGTGACGTGGTAGAACTCCAAAAGGCAGTTTGGAAGCCCCTGTACAAACTGGCTCTATTTTTTAACTGAGTTGTCCCCCCTCCAGTGTGTACTCGGAAAGAGTTTTTAGTGCAGCGGGGAACCTGGTCAGTGAGCGGCGAAGGAGGTTGCTTCCTCACAACGTTGAAAAAATGATGTTTATAAAAATGAATAATCAATTCCTCAATGAAGTACAGCACTGCCCTCCAGACAGTACAGAGGGACTGTGGTTGTGGAGTCCAGCGGGGACGAATTGATAATGTGTGAGGAGGAGGAAGTACACACTGTAGGGGGAGAGGAATCAGAGGTTGAGGATAAGGACGACATCTTTCCTCAGTAGAGCCTGTTTAGTTTGTACAGGGAGAGATGAATTGTTTTATTGGTGTGGGGGCCCAAACAAACCAATCATTTCAGCCACAGTTGTTTGGTAGGCCCTGTCGCTGAAATGATTGGTTTGTTAAAGTGTGCATGTCCTATTTCAACAACATAAGGGTGGGTGGGAGGGCCCAAGGACAATTCCATCTTGCACCTTTTTTTTTGGCATTATGTGACCATTCAACAGTCGTTTGCCATGTTCAAAAAGTAAAAGAAAATGCCAACAAATTCAATAAATTAAATCAAAAGTTAAATGCCCTGTCATTATTTAAAACAAGAGGTTTTGACGTGCTAGAATTAGTGTAGTGTTAAGATGTTATAAACACTACACTTGGAAATTGGAGGAGGTAATGTGGCCCCGGTATCAAATTGGGTACCGGGGCCACCCCACTATGCAGTCCAGATACTTGTTTGGTGGAATTCCGACACGTGGAGGGTTTTTAAATTATATTGTGGCCTCGGTACCAAATTGTGTACCGGGGCCACCACACTACGCAGTCAAGATACTTGTTTGGTGGAATTCAGACCAGTTGAGGGTTTTATTATTATATTGTGTGGACCACTCTATCTATACCACACTACAACTCTATACCACTCTATTTCCTACTTTAATTCTATTTAATTCTATTTCCTACTTTAATTCTATTACTAATTAATTAACATAAAGAGGAACAAAAAAAAACAATTTTACCAAAAGTATAATATGACTTAGACTTACAAACACTACACTTGAAAGATCGTGCCTTTAAATGAAAAAGTAAGTCTTCATTGCACGACTATGTGCAACAGGGACAGTTTTTTTCTTTACAAAGTCAACTAATAACACTTGGACCCTGTCTGTCTTTAACATACTTAATGGGATCTCAATGACGAATTGTCTGTAGCATGTTTGGAGGAGGTATTGTGGCCCCGGTATCAAGTTGGGTACCGGGGCCACCCCACTACGCAGTCCAGATACTTGTTTGGTGGAATTCTGACACGTGGAGGGTGTATTTATTTTATTGTGGCCCCGGTATCAAGTTGGGTACCGGGGCCACCCCACTACGCAGTCCAGATACTTGTTTGGTGGAATTCTGACACGTGGAGGGTGTATTTATTTTATTGTGGCCCCGGTATCAAGTTGGGTACCGGGGCCACCCCACTACGCAGTCCAGATACTTGTTTGGTGGAATTCTGACACGTGGAGGGTTTTTTAATTATATTGTGGCCTCGGTACCAAATTGTGTACCGGGGCCACCACACTACGCAGTCAAGATAGATAGATGCGTATCATAGATAAAGTACATTCAGTGGTGTGGGGCAAATTGAAAAATATTCAAAATGCACTGACATTATCAAAAACAAGAGGTTGTCACACGCTAAAACTCCAACATGTATATGATGGAGAGGATGGAGGAGCAGCCGTATGTGTAGTGTAATGCAGACCTGTTGAAGGTTTTTTATATATTTTATTGTGGTGCCCAGTGCCCACTCCTCTACGCAGTCCAGGTACATTTATTGGTGCGATTCATAAAAGTTCAGGGTTTTTAATATATTGTGGTGACCCACTCCTCTACGCAGTCCAGGTACAATTATTGGTGCGAATCATAAAAGTTCAGGGTTTTTAATATATTGTGGTGACCCACTCCTCTACGCAGTCCAGGTACATTTATTGGTGCGATTCATAAAAGTTCAGGGTTTTTAAGATATTGTGGTGACCCACTCCTCTACGCAGTCCAGGTACATTTATTGGTGCGATTCATAAAAGTTCAGGGTTTTTAAGATATTGTGGTGACCCACTCCTCTACGCAGTCCAGGTACATTTATTGGTGCGATTCATAAAAGTTCAGGGTTTTTAAGATATTGTGGTGACCCACTCCTCTACGCAGTCCAGGTACATTTATTGGTGCGATTCATAAAAGTTCAGGGTTTTTAATATATTGTGGTGACCCACTCCTCTACGCAGTCCAGGTACATTTATTGGTGCGATTCATAAAAGTTCAGGGTTTTTAATATATTGTGGTGACCCACTCCTCTACGCAGTCCAGGTACATTTATTGGTGCGAATCAAACAAGTTGATGGTTTTCTTATTATATATATTGTGGTGACCCACTCCTCTACGCAGTCCAGGTACATTTATTGGTGCGATTCATAAAAGTTCAGGGTTTTTAATATATTGTGGTGACCCACTCCTCTACGCAGTCCAGGTACATTTATTGGTGCGAATCAAACAAGTTGATGGTTTTCTTATTATATATATTGTGGTGACCCACTCCTCTACGCAGTCCAGGTACATTTATTGGTGCGATTCATAAAAGTTCTGGGTTTTTAATATATTGTGGTGACCCACTCCTCTACGCAGTCCAGGTACATTTATTGGTGCGATTCATAAAAGTTCAGGGTTTTTAATATATTGTGGTGACCCACTCCTCTACGCAGTCCAGGTACAATTATTGGTGCGAATCATAAAAGTTCAGGGTTTTTAAGATATTGTGGTGACCCACTCCTCTACGCAGTCCAGAAAGATACCTTTTTGCAACGTTTTGGACTAATAACTATATTGTGAGGTGTTCAGAATACACTGTAAATTAGTGGAAATGCTTGTTATTGAATGTTATTGAGGTTAATAATAGCCTAGGAGTGAAAATAAGCCCAAAAACTTGATTTTTAAACTTTTTATGTTTTTTTCAAAAAAAATCCGAATCCAATACCTTAAATCCGAACCGAGACCTTTCGTCAAGTGTTTTGCGAGACAAATCCGAACCTCAAAAATAACGAAAATCCGGATCCAAAACACAAAACACGAGACCTCAAAAGTCGCCGGTGCACATCCCTAATATATATATATATATATAAACACGCACATAAATTTACTCCCTTCCTTGTCCCTCACACACTTGACAATTGTAAAATAAAAATAATAACTCCTACCTCCTCCTGATTGGCTGGCAAGGCTGCAGTCCAGATGACTGATGGAGTAAACGCAGGATATCTAGAGGGGAGGCCCCATATGTTAATTTAATAAAACAAACATAACAACTGGACATCACTCACCTGTTACACACTGACATGTCCCCTGCTGTGGCTGCCTACCAACTTTTCTCACATATGGCCGCTAGCTATTCTCACCCCTATTCTGCACCCTGGTTTTTTTGTGGCCCTCTCTTTCCACCTCCCTCCTTTTTCTGTAGCCCTCTTTCTGCTCCCCTTCTTTATTCTGTAGCCCTCTTTCTGCTCCCCCTTTATTCTGTAGCCTTCTTTCTGCTCTCCCTCTATTCTGTAGCCTTCTTTCTGCTCCCCCTCTATTCTCTAGCCTTCTTTCTGCTCCCCCTCTATTCTGTAGCCTTCTTTCTGCTCCCCCTCTATTCTGTAGCCTTCTTTCTGCTCCCCCTCTATTCTGTAGCCTTCTTTCTGCTCCCCCTTTATTCTGTAGCCTTCTTTCTGCTCCCCCTTTATTCTGTAGCCTTCTTTCTGCTCCCCCTCTATTCTGTAGCCTTCTTTCTGCTACCCCTCTATTCTGTAGCCTTCTTTCTGCTCCCCCTTTATACTGTAGCCTTCTTTCTGCTTGCCCTTTGTTTTTCTGTAGCCTTCTTTCTGCTCCCCCTCTATTCTGTAGCCTTCTTTCTGCTCGCCCTTTGTTTTTCTGTAGCCCTCTTCTACTTTCGCCCCTTCCCGCTTTCTGTAGTCAGTATTACTTACCTTCTTTGCACTCTTCTTAGTTCGATCGCTGCTCCTACCGCTGCCCTGCTTCCGGCCGACGGAAGCAGGACACACACACACACACACACACAGATGCGGTGCTGCTACAGTGTAGCAGCACCGCAGAGAAAAAAAAAAGTTTAAAAAAAAAGGTGCCGGAACGCCGTTCCCAGCGTTCAATGGGAAAAAAAGCACTGGGTACATGAAATTTGGAAAGTCTAGCAATGAGTGAATGATTTAGGCCTCCCTCCCCCAAATCAGCCCGAAGTTAAATTAATAGCACCTACGTTAAATAGGCCTCCATCCCTGCACCCAGCCTCAACATTGCAATAACAGTATTCACATTTAATAAATAGATCAATTTCTTACAAACCTGCCCTGACATTAAATAGTATTCACGTTTGATATATAAACCTTTTCCCACCAAAAAAACAACACTGATATAAAATAATTAGTATTCACATTTAAAAAACAGTTACCAAACTACCCAACCTGAAATTAATAGGGACTACCACAATCCCCATATTAAATTAAATAGCCTGCACCCTCAGATAAATCCCCCCCCAGTACATTGTTTATAGCTGCACCTTTTTTAGTACAGCCACAACGCAGCTTAATTTTTTGGGCACATTTCTTTTTTACTGCAAATTATATTTTTAATATAGCTTTTTTAAAGTTCTTTGCAACTCATAAAAATATAATTATGTATGTCAAGCACAATTCTCTGGTCACTTTATGAGTTTTACAGCTGACCTGTTGAACGAATGAATTCACAGTTTTTGGTCAGGCTTTAAAATCACTTACTCAAACATAGGTTCCTTATTTTCTAAAATGTTAGGTGCACTTTTATGTAACTGTACTGTACACTAGTTCAGTAAAATGATTATACACAAAGGGTCATTTACCTAATTACATTTACTATTACACTTGGCTCCTATGTGTGTTTTAGCACTGGAAGCCCAGCTTTCCACCATAAAAGTGAGAAACCGTATGATTGCTGAGTGCAAAATATTCACAGTATACATTTAGAAATGTATAAGAAATTTAGAAAGAAACACTATTCTTCCATGAATATGAGAGACAGTTAAATGTAAGAGAGATAGACAGTATGTATGAAAAATCATGAGGCAAAGTATGCAAGTAGAAATGTGAAAGCTGGTTTGCCCATGTCTAATCCAAGAAATCTGCGAAATATATTTATTTTTGTAATAAACCACATACCATCACATAGATAAACTCCCTCCGGCTCTCTCCAGCATCAGCGCAGAACAATGTAATCCTCCACTCGCGTCCAGCGTCAGCATCCTCCTGTTGGCCAGAACTACTCTGCAGCTACATTTCGCACTCCAGTACTTTAACAATCCATCTTGATAGGAGAAGACACAGCCACACAGGTCTTACAAGTGGAACTCTCCTGAGTGTCGATTGGTTGCAAGCATTG
This sequence comes from Mixophyes fleayi, assembly GCF_038048845.1. Classification (NCBI taxonomy): domain Eukaryota; kingdom Metazoa; phylum Chordata; class Amphibia; order Anura; family Limnodynastidae; genus Mixophyes; species Mixophyes fleayi. The sequence goes on along the minus strand of NC_134412.1, from coordinate 68,646,683 downwards.
TGCTGCTCGCCTGCCGATTGGCTACAGGCTTCTCACTCTCTGAATGGCCCAATACAGAATATGGTCACGCAGCCTCCCTAAGTAGTGGGGGCCTACATTGAATTTTGCAGATACCCCGGTCTGTGCCTCAGGCAGGAGAGGGGTTTCCAGAGACCAGAAACCCCCCCTGGGTTCGCGCCTGTCTGTGCCAAACTGTGTTGCATTGGAGGGGAGGTATATATAAAATGTGGGGATAGATTTACAGTTGGTGTAGGGCATGGTCTAGATCAACTTTAAATTTCAGTGTAAAAATAAAGTTATCATGGATTTCTGTGCTACACAAAAAGCAGCCAGTATTTTCCTTACATACAAAATAATAATCTAATTATTGGTGCTACAAAATAAAAGTAGCTACGTTATTTCCCAGCATTATAATAGAATGAATCAGGAAAATGTTCTGTACAAACTAGCCATTTGTGTATGTGTAAAGCAACAAGTATGGTGTATGGTGTTACAACTCCTAAATCTAATCCATACCTGAACTGCACTTTTTAGCCATGTTGTTACAGGAAGTATCAGTGATATAACTGTATCATCTCCTTGGAAAAGTACTTCAGGGGTTAAATTCCACCTCCACAGGGAACACTCAGGAGTTAAGTGAATTTAGTTATCATTGTTATTTCTGTTTGCTCCCTATTGTCTACTAGTGAGCTCTACAGACAGCCAGGAGCCTGAACCAGCAGGGGTCACCTGAGGGAAGACACCTGGGGAGGTAGGGGAGGGGGCTAGATAGTGTAAGCAGCCCACCAATCAAGACCTTTTGCAACTCCCCTGGAGAGGCAGATCCCAAGGTGGGATTAGGAGGTGATAAAAGAGGCTACCTTAGGACTTGGACGTGTGTGACTAACTTTTGGCCAAGAGGTGATGCTCTGCCAGAGATGCACTGTGGAACATATCTCACTACTCATTATTTGAACTGATTTCCTCATTTGTTGGACCTGTTATCGTGACAGGGCCGTGCTGTATTTAATCCTGTTCTGCAGAATAAATCATCCTTCTATTATTCCCTTAATACCGTGTCCGAGTGATTTGGGAACCATGTATCTACACAGTATGAAATGCAAAACCGCCCAAACCAGTTCAATCTTTTAAAATAGATTTATAATAAGGTAATACAGTACTTTTTGTTTTGTGATATAGTGATATTTACTGATAATTTCCATGACAAATAGTTTCCATAGATTTATCTACCAAAGGATGAAACCTATTATGAAATGAATGCAAATACTAATCCATGACTGACACACTCTAGTTCTGCAATCACTTGAAGATATCATAAAAGCAGAATATTTGTACACCTAGCGCTCTGCAGGTCAGGGGTCAGCATAACAATGATGTTATGATAATTATCTTTTATTTTTTCCAACTTAGGTTTTTCATTCTACTTCACATTTACTAGTTGCATACAGTATTTTCCCAGTGAAAATAACAAAAGGGAGGGTGGGGTTGTTGGATGTTTGGCATATTCATTAACAAAGCCTAGGACAGCACAGTATCTTTATACAGCTGTGAATATTTTCAAAGTCATTCACTAGTTATAATCATGTAAAACAATGGTTACTATATTGATAACAATGCCAACAATAAAGCCCTATTGTGTTAGAATCCTGATTGACAAAAGGTTTGTAAGAAACTTCCTTTCTATTATGTTGTGATATTTCTTAGCGTAATATACAATATTTAGCCCCTTCTTTCTTTTTTATACAAACTACCCATCACATTTATGCAATGTATGGAAGTCGATAGATTTTATATATATATATATATATATATATATATATATATATATATATATATATGTACGTACGTACGTACGTACGTACGTACGTACGTACGTACATCGATGCATAGATGTTTATATACATTGTTTTAGACCCCCTGCAGGCATGAACGTGGCAACCAATTAATCAAACCAACACAAAATAGGTAAACAGAGTGGCTGGCATGTGTTGGCAACACCGTGTAAGGGTTTATTTAATATTACTCATTTCTGCTTTTTGCCAAGTATAATGCCCTTTTTCTTAGTGCATAATAGGCATAATAAAAAAGCTAAAATAGTGTGATACTGTTCATAACAGATTTATTTGAAACAGTGAGTATCTCACTTACATAAAAACACTTTGAAGTATGCACATAAAGGTTTCTTTCACCATTAATCATCTGGGCTTCATGGAATCCAGTGGAATGGCAACATGTAGTTCAGTCTTAAACTCCACAGCCACTTAGCTGGAAAAATATAAACTTTTTTATTATGCCTATGACCTGAGGTTCCAGCTGTAATCGGTGTATTCTGCTGAGGAGAAGTCAGTATTGGCTGTCTAAACAGACATAGAAACATCATCTACAATCCAGTTGTGCCTTTCAAGTCTGGTATCTGGTACACAGAATCTTCTACTATTGGTGATCTCACCTGGGATATGAATCACTTTATTTATATATGTGTTATTGACTTCACGGGTTATTAACTTGAAAGTCACGTGCTTTCCCTGTCTGGGAATTCATCACAGCATATTGTTGGTGTTTATTTACATCTGGTAATACACTATGTGGCGCCCTGTTCTTTTTACCTTTTTTTAGATTATCCAGACTCACCATCTGATCTAGGACTGGCTGCCTCCTGTAAATTGGACTCTGTGTTTACCATTTATACATATTCCTTGTATTTTGCATGTTTATTGTCCAGTAGTGGGTTGAGCGCCCCGTATATGGTATCTGTTTTCTTGTGTGTGTGTGTGTGTATGTATATATATATATATATATATATATATATATATATATATATATATATATAGAGCAAAGTAACATAATAATGCACAATTATGTGAATATCTAAAACTCTCTGTAAAATATAGTTTTAGATAGGATGAGCAGTGACACTTATATTACATGACTTTTTTTGCAATGGTTCCATAAAGGAACTCATAACTGGTAACGAAGATAAAACACTTTTGGATATAAATATTGCATCAGACAATCAATTCTGAAATTATATTATACATTTGTGACCAAAGGACATTTCACAGTATTACTTAAGTCAGTTTAAACTATGAATTATTTTTAACAGCATGGTATACCCTGGGGGGCAGTACAGGTAGGGATTTCTTTTGGGAGCATGGTGAAACGCGTTATACAGGACAATGCTGACTACCAAGTTGCTTGTTTCAGGTCTCCCCTATTGTCAAAAGAATCAGGGGTATATTTACTAAAGTGCGGGTTTGAAAAAGTGGAGATGTTGCCTATAGCAACAAATCAGATTCTAGCTCTATCTCTACACTGGGAAAGCAATGTGATGTCACCATTGTGATATCATAGGATTTACTGTGCTCAATAATGAAGTCTAGGTTTCAACATTGAACCAAAAATAGTGTTCTCTTGAAGTAAGGTACATTATGGATCCTGAGCAGTTCACTTGAACTCAAGGCTCTCATTGATAGCCAGATTTCGGTACATGTTAGCCTCGAAAAGCACAATATTGTCATATTGAAGTGTCGTCTATCAACACATTGGTCAGAGAAAAGTTAACAATGGTTCTGTGTAATTCTTTAGTTTAGGAAGACAAGAATGTACAGACACAAATATTATGTACAGAATATTGTTATACCTTGGCTCTTTCAGTCTTCTTTAATAGAATAAAAGGTTGTTGAGCATAGGCAGAGTTTATTAGCTCCTCAACCTAATTGTCCATACATACCAATAGCATAAAGGGCACACTGGCTTCTACCAGGCTGTAGAAACATTTTAGTTGTAGCATGATTTTCTACAAAATATGAACTTTTACAGTATGGTACTTAAATAATTATTTTCCCACAAATCTCGAACTTGGTTGAACAATTGGGGCAAACTATGGTTAGTTTAAAACCGCAAAAAATGCAGATCCACTTTGCTTTGCGTCTTTTTGCACCTATTTGTCCATCAAGCACTTTTCAATGTGCACGTGTACTTCCTGATCCTTGGAAGCCATTATTACATTGGTACAAATGCACTATACTGAAGTCCTTTTGTGGTAAGAGAAAGGATGTGCAGCCTTTCATAAAATATAGCATGCCTCTGTAAATGTACCTTTTTCACCCCTTTATATCAGATAAATCTCACTGTTGCTTATGGGTGTAAAAATAGTTGCATTCATGCTTCTAACCTGCATACATCAAGGAACGCCTTGATTCTGTCCGAATCCTCCTGTCAGCCAGTCTGGGCCAGCAACTCCAAGGGGTAAATTTATCAAGCTGCAGGTTTGAAAAAGTGGAGATGTTGTCTATAGCAACCAATCAGCTTCTAGGGCCTGATTCATTAAGGATCTTAACTTAAGAAACTTCTTATTTCAGTCTCCTGGACAAAAGCATGTTACAATGCAAGGGGTGCAAATTAGTATTCTGTTTTGCACATAAGTTAAACACTGCCTGTTTTTTCATGCAGCACACAAATACTTGATAGCTTATTTGTACACTGAAATTTAAAGTTGATATTTGTGTGCTACATGAAAAAACAGTCAGTATTTAACTTATGTGCAAAACAGAAAACTAGTTTGCACCCCTTGCATTGTTACATGGTTTTGTCCAGGAGATTGGTTGCTATAGGCAACATCTCCACTTTTTCAAACACGCAGCTTGATACATTTACCCCTAAGCCCTAGATGAAAAAAATGGATCAATTTACACAAAAAGTAGCAGTGTGATATCATAAAACAAAATTTCCACTGTGCTTTTGCATGTTCAGAGGTGTGCCTTTCATTTTACTATTACTAATTTATTTTTCTAATGAAAAACATCTTCATAGATACTGCAATTTTGATAACCTTGGGCCTGATTCATTAAGGATCTTAACTTAAGAAATGTCTTATTTAAGTCTCCTGGACAAAACCATGTTACAATGCAAGGGGTGCAAATTAGTATTCTGTTTTGCACACAAGTTAAATACTGACTGTCTTTTCATGTAGCACACAAATACTTAATAGCTTATTTGTACACTGAAATTTAAAGATGATATTTGTGTGCTACATGAAAAAACAGTCAGTATTTCACTTATGTGCAAAACAGAATTATAATTTGCATCCCTTGCATTGTAACATGGTTTTGTCCAGGAGACTGAAATAAGAAGTTTCTTAAGTTAAGATCCTTAATGAATCAGGCCCCTTGTTACATATTTGTCTTGAATTGGTCGGCAGAATGTGCCATATATTGATTATGTTCAGCAAAAACTAATATTTCTAAAGTTTTTTTTTCAAATGAAGAATGCAAATCAAGACAGACGCTAGTGTTGGACTGTTTTGACTATAATACAGTAACTGGGTCAGTTGAGACACATCATTTTTATGCTAAAAAAAGTGTGAGACCTACGTTATTCTTCTGAGCTCCATTTTAGTGCACACAGGACAAAAGCCAAAAAACCTTTTTGGGTAAAGGAAACAGATTGTGAGTTGATCTATTTAGATTTCCCAATGGAGCATGCTGTAGTAAATATCATTTTGTACTTTTTTTCTGTTAAGTAATGGGGAATTTTAGACAAGGTAGAGACTCATACATTTTTAGCATGATGTTCCACCATTTAACGTTTTCCACTCAACAGTGAGCAAAGCATCTGGAAAAATCGTAACAACTTAATGCAGAAATGATTTAGTGTGTCAAAAAGTCTTATGGTTTAAAATGAGCATCTGTCTTTGTGATTCTGCAGTAAACCCTTAAACCTGTAGGGACATGTAGCCAGTTACAATATTTCATCGAGACTTAGACAGAAGTATCAAACAAAGAGAAAGCAATCAAAGATTTATACAGAATTTACCTGCTACCGGCAGAAATAAATCTAGTGCTAATGATCTCCAAAAGTTAAGTGGATTTGCTCTCTGCAGGTAATGGAAGCAACCATTTTGTCGAATGAACCTATATACATAAGAATGTAGCCTCATCCCTCAGAAATGTCAATCATTTTTAGTGAGTTGGTTCTCATGAATAGAATTATTAGAAATTAAAGTTAAATGCATATTTTCACCTTTACATTGTCAAGCAACAGATGAAGAAAGGTACTGTGTGATGAGTGTGATTAGAATATGTTAACACTAGTGCACTTTCATAGACTTACTGCAGTAATATAACACTGCAACATCTCCATTCTTAAAATGTACTGTCTTACTCCCTCAATCCTAATTAACCATATGGAAAGCAACATTTTCCAATGACATCTCATGGTCTTTCCTACCATTCCCTCTTTTTCAATAATCACTGAGAATATATCACATTCTTCTATACCATGTCTCCTGGATAATCCATTGTCAGGTGCTGTCCGTGCTCTGCTCTCTCCTTGCAGGGATTTCCTCTAACCTCCATCACCGACACATCTTCCGGCATAGTCTATTATTGTCTTCCATTGCTAGGCAACAGGACGCATCTTCCGGCCAAGTCTTTCAGAGTTTTCCATTGCTAGGCAGTGTGACACCAGGCATATTTTGGACTCAGTATGGTCAGCAAAGAGGCTGTGATTTTTTCACCTCTAGCATATCTTCTCAGAGCTTTCTGTAAATAGTTAGTGATTAATTTAAAGTTTTCTTCTGGTTACCATCCTCTGACTAATGGCCAGTCTGAAAGGGTGTATTCTTTCTAAGATTGCACATCTCTGGAACGCAAGATCACTGGAGTGATTTACTCACTTGGGCGAATTCACTCATAGCAATCCCCTATACGAGTCCACCAGTCCTACTCCATTCTGCATGGTTTCTGGTACCTATCCTTTGCTTTCTAGGCTTCCTCTCTTGGTGATACCACAGCCCCAGCCATTAATTCCTTGACTTGTAACATTTATCCAATCTGGTCTCAAACTAAAGACTTATCATAGGCTGCTCTGCGTTATAAGAACACTCAGATTAAAAGAGACGCCCTGTTTCAGAACTTGGGAGAAAAAGAGTGGCTTTCTAAAAAAATTATTTGTCTCCGGGTACCCTCCATGAAATGGGCTCCTCGTTTCATTGGTCCATTTCCCATTAGGCAAATAATTGAGCCAGTAACTTTAAAAGTCAAATTATCTTCCTCTCTCATGATCTACAATGTGCTACATATTTCTCTACTAAAACCACAGGTCCTATATAGATTCTACAAAGAGCCTCCTCCTCCACGTGTTATTGAAACTCAATTAGATGAAGAATTTGAGATCAAGCAACTACTAGTATCTAGAATCTTTAAAGATTGGTTACAGTTTTTGATCATTTGGAAGGGTTATATCTCAGAAGAGAAGCCTTGGATTAATGCCGAGGAGGTCCCAGCTCCCCATTTTCTGACTTTATTTAAGAAGAAATTTCTGGGGGAAAAAAGTTTTTGCTCAGAGAGTACCACAAAAGGGGGTAAAGATATAGTTAGAAGCGATCCCTGCTGTGCACTCTTCTTACAAGGACAGATGTCTACCTCTTACCTCCATCACTGACACATCTTCCGGCCTAGTCTTTTGACGTCTTTTGTTGCTAGGCAACAACACGTATCTTCCGGGCCAACTCTTTTGGGGTATTCCATTGCCAACCATATATTGGCAGCGGGGAACTCAGGCTCCTTGCTGACCGCCCCTTTGCATTTTCTGGGTATTTAAGTCCTCTTTGTCCCCTCCCTAGTCCATAAGTATAGTAGTTCCTTCTAGGCTCCAGAGGATATTGCTTTCTATTGATATTTCTGATCTCTATCAGACCCGTGGTTGTCTCCTGACTTTGATTCTGCTCTTGAGATTTTTGACATATATTCTTCCTCCTGGTATGACCTCGGCTATTCCTGACTACCCCTTTGGAATCTCCTTCAGTACTTGTTTTGTCTGCACTGGTTCTGACCCAGCTTGCTCATCTTCTCTTTGTTTACTCACATATACCTTGCTAAGAATTGTCTGTGAGGCCTGTGACCTGCACGTCTCACACAGTTAAGCCCAAACCTCCTTGCAGGGGTCCCTGGATTACCTTCACCTTGCAGCTTAGTTGTACCAATATTAGCAGGCACATCATATCTTGGTAATTATTGTTATATTCATGTTATGCTGTCTTATTCCTAAAGGCACAATTATATGTCCAGTCCTGTTTCCTTCCAGCTTTCATTTTATTACACTAACAGCCCTATGTATCCCTGTGATAAATGTGCAGCTCAATGCTCAACTTTTATTAATGTTATTCCTCAAAATACCCCCAATTATGCATGTATTCAATCGCCCAATAATCTATAAAGGCAGCTCTTCACCTCAAAAAATTTGTGTTTGCAATAATTTTCCTGACCATAATTGTGCTTTGGTCCCTCCTCTGTGACCCCACTATTTGCTGTATTTAGCATGGTCCAGGACTACATATAGATGAGCCCTTTGCCAATCACTTTCAGAGCTGCTCAGGTCTCTTCATAGCTAGTGAGAGTAAACACAGCAGCTCTATCAGAGCCACTAAAGTTATGTTATTGGTAAATAAAGTTACTGGAAAACCTCTTTAATTTTGTCTTCTGCCTCACAGCGCTGGGTTCATGAGTTCAATTCCCGACCATGGCCTTATCTATGTGGAGTTTGTATGCACTTCCCGTGTTTGCGTGGGTTTCCTCCGAGTGCTCCGGTTTCTTTCCACACTCCAAAAACATACTAGTAGGTTAATTGGCTGCTATCAAAATTGACCCTAGTCTCTCTGTCTGTATGTTAGGGAATTTAGACTGTAAGCTCAAATGGGGCAGGGACTGATGTGAATGAGTTCTCTGTACAGCGCTGCGGAATCAGTGGCGCTATATAAATAAATGGTGGTGATGATGATGATGATGATGTATAAGCTGCTGGTATCAGGGCTACAGATAACACAATACCCAATACCCACCATCTCTAAGACTCGGTTTCTAGCCCTGATACTTATTTTCCAAGCAGGTGCATATAAGCGGGAACCAGTTTCTGGGATACTCATTGCATTACAACCACCTGACTTGTGCACTAGACATAGTTAAAATATTTTTCTGCATTTAAAATGTTCATGTTTAGTAAAAATTAATTTACAAAGTCCAGAAAATAACAACAGATAGAGAGTACAACTTCTTATGAACAGAATAAGAGATACTGTGCCATTGGTTAATATTGAAAAATAGGAATAGTTCCAAAAACAAACATTTTCAGGGACAAATTTTCTTATCTGTTCTGCAAAACATTTGCCTCATTTCACATTTGGCCACCAAATTCAGCATGTTTCATCAGAGTAAAAATTTCCAGAAATTTTGCTGCCAGAGAAAGGGATATTTTCTTCACTAGGAGAATCATACACTTTTCAGTGGATTGCAAAGCTCTTTACTCCCGTTACTTATTTAAGTGCAACTGGGCTTGGATATTATATTTTATATTGAATTTCACAGTATTGCAAATTTTTATGTTTTAGAAATAAAATGTTTATGCTGGACCTGAAGACATTTGAGGAGTTTGTATACTATTTGGCTAATTACCAAAGATATGGCTAAGGTGAGCACATCATGATTTTACATTTTTAATTGATACTGAATCAGTAAGGTAAGTTTAGGTAACAACAATGATTTATAAGTCAGATATGCAGCTATTCTGAATTATATATGGGTCACAATGAAATTAAGGTACAGTTGAGGGTATAAAGGCTCAATCCAATTTAAATGAGTTCTTACATCATAAGTATTTTTTTTATTCCTCTTAGGCAGTTACTGGTATCTGATTGTATTAAAAACAATTTGAATGTAATAATTAATTTTGTAAGGAGGTACATTTGTCATCACAATATTCCTGCATTATTTGATAGAAACCTTATATTATTAATTATTGCTTTCATTAAAATGCATATGCTTGGACTGGATCCATGATGACGGGACAACTCCAACTTCAAACTTGCCTACACACAGGAGTTAGCTGAGCTGAAGGATAACATGTCAGTGCTCTGATTGGCTGCAGACTGTTCCAACCTCACCAATTTTATCTTCTAAATCTTGACTTTCAGTTCAGCTTTTCTCTGCTGTGCTGTGCTCTTCAGTCATCAATCTCTCCCATTGTCTAATTAAACTGGAAACAATAATAGGAGTTGGAACAATTGAAATGACCACTAAAATGAAATCCTATACTATAATAATATACATTAGGGTTTCTACATTGATGTCAACTAATGATATGGGATAGAGCACATTTTTGTCTTTTGAGTATCGATTACCTGTTTCTAAACAGTACACATTATTTAAAATTAATATCTGTTTATTGGCAAATATGCTGTTGGAAACATTGTGTCAATTATCCATTATGGATATAAGTAAATGCTATCTATCTAGTGATATTGCATGGTTGTAAGTCTGGCACTAGAGCCTAACAGATACATAATCTATAGTTATTTATTATGGCTATAGTTAACGCTGTTAGACCTGGATGGACGTTGTTAATGATGAGTACAATGACAGAAGCTGTTATTCATAAAATAAATAACAGCTTTAGAAGGACAAGGCCTGGTTAGATACAATGGGTGTATAGTTAAAATGAAATTCAGCAACGAGCACTGAAAGGGATTTTATACTAAAACATTATTTTTAAACCATGTAGATTTTGCAGAATTCTCATTGTTGAATAAAATGAGAGAAGTCTGATCTTTGATTAGACTTGAAAGAAACTGCAGTGATATTTTGTGCAAAACAAGTTCTATGGCTGAACAGACCATTTTGCAGAGGTAAATCTACAAGCTCTCAAGCACTAAGCAAAATCCTCAATATCAGATGAGTGTATCCAATGTTCTCACTTCCACAATCATCTGCAGCTATCTAGATCAAGTTAATGACAGACCCTGAAACATGCATATAAAACTCTTCAAGATAGAAGACAGTGCTGATGATAGTGTGCAGGGAGAGCAAATATATAACCTAATTTGTAACAGCTTAAAATGTAATAATAATAATAAACAGTAAAATAAAGTAAAAAACTGATATTAAAAATATGAATAATACTGACTTATGTGAAAAACAATATCTGCGCTTTGCACAATTCTATTGAATCACTCAATTCAAAGGGAGCCACTATTTTTCAGACTATATTCATACAAGCACCACAAACACATGGAACTTTCCAATTCTATATATTAATGTTATCACACAGTGATCCTCAATGCATTACACTTATAGTCTCATATAGAATTCTCTTTCAAAGTGTCATCCTGGTCTGTAGGAACTGTACATCCCACATGTATTCTTGTGCAGTCTGTTTTGTATAGTAAATATAACCCTATTTATACTACAACTCGATAATACAGAAACTTTTAGGAAAACCTAGTTCTCACAATCTCATTCAAGTGGATGTGTTAAGTAGGAGGTTAATGTGCAGCAGCTGGTTGACAGATGGTGGGTATATTCAACATAGAAGTTACAATCGAGATATATCTTAGCAATAGACATCTTTCAATGATTGGTTACCTCCATATAATACAGTCATGGCCAAAAGTTTTAAGAATGACACAAATATTATTTTTCACAAAGTCTGCTGCCTCAGTTTTTATGATGGCAATTTGCATATACTCCAGAATTTCATGAAGAGTGATCAGATGAATTGCAATTGATTTCAAAGTCCTTCTTTGCCATGACAATGAACTTTACCCCAAAAAAACATTTCCACTGCATTTCAGCCCTGCCATAAAAGGATCAGCTGAAATCAAGTATGTGATTCTCTCGTTAACACAGGTGAGAGTGTTGATGAGGACAAAGCTGGAGATCACTCTGTCATGCTGATTGAGTTAGAATAACCGACTGGAAGCTTTAAAAGGAGGGTGGCACTTGAAATCATTGTTCTTCCTCTGTTAACCATGGCTACCTGTAAGTAAACACGTGCTGTAATCATTGCTTTGCACAAAAAGGGCTTCACAGGCACGGATATTGCTGCTAGTAAGATTGCACTTAAATCAACCATTTATCGGATCATCAAGAATTCCAAGGAGAGAGGTTCAATAGTTGTGAAGAATGCTTCAGGACATTCAAGAATGTCCAGCAAGTGCCAGGACCATCTCCTAAATTTGATTCAGATTCAGGATCGGTGCACCCCCAGTGCAAAGTTTGCTCAGGAATGGCAGCAGGCAGGTGTGAGTGCATCTGCTTGCACAGTGAGGCAAATACTTTTGGATGTTGGCCTGGTGTCAAGAAGGCCAGCAAAGAAGACACTTTTCTCCAGGAAAAACATGAGGGACAGACTGATAATCTGCAAAAGGTACAGGGATTGAAATGCTGAGGCCTGGGGTAAAGTTATTTTTTCTGATAAATCCCCTTTCAGATTGTTTGGGGCATCTGGAAAAACGCTTATCCGGAGAAGGAAAGGTGAGCGCTACAATCAGTCCTGTGTCATGCCAACAGTAAAGCATCCTGAGACCATTCATGTGTAGGGTTGCTTCTCAGCCAAGGGAGTGGGCTCACTCACAATTTTGCCTAAGAACACAGCCATGAAGGAAGAATGGAACCAAAACATCCTACAAGAGCAACTTCTCCCAACCATCCAAGAACAGTTTGGTGACGAACAATGCCTATTCCAGCATGATGGAGCACCTTGCCGTAAGGAAAAATTGATAACTAAGTGGCTCGGGGATCAAAACAATGGAATCTTGGGTCCATGGCCAGGAAACTGCCCAGACCTTAATCCCATTGAGAACTTATGGTCAATCCTCAAGAGGCGGGTGAACAAACAAAAACCCACATATTCTGACAAATTCCAACACATTGATTAGGCAAGAACGGGCGACCATCAGTCAGTATGTGGCCCAGAAGTTGATTGACAGGATGTCAGGACAAATTGCAAATATTGACTCTTTGCATAAACTTGATGTAATTGTCAATAAAAGCCTTTGACACTTATGAAATGCTTGTTATTTTACTTCAGCATAACATAGCAACATCTGACAAAAAGGAGTAAAAACACTGAAGCAACAAACTTTGTGAAAACCAATACTTGTGTCATTCTCAAAACTTTTGGCCATGACTGTATATGTGCATCAATATGGGGTATCTGTACAATATGTTTTCCAAGGAAGCATATTTGTATATAATATGCCGTTGTTAGTGGTGACAATATTTGCAATATCTGGGTTATGTCTCCATGCAATATATGACTGAAAAGGAAAGATTCGATTTCTTTGTGCAATGTATGGTTAGAAATTGTAAGGATTATCTGTGCTATATTTGGCTGGCAATGGGGGGTTTGCCCATCACATACATTTAGAATAGGCTGTTTTTATATATGATAATGGTGACTGTTTGGGGAGTGTAGGAGAATGGTGGTCATTTGTTGTGTAGGAGCAAGTGGTTATCGCCATGTTAGTGATGAATTTCATAACCGTAGGCAGTGTACACAATAAAAAATGGTTACAATGGGCATTCTCATATAATGCATATAATTACATTGCCTTTATTACAGACCCAGATCTCAGTATAAACAAGTAAATAGTCAAGAAACATTTTTATAAAAAGTGATAGAAAAGATATTGCATTCCCCACTTTGTTAGTTGTTATTTGTTGCAACAATTTCAGCTACAAAATTATGGTGTGGTGTCAGCAAGTGTGCCGCTGCCCACCGTTGTTTTGCATGGGGTATCCAGACTTTGTCAGAACATAAATACTTCTCTTCCAATATGATAGGCAATCCTGTTTAAGAACCAAGGTCATGTAACATAGAAAGATAATAACATAGATTTTGACGGCAGATAAGAACCGCTTGGCCCATCTAGTCTGCACATTAACCTAAAACCCTATTTAGTCTTTTAATCTTTGTAAGAATATCCTTATGTCTATCTAAAGCATGTTTAAATTGCTCTACTGTATTATCCTCTACTACCCTTTCTGTGAAATAGATTTCCCTCAAATTTCCTCTATACCTACTTCCCTCCAGTTTCAGTGCATGTCCTTGTGTTCTAATATTTCTCTTCCTTTGAAGGATGTTTCCCTCCTGTACTTTGTCTAAACTCTTGACATATTTGAAAGGTTCTATCATGTCACCCCGTTCCCTTCTCTGCTCCAAACTATATATAATAAGATCTTTTAGTCTTTCCAGGTAAGTTTTGTGCTGTAGGCCATGCACCATTTAGTTGCCCTTCTTTGTACAGACTCCAGGGTATTTATATCCTTCTGGAGATATGACCTCCAAAACTGAACACAGTTTTCTAAATGAGGCCGTACCAATGACCTATACAGTGGAATTATTACTTCATTCTTTCTGTTACTGATTCCTCTCCCTATGCAACCAAGCATCCAACTTGACTTTCTAAGGACCTTGAAATATAAAATAACCAAATGAATCTCCCTGTGAATTACATACTGAGGGTATTGTAGTTCAAAATGAAGGTGTAAAGGGAATGCCTTTTAAAAGGAATCATACTCATTCTTAAAAAGGAATCATATTAATTTTAAAATACTCTGACAGCATAAAATGTTTGATACTGTTCAAGAAATATGTCCCTCATATGGGAAACATTGTCTGTATAATTTAATGCGAAAGATATGAATCTCTAGCTGTTTTGTGTTGTTAGCTTCTAAAGCCATAACACTGCTTTGACGTTTTCAATTAATAAATAGCATTGATGTGAGGACAAGTAGGAGCATTCATTCATCTGAAGATAATACTGTATATTATTTCACCAAAATATTTAAGAACAGGGACTTGGTTCTTGATTTCTATCAGGCATTTGGAATTTCCTAACAACAAGTGATATTTGTGCACGTCATATGCTCTTTAGGATAGCTATGCTTTCTGTTATTTATTTCTCATTTGATGGTCAAAATGAACTGTAATACATTGGAGCTGTATCTCAACAAGGTCTTGTTTCCTCAAGTGTAATATAGAGTGACCTATTCCTGCTAGTTAGCTATTATGTCACCACCTTAAACACTTCCATGCTGATATGTTGTATTATAAGTACCCCGAGTATGTTTCTTAGAGCTAGGATCTGTAATTATTTATTATTCATTATTACTTAATTATTTTAGACAGCAAATGGGAAGTTTGCTCAAGGGTTTATCAATGTATATTAAAAACACAAGTCTACTGCTGGACAAATCAATTCCTTCCGTTTCATATATTCCTGGGACATCCAGAGAGGTTTACTATACATACTGTATGTATTTTTATATATATATAGTGGTCTTATGTTTACTGTTGATTTTACATACCACACTAAACCATAGTAACCACTATCCACCATGCACCAATAAATCTTATACGGTCTTATTTTCACCACCATTCCTCACTTGAGCACAAAATCCCAAATGTCTGACATCATAACACTTCTTTACCTGAAATGCAACAAATTCTATCTCTTGTTTTATTTTGTGTTCATTTTGTTTTGTATGGTGATAATTTTCTCATACATTCTTAGAAATTTCTATCCCTAACTGTGTTCTCTATTTTTCAAATACAGGAACACAAGTGATAATGTAATAAAATTAAGCAGTTTGGGTTAATTGTTGCATGTAGACATGCCGCATGCACATGGACTAATTGAAGTTCATTTATACAATATGAATACTATATTTGTGGCTGGATTTACACGACTAAGGCTAGGTACACACTGAAGAATTTTCTGACCAACGAGTTACCTACAACGATTTTACTAAAGACTGAAGGTCCGATCACTCCGGCGATTCATGCGTACACACTGACATGATTTACCTTCAGATCTGTCCTCTTCATCTGGTCCTCTAGTTGTTTACTGAATGATAGCTCAATATTCATTCACTCATTCTTTCCTGTCACACTGATTAAAACATTAAAACCGGCTTGTTATAGCTCTCCACATGTCATAATGAATTTCGTTAGCTTCTGTGACTCTGAAACAAAATATTCAGTCTCAGAATGATGGAACGAACTATTCCATCTAAAATACTCTCTACATTTAGTCACCAGGACATGATCAATGCCGGCATCGGCTGAAAAGAGCATCACTCTGTAAACTCTATTGAGATCGTGAACATGAGTGCATGCACGCATGATCGGAAGGTGATCGGAACGACGTTATTAAACAGTATGACCAACGAAAAGAACCAACAATCAGCACTTTGGGATGACAGTGGACCATTGTGTAATTATACACACTATTATTATTATTAATTTTTATTTATAGGGCGCCACTAGGTGTCCGTAGCGCCGTACAGGGACAAACAAAGTTACAATACAAGGTGAGACAGCACAGTACAGTAAACAATAAGCACAGTAACTCGGTGAACTCAAAGCACAGCTAAATGGGGCGGGAGAGGGGAGAGGGGAGAGGGGAAGGTCCTGCATACGGCTAAGCCCGAGAGGGAGGGCCCGGATGACAGGGAAACCCCCAGAGGGGAGAGGAAGCAGCGAGAGGGGACGGGGGGAAGAGGGTCCTCGAGGAGGAGGGCTAGGTAGCTGGAGAGCCGAGTTAAGGGTGGTGAGGGCAGGAGGAGAGATGACCCTGCTCAGAGGAGTGTACAATCTAAGGGGTGGGGTAGACAGACAGAGAGACACAGGGAGAGAGGGAGAGATAAGGATAAGGGAAGGGACTAATGCGTATGTCGGCTGATTGGCCTGATAATTGGTTAAAAAAGCTCAAGTGTGTGTCTAGCCTTATTTGTAAAACTCCTAGGAGATTGCCCACATACTTTTCATTGACATATATAGTACTGTTTGTGACATGGTTGTGTAGTACAACTTACTGAAAGGTCAGAAGCAGGAGTTATGGTCAGGAGTGTGAAAGAGCAGATTGTCCACATTTTCAGGCAAATCAAAATAGTAATTCCCATATCAGCAACATTTGCAAATTTGACGTTCTGTGATCAAGGTGTCAGAAAACTACTTTCCACTTTAATGTTGTTATTGTTTCCTTCCTATCAAACCCCTCATTTCTTCTTGAGTTTTTGGTTTGGTTTTAATTTCCTTCATGTCCTCTTCTGATAGTGGTATAATTGTGCATTTTAGTGTTTTGTATTATTCTTATAAATATTTATATTTTTGACTCTAACAACGCTATTTTCATTTAGTCTTGTAATGTAGATTTATTTGGTTTAAAAAGAGTGATGTTGAAATAGATGAATTTAGTCAGCAATATTTGTAATACATATCTGCTTCTGTAGTGCCTTATGGTCATTGTCTACTTTAATTTATCAATTTATGTTTCCAGTCTTAGGCACACACTTGGAAAAAAAAATAAGAACTATTTAAAATGTATATATTCTTTCTGGATTATAAATTGATATCAATAAAGCTTGCCTTTTGTGCAGTGTATTACCCTTGGACTGGGCTAAAAATACCTAGATAGCAAGAAGAATTGTGGCACAAAGCTGCCTGTTGCACACTGTTCTTCAACCATATCCTCCTCACCCTCTAGATCCTAAATAACATCTCTCATCATGTTCCACAGTAATAAGCATATTCAATTACAAACAAAATTCCATGACATTCTATGTCTTAGGGGCAATCTTAAAGGGTGAATTACAGACCCATAATTGTTTCACAATTGAGGAACCAGCATTCCATTTAAACCTTGTGAAGCAAGTCCCTCAGAGGGAGACTGTAGCGCCTGGAACCGCCATGTAATTAAAGCAGTTGCTCTTACTTTTGATGTCGCTAATAGAGCAAAGATTGTGACATGTAACATGTGTCAGATGTGCATAAGGGCACTTCTACAAGGAGCTCACAATGTAGTGGGCAGTTGGTTCTTGGCAGTTGGTTCTTGACAGTTGGGGAAGTCAGTCAGTAGATGGAAAGTGGATAGACATGAGTGAATTATCTAGGTGGCTGTCTGGACACCTTGGTATTTGGAAAACAGATAGCTTTCGAAGGGGCTGGGAATTCTGAATGAGAGAGCATGTTAAAGATCATTCTGCCAATATCCCAGCTGATTCATTATAGAAGACGTCCATCTGTGAAAAGGGAAACAAGGTCATATGTATCTAAATCACTATTGATGGTCAAAAAATACAGATAAGTGAGACATTTATACTGAGGAGAATATCTGTCAAATAGCATTGACAGAGTGATTGAATGGCTAATCTGTCGTGTTAACTTACAAACATCACATACATAGAAGTGTAATACTCATTGCTGAAAGTATATTAAGCACAAGGAAAAGAAAAGTTGTTTCAATCACATAGGAAACTGGACATATGTATGTATAATACTGTATTGCAAATCCTACTGGAGCGGAGATAGCAAATTATTAGTTTGCTAAAAGATACTACATTCATGATTATATTTAGTAGCGGCTCAAACAATATGTTACTCTATATACTGATTTATCTATTTCTAGTCAGACATAAAGTTATTAATAGTATCGAATTGCAGTGTAACCAGAAGATACTTGTGCTGCTTACTTATCTTCAGTACTCAGGTTATAGAGATTTGTAAGTGAACTAAGGGAATTTATTAATTTAATATAAAGTCATGAAAGAACAGCATATCATCTGTAACCAGCTGTAAACTTTTTACTGTGGACAATTTTCCAAATTTCTACTTCACGACTGAATCGCATGATCTGTTTATATTAGTGAAGAAACATCACAATAGTCAGCTCTATTAATAAAACAATATATCAGACAATTTATTTGTTTGGTTAGGCAACAGTCAACCTAATACGGTGGAAGAGGATATATATATATATATATATATATATATATATATATATATATATATATATAGTGTCTTGCAAAAATATTCAGAGCCTCAGGCCCTTAACCAATTAATTAGCTCATTTTACTGAACCTGAAATAGCAGTAAAAACATTTGTTTAAATATTTACATTGTTTCTTGTTTCATAAAACATCTAAAGACACAAAAGCACATGAAATATGCTGTTTACATATTTAATATTTTGTTGAGACAGTTTTTGAACAGCTATTAGGCATGTACCAGCTTTGCATACTGTTTGGGAGTGATTCCTCTCTCACCCATCTTCAGTCTATCGTCAAAGCATGCAGCCTGTCCCTCCCTGCCAGGTTACTACATTGACTTTCTGTGGCCTACCGAATTAAACTTACACTCCTCACCCTCGCCTACAAACCTCTCAACCAGTCCTCCCAACCCAACATCTCTAACCTCATTTGTATGCACTCTGTTATGCCAATGACCACTGCCTCACTACCACACTGATTACCTACTGCCACCCAATGGCTTCACCCAAGCTGCTCCCACCTGTGGAATTATCCCAAACTCTAGCATGCTCTTAAAACTAATTTCTTTATTCAAGCCTATTGGCCTTCCTCCTTACTCCTTTATATTAGCTATTATCTCCACTCACTCACTGACTCATTCACTCACTTGGTATTACACTGTTTGTCTTTGTCTTCCCTTGTAATGTAAGCAGGATCCTCTTTCCTCATGTTCTCCTACTATTGCATCACCATCTGTACTTCTAGGCCTGCTTCCTTAGACCTATTTTCTTGAGCCCAGGTCTACCTCACATTGGACATTATCATCACACTTACTCACTGTCTCATAAATAACTTGATCAGAATTTCTATCTTATCTGTGTAATCTGTTAACTAGTAGATGCCTGGTCTTTGTGTTATTATGTTTAGTTTAATAATGTATTATGTAATATGTTATTGCTATCTGTGTATTTTATACTACTGTACATTTCATGTACGTCAATGCAGACATTTAGTTGCACTTTAGAAATAAAAGATAATAATAATAAAAAGAAGAATAACAATAATAATAATAGTAATAATAATAATAATAATAATAATACATTACATTAATATCACACATAAACATATACATAAATACATCAATACATTACATTAATATCCCACTAAACTTGCCTGATTGACAGAGATTGCTGTGGGATGCTACTCTGTATGCAGTGGCCGTATGTGCTTAAGACTGGAGGGATAGGAGGGCGGCACAAGCAAGGGAGATGAAGAGGGAAAAATAGAGGGGAGGGAGGGAAGACATCAGGTGAAGGTGAAAGGTGGAGTAAAAGGTAGGGAAGAGGAGAGGAAGTGAGTCTGCTGGATCAAAGTGTAGGATCAGATCAGTCCTATGCCCTGACTGATTTTGTATCCTAACCGACTTAAGCATCCTGTTGTAGGCTGACAGCCAGGGTGCTGAGCCAACAAGACAAGGGACTGATCCCTGGGGAGGGGCCAGTCACAAGGAGGAACCAAAAGGCCAGGATTGCTCAGACCAGGGCCCTGGCTCCTCCTACCACCATGCACAACTGTTGGGGTATGATGGGCCCATACATGAAGGGGTTAGTGCAGGGCTCCTGATTATTGGCCCCATTTACACTGCACACCCTACACCCATGATGGACATGCCACTGATTATTATTATTGTTTATTAAATTAGTTCCCCCATATTAACCTATGTTACAGATATAATCTAGGAGTGCCAGGATAAGACAGAATAGATTCCAATATCTCTTGGGATCTGTGGTATCACAGTGATTAATGTTGCTAAGTAGACCCACTATTACTTGATGCACCCACATTCTAATGTTCAGTTAATTGGTAGCAATACTCATGCAATGTTTTTGCCTTCCAAATGGCTGAATATTAAATCTTGCATCAGTGATGGATTTGATCTTCAAGCACTCTGCAATGCTGAACAGTGATTATAGAAAGCAATAAATCTAATCTCTGATCTCCATTGAAATAATACATTTATTTTTCCCTCTTTAAATTGAATAGGCCCCTAGATTTTGATCAATGATTTGGACGGGGTTATCAGGTTAATAATAATTAACTACATTGATGATTACCCATTGATAACAGAATTTGATGAGCGTTAAACCACAATAATGAAATTTTTGATTATGAACCATGTGAGTAAAATATATTCTGACAGTGCTCTTTATCTTTCCCTGACCCTGAATGTTGATCCCACAATATTTTACACTGCTCACACTACTCTTGTCACTACAATCCTCTAAATTGAATGTAGTTGATTTGAACTTGTAGTTAATGCCCCACTACACATTGTCTATAGATGCAGCACATATTAGCACAAACGTTCACTGATAGTTGTCTGCACGAAAATGGCAATTATTATTGGGTGAAGCCACATCCTCCTGTCATTGGATGGTTTAATGCATTCTTTTTTAACTGAACTTAAGCCAAAACCAAACCAACTTGAATCTGACAAAGCCAGAACTGTAGAATCAGCTCTGTAGCTATGTTAACTTACGAGTAAGCTGTGGCCTTATCACTTTGTTCTACTGTATGTTTTTATTGCATATGTCTTGAAGTGAACAGTACTTACAAATTGTACTGTAAAACAGACAAAAAACAACTTATGTGTCTTAATAGGAAGATCAAGGGAAAAGATTCGCCTTGTGATAGTACTGCAGTATATAGATACAAGGACTTGTTTAACACATACTCTTTTATGACCTTGGCAAGTTCCATTAACTCATTGCTCCACTGCAGCTTCTGTAATTAGCTGCTTGGGAACAAGGTCTCTGGATTGTACAATATAGTAAAGTCAAAAGTCCATACACCATTAGACACATGTAAAACAATTGATTTATAAGTATGAAAGGCAACTGAATATATATGTGATTCAAAGAATGACACAGTTTATGATCACCAGCAGTGTTATGTTACGTGACCAATGTAAACCTATTTCTAAATAGGACTCCCCGACCCAAAAAAACCCAAAAAACCCAACCCGCGAGAGAGCTACTGCGCATGCGCCCGCTACAGCACCGCCGCGGACGCTTTTTGACAGCGCCGCGGCTGCTGTATAGGACAGTGCCAATATAGTGCCCATTTAGTTAGCGCAGGGGGCGGGTTTTCTGGAGACTCAGAAACCCCCCCCTGCATGCACCACTGGACTCAAGGTCTGTTATCATAGTGTAGGTCAGTTTTAACTGAAAATATTCATCTTATTCTGTGAAACACCCTTCATAGCACAAAAGATCCTTTGCTCTTTGAGAAAAATATATGATTTGTGACACCAACAACCATTAGTTATATAAAAATACAATATTTACTATGTCACAAGTTTATGAATCGATCAAAATGGACAACTAAACATTTCTCTCTCAGCAACCCCTAGTCACAATCAGTACATATATAAATGGATGTGAAAAATAGATAAGAAAATATTAATGGATGTGAAATGTGTACTAGAGTTCAAATCATCCTGCTAAAGTTGACATATATACAAATTTCTTAAATTTGGGGTCCACAAATTGTTTTGCAAATCAAACCTGACACACTTAGGCAGTTCTCGGATCTTAAAGTCATTTGGTCTAAGGTCAATATTTTCAGATCCAGGGTTGCCTTCCATAGATCATCCCACAATAAAACTCCTTGCAGTGGAACCTTAAATTCATCTACTGGGGCATATGGGTATGTAATAACTTGGAGGGTTACAATAATATTTAGATATTTTCCCCTTTGTTGAATATCTTAGATTCAAAGTGCACACATTAATAAAGAGGATACTCTCCCCAATTTCAAGTTTTATTATTACACTTCCTAGCTAGTGCACCTTCAAGAATAGATGTGGCACCTTAAGATAATGCATAAATATTATCCTAGTTGAAAAAGCTGGTGTAGGTTATATGTCACTAAAGACACTGCTAGGAGGTAGTTCTAAAACAAATGGTACACCTGCTCATTATGCAAGCTGTTCTGGCATGAAACAATACACACTGCAAGCAATGGGTATGAACCCAGGAGTTCCTTTGTGGCACAGTGGAAAACTTACTGAATCATTGAAAATGAGGAACAAAAATACTGGATTAGGTGTGAATACACTAAGATAGCTGTATACTCAGAATCAATTAAAGTGATTTGATCAAATTCATACAGTGATTGGAATTCCCAGGGTGGCCTTTATCCCGTATATACAGTTTCATGATGCCTTGGGGCACTGTTTGGAAGAGAGATACAGGTCTTGACTGATGCACCTATGAAAAAAATATACTATTTTAGCACTAGGGCCCCATAAACTAATCTCTAAGATTTATAACTTCTACATAAGAGAAATAGATATGGATCATCCTCCTCATTATCTTACTTTATTTATATGGCGCCACTGAAACAGCAGCTCCAATGGATAATTTGTTACTGATGAAATCAGTAAGTTCTGTTTTCAGAACCCCACTGAGGAATCTACATAGCATGGTGTAATGTATGTGGGATCTACCTACGCTCCAAAAACAGTTTGCCACTTACTTATTTAATTATTTTTAATATTTAATTTGTTCTAGTGTTATCATTTCTTATGTTTTCATTTTTTCTTGAATTATTATTGTTTCTTATTGTTTCAGGTATTGTATACTAATTTATTATTCTATCCATTTATCTGCCTACTTATTACCTGACCCACTCCTCTGCTTATCCACTGACTTACTGTAATTTATTTATATCCACTCTTTCACTGATTAATTCAATTCATCCACTACATGTATTAACCACTCTCAGCCACTGTGTCACCCAATTAGAGCTATCTCAACCATGTCCCTTAACAAACATGATCCTTAAATCTTACTAAATCCACCATTACTGACATTACTTCACTTTATCTTACATCACTTCTAATCTGTCACTCTGTAAAACACTTTTACTGCTGCACACTATTTACCTCAACAGCCTATTCTAATCACCTACCTCTCACCTAATAGCCTCAGACACATCCATGTCCTCACCATTCCCCAAACAACCAATTACCCATAGATTCATCACATGTACCCAATTAACCTGGAAAGTTTGCAAAATGGTCCCTATAATATGTACGTAGCTCAACACTATCAAAATGTTTTATTTGTAGAACCAATGCTATGTGGAAATCATGCAAATAAGTAACCTGACTCAAAGCACAAAGGCAGTAATCTAAAAAAACTGAAAAACAAAATTAATATAGATAATTTACAGATGTGTAGAGTAATGTAAAATATTTTACCTCAATTTTATTAGTCCCTTAAGTATGATATGTAGTAGGAATCCGTAGACTTGATCACTCACCCGCTTGGACCCAATGATAAGGAAATAATTAAAATACACAGAAAAATAGAAATTATTAAAAGATGTAGCCACTCATATACAGATTAAATGGAATATAAATTATGGAAGCCTAACTGCGCAACAATGCTGCATCTGACCTAACGCATTTTGTCAAAAACAAAGTTGTGTTCTTAAGGGGGTCATGTAGTGAATGGATGTCCATGTATAATGGATTTGCAGTATTTAGATACAGATTCAAATCATTTGTATTCTTATTGATTTATTTTACCAATTCATATTAAATAAGCAGAGAAGTAAATGTAAATATACAAATGTACTTACTATAATTCATATAGCATATACCATATAAAGAAATATTTGTTACAGGACCATTAACTCATGTCTTCCTAATCTGCTATGATAATTAAAATAATCAATACAAAACTAAACTCCATATTCTTTATTATACATAAAAAAAATAACAACAATTATTAGTTATACTAATATACATGGGTTAAAATTAGTAGCTTAAAAATAGATAATGAATGTCCATATATCATTTAAAATACATTATAATAGGGACGTTGAGTAAAATAGCTGCAATATAATATGGACTTATAATATGTACATTGAAAAAGATAAGTTAGTTATCTATACATACATTACTATTTATATCATTACTATGAATTGTATGATTGAAATTATACATGATCCTGGAAAAAATAAAATAAATTAACTAAATTATTAAACCATGACCGAACACTACTATGAAGAGACAGAAATTCAAACTCAATGTTGGCGTCCTTGGGATGGTGGGGATGGGGGAATTGATGCATGTATATACATCAATCTTGTCTGCACTCTATTAAAATTGTATATAAAGTATTCTCTTCCCCAATAATGACTTTCTGAATTCCTATGAAGCTTAGACCTGTAGCCATGGTCTATTTTAAAGTGGTGTGGGAGACTGTGTACCTCTAATCCTTTTTTGATTTGTTGTCCTATGTTCATTTTTATGTTCTTCCCAAGTATTGCAGACCACAGAGACCCTCTGCCCGATAGATCACCTCTGTAGTGCTATAAATGATGTGATATTTTATGTCAAATTGTGCCTAGAATACTCTGAAATTCAATATTCATGGGAAAATGATTTTCAATTGCTACATGTACCACAAAGAAACCTTGTTTACTCACAGACAGACAGCTGTTGATTTCTATAGGTTTATGCACAAGATGATTAGCGACTAATTGTTGTTTTATGTCCATTGCCTTCATGTATACTACATCTGTGTGTAATGGAATGATAGGGGCCAATACTGCATCTTTTAAATGTATGTGCCAATATTTATTAAGTATAGATTATACCATGGGCATAGTTTGAACAGAGCATTATGAAATACAGTTTATTGTCCTTAGAGTTCTAAAATCTTAGATCTTTATATGTCAGGATAAATTCTCTAGTTTTTAATTACTTCAAATGTTTTGTTAATTTCTTCTGGATTACGCAATTTCTCTATAAACTTGTCTTTTAGATCTTCCCCCGTTGTAAGTAAAATTTCAATTTGGAGCAACTTCTCCTAATCATTTTAAAACTGTCCCACCAGTATGTTAGCAAGCTAATTAGGTTACTTGTAGCCAATAAGTTTCAACTATTTGGTTGAATGTTTGGATCTCAGTTTTCTTTTCATGAATTAAAATTTTCGAAATCTAAAAATTCAATTCTATCTTTACTATACTGAATAGTTAATTCCAGTTTATGGGGTTGTTATTAAGGTATTGAATGATTAAAATTATTCCTATGATGCCTGGGAACCAAGTGAGTGCCAAATTTCTTGGTATTCCAAATGAATTCCTCTTCTCATTTACTTATGAAGAGGTTTGCATAGCTTTTTGAGAACCCAGTTCCTCTTCTTCAAACTAAAAGTAATTATGTTAAAAAACAATGTAAAACCATTTTAATTAAAATGGCTCGGCATGGGAGCAAGAGTAAACTATTTCATTCAGAACCATTCTATGCTATCACATGATCTATGCTTGTGTACATAGATCATGTGATTTAATATCACGTGTGGGTAACCAATAAACATTCTCCCATTTAACATCCTTAAGGATAGGCAAAATGTGATTAGTATATTTTATATATGATAGTTGATTGTCAATGTCATGAACCATTGCTGTAATGGAGTTAATAAGGGATTTGTCGACAGGATACTTTCTCCAAATTCTTAGACATTTTAGGTAAATGGGAAAATACAGGGATAATGGGATAAAGAATGGATAAATACTGAAATACATCCCCTTTATCTTCATCTAAACCTTCTCTGAGTAATAATGTCAGGTTTTGCTGGAATTCTGTAATGGGATCCTTGTGTAACTTGAGGTATGTATCTGTATCTCCCAAGATGCGGTTAGCTTCCTGTAGGTAATGTGAGCTATCAATGAGACCATCTCTCCCCCTTAATCTGTTGTTTTCACAATAACTTTTGGGATAAGTGGTGGATTATAATTTGAGATCCATGTGTTGATAACATACAAGGCCATCAACAAAATTGCACCGACAATACATCTCCTCACTTATCTCAAAATATCTCCCTACTTGACACCTCCATTCTGCACAAGATCTACGTCTCTCCTCCACTCTCATCAAATCCTCCCATTCTCGGTTACAGGATTTTTTCCGTGCTGCACCCAATTTGTGGAATTCCCTCCCACGCATAATAAGACTTTCCTCTAGTCTTCAAACCTTCAAGCGTTCACTGAAAACCCACCTCTTCAGACAAGATTATGATATTCCTCAACCACCATCTTAATTTCCCTAGATTACCCTATTACCATCCTCTACACTGCTAACGCAAGACAACAACCCTCTGACCAACATTGCAACACACACAGCCCACTCAATACTTTTACCTCTGCGTTCTAGCTGGTCCATTGTGCAATATGATGTAGCACATGCCCTTGTGTTTCTAGCTCCCATTGTCCTATAGATTGTAAGCTTGCGAGCAGGGTTCTCTTACCTCTCTGTCTGTATGTATTACCCAGAATTGTCTTATCAGTGTTTGTTCCCAATTGTAAAGCGCTACGGAATTTGCTGGCGCTATATAAATAAATGTTGATGATGATGATGATGATGATGATGATATGTATGTTCCAGATTCTGCTAATCTTTTTCTAATGGAAAATAGAAATCACCCCTTTATTATGCAATGAGGGGCAGTTTGGGTTCCTTCACTAAATAGTGTTGCTGTCCAAGAATTATCCCCAATATTGTTTTTACATTTTTGTTCCTGGAGGTATAAAATTTGTTTCCACATTCTCCCATTCTAGTTACCTTTCCTCATCATATACCAAAAACTATTCTTCAATATTCACTCGATTTGTATTGTATTTGGTATTTGACTTGACTAATGTATTTCTATTGATGAATTTACATGGTCTGCTTCTTGAGTAATTGTTCATAGATGGGGTGTTTTTATTTTTTTCCAGTCTATCATATTAGCCCTTTTGTGAAATTTGATACTTAATTGGGATGTTATGACCTATGACATGGTCATGTTGCTCACTAAAAAATTTTTTTGTTCCAATGACCGCATCTTCAAGTGTATCTACTCTGTTTTCCTTTTTCTGATATATCTTAAATAGATCCAGTTTTTGATGCGTGCTTATCAATTTCATTAACGTAAAATAAATTGGTATAGTACTTGATTCCAATTGGAAATAAAGGATTATTTATCCAAATTGCATATCCATTGTTTGTGAATACAGAGACCCTTGTAAATATATGTTTTATTGAATTTGTCATGTAAGGGTTTGTGTATCCCAACAATATTTAACTTACCTGTTTAGTAGTTTGTCTAATCTCAGATAAGACTGGCAAAATGTTTCATGTTTGACATTACTTTGAGTGAGTTCATTACATTATAGAAAACACTTTGGGTCTGATTGTTTAAGGAGAGCAAGGCAAAAAAAAAGAGTATCTTTGCACCTGGGAAAAACCATGTTCCATTGGAGGAGGGGTATATTTAAAATGTGGGGACAGATTTAGAATAAGGCATGTCCTATATCAACTTTAAATTTCATTGTAGAAATAAAGCTATCAAGTATTTGTGCTCTACATGAAAATCAGCAAATATTTTCTTTATGTGCAAAATAATAAACTAATTTCCATCCCCTGCATTGTAATATAGTTTGTCCAGGGGAACATTTACTCCCTTTTTTTGCCCTACTCTCTTTAATGAATCAGGCCCCTTGAGTTCTTTCTCCTCTGTGTTTAACATATTTAGATCACTCTCTTTAGTGTATTACATATATGCATAATTTTCTAAATATCATTTTGTCAAATTATTTGATTTTGCAAGTTCATTGCAGTATTTGATGCACTTGGGATTCCTATTTCTCTTTGGGGTTTGAATGTAGGAATCGAACACCCTCAACCTGGGTAGCATTTGCAGTATATGGCAATTATAACTAATATTCTGAGTGCAAAATATTATCATTTTTATTGCAGTTATTGCACAAATATAATATATGCTGCACAGAATGTTCAGTGTCTTTTGGGCATCATATATTACATATTAAATTTGAATTGTATGGTGCCAATTGGACAACTAGACTATCAATTACCTGACAACTTAGAGGTGAAAGAGTTCTAGGAGCTTTTTTCGAAATGTAATAAACCCACCCAAAGTAACATCCAGTATGATAATTGCAAAACAGATTTATTTAGGCTGCCCATCACACCCTCTCCTGAGGCATGTCACAGGTCTTGGCTGCCACAAATGATTCTGACATTCCAATCACAGTCTCAGCTAGGCAGAGCTGTCTCTCCTTATAGCTGCTTTCCACCTTAATGTCACTGCCTTTAGTCTTAAGTACTAGGAGCTTGACTTTCAGGAGATGAGGTGGTGCTGTAGAGGGAGACAGTGATGAAGTTTTGTAACTACTATAATGGATGCCTATATTTTTGAGCACGCCTGGGGTGTAATTTTTTGGGAAAGTTGATCAATCACTCCTCTCCTTAAAATAAATAAATAGAAACCTATATCAGTAAATGCTCCCTCTATGATGAGAAATCTATAAATGTAAAGATAAAAGTTTATCCATATGAGATCTCTACCATGAAGGTCTCTTCTGTAAATCTGCTGTTCAGTGCAATTCTGCACAAATCATTTTTTCCTTACATGATACATTTAAAAAAACCTAAAAAAACCCTATAAGTTTAATATGTCTCAGTGTGCAAGAAGAGTGTAATCAAATAAGACTACAAATACTCGTAAAGTGTTCTGAAATCAAGACTCCTTGTGGCAAAAACCATAATAGTGCTTGGAATGTCAAGCAACAATATGTTTCATCTCAAATACTATGGGTTTGATTCATTAAGGAAAGTAAGACAAGTTTTCGCCTAGACAAAACCATGTTACAATGCAAGGGGTGTAAATTAGTTTTTTTATTTTGCACATAAGTTAAATACTGGGTGTTTTTTCATGTAGCACACAAATACTTGATAGCTTATTTTGTATACTGAAATTTAAAGTTGATCTAGGACATGCCCTACCCTAACTGTAAACCTGTCCCCACATTTTAAATTTACATCCCCCTCAATACAACATGGTTTACCCAAGGTTCAAAGTTACTCATTTTAATTGCTTTACTTTCCTTAATGAATCAGGCCCTATATGTGTATTTAAAAAGTAAAACATTTGGGACATTGATACAAAGAGGTAAACAATGTAATTTTAATTATTAAAATTGAAACCTTTAAAAATATTCCAAAAGTTGCAACTTGCAATTTAAAAATTAATTCCCTAAATGATCAGTCAACCAATTATGTTAAATTATGTTAGGTCAGTACGGCTGTAGTCAGTACAGCAGCTGAACAAAATCCCAAAATACACATTCTATACTGTATATATTCTGTCATCCACACACTAAAACTAAAAATTGAAAACAGGTGCAAAATGTGTGTTTTATTTAAATGTAATCTTTTCAAAAGATAACATCATACTGCATGATATTGTTATTGCCAGAATTGCTATTGTCTTTTATGTGTAAAGTTGCTACATATTTAAAGCATTGCACAATGAAGACAATGTAATTAAAAAATGAAATAACAATTGCTTAATGGCACATTTATCAATATTGGCAAAAAATGAAAAATAGTTTTCAATTCTTATCGCATTGATAAGGGTTGAACTATTTCTCAAATTTATTAGAAAACCAACACAATAACAGCAGTTTCGATAAACTGCTGTTCCTGTGAAAAAGAAAAAGTTACTTACCACTCGATCTTCGTAGTGCGATCCTGGGTGGCTTCTTCGTTTCTCCTGCCTCCAGGCATCCAAACAGCAGTGACCCGAAGGACCTGGGTCATGTGACAGGACTGCACATGCGCTATAAAGCTCTGCTCTTCGGAGCAGAGCTTTACAGTGCTGAAAACAATCAGAAATGGTAATGTACGCCAGCCTGAGCCTGAGTGTAAAAGATTTTACAAAAGTTAATAAATTGCGGTACATAGCAGTCCCCATAGACATCTATGGGGACTGCTATGTATTTTGAAGAAAAATGTAAAGCAGCAGATATCTATGATATCTGCTGCAATGCGCCAATAATAAATTTGAAAAGGACTTAGATTTACGGCTGTAGCACACAAATATCAACTTTAAATTTCAGTGTACAAATAAGCTATCAAGTATTTGTGTGCTACATGAAAAAACAGTCAGTATTTAACTTATGTGCAAAACAGAATACTAACTTGCACCCCTTGCATTGTAACATGGTTTTGTCCAGGAGACTGAAATAAGAAGTTTCTTAAGTTAAGATCCTTAATGAATCAGGCCCCAGGATTTTATATCTACATTTGCAAGTTTGGCGTTTTTCTTGTTTGTACATTTTT
This sequence comes from Mixophyes fleayi, assembly GCF_038048845.1. Lineage (NCBI taxonomy): Eukaryota > Metazoa > Chordata > Amphibia > Anura > Limnodynastidae > Mixophyes > Mixophyes fleayi. The sequence continues at coordinate 68,615,900 of NC_134412.1, read as the reverse complement.
TAGAGGAGGGTGGCACCTCTTTTTTTGCTGCTGCTGAATCAGTCAGTTGATGCAGGTTGTTTTAATATTTATTGTTACAGCACCGGTTATTAGAAGGTATATTGTTTATTTTTTTGTTCTTCAAATGATCAACCAACTTCAGAAACCAAATTTGGGGTATTAGAAACTGGTGTAACATTTAATGAAGCTGTAACAAGAGTGGGTGGCGGTTTTAACTTTCCTCTTTCTCTTATAAGCATTCCAATAGGACGTTGCCAGCGTTCCTTAGCAGTATTACACAGATACTAAAAGGAATGAAATTGTCTGATGTCTGGAATGTCAACTGACAGATAAATGGAGAATCTGACACTCCACTTCAAAAGTCGTATTATTCTACTATTAAGTATTAACTATTATCTTCTGTTTAAAAGGCTTTTTACTTCACAGCATCACCCAGATTTGCTCATGAAATAAGACCTAAAATTCAAGTACACCGAACAAAAAACTATACATAGAATTCACTGTAGTGAGGATAAAAATGAAATTGCAGAAAAAAATATTGGTATTATTCTCTTTTCATATGGCACCAACATGCTATGCGGTGGTGTATAGAAAATGTTTACTCATTCTCATGAAGCTCTGCCCCATTGGAGCTTACAATCTGATTTCCCTACCACAGACAGACAACAACACTAGGGAAAATATTATCAAAATTCACTTACCTTCCAGAATGTTTTTGGGACATGGGAAGAAACGGTCTGTTACAGTGCTGGTAGTTACAGGTCTGATAGTCATAACAGGCCTGTACACGACCTGATGCTGAGAGTCTACTAGCTTCAGAATAAGGATGCAAGACACAATGTAGTTCTTCAATACTTCAATGATTGATAAAACATATATATATATATATATACTGATGATGATATGCAGATGTCAATTAGCCACGGCGGAGCGTGACAAGGTGATAAACACAATAGCAGTCTATTCACAGCACAGATGATAATATGCATGTGTCCAATAGCCACGGCAGAGCGTGACAAGGATAAATACAATAACAGACTTGGTATATGCATATGAAGAGACTTGCAGCAGGCTGTGAATCAGTAGAGGAACAATAGAGAGAAAACAAAGTCTTTGTAATATGCACAAGGTGATACTTGCAGCAGGGGAGTCCCAGTAGAAGTGCTCCAGCACTAGGCAGAGAAATGAAACTCATCCACAGCAAAGACACAGGTTCAGGATACACAGGAGTCCAAGGAATCAGGTTAGCAACAAGTTGCACTGACAGTGAGCAGATGTCAGTGCTGGGTTTAAATAGAGCAGGTTAGAGAGACCCGCCCTGAGGGTGAGTCATGTGATGCACAGAAAAGCAGAGCAGACAGGGAAAGTAACAAAACCTGGTCAGGATTGTTACACGGTCACACCCAGCTAAAACCCACACAGATCTGCATAGAATTTACAAATTAAAGATACCATAGATATCGATATGCCAACATTATGAGAAGGCCATAATGCACTATTAGTCGAATTAGACTCAAGAAAGAAAATATAAAACAAAAATATTGATCTTCTAGACATAAAAATTGGCAACCTTGAAAAAATTGTATGAGCTACTAACATTTGAGAAGAAAATAGAACTAAAAGAAATTAAGAAAATAACTTTACTAAAACTTTACTAGTGCAAATACGATATTACACATTTAAACAATTATTGTGGGAAATCTCTTGCCAACTTATTTAAGAAGCAGAGAGCATGACTTATATCTCTTTTTAGCTACAGAGAAACTTTAACATGGAGAAATTAAGCTTTCAGTATGGAAAACCCATGGTCAGATGGCTTTACCATAATTTATTATAAACCTTTCGTATACGAATTAGAGACACAGATGATTAAAACTACTAATGTAATCAATGAGAGGGTACATTTTCCAATAAAAAAATGATAGCAAGTAGAATAAAATATAAAATCTTGCCTCAAATAATCAATCCTAAGCAAGTTGGTTTATCCCCTTTAGGAAAGCAAAAGTTAACTTTAAAAACCTAAATGTGATCCATCTTCCAAATCCCAGTCTGTGCAGACAGCACTGTATCTACAGATGCTAAAACATCTTTGAATAGGATAGACTGGGATTATATGCAAGCTGTTCTCCAAACCTAATGTTTAAAATATTGGTCATATACTGTATAAAATTCTTGAGGCCAAAATCAAAATAAAGGGCTCACTTCCTACAGTTTTAAAATGTTTACCGGAACAAGACATGGCTGCCAGTGATCCCCAATTGTATGCATTCTTATTATATAATTCCTCTGACAAAGAGAGAACACTATAGATATACAAGGCCTTAATTGCAATAATTAAAAGACATAAGCTTACACAATTTGCAGATAAAGCAGCACATGTGACTGTGCATACTCAGGAAAGTAAGGCAGAAACTTCCAGTGCCAGACAGGGCCATCTTAACAACATTATGGGCCCCCTGGCAAAGCAGTGCACCGGGGCCCCTAGATATAGATATATTCAGATATAGATATAGATATAGATATATAGATATAGATATAGATATATAGATATAGAGATAGATAGATGTACTTGCTCAGTGACCCTTGAAGGTTTTTTTTGCAGGTTTTTTTCTTTTGCAGGATTATTTATTCTCATTAAGAGCCGTGTCTATGGTGCTCCCTTGACCATGAGGCCCCCGGGCAGCTGCCCATCGTGCCCAATGGAAAAGATGGCCCTGGTGCCAGAAGTACTATAGTACCCCCCAAACTTTTGCAATGGATCCCAGTGATTGGACTAGATGTTAAAAATATACTTAACCTTTAAATAAGTTCTACCCTGATTTCTCGCCATCATTCCGAAGAAGCAATTATTGACTTTTTGCCATAAAATAATGGTGTACTTGAAAATTATACAATCAATCATAAGGCATTTCATGACTTTAGTTTACCTCCAGATATCAATCTATTTAAACTCCACAACAACAATTTGCTTTTATTTGTCTTGTGCTCATTGATAATCATGGAACAATTTTAAGCAGATGTTGGATGGCAAAATAAGCAAAACAAAATATGTACTGAATCTTATTCAGTAGCACTATTACTGGTTACAAACATCTACAACACTATTTTTGCTGGACAAAAGTGCTGCTTCACAATATATATTGGTTGTCAGTAAACACAAGTCCAAACTTCAGAACTTGAAATCTTAAAACAAAAAGGGTTTGTTCTCTTAGGGGTCTATTTAACAAGTGGTGAAGCGAAAACAATGCTGTTATAAACACTGGCACCATTTATTCTTATTTAGCAAAAGATTAACATTGGAGAAATCATAGATCTCTCTGACATTAATATAATCACAGACAATTACCCAGTCCCCATAGACCTCTATGGATGGAGTTACTGGTCTTTTTCAGTGGGATCCAGCCGTAGTTTCTCTGGCTTCACTGTATTCCTCCCAGGTGAAAGCACTATGTGCATAACACATTTGCAGCAGCATTAGGCTGCCAGTGAACAGAAAAATGTATTCATGGAGATGGGAAGGTTTACATCTGGACTCCCAGAGTAGACCCATCATGGGAAATGGCAGAAGTACTGAATTATATATCGCTGCATTTTGCAACGATAAATAGTGATTGGTACCACTGTTCAATAATAAATAGGCCCTCAAAAAAGATGTAATCAGAAACCAAATGTACCAAATTATTATGGGTTTAGTGTTTTCACAGCAGAAAGTATATCAAGATTATGGATCTGATTTAGAGATGCAATTTACAGAGTGTAAGTGTATCATGCACAGCGCCCTGTAAAGCAGATAAGTAAATAATAAAAAAATGTAAAAACAAAAATGTTCTTTTTCCCCCAAACAGCGCAAGGGTTGGCTATGCTGTTTGGGAGGGGGACTTTGCACATAGGTCTCTAGACTTTAGGTGTTCTGATTTAACTTCCATTCCCCAGTTGAATTTACAATAATTAAAAAAATCTAATAAAACATTGAGATGTCCAGGAAGAAAATAAGCTGTCAATGTTTATAGGCTGATTTCTTCCCAAATTAATGCTTTCAAGAAAAAAGACAATATAATTAATCTGTGAGCCCCCCCTTGCTTCAAAATATACTTCACTCCCTTTGTGTTGTCTGATAATACACTGCTCTGCTTTTGATTTTGTGATGGAAGCTGTTCAAGGCTTGAAGGACTTCATCCAATTCCCATCTGTTGAATGGCTGTGCTTTGATAAGGATGGTCAACACCCATGGGCAACATCAGTCAATAATCAATAAGTAAGGTCTTTTATCATGTCCAGAGTGAGAGTGTGAGAAAGATTAATTGTTAAGCACAAGACTTGCTATTTTGCCTCATAGAAAATGTGTTGTGGTCTTGCTTTGGATAATGTCCACAATAATACAACCACTGTTGTAATCTTTCCTATAATCTGTTATCAAATCCTGGCCAGGGATACAAGATGCTCTGCAAAAGGTTATGTTGTTTTGTAACATCTTCCTGACTGACCTTTGAAGATCTCTTGAATTGGGTGCACGCATTATATAACACTTAGACAGCAGAAGATCTGAATAGGCGCAGTTCATGCTCAATTTACAAACTACCTATTTTCCTGGAGAAAAAATAATGCAATGTTGACATGTTGCTTGTCAAATCTGTGGCCGTAATGATAATTATTCTAGGTAGGAAGATATATAAATCCCCTGCAAAATTAGATGATCAATTAAAAAAAAATACTTTTGAAGACATCCTGGGAGGTGACCAGTCCAAAGGGCAGAGCTTAATACTAGTAATGTCATTCTAGGACAAAAATGAGGAACGGACATATAGATAGGCATTTTTGAAGGCCACATTCACAAGCTAAACTCCAGGTCAAAAATACTGGATTATGGAGTTGACTGATACAATTGTATAGTTTCTAACTTGCAGGAATTCTTGAGTTATCTCTGGGGGAACACTTTAGAATTTCCCTCAATCTTTCTATATTAGGAAATGTGGTGCGTATACCTCTGGGGCTAGCTGATCTGTAGTAACAGCTTGGATGGCTTTTATGCTTAGTAGTTCTGAAATAATTTGTAAACAAGTGAGAGCTTTTATTGTCTGTCTTGTCTTTGATTCCATGTGTAGAGGAATCAATACTCAAAAACATGTGTTATATGAATAGATATTTTTATTTTATAGTTGCCAGCATAGTCACTAGGGGGTAAATGTATGAATCTGCGGATTCTTCATCTCCGGCGTGTTCAGCCTCTTCAGCGCTTAAATTTAAAGTGGCACTGCATTGTAAAGGGAAGTTTCCCTTTACAATGCAGCGCCGCTTTAAATTTAAGCGCTGAAGAGGCTGAACACGCCGGAGATGAAGAATCCGGAGATTCATACATTTACCCCCAGATAGTCAAAGTGGTCTCTCCCTCTTTTCAACTATAGTTTATATAGGCATGTAGTTATAATGATAGATTCTTAAAGCATAACAATTGGTCAAGGAACACATCAAGTCATTGTTATACAATTATAAAAAGAAAATCAAACAAAATTAGATACAAGAAAAAGTAAGCAATTTCCGTTACTTCCTTAAAAATCCCAATGTTAGCTGACAACTAGGCTTTATCAGATTTGGCAGCTCTTTAAGCTGAACTATTGACTGCTTTCCAGACCTGTTGTCTATTGAATGCTCTACTAGAAAGGTATGGAATGGTCTGGTTGAAGTTAGCTTTGCCAGTTCTATTTCCATAAAAAATACTTTTTTTTTTTTACTGTGGTATCAAGGAACTCATAGTAGAAGACCTTAATGTAATGTAATGTCCAAAGAGAAGATTGTCCTCCCTCAAAAAGCAAATGTTACAAGTTCACCTTTGAATTGGTGTCTTCCAACCACATCCATCTTTATATTGCTATGGACAAGGCCTTGAACCTAGCTGCAAAGATCAAGGCTTTCATAGAGACATCACATCAATTTAATGATTAACAATATTGTTGATGAATGAAGCTTGCATAATATTATCTCTTCTGGTGCAATTACAGTATAGAAGGATTCCAGAATTTAAAGTCAAAGGGCCTGATTCATTAAGAATCTTAACTTGAGAAACTTCTTATTTCAGTCTCCTGGACATAACCATGTTACAATACAAGGGGTGCAAATTAGTGTTCTGTTTTACACATAAGTTAAATACTGCCTGTTTTTTCATGTAGCACACAAATATCAACTTTAAATTTCAGTGTACAAATAAGCTATCAATTGTTTGTGAGCTACATGAAAAAACAGGCAGTATTTAACTTATGTGAAAAACAGAATACTGATTTGCACCCCTTGCATTGTAACATGGTTTTGTCCAGGAGACTGAAATAAGAAGTTTCTCAAGTTAAGATCCTTAATGAATCAGGCCCAAAGTTTTAAAGTCTTCATACAATACCTCAGTATTTGACCATTTGGTGCATATATTACTGCATTCAAGCTATCCTGGCATACATTTTCCTTTGTGCAGCATAATAACCACAGAAATTGCACTCTCTCCTTGGAGATATTTTTCTTCTCCCCTCATCATGTCATCTAGACAGAAAAGATGAAGGACAGAAAATACATACAGTAAACCTGACACTAAGCTACAAAGCACTCTCTTAGAAAACAATATTCATAATGCGCTGGAGCAAATTAACTAGAGGCAGACCTCCTTATTAGGAATAGAAATAAGTCAGTCACAGCAGATCCAACGGAAAAAAAATTCTATTTAATGCAAAGCAACCACAGAGGAGCATGTCAGTCCCACACTGATGATGAGGACTTGCTTTTGAAGTTTCCTGGCTTAGTCCTGGTTCTCCCTCATTGTAAACAGTATGTGTCAGCACTCCCTTTAACATGCCAGGATATGTTATGTTGCACAGAACAAATAAAATTGTGACAAACAAATGAACAAATGTTAATAAGGAATGTTGCTGAAGGCTGTTGATTTCGGTAACTGCCACGTTTCAGGCCTCCCAGGCCTAAACAACAGAATACAGTGCAACTATGAATACATAATAAATCCAGCTATTGCTTTGTAAACTGGGAGCTCTTCATTGGTGTCATTCAAATAAGTAATTCGATATATTCTAATACATACATGTTACTTACCTTATTATACACATTCCAGGGCTTAATCAAAGCAATGTTAAACATCAATCTATCATTAAATTGTGCATTGATGTTAGATACATATTTAACCAATCACAAGGTAACAGAGAGAACACCTGAATAAGTTATATAGTAATTTCTTGAAAAATATGACAAGCATGTTTAATATAAGAAAAACGAAATATCTCACATGCAGTAATTGCTACACCAATTAAAAATAAAATAGCAAAATAAGTAAAAGAAATATATTAATGATGTTGAAATTAATAATCTAAGATCATAAGGAACGTAAATAGAAATCACAAAGATCCTTAGATCTCATTTGTCAAGTCTCATTCTTCAAATACTTCTCTTCAAGGATTTTAACTCTTTCATATCCTCAACGTTCTCTTTGCTGAAAAAATTGGAATCATAATTATGAAGTTGTGAAATTGAAGGCCTGATTTATCAAGGAGAGCAAGTCTCAGTGCGTGCCATATTTTGCATGAAATTGCTTTGCGCATGCTCAGAAACTGACTATATGCCAGTGAATGCAAGTGATTGTAATTCATCTGTGAATGTAAATGACACTTTCAACAGCCTAGGATTTGAAGGGAGGTAAGAAGCGTATGCAGGTAGGCCATGTACAGCAAGGGCGATCCAAGGGCACGCTCTGTGCATCTCTCAGATACGTGATTTTTAGCCATATCACTTGCACCAGCTACAGGGCAGGTGTAAGTGCTGATTGATATTGAACATTCTGGCATTAAACGGGTATGAATGCCAGAACATGTGTTTGCAAGAATGTTTAAATATAAAGAAATGGTATGAAGAGGGAGACTGAAGTTTTTACTTTTGATTGTAGGTTTTGTTTAGATATATGGTCTCACAGACGTTGTGTAGTCTCTCCTGTATGCATTAAGTCAAATGAGCAGTTGATAGATTATATAACAAAATAAATTTGACAGCTAAAATGACCCTTAATAGACAACCATTACCCACATGAGAGTGATCTATTTGATCACCTGTTAAATCATTAAAGCATTGTTTACTGAACATTCCCTGTTTTTAACACAGAGTACAGCTTTAAATAGATATAATAGCGTTAATCTTTGGCGAGTGCAGAGAAGTCTTTTCGTTTACACAATGTGGTCACCCCCCACAGTTTTAATTTCTTTACAGTTATTAAATACTTGTGGTAGAGCACAATAGTTTCTAGTCTTTTTTTGTTACAAAAATCAGATTTGTGAACAAACTTATTGTAGCTCCTCTCCCTATCCAACTGGCGTCAGGTGCTTTCCTAGGTGTCTAATGGCTGCTATTGCTTGGGGAGTACCTACCTTTAAATCCTTTGTGCAGATAAGACTCAAGCATAGCAATGGTCATGTTAAAATTCTGATTAAATTCATGTGATATCAACTGTAGAACTGTCCAGGAGGGTAAGACTTTGGCATGAGTTGGTCAGCTTAACATATATAGCAATATATAGAAAAACATTCCCTGTTTTTAACACAGAGTATAGCTTAGAAAAGCAATATTAATGTATGTAGTGAGTGTAGAGGATAAAAGTATTTTGGATTAAACAATGTGGTCACAGCCATCTTGCATCCCAGTTTTCATTTCATTTATTTACATGCATTAAATACTTGTGGTAGAACATTATTTATAATATTTTTCTTGTGTACAACTTAGACAGAGAAATGTCACGTTCCTTGGAAATTTAGGAAATAAGTGAATATCACTCATGGTTTTAACACCACCTACATCTGCCTTTACTACAAAATAACGTACATATCTCTGAGATTTATGGCCCTACATAAAAGGTCCACCCAATTCACATCATTAAAGCTCCCTCCAATTCTACAATATTGTAGTCAGCTTTCCAATTTTCTCAACACATTTTGTAATTGTGGATTAACATATTAAACTATTTATAACTGTGGTTTTAACGCCAAATAGAAAAGTACATAGCTCAAGGCTAAGCAGACTAGAGAAAATACATTAGGGGGTAAATGTATTATGATGCGATTTTTTTCATCTTGCCGGAAATCGGCGAGATGACAGCTACAATTTAAAGTGGCATTGCCTTGTAAAGGCAAGTTTCTCTTTACAAGGCAGCACCGCTTTAAACTATAGCTGTCATCTCGCCGGTTTCCGGCGAGATGAAAAAAATTGCATCATAATACATTTACCCCTAGGTGTGGTTATAATGATATTTCACCGTATTTCTATAAATTACACTAATAAACAGGTGCCTCATCTAAACATGTCATAAGACCTTGGATTCAGTATGTAACAGAATACAGTTTTAAGCTATACCAGCTAAGTTTTCTTTTTATAAACAGAAACTATTTAGTTTTTGTCGGACATTCCTTTGAACAAGGAAAATCTAACCGTTAACCCTTTCATAACCAATACGCAGTGTTATAAAGGAACAGTTACTGACTTCAAAATTAACAGTACTAGGGAATGCTTTACATCAATAAAACAGAAATCTCAGAATCTCTTATTATGAATTAATAACCTAGAAGAAAATCTTTACTGCAGAATTAACTTATACTCAAAACCAATTGGTTTACCCTATGATTATAATATAATCATATATTTATTAATTTACTACAATTCATAAAAACATCTATAACACATCCAAAAGTCACAAAGCATAACAAATATCCGAACAAGAATCTTGTCACATATATCTCTCAGCAAAGAGTACTAACAATACAGAATGGTTCTATAGATCAATATGGCTTGTAATATTAGTCCAGTAAAGCGACCAGATATTAGACTAGTAATGCAACCAGATAATAGGCTAGTAATGCGATCAGATACTAGACTAGTAATGTGACAAGGTATTAGATTAGCAATATGACCAGATATTAGGCTAGTAATGCAACCAGATACTAGACTAGTAATGCGACCAGACATTAGACTAGTAATGCGACCAGATACTAGACTAGTAATGCGACCAGACATTAGACTAGTAATGTGATCAGATACTAGACTAGTAATGCGACAAGGTATTAGATTAGCAATATGACCAAATATTAGACTAGTAGTCCATCCAGATACTAGAATAGTAATGCGACAAGATATTAGACTAGTAATGCGACCAGATACTAGACTAGTAATGCGACAAGATATTAGACTAGTAATGCGACCAGATACTAGAATAGTAATGCGACAAGATATTAGACTAGTAATATGACAATATATTAGACTAGTAATGCGACCAGATACTAGACTAGTAATGCGACAAGGTATTATATTAGTAATGCGACAAGATATTAGATTAGTAATGTGACCAGATATTAGACTAGTAATGCGACCAGATACTAGAATAGTAATGCGACAAGATATTGGACTAGTAATGCAACCAGATACTAGACTAGTAATGCGACCAGAAACAATTTATCTCCAGGGCAAGTTATAGGGACCAAAATGACCCAAGTAATATATGAGTTCTAAAAAGTAACACAGGTCAGTAATTTCCCAAGCCAGGGAGATTCATTATTCAGTCCTGTGTAGTTTACAATAGGCATCCCAACATTGCTTATACTGTGGCACTGATGTTAAAGATCTGTACACTGGAACATGATAAATTCTAAGTCTAGCTTGACAGAGTTCATTTTATAACTTTTTAATGTAGATCTATACGTGCTGTCTAGTCTTTGCTGAGATAAGAACTGGTAATGATTAAACTCTGATGTGTTTCATTGTCTGATCTTGGCTTTATCCAACCTAAAAACATCCCTTTAGTTGTGCAATTATAAAAATAAAGGAGGGAGCACAACCCTTCATTACTTCAACACCCGTCACCATTCCAGATTTCAATCCAGTTGAACTCTCCTATTCGGCAGCTCTTGAAAACATACATTAAAAGAGCATGAACACTTTTTCATTGAGTTCTAACATTAGCCATAATCGTTATCACTTATTTTGTCAAGCTAATTCATACTGAGTCTCATTATAAGCCACCTGTTGTTAGAATAAACATGCAATCAATTAAATCCATACTAAGAAGATGGTTCACATATAAACTGTAGTATTGAATCTATCTTTTATACTTATGCATTTCCACACACTTTCAGTCTTGGGGCTAGAGTTACTAAACTGCGGTTTGAAAAAGTGGAGATGTTGCCTATAGCAACCAATCAGATTCTAGCTTTCATTTATTTAGTGCATTCAACAAAATGACAGCTAGAATCTGATTGGTTGCTATAGGCAACATCTCCACTTTTTCAAACCCGCAGTTTAGTAAATATACCCCTTGGTTTTTTCTGCACTTGCAAACGTAACCCATCATAGAGAACAAATGACAGACCCCAGTAAAGGTACAGTAGCCTTCTAGCACCATTCTTACAACCATTTGTTAGTGATGAAATACTCTTTCATTGTAGTCACACACTGCTTCATTTGTGCTTACTTTCCCAGACTCTTAATGATGCTCTTTTTGTGATAAAGATAGAGGGCCTGATTCATTAAGGAACTTAGGCAAGAAATTTCTTACTTAAGTCTCCTGGACAAAACCATGTTAAAATAAAAGGGGTGAAAACCAATTTTCTATTTTGCACATGAGTTAAATACTGTCTGTTTTTTCATGTAGCACACAAATATCAACTTTAAATTTCAGTGTGCAAATAAGTTATCAAGTATTTGTGTGCTACGAAAAAAAAACCAGCCAGTATTTAGCTTATGTGCAAAATAGAAATCTAATTTTTACCCCTTTCATTTTAACATGGTTTTGTCCAAGAGACTTAAGTATGAAATTTCTTGTCTAAGTTCCTTAATGAATCAGGCCCATACTTATTATATAAAAAAGTGATGCAGGTAAAGGTTTAATTTGATTTACTCTATGAATAAGACATAGTATAGGTCTGGGCTCATGAGCTTAATAACAAATTGTTCTGAATAGGAAGTCGGTTCTGGATTTTCGTTCCTTTAATAATGTTGTAAATCCATGCCTAATGTAAAAGTGTCAAAATGTGAAAGTCAGACAGAATAAAATCTTTTGTGTAAAAATGGTATCCGAGTAGGAGAAAAGGATGTTAAGGTTGTTTTCAAGATTAATTAATCATTGAGTCTTCGTTTGTACTGATGCTCTGTTATCCCCTCTATAGTGACATCCAGCTGTTCTTGTATTTGGATGTTTTCATATCAGTAAAAGAAAAAGATTAGCGTCAATATGTAGTTGTGTCATTACCTGAAATGGAGATGTAAATGTCCCTGATTATCTGTATTCCTGGTCAGCCCTTGTTAGTTGTAAGCCCATATACCTGGGAGCATCAAGATCATTGAGATTATCAAACAACAATAAAGAATACAGATAAGAAGATTATTTTATTATATTTGGTATGCACAATCACAACTGGTGTCTGTGACGGTATGTTGGGAATCGCCATATTTAATGGTACTACACTATTACTGGTTTCCAAATTCTCTTTTGATGATGACAAGGAACTGTTGAAGATATCCTATTAAGTCTATGAGACCTGGGGGTAAATGTATCAAGATGAGAGTTTTCCGGTGGGTTTGAAAAACCAGATTCTAGCTATCATTTATTTAGTACATTCTACAAAATGATAGTTAGAATCTGCTTGGTTGCTATAGGCAACATCTCCACTTTTCAAGCCCGCCGGAAAACTCTCAGCTTGATATATTTACCCCCTAGTGCTTGGTACACACCTTTCATTCATCTCTATTTGGTACACATATATGGTATTACTGTTTTGTGGCATCAAAATTCCTCTAAAATTCTGCACTATTAGGCGCCCACCACCCCTCCCCCTTTTTTCTCGTTTTAGTACTTGTCATATGTTAACAAACTGAACAGACTGCAGTATACGTGCAATATCAAGTCCCATCAGAATGCATGCAAAAAATGTATAAAATAAATTACCAACTAATAATGCTGTAATCATTAATAAAAATATGTGTTTTCTTACATTAATTTCATAAATGAGGATGTTTTTAATGCGACTGTACATACAATCTGTTCTTTACAGTTTTTATGATTTCTCTTACTTGAATTCACATATTCTGTGCTATCTAGAGGCTTTTAAAACAAAGACTGTGCCGTGACAGACATCGCTACTGCCCTGTTGCTGGTGCAATATAATACAGATAAAAAAAACGTAGGTACAAGACGCCCAGAGATTGAATCGGCCGCATCTGCATTAGCATGTCCTTAGCATTGCCTACATTCATCTGTCCCTTTTCTCCCCCATTCCTCCCTTTTAATTGTGGACAGTAGTAAGTGTCATTTGCATTCGGATATGAGTTGCATGCAGTCGCATTCAGTGGCATTAGATCCATTTCTGTGCAGGCGCAGAGTGATTTCACGCAAGATATGGCACACAAAAGGGACTTATGCCCTAAGAAGAATCAGGCCCACTGTGTTTCATTTGTTTCATCTCCAGGTAAGTTTTCAACTATATCTACTTGGAGCAATTTGCAATTTCCATGTATGTATTGACAATTGCAACTTATACTATCTCTGCTTGAAACAAATCTGAGTGCAATCTGTACTGGCTGCATTTACAAATGTTTAGCATTTATTATTACCTGTGTTAAAGTCTTGATTAATTATACAAATGTTAAGATTTTATCAACCAAAATTTGCAGTACTTGTAAGCCTTTCATTTGCTGAACAATTTTGTCATGTGGGCTGTTTTCTGTAAATGAGCCTCACTAAGAGCGGATCTGATAGTACATCTGTTGATGAATATTGATCTAGAACCGCAGTGCTCTAACTGGCAAAACAATGCAGTATACGTCCAATACATATGTGGAATATAAAGTTCCAAAAGAATGTACAGAAAAAAAAATCAATAAATGTCACCTGTTAATAATATAGCCATTGATGACAATCATTTATTAGGATGTTACTAATGTCTACTGTACATAAAATACATTTTTACATTTGCTCCTGAATGCAAGCACATGTACTAGCTTCCATACACAGTCGTCATGATTATTATTTGGCACCAGACCTGTTGTGGTGCAAGTGATACGACTGATAATCAGATACCTTAAGATGTCCATAGCTTGAATTGGATGCTGCTGTGTTCGATTGAGCTTGGCTAACCCTTGCTATACACTGACTATGTGCATACACCCATTCAAATGTCCGATATCACATTAGTGTGTACGCTCTCATGATCATGTTTTATTGTACCAAAACAGATTGATGACATCAATGATGGAACGATGTTGTGCAAATGTGGAAGTGTGCATGCACTCATGACCAGCAGGGGTTGGGTAGCATTTAACGATGGTGGCAATAGCGACATCGGATAAACCTACAAAAAATAGCGATTTCAAGAATGGCTACAAAAAGAAAATAATGACTTACAATAAAAATGACAGCATACATCCTCGACATCCTTATGGTACATACCGATTGGTGTTAATGGCGGGAGTTTAATTTCACGTCAGTGTTCATAGCGACGGTGATATCTTTGTATATAAAATGGCAATGCCTAACCCTAACGTGTAAATGAAGTATTAAAGTTGTTTGTAAATTTTTTTCTTTTTGCAGCCATTCTTGAAATCGCTATTTTTTTGTATGTTTAACTGATGTCAGTATAGTGGTAGTCATTAATATGACTACCACCGAACCAGCAGTGCACTACTCCATAGATTGTGCATAGTCATAATCTTTCAGCAGATCGTTATGAGAGATGAAGAGCACAGATCTGGTAAATCGTGTAGGTGCGTACACATGAATTGACATGCTAATGGGGACTTTCAGTCATTGGTAAAATAGTTACAGAAATCACTTCTGCAGTAATATTCTGTAGTATGTTCTCAGTTTTACTTTGCTTATTTGCCTTAATTTCTTGCCACATATTAGCTAACCCCTATCAAAGTACTCAATGTTTACTAAACTGTTTCTTTACTATCTTTCCAAGACATTATTATTTATAACATTCACTGCCCCACACCCACTGCATCATACACTCACCATACTGTAGTGCCAGAGGTGAAGAGTGAGAAGTCCCCATAATGCAGTGCAAGGGATCGGGAGCCAGAAGTCATTGTAATGCGGAATAAGGGTTGAGAAGCCAGAAGTTAACCTAATGCAAAGTCAGGGATCAGGAGCCAGAAGTTACCGTAATGCAGAGCAAGGGATCAGGAGCCAGAAGTCATTGTAATACAGAGCGAGGGATCAGGAGCCAGAGGTCACCATAATGCAAAGCAAGGGATCAGGAGCCAGAAGTCATTGTAATACAGAGCCAGGGATCAGGAGCCAGGAAGCAACTGGAGCTGAAGTTATCACCAGCACTATCACAGCAATATGATGCTTGACAGGTGAGGAACTACTTTAAAGAGATCCAGGGAGAGGACATACCTCCAACAGTAACTGATCCGCTGCTCACCTCCAGACAGGGCCGGATTTACCACTACGCAACCTAGGCAATTGCCTAGGGCCCAGCAGTCCCCAGAGGGCCCTCCCAGGGCCGGAGGTAAGACCACCCTTTAAAAATGGGCCGCTACTTATGGGCCAGTGCTATATGCTTGCCCCCCAGGCTAAAGTCTGCCAGCCAGCCCCTGAATAGGGGTATATGTTATGCTAAAAAAAACTATAGTGCCATGGATTTTTTCAGGGAGGGGGCCCCAAACCAGTATCTTGCCTAGGGCCCCATGAGGTCTTAATCCGGCTCTGCCTCCAGATGCCAAGACAGCTACAAAGATGAACCAAAACACATAAATATAGACATAACAAGATGGGTAAAGGACAAAGATGATGCAACATGCAAATTATAAGCAAGTCCTAACATAATCTTTTTTGAATGCTATTTTGATTGTACTTGCATCCAATTTTCAGCGTATACTCTTGTTCTGCTCAGTGTGCACATAGACTAGGTCTTCTACTTTCCGAGGAAGGGGCGGTGCTTATCAACCTAATAATGCAGGGGATTCCTATACTTTTATTCTGCATGTGTTCTGTGATAAATCAGACTACAGCAATTGTTGCCACATAGCAAAAACAAAAGTTTTATGGTGGTATTGCTAGCGGTGCCATGGGATGGAGAAGGTTGGGGTAATCCGATATAGTTATGTAAAAAAAAAGGTGTGCTTTGCCCATTGCAACCAGCTAAATATTTGCATTCATTTTCTAAACTATGTTATAAAATAATAATTTGAATCGGATTGGTAGCTATTGGCAACACATCCTTTTCTACACCGTCTCCAAAAGAATAGTTTTCATTACTATGTTCTTCAGATCTATTTTACTATCCATGTGTATTCAATATTCAGGCCACACCCATGTTGCATGACATCACTCACTTTCAATGCGTCCAACATGGGATTCCATAATGTATAGTGTGGCAAAATGTACAGATCTTTTTGCATACACAACTTTTCTGACTATACATTGTGCCTAAAATTATATTCTCTTAATAGCATCTATTTTTATGTGACAGATTTTCTCTGCCAATTACTTCTCTTTACCACATTTTAAAATATTCACCTCTCTCTACTTTCCTATTTTTTACCATTATAATAGCCATCTGTTATTTTTTTACTAAGAATGTTCAGCCTATTAATGATCGTGCAGATGCCCCTCATAAATCCAGTTAACTTCAAGATCAGCATTTTCTCCGTCATACAAAGACTGTGAGATCCGTAGCCAACTAATCTGGCCAGTGTCCAAAATATGTTGCTTATTTGTTCCTGAACTAGTTTTTTCATCATTAAAAAAACAAGACACGTAAACATGCCTAAATGCAAATACTGGCAAACACAGGAATAAATGGGTATTCTACATACCAGCACACAATTCTGATCTAGCTGAGATTGTTTGAAAGCTCAGAGGGAATATGGTTGACATTCTGCCTGTTCGAAAGAAATGTCTTTGGCGCACAGCCAGTATGGAGAAACTAGGACACATACAATGTAGGCTGGCAGCGTCGTCAGCGGCTTGGCCGTACAGGGGAGAGAAAAAACTGAAACATTTACATTATGGGCCAATGATCATTTTTACACCTTCATTGATTTAAATGGCTCTTTAGAAATAGGAAACGATATTAAGGGCTATGAAGGAACTTCTGATGCTCATTTACAAGCAGCACTGGCGTTCAAGGATTTTTGCTGCTGGTAACCCCTTAAATGCTAGATCTTTGCCCTGGTTTACAAATAAATCATTCACAGACGAAGCTTGATGAACATTTACAGACTATTGCCTCTGTTCATAATATATAACTTTATTCATTTTATTATGACAGTGAAAATACATTCTAATTAGAATTAAAATGATAATATTTAAATAGTGTTTAAATAATGTACAGATGTTCCACCACTAGTATTTTCATGTCACAGTCCAAACTCCATATGGTTCAATGGAAAATGCTTTAAAAAAAAGAGCGCTGCATCTGTATGATTTATATACCATCAGCATGTGGAAGAATGTCCTACAAGTAGATCTGTGGAGTGTTGTACTACTTTACACCAATGGAGTCATGCAGGGCTGAGAACCTGATACTTCTGCATTACAAAAATCTTTAAAACGCCTTTAAAAGTCATATTTCATATATTACAATGTATACAAATTGTGACATAACACATTTATATCAGAAAATCAGTAGTTTATCCTTGTTGTTTCTTTCTTAGATGACAATGCAAGTGAAATGTATTGTAGTATGCAAAATAGTCTGATCTTCTTAGGGATGGAATAGACTACATTGACCTTTCTCAGAGGACCAAAATGCACCTTTACACCTAAACATCAATCACTTTACTGGAGAAAGTGATAATGATTTGCCTAACTGGTGCTAATTAGTGACCCACGTGAGTAAAATATTGCAATAAAGATCATTTTGTTTGTACATCATTACCATCATATGCTGTTCCATGTTACAGAAAGAGTTAAACCTATGCACAACATGTACCAAACCATATTTCATATATCCAGCTAGAATTGGTCTGAGTGCTATGGGCTATAGCATATTTATGTACACTACATCCTTTTATTACGAAAGCACCATTAAGATATAGTAAGTCAGCTCTGGCTGTGGAGAACAAACAAGTACCAATATAAAAACCTACTACTGAAATTGTCATCAGTAGACAATGCAGAGTAAATTATAATCACTGTGAAATTGAACCAGGTGACATACATACAGAACAAAAGTGTGAAAAAATTCTTGTCCCTGACAGCCTGGTCTGCCTATGGAAACTTTACTGATATTCTTTAGGTTTGCTATTAGAAAAGTCAGATTTCCTTGCTAAGGGCAGACAAGGGTGTGCCTTGCTAAGTATAAAGAAGGCACATCGATACATCTAGCCTTGGGGAGCTGTAAGAAAATCGGATTTAGTTTTGCAGAACGGGATTGTTGAAATGAGAGAAAGAGGTGCAAAGGCCAGATTTCTGGGGCATTACTTTCTGTGTGGAAGGACATACGGCCATTTTGACTCCACAAATACACTTGTACTTTAGATCAGCTCTAAGCTGACAGAAATAAACCACATTTTTGGCTTGCTTTGCTCTGTGAAAATAATGGGGTGTAACAGTTTGTAGTACAAAAAAGTGCCCTAGAGGTTGATCTGGTGACTTCTCAATATCATAAACATTTTAAGCCATAAATGAGACTAAAATCAAGCAGTATTTTATGAGAAAAATTCAAAAATTGAAAGTGGGTTATTCTGCAATGTTAGGAGATTGGAATTTTGAGGTGATTGTTCTGCCTCCTCAGAAACAAGAAACACTTCTATATTGGTAGAGGTGTTTCACTAGAGTGAATAACAGGTTGTCACGTTCGGACTGCAAGAGGTGCTACCAACGGGTGTTGACACAACTAAGCAAGAAGGCGCGGAGCCTAACACACCCCCGATATTCACCAGGAAACCCCGCAAGCAGGTCTGGACTTGGCTGTGTGAGGTGTGCAGGTCGCGGTTCTCCAAGTTAGTCACCGGTGCAGTAGTGTAGAACAGGAATAGTTGAACGGTCTGGGTCAGAAGCAAAACAGGAGCGAAATACCCAAGGATAATGCAGAGAATGGTCAGAGGGAAGCCAGGGGTCAGAACCAAACAGACGAATGGTACCAGGGATAACTCAGTGACTTAGTGGTTAGCACTTCTACCTCACAGCACTGAGGTCATGAGTTTGATTTCCGATCATGGCCTAATCTGTGTGGGGTTTCTATGTTCTCCCCGTGTTTGTGTGGGTTTCCTCCAGGTGCTCTGTTTTCTCCCACACTCAAAACCATACTGGTAGGTTAATTGACTGCTATTAGATTGACCATAGTCTGTGTGTGTGTTAAGGAATTTATACTGTAAGCTCCAATGGGGCAGGGAGTGATATGAGTGAGTTCTCTGTACAGTGCTGCGGAATTAGTGATGATGATAACACGAGAGAGTAGTCCGGAGATTAAGCCAAATGGTCAGAGCCAAAACACAATGCTGGAACAGGAACAAAAGGCGGGAGCTGATGAACCAATACGCTGGTGCCAAATACAGCCAGAAGGAGGTTTAAATAGATGGAAGTACTCCTTGATTGGTGCTGTGGTTTTCGGTGGTCAGATCGCAACCAACCGCAAGGTGGGCAAGGAGAGTCTCTAGTCACTATGCGATGGAATGCGATGCTCAACGGCTACCCGGAACTAGCAAGAGCGCCCTGTTGCTAGGCAGCGGGGCGCCGTCGGACCTAGATGCACATAAACGAGTCCTATAATTAATAAAATAGAGTAATTCCTTCCATTTATTTTTGCAATCTTTGTAGCTTCTTACCACTCCCATCCTGTTTTAATACCTCACAATCTCGCTGGTCTCACATTTATGATAATCCATTCATTGTAATTAGCATAGATAAAATATATGTACTTCTCATAAGCACCTATTGACATCAAGTCGACTTAGACAGCTAGAAAATATATATTTTAAAAACTTCCACTCTAAAATATTTTTACATATTAATGACATCTAAATAATTGTGAGTTAAAGCAAAGTACAATTAAATGTATAAATAAGAAATAAGAAGATGAGTGTTATGACTACTATGTTTTTTAAGGGATATACTGTCTTTTGCCTTACCTGTACTTGCATTATAACTAACAACCGTTCTTTGAAATGTGACTAGAAAAGTGTTGACCTAAGCAATTCTGATGCCAAGTTAATGATGGGAGAAAGCAATAAATATATCTCTAACTTCTGACAGATGGGACACATTCTCTTGATGATTTTATTGATATCCTTAAAATGCTTTAAAGGCTAGGACACAGAAGAGTCATCTTATCTGTATGTATAGTATATAAACAGAAAATACCCAAAGCATATGTTTAAGGTGATTTTTGTTTTTAACCCCTTCATCACTGAGCCTATTTTTGCAGTGTTTGGGTTGGTCGTATTCCAACGTCAATATCAGTAATTTTGTCTATGCGGTTCCCACAACAAATCATATATTGGTTTTTTTCAGAAGACTTGCACTTTTTTAAGTGAAGCACATAAAAAGTTTAGGAACAATTTAGATAGTCCAACAAGGTATACTATTTTGATAATGACCGCATCTATTGAAGCCAGAATGGGGGCATTATAATCCCTCCCCCCTTTCTGGACTTCTTAACACTTTCTGTAGTGTAGGGTATTATTATCTGGTAATCACCAGTAAATAACAACTAATGAGGCACCTTATTTGAAAGAGGATATGCCTCACTTTCAAACTAGGGTGTCTTCGAGTTTCTAGATGGGGAGATCTATGCATTACAAAACCCCTCCCCATTCTGGGCTCCTTAATATTTTCTGTAGTGTAGGGTGTTATTGTCTGGTGATCACATGTGATCACCAAACAATAACTATTAAGGGATCATATCATATGAAAGAGGGGATCTGTGCCCTCCTTCTCCATCACTGGACAATTATTTCTATATTATATTTTTGTAGGCACTGGATCAGGAGGTGGGCCTTAGTGATGTCATTAAGCCCACCCCTTCCCAATTGGCCACCAAAATTAAATGTCTGTGAGGGACAGGTAAGTATAATTGCAGGGGTTAAACTAGTCAAATGCTTGCTGAATAGCATATGTCAATGCCCTTTGAAAAATAGGTAACAAAAGCGAAAAATTATTATTTAGCTGCCAGTTTCACAAGGATATTCCAGTGTGTTTGTCAATTGAAAACTTTAAGATAAATAATCTCCTAGTCTAATGTGTATTTATCACACAATTGGAATCTTGAGATTCATTTTAGGAATTTAATTATGATGAAACTATCCCATTTTTCAGTTTCAAAAATGTCCAAAGTTTTTATTTGTTGTTAGATTAGACAAAATAATTAATTTTAATTAAAAAGTTACAATATCACTGTATTGCATTTTTTAGAATAACTGTAATATTTCTTTGTGTTGAATAGATTGTGTACATAGAAAACTAAACCCATTTGCTAGAATGCTTTAAGTTGAATCATTTCATATCTGTAACATGATTCATTTTGTACCATGAATTCTACGTAAGTTTGACGCTTGAGAACCATATTCTATGACCGTTAGACAGCTTTTCCTTTCACAGTATGAACTCCTATCCAAAAGACAATAGTTTGACAGTGATATATGGTTGTAATTACATCCAGGAGCACCACTCAACAATGGAAGGCAACGGTGTGCTGAAGCAAAAACAATTACAAGCATGCATTGTCCACTTAGTGAACTAGAAATATGTTTGGTAGATTTTTGAATTGCTTTAAAAATACTTATAATAATAATATTATTTTGTATATGACAGGCTTCAACAAACTCAGCCATTTTGAAGCCTATGTAATAGATATCATTATGCTAAAGTGGTACATGAAACAAAATGATGCAAGATAGTAAATTTTCAATTTTGTAAGAGGCAATGTCTAGTTCAGATGTAACAGATTTTAAACACTTGGCAAAAGTTATATAAAAATACAAAAGCATATTCAAAAGTAAAATATAAAAGGCATGCACCTATCTACACTAGGTATCTTTCACCAAAAGTTATTGCTAATATTTTTAAAGTGTTGCTGATTAAAGGAAAACCATCTACAGGGGCGCACGGAGGATTGTCGGGGGGAGGGGTCCAAAAAAAAAAAAAAAAAAACCCGAGAGAGCATGCGCAGCAGCTCCGTTTTGTCAGCTCTGTCCTATACAGCAGCCGCGGCGCTGTCTAAGAAGCGTCAGCGGCAGTGCTGTATACACTACAGCACCACCGCGGACGCTTCTTTGACAGCACCGTGGCTGCTGTATAGGACAGTGGCCACTTAGTTAGCGCAGGGGGGGTTTCTAGAGACTCAGAAACCCCCCCTGCATGCGCCACTGATCTATGTAGACTATTAATATACAACTCACAATTAGTTGATAACTTTTATACCAAGCAGTCACTTTTATGCCAAAGTTGATACATTTTACAAATGTGTGACCTCTGTTAATGTTAACATTATTTTCATATAACATTTAGGTTAAAATAAACTTATCTTAGAATGTGAGATGCCAAGTATGCAGACACAGTAACACAGTAATAACAATAAACAATGTGTTTGCATATGTGTCTGTGTGAGTATGTGTATAATTATTATTATCGTTTATTTGTAAGGTTCCACAAGGTTTCCGCAGTGCCATACACAGTACATACAAACAGTAGACATTACATGGTAACAGTAGAGAACAAAAGCCGAGTAAAAGAAGACTTCAGAAGCTCCACACATAGCAATTACAGAGAAGGTGGAGCAGAAGAAATGGTGTAAAGGCAGGAGGGAGGAGGGTCCTGCTCGTAAGAGCTTACATCCTAAAGGGAGAGCAAACAGACAGAAGATCTAGGGTGAGTCAGAAGAGGGGATCAAGTGCAGGAGGAGCGAGTATGGGCCGGGAGGAGAGAGGTGAAGAGAATGAGCAAAGAGAGGGTTAGGTGGATGGCTGGTATGCTTTGAGGAAGAGGTGAGTTTTAAGTGCCCGTTGAAAGGACCATTAGTTAGGGGGCAGTCAGATGAAATGTGGGCGGTCATTGCAGTGGAGAGGGGCAGATCAGGAGAAATCTTGTATTCAGGAGTGGGAAGAGGTGATCAAGGTGGAGGAGAGGTGGCGGTCGTTGGTCAAGCAAAGGGAGCGTGAGGGAGTGTGGATGGAGAGGAGGTTGGAGAGATAAGGGACAGCAGTGTGGGAGAGGGCCTTGTAAGTCATGGTCAGGAGCTTGAAAAAAATTCTATAGGGGAAGAGGAGCCAGTGTAAGGTCAGGCAGAGAGGGGAGGCAGAAGAAGAGCGGCATGAAAGGAAGATAAGTCTTGCGGCCGCATTGAGCATAGAACGAAGGGGAGTGAGGTGAGAGTGGGGGAGGCAGGTGAGGAGAAGGCTACAGTAATCAAGTCATGATATACAGGTATAATATACAGCTCAGGTGATAACCCTCTGTTGTGTACCAAGCTGTGACTTTTTTACCGTAGCTGAATGACATCACAAGGGTTGTTTATGATTTAAGTCAATCACATGATCAGCCTAGGCTATCTCAACTTGCCTGCATTTCACCACTGCATGTACACGAACCTAATCTCTCATTAAAATATTTCCGATTTCACCTGTCAATTGTGCCCTAAAACTTACCAGTATTTAAATTTTCTAGGTTTTCATCATCATCAATATCATCATTATTATTTATTTATATTGTGCCAGCATATTCAATAGCACTTTTTAATTGGGAACAAACAGAGTAATAAAACAATGCTGTGTAATACAGACAGAGAGATAAGAGAACCCTGCTTGCAAACTAACAGTCTAAAGGGAATGGGGGTTTGATACATGAGGTTAAGGTTAATATTGCATATCGGTCTAATCAAATTGCAAAGGTAAAAAGTGCTCAATGCGCTGTATGGTACGGTCACACAGCAATGTTGGTCAGTGGATCAGAGATATGTTGTCTTGTGTGTAAAGGGTGATAATGGGTACCCTAGGGAGGTTAAGAGGGTGGTTGAGGAATTATAAAAGCTTGTCTGATGGGATGGGTTCTCAAAGAACATTTCAAAATTTGAAGACTAGAGGACAGTTTTATTGTGCGTAGGAAGAAATTCTACAAAGTGGGTGCAGCCCGAAAAAAGGAATGGGAGTAAGTAATGAGTATGGGTGAGAGATGCAGGTGTTTTGCAGAATGGAGGCATCTGAAGATATCTTGAGACAAGTGAAGAGATGTATGTTGGCACAGTTTTTATGACGGCCTTCTATGTTAATAGATGTATTATATTTTGGATTCGGTAATAGACAGGCAACCAATGTAGAGGGTGGCAGAGTGGCTCAGCAGGGGAACAATTTACAAAGAAAATTGGTCTAGATTCCACTTGTAAAATAGATGGTAGGGGTAAGAGTCTGAATCAGGGAAGATCAGTAAGGGTGGTATTGCAATAGTCAATGTGGGAAATGATGAGTGCATCAATATGTTCGTATTCTGGAAATGTTTTTTTAGATGTATGTAACAGGATGTAGATATAGATTGTATGTGGGGAACAAAGGATAGTTTGTCCGAATGTAAGTTAAACATATTCAGATATACATACTTCCATTCTATTTTATATACAGTATGTTAATAATTGCAAGAACTGAGAATACAGTTCCTTTAAAAAATAAAATTGTAGAGAATGAGATCCCAGAGCACATTAACCAAGTGATACTCGTCCATTAGTAGATCTTTGTTCAGTTGTGCTGGGCCTTAGCACAACAATTTGTAATTGTATGTTTTAGAGTTGGTACCTGTCAGGAAGGCTTCTCCCATGTGGTGGAGATGTACTCTGAGCACTGCTGCTGGAAATTCCACCTATCAGGTATTCCTTCAACAGCTCCTCGTCTAGTTCTCTAATGTCTTATTCTGAAACAGAACATAAGAAGTCTTTATGAAGACTAAAATGATTAAAAGTAGAACCATTATTATGGCTTAACTAGGTGTTACATTTTGAGGTACATATATGCTTTTATATATTACTTCTACTCTATAGTGAGATAGTATTTAGATCAGGGTTGTCCAACCATGCAGCCCAGCACGCCTGTAAATGTGGCCCAGAAGGAGTTTTGGTTGTGGCAAGGGGGCAGCGCTTTTAATGGAAGAAAAAAATCCTGCAAAAATAAAAAGAAAAGAAAATACTTACCTTGCGGTCACGCGGTCACGTCAGCTGGTACTCCAGCTCCCTCCCTTGTCTCCTCCTCCGTGCGGCGCTCGCAGTGAATGTCGGGCGTGATGTCATCACGCCCAACATCCATTGCGGAGCGCAGCACAGAGGAGACACCCGCGCGAGAAGAACAATCAGCAGCACAGAATTGGAGAAAAGAAGAGAAGAGGACAGGAGAACAAGCCGATTAAAAGGTAAGTTAAGGGGGATTTTTTTTATTATTTCAAGGGATGCTGACAAGTGAATAAAAGTCACCTGGTCCTGGAGCATCATGGACTTTATCTCCCTGCTACATACTTCTACTTGTAATACTAATGGGGCATTATATATTATTCTCTTTGGCCCATTATAAGTTGTTATCCCATAACTAACATAGTGGTGTAATTATCAAAACAGGTCACAATTTGGGGCCACAGTGGTGTATATGTCAGGTACCGCAGGCCTGGTGCCAGGGCACCCTGATATACAATGCCTGGCTTAAATGATATTGCATCGAAACAATACAAAAAGTGATTATAGTATAATAACTAGAGAGGATCTTTTGAACAGGGCGATTGAAAGGTAAGTATAGGGGGATTTGAAAAAAAAGTGATATCTATCTATATATATATATATATATATATATATATCAATCACTTTTTTTCTCATATATATATATATATATCACTTTTTTTCATATATATATATATATATATATATATATATATATATATATATGTTAACTATGTTTTCTATGGTTTTTTGGATGATCAGCTATCAATATTGTTAGTGTATCTTATGTGCGGCCCAAACCAACTCGTCGTCTGCCAATGTGGCCCAGGGAAGCTAAAAGGTTGAACACCCCTGATTTAGATTATATGGAATATTATAAATGATATATTAGAAATGTGGAATCCAGACCAAATTAATTAACAAAATATTTTTTGTAAGCACTACTTTTTCTCAGCAGTTCTATGCATACAATAAATCATAAGGAGCAAGTAGGGAAAACACTTCAGTATTTTGAAGCAACAACTCTACTTTTTTTAATGATTGACTTCTCTTCTATTAAATAATAATTTAAGTCATGAAGAGAGAGAAACTTCAAAAGGAAGCAAAAATCCAATGGCAGATTTTCTCCGAAGGAACTCGATTGTCATTTGTCTGATGCTTGATGAATCCTTGATAATTAAAACTACCTACAACCCATGAGATTAATGAATTAAGTAATGTTTTTATCTAAATCCTTCCAGTGTGTATTTGTTAAGTTCAAATGTAATCAGGCAGTAAATGTAATGGAATTTGAAATGAGTTGTGATAAGATGTGTTACCATTCTGTTATATCTTACCTCTCTTCTGTGTGTATTACTCAGTACCGTTTTATTACTTTTTGTTTCTAATTGTAAAGGACAACGGAATTTGCTGGCGCTATATAAATAAATTATGATGATGTTGATTCTTCTTAATTTTTTTCTGTATAGGTGGAACTTCAGCCCAAGGAAAAGTGTTAAGATGGTGACTAACTGTTGCTATATGACTACCCTTATTCTTTACAGCAAGATGATAAAGGCAGATCATATATTCCTGAAATGCCCATTGTATTATAAAGGATGAGTCCCCTTAGCAACACATGGTGCGGAAATGGCATTTAGCTGTCAACTCCATGGATAAATTGTAAACTTTTAGATTCTGAAGGACACCAGTAAAACAAACAACAGTACAACAGTTCTCTGGAAAGACTATCAACCAGCTCTGGTTAGAGTTATATAAACTCCATTAGCCAGCTGCCCTGGAAGAGATTCCATGAAATTTGGAAGTGACAATTGACACATTTGACACAGTGAATAAGACCTAACT
This sequence comes from Mixophyes fleayi, assembly GCF_038048845.1. NCBI lineage: Eukaryota > Metazoa > Chordata > Amphibia > Anura > Limnodynastidae > Mixophyes > Mixophyes fleayi. Next base: position 68,588,904 of record NC_134412.1, on the reverse strand, counting down.
TCTAGTTTAACTTCTGTGTTAAAAATCTTAAGCTAATGCATCTGAGTTGATATGTGATACCTGATTGCAGCATATCATTTTTTGTCTTTGCAGGTATTTTTGTGACTCTCTGTTGAGGGAGAGAGTCAGAGCTATCAAGCCTTCACTGTGTGCCAATTAACTACTCATCCACAGTAAAGGAAGAGCTGGAGCCAACCCATTTGGTTTTGTTTTTTTTAATATCTGAAGAGGAAAAAAATATATAAGTTTCTCTGAAGCCACAATGAATGGAGTGTCCTCCATCATGGCGAGATCTTGGAGACCTCAGAAATCTCGATTATATAATTGGTACACAGATCTGCTTTCAATGATTTCAGCATTCTTCAGCTGTTGCTATGTCTGCCTCCTGAAGAACAAAGCAGGGTATTGGGTTCCATTTAGAGATAAAAGTAAATACAATTAAAGGGATCATATATGCACCTGGACAAACATTATTGCAATACATTTGCAAGCAGAGCTTTTGCATGTAACATACAAATAAAGGTTTATTTTTATGCTCTGGATCCCCGTCAAAAGTCTAAATCTGTCTACACATTTCAAATTTGACCACCCTCAGTGCAACTTGGTTTTCCTATGTTAAAAATGGTACTTTCTAGCGGACCTTACTCCTAACTCTAAGGGGAAGATTTAATTAGCTGTGAAGTGTCATCGGAACATCCGCGAAACACTTTACATCGGAGATTTGACCGATATCTCCAGTCATTTCTCCTCACACCTCTAGGTGTGAGGGAAAATGAGCTGAGATATCTACCGTAATTTCTGGCAAAGTACGTGGCGCAATGTATGCGCGCCACATCACCGGCAGTTGAGTATCCCACTAAGTGAGACTTTTGGCTTGTCTGGCCTTTTGTAAACTGATGCCCAAATGAGGACACCCCATTATAAAACATTTTTTATCTGTAATCTTCCTTTCTTCAAGTCCTCTTTATTTTCTGCACACTCTTTCTTCTCCTTTTTCACCATCTTCTTTTTTCTGCTCTTTTGCTTTTTAAGCATTCATTCTATTTTTTGCCCATTTTCGTATTTCTTCAGGACCATGAGCCACAACCAGCTTGCAAGGAACCTTTTTGGGACATGTTCCCATCACACCACTGAAGACATGTAGGCAGTCCCAGACTAGAGAATCAGGAACAGACTACATTAGGCCAGTAGGCCAGCCAAAAAATAGACACCCGACCTTCACACACAAACTCCACCCAGAACTTCACGCAGAAGCAGCTAAATATCCATTGCTGATCTCTGCTGTGTGAAAGAATATGTATGCCCCTAACTTAACATGCACAACCGGTTAATGTTGAGTTAGAAAAACAATAATCAGGTTCATTGTTAGCTTGAGTTGTAGCTAATAATTAAGATATGTATTGAATAATGAGATCATCTGGATCTTTGCGCTGTTTATAAATAATCATCATACGATAGGCCCCCAGCAAGTTACATATGTAGAAGAACTAGTAGGAAGGCATTTTAGGACTGTAATATAAAATTAGAAACTCTCAAAACTCAAATCTGGGATTCTCTGGATTTTTTTTTGAGATTAAGAAAGTATAACATGATATGTTTTAGTTTGAAAAGGCTAGAAAAAAACAGGCTATTTCTTGGCAAATGTGGTATTATAATTTTACAATTTTTGCCTCATTATTAAAACAATTTCTGCAAGTTGCAGAGAGCTAATATATTTATACACCAGAAAGAGGCATAATTAAATATAATGATGGGGGATACAATGTGATTTGTTAAGCATAATGCTTTAGAGTACACATTGTCAAACAAGTCAGGCAGCAAAATAATTCGCCTTCTCTGTTCACATTTTTTGCTTGAAAAAAGCAGAAATTATTATAATTGAAGTTTTTGAAGCTTGTTCTGTGCTTACCATAGCTAGAAAATTAAAAGGCTCTGTAATGTAACATCACTTTGTTTTAAAAGCCAAAGCTGAAGCTGGAGCTCTGTGGAAGTGTGACTCTTTGAAGCAAGTATGCCTTCCTTACATCACAGTTTCTGCTTTCTCTGTGACTCTGTAAACATCAGAGTACCGCAGAGACTGAACCTAAATTATAATCACTACATGTGAAGGTTTTACAACATTGCGGGCTCATATAGAGTAAGATGTACATATTTCCATATTGGAATATATTTTCAGTATGTGCATATATGTCTGTATGTAGGCTTTTGGGTATTGTACTGGAGAAGCGGAATGGAGGGCAAGCAATGGAGAGCAAGGGTAGGCCAAGTACAGTAAGATTATGTTCATGTAATTGCGACTGAATTATATAGGGAGGCATCCTCAGACTTGATTTTTTGGACGTATAACTTTTGCAGGTGCTGAGTGGCTGGTGTAACGATTCGCAATGATGATGACTATCAGCAGCATTATCTAGCCAGGCATTGTGTTTGTTTTTAATAACATTTTTGTATTGAAAATGTGATTTTGTATTTTTTAAAAACTCTCCACATAGTATTCTTTTTGTCTATATGACATTACATTATTATATTGTGTAAAAATAGGGTAAGGCATCTCTACACTCTAAACTATGCTTTCTCTATGTTATCGTGGGGCATAAGTATACACCCTTGTACGCAGTAAGTACCTCTGTGGCAATTTATACTGTTTTTGAGCCAGACTCATCTTGAGATATTTCTCGTTAAAGATATATGCACATATTTCTAACACCTGTGTACATTCTGAGAGCATATGTTCTAACGAGAAGAATATATAGTTAATTCTTGAATTGTAAGCAATGACATTTTGTAGAACTTTTTGCCACTTTCTAATGGAAACATTTTAACAACCTATTTAGAAATGTTTAACGGCATGTATAAGCTCACTACAATAAAACAGAAGAAAGATCTTATAACGGGTAGTGAATAAACAGAAGTTTAACTCCAAAATAAATATGAATGGGTGACTGATTTAGAATCAGAAACAAACTGCTTTTGAGTGTTGTAATTTTGTGTTTCATCTATTTAATATATTTGGCTCCTTGTACTTAAGATAAATATCAGATTAGTTCCTATGCAAGTGCTGTACAGTAAGGGTTATAGTTATTTAATGTGTGTTTTGTAGGCATATCTTTTGTGCCTACCCAAAATAGAAGCAAGTTGTATACTTGCTATGTGAGTACCAACTTGCTCATGCATTTTGTCCATGTTTAGAATTGAGATATGCTTACACTTTAAGTAAAACTTGTGTCCACACATATTTATGTGGGAACAGGTTTCAAAACCCACTAGCAACTCTTAATCATCTCCACGGTGTTAAAATAGATCACACTATAAATGCAAACATTTTGAACTCTTATTTTTTATTGTATAGTATTCATGTTTAAGTCTGTAATCCTATGCATACAAATATGAACTAAGCCTAAATTAGACTGGGAACACAATGGAATACTGTTCAGGCATCTGTTTCAGGTGCAGGAACCACATTCCGTCACTTAACTCCCTGCTCTCTATAGGTCAGTCCTTAACTAATATATGTAATACTGTACTTTTTTTTTAGGACTCAGGAATTGTAAACAATATTTTTATAATTGGATATAAGTGGAAATGGGATAAGGCGCAAATAGGACGGGTTAGAATAACGGGTACCTCAATACCAATCAAATGCTTGAAAATGCTGAGATGTTGAGCTCATATGTCTAATATGTGAACACGTAACCTGAAACATGCAAGCATATAGTGTGTAATATAAGATGGTATACCCACAGTAACAGTGTAATAGGTCTTGATGTTTAAGTACTGCAACGTACTTCAAACCTCTCAATAACAAACAATCACTGAGGTACTAATTATCAGCTAAAACACATAACTGAGTTCAACAAATGCGATATAAAAACGATATAAAAACGACATAAAAATCATATTTAACATACGCATAGAATCAATAAAATGGTAATAATCACAATCTCAGCGTTGTGAATCCCAATGTTCCAGTACTATGATCATTTCAATATGATTCATAGTGTTTCAAAACCACCTTCAAAAGTGTCTTCTTTAATATTCAAAACTTCCTCTCCAATGATTCATATATGCGGGAGATAAGAAGAAAAAAACGATTCTCCAATGGTGTAATAATCCAATAACAATGTTTAATGCCATACAGAAATAAAATCCACTTACATTTAGCAAGGGAAAACAGGTCTCATAAAGGTTTCTTTAGACACGCAGTCAGAATTATTTCTCGCTACTCCGTTGCGTGGTCAGATTCTTACTGACTTCCGGGTTGTGTTGTCACAGTAACCAAACTCGAGCTCCCATTGGAACCCTACGCGTTTCGTCATAGAGACTTCGTCAGGGGTGATCCAATGAGGGCCGAGCCACAAAATATATAGAGTCTCGAGATGGAATTGTTAACACTTACAATCCTGCTGGATCGTTAGTTATGTGATTTTGATAAGGGGTGTGTCATGAGTCCCTAGGAGTAAATGGACCTTATTGCAGATAAACTGTCTGAAGACCAGTCTTTATATAGCTAAATCTGCCTGTCTTGATTAGCGTAATCTGTATTGGGAAAGGGGAATCTAAAGATGGACATGTACTATAGAAATCTTCTATTGAGCACTTCACTCTATTGAAAAATTCATGATTGGCAATTCTCGTGGATGTTATATAAAGTTAAACATATACCTATTTTAAAATTGATAAACCTATTAAAAACACATCTTTTAAAATGGATTGGATAATCAAAACCTTATTCTTAATTCCCTTTTCTCAAGGTGATTAATAGATATATCTAATTTCTTTGTGAGCTACTGAGAATGAAATTAATTTCCAAAGGTTACCAACGTATCTGAAATCTCGATGAACAGAGTATGTATAAAATTTACAAAAAGGAGGTGAGTTCAAAGTCGGCATTTAGCCCGTGTGGGGTTAGAGTGCCTAAATTAAATATCCATTTGGCTTCTTCCTGATTCAATAATTTGTTAAAATCCCCTCCCCTCCAGTGTCTTTGGACCAGCTTTATTCCCAAGAATTTTAATCCCGATGGATCTTGATGGTGTACTTGTTTGAAATGATTGGACAGATGGTGGGTTTCCAAACCAATGGTGATGTTTCTGATATGCTCATTTAATCTTGTCTTTAATTTCCTAAAGGTTCTACCTACATACTGTAGGCCACATGGACAGCTAATGAGGTAGATCACCCCTAGAGAATTACACGATATGTGTTCATTGATGTTATAGGATTTTGATGAGGTGTGTGATGTGAACTCCACTATCCCTTTGGTTCTAACCGGTTTTGTAAGGTTGCAGGCCTTGCAATTAAGGCAATGATAAAATCCTTTGTTTTGTTTTGTATTTTTCAACCAATTTGATGTATTGTTGATTGTCTTGGGTAAATGGCTGGATACCATTTTGTACTTTAAATTAGGTGCTCTTCTGATGGTGACGACAGGATTCGTTGGAAGAAATTTGGATAGGGTCTCATCTTTTTTTAAAAGGTGCCAGTGCTTATTTATAATTCTTTTAATGTTTTTCGCCGACTTTGAATATTGAGTAATAAACGGAACGTGTAAATTTTCATCCAATTTGTTATTGCCTTCCTTTGTTTTGTATTTGAGAAGATCATCTCTAGTGAGGTTACTTACTTCTTCCATCGCCTTGTTTACCCTACTGTTATTGTAGCCTCTCTCTTGGAATCTGGCTTTTAGCTTATTTCCTTGTTCTATAAAGTTGTTTATATTAGAGCAGTTTCTCCTTATCCTTACAAACTGTCCCCGGGGGATATTTTCCAGCCAATTCAGATGATGATGACTGCTTATAGGTATATAGCTATTGCAATCCACTGTTTTGAAGTGTGTTTTGGTTTCTATCTTATCTCCCTCAATAAAAATGTCCAAGTCTAGAAATGTTACATTCTTTTGACTAAAATTAGTCACAAACTCAAGGTTTTTTTGTGGAGTATCCATACTTCTAATGAAGTCTTTTAGTGCTTCTTCACTACCTTTCCAGATGAAAAAAATGTCATCTATGAATCTTTTCCACAGGACCAAGTTTGACACCAAGCCATGATTGGACCAGATATTCTCCTCCTCCCAATGGCTCATGAAGAGGTTGGCATAGCTTGGCGCAAACTTGGTCCCCATTGCTGTTCCTCTTTCTTGTAAGTAGTGAACGTTCTGGAACCAAAAATTATTGTGGGTGAGTATGAAACTTATTCTTTCCATAATAAATTCAATCTGAGTAGGTGGAATAGAAGAATCTTTGTCCAGAAAGTATTTGATACTGTTCAGACCATCAGAGTGATTAATGCAGGTGTATAGTGTGCGTACATCACTTGTCACTAGAATAAATTTCTTTTCCCACTGAACTTCACTTAGGAGGTTCAGTATGTGTGTAGTATCTCTTAAGTAGGACTTTTGTTGCTGCACTAGAGTCTGCAAGAATGTGTCAATATATTCAGATAATCGAGATGTCAGAGAATTTATCCCTGATATAATGGGGCGGCCAGGAGGTTTCTTTATGTCTTTATGCACCTTTGGGAGGTGGTAGAATACTGGCAAAATGGGGTGCTCAATTCTCAAAAATTTGTATTCCTTCTCCGTAAGGATTCCTTTTTCGAAACCTTCTTTCAGCATTTTGAGGAATTCCTTCTGATATTCTGTGGTGGGATCCTTATGTAGCACTCTATATGTGTTGGAATCTTCCAACAAATTTAGAGATTCAGCTACATAGTGGTCCTTACTTAAAATGACAAGACCCCCCCCCTTATCTGCTGGCTTGATGACTATTGTAGTGTCCTTGGAAAGATCTTTAAGTGCTTCCCTTTCTTTGTATGATAAATTCATTTTTATTTTATTTTCTGTATTGAGGGCCAAAATTTCATCTTCAATCACTTTGTGAAAAGCATTGATGTAATTGCCTTTTGTATAGGTAGGATAGAACTTTGATTTAGGATGAAGATCAGTGTGTTGATAGTTCGACGGATCTTGAATGTTGTTAGGGACAGTATTGTTTCTTGAATCTTTAAGGAAATATTTTTTCAATGTTAACTTCCTAATGTACTTCTGAATATCAATGTATGTCTGAAATTTGTTCATTTGATGAGTCGGTGCAAATTTCAATCCTTTCCTGAGGAGAGAAATGTGTGCCGATGACAGCACTTTGCTGCTCAGGTTATGTATACCGTGTGAGCCATGATCTTCTTTATTTTTCTCTTCAATAGTGTTTAGATTTGTTTTTTTCCGTTTCTGAGCCTTTTGAGCTTTTTTACCCCCTCGGATTCCTCTTCTAAATATGGTAATTTTCTTCTTCTCCTTTGAGTGCTTTGCGTTTTCCACGGTGTGAATGGAGTCTGGATTGTCTCTAAAAAAGAAACTGATGGAGGGGTATTAAAATATTCAATCATGCTAATGTCTTTCTGATTTTCTAAATTCTCATCCTGTTTGGAACTAATATTTTCAGGATGGCAAGGTAGTGGTGATGGTACAAGCATACATGTGCCGGTTGGTGAGTTAAATGTCTCATTTCCCGTTTCATCAATTGTAATAAGCTGCCAAAAATCTTGTATACTATTTTCAAGAGTCTCCTCACTGCTAACTTCCTGTAAGTCTGCATAAAGGTGATAATCCATATCCATTCCTCCTTTAAAGAATGAGTCTTTGACTGTTTGTGTATAAGATTCCATTTCTAGTGTAATATTGTGCTCGTCATCCGTGCGATCTTCTTTATGTACCAATGTCATATACTGTTGATAGGAAAGATTATATTTTTCATAAATCCTCCTGTTTTGTTCTTTAGGGTCTGACATATTACCTTTGGGTATATTAACTGTATCCAGAGGTTTGTTCTGCTCTTTTTTGTCTCTCATAATCTTCTTTTTTTTCTTTTCAATCAGTTCTCTTTCTACCCTTTCCAGTTTATTACTCACCAAATTTTCCAATTCTCTAAACTCACAATTATCTTTTACATAATCTAATTTAGACCAAAGCTCTTTTATTTCTAGATCAACTTCCCTTAATTCATGCTCTCTTTTTTCTATCAATAATTCCATCAAAGTTGTAGAGCATTTTTTTAGGACTCCATTCCATTTTTCCATAAAATCTGGATTTTCCATCCCATGCGTGGGTGTTTTGTTAAGTTTCAGACCCTTCGGAATCATCGATTGTGTTAGATAAAATTCAAGAGTGGCTGAATCCCACCATATTCTAATTTCTTTTGTTAGAAGTTTTTCTAACTTTAAAAAAATGTCACAGAAGTTAATCTCCTGGCATTTGAACGTCGGACCATGGATAATAGTGTCAAACACATTTTGTGCTGTTTGTTTCCTTGTTTCTCTGGTCTGAAGTAAACGATCAGTCATGATGATATTGAGGATAGGGGTATAGTATGCCGCACAGAAAAACAATAGGTAAATATAGTTGCAAGCAAAGTGTCACGTTTCTTGTGCGCTCCTATAGGTAAGGGATAGAGTGGGGAATGCAGCCTAAATCCCGTGGGAAATACCTAATAGATTTCACAAAGGTCAAAATTGGATATAAGTGGAAATGGGATAAGGCGCAAATAGGACGGGTTAGAATAACGGGTACCTCAATACCAATCAAATGCTTGAAAATGCTGAGATGTTGAGCTCATATGTCTAATATGTGAACACGTAACCTGAAACATGCAAGCATATAGTGTGTAATATAAGATGGTATACCCACAGTAACAGTGTAATAGGTCTTGATGTTTAAGTACTGCAACGTACTTCAAACCTCTCAATAACAAACAATCACTGAGGTACTAATTATCAGCTAAAACACATAACTGAGTTCAACAAATGCGATATAAAAACGATATAAAAACGACATAAAAATCATATTTAACATACGCATAGAATCAATAAGATGGTAATAATCACAATCTCAGCGTTGTGAATCCCAATGTTCCAGTACTATGATCATTTCAATATGATTCATAGTGTTTCAAAACCACCTTCAAAAGTGTCTTCTTTAATATTCAAAACTTCCTCTCCAATGATTCATATATGCGGGAGATAAGAAGAAAAAAACGATTCTCCAATGGTGTAATAATCCAATAACAATGTTTAATGCCATACAGAAATAAAATCCACTTACATTTAGCAAGGGAAAACAGGTCTCATATAGGTTTCTTTAGACACGCAGTCAGAATTATTTCTCGCTACTCCGTTGCGTGGTCAGATTCTTACTGACTTCCGGGTTGTGTTGTCACAGTAACCAAACTCGAGCTCCCATTGGAACCCTACGCGTTTCGTCATAGAGACTTCGTCAGGGGTGATCCAATGAGGGCCGAGCCACAAAATATATAGAGTCTCGAGATGGAATTGTTAACACTTACAATCCTGCTGGATCGTTAGTTATGTGATTTTGATAGGGGTGTGTCATGAGTCCCTAGGAGTAAATGGACCTTATTGCAGATAAACTGTCTGAAGACCAGTCTTTATATAGCTAAATCTGCCTGTCTTGATTAGCGTAATCTGTATTGGGAAAGGGGAATCTAAAGATGGACATGTACTATAGAAATCTTCTATTGAGCACTTCACTCTATTTATAATTGTCCTAATTAATTGTTATTGAAAAATGTACTGATTATATATACATATTAAAATACTTTGCTATCATTAACAGTTTGCTGAGTACAGGGTAAGACCTGTATCTCCCTCTCCCACACTGAATGTCTTTCTCTAGCTCCCATCTTCATACTCTTTTAAACATGCATTGATCTCATCAGTCCAAAAATATCTATGGATCCAGCAACTTTTTCCAACTACTGTTTTGCGCTAGTCCCCTTCCGCCTCCAAACATTTCACTGAGACTACTCTCGCAAAAGTAATAAATGATCTAATTACAGTAAAGTCTAAGGGTTATTTCTCCATTATCACTTTCCTGGACTTCTCTGCTGCCTTCGACCTTGTTGATCACCATCTTCTCCTGCATACTCTACTCCATCAGCCTTCATGAAACAGTTCTTTCCCGATTAACTTCCTACCTATCCACCCACTACTATAGTGACTTTACCTGTGGTACATCCACCCCTCAACTCCCACTACCTATTGGGTCCCAGTAGGCTCTGTTTTTGGCCCTCTGCTTTTCTCACTGAATACCTCTTCTCATGTTAAATTAATTTGCACAATCGGTCTCCAGTACCATCTATATATCAAAGACATCCAGATATATCTTTGACCTCTCCCTTTCTGTATTAGCTTGAGTGACCAACTGACTCTCTGCTATCTCTCCATAGGTGTCTCAATATTATCTAAAGATCAACATGTCTAAAATATGAGCTTATCAGCTTTCCTCCTCCCAGAGTCATCACATCTACTCAAATCTCACTCACCACCACCAACACCACAATTGCAGTTTTTCTTATCTAAGATACAACCAAAATTCTTGTCTCTCATCTCCCACCTCAGCTAAAGTACGCTCCTCCTCATCTGCGAGTCGACATGGAGTGCTACTTGTAGGTGCTTGTCGTGGTAATACCATGCAGAAGCCAGGGCCCATACATGGTAGAGGGGTGGATGGAGCCGTTGTCTGGAGATGATTAACGATGAAGGAGCAGGATGGTAGTAGACACTTCCAGGTATTACTAGGAGGTGTAAAAGATATTAATGTGAATAGTGGAATGAGCATTTCTATGGTTAAGGATTCTGATGTAAAAAAGATAGAAGTCAGCTAAAACAGATTGTGGACAATATAGCAAGAGTATAGCTGTGTATATGGCTTAGTGGATTGGTGAGTGAGAACATGGGATAAAGTAGGGTGGAGGTGAGATTGGTATCACTATAAAGGAGTGGGGAGAGTTAGAGAGAAAGTAAGTTGGTTAGGATATATGAATTATGATAAGTTGAGATGTGTTGGAGAAGCCCTAGACAGGAGAGTGAGAATATTTCCACAGTGTTAGAATAATAATGAGAAAAATATATACAGAATATGAGAAAACAAAAGTAAGTAATGAATTAATAAGTATTACAGAATATACAAGGATTAGATAATGTAATGAAAAAGAGTAAAGAAGGAAATCAACGTGTTTAAAGTGCAGGAGTCATTCAAACGCATTTCCTGTTTTGAATATGCTGCAGTCCAGCATTTCAGTGCATTGTGTTGCCTTAAAAGAAATAAAGCCCAAATAGGGCTTAAAGTATAATCCCAGAGAGGTGGGTTAATTTGTACTAGCACCTCATCTCATGCAGGGGTTAACTATTGCAGATAAGCCCAGCTCCTCCTTTGGGAAGCTCCTCTCTGTACTTATATATAGCCCCCACCCCCCTGCTTCCTGTTTCCTTCTCTTCCTTTTGGATTCCCCACCCTCCCTTTTCTGAATCAGTGGCTGCCGATTCCATTGATGTCTTTGCCATGCATTTTGTTTCTCTGTCTAACATTTTCTATTTTCAGATCAGGCCACAGCTTGGTGGGACAGATCTTTGGTCAGCAACAAATGTGCTACTGTCATAGGGTTTGACAGGAGTTAGGCCACAGAGCACTGCCCCCTTAATTAAAGCAGCAGTATGTGCCGGATGGTACGGTTAGGTTCTCCTTTATTTATTAGTAGTATTGGTTTTAGTTGACCAACGCTCTGTTTTTCTTGCCACCAATTTTTTCAGCAATCAGTTAATAAAGCTGTGACATCTGGTTTTCCAAAAGTAACTGGTTGTCTTTCATTATTTATTACTTGAGTCCTAATATTGTATACACATGTATAGTATGTGATGGTTTGAGGTAAAGACATCAATTGTTACGGTATTACAAATCATGTATTGGCCAATGATGACCTCTGTAAACCATTCTGCCCACCTCAAAATCTCGAAATCTAGAAGCTAAATTGGAAATGCCTTTCTAAATATTCAAATTCCACCCTTTGTAGCTCATTTAATTATCTGATCTAGGAAAATTAAATTTGGAAGTAATACAATGCAATCATTCAATTAAATATTTCCTTGTGTCCACAAATTCTGTTTAATTTTTGTGCATTTAGACTTTATTTTCATTTTTATGCATTATGTGATATTTGAAGTAAAATTGCCAGCATCATTTCAGCAATTCCTTTGGGTGTTGACTATATTTATCTAGTAACAGATATGGTATAGAGCAATCTTCTATGAAATCAATAGAATTAAATTCTGATTAATTCTGATATGTTTTTTTTTTAATTTGTATGTTTCTTTTTGTTTGTTACTTTACACTTTGCCATTAATAACTGTTACAGTTTTTAGGAGCTGATGAATAAAGTTGATCTAAACTTATAGCTCTTGATTTTGCTAGTTTACAGTCCAATTTGTTTTCCCGAAGTTAAGGGACCCGAGTAGGCTTATGAGCCGGCTCTGTACTTTTACGCGTCCTTGGACCTGAATCGAGGTAAAACATCAGTGTTGCGTTGCTGGAACTCGCGGGTTTTGTTTTCCATAAGTACCTCCCTCCCCAGGAGATCCAGCGCCATTGCTGACACAAAAACAGGGGTAGCAGTGTTCTTGTCACTCTCCAGTCTCCAGTGACATTGCTCATTGCCATTGCTCACACAGAGACATGGGTATCAGTGTTCTTGTCGCTCTCCAGTCTCCAGTGCCATTGCTCATACAGAAACAGGAAGGGTAGCAGTGCTCTTGTCACTTGACAAAAATTGACTGGAGGTGACTGGAAGTAATGTTCTTGAGGTTAATAATAATGTAGGAACAAAAAAAGTAGCCAAATTATGTGATTTTTAGAGAAAAAATAAGGATTTTAGAAAAAATAGGGATCCAAAACCAAACCAAAACACACCAGGGTGGTTTTGCCAAAACCAAAACCAAAACACGAAGTTAATTCAGATCCAAAACCAAAGCCAAAATCAAAACACGAGTGTCAGTGAACATCTCTAGTTTCTACATTGCTCCTATGACTGAATGACTGAATACAGGTTTGTGTCCAATCGACTCTTCAGGCCCGAACAATTTATCTACTTCCATTCTGGATCATACGCTACATCCATTCAGGTGCATCTGAAGCCTTATTAAGTCTGACACTTTTGTGATTCTTTTCTCCAATGTCTGAGCAATAGTACAGCTTACTGGGCCAAAGAGCTATAAATGACTAGTCTGTTTTAGGATACTTTTTTTACCCTTTGTCTTCCAAAATCAATTCCTGTTAATTAAATAACTACAAAATGCAATATTACCTATAGAGGAAAGAGCCATTTCCTGAACCATATGTGGAAGTTGAATAATTGGATGAAGTTGGCTAAATAAATTAATATTGGTTTACAGTGCGATTGTGATTTGAACGCCACGTCTAATGACGCAATCACACGGGTAAATAACATACACACTTACATTCACAGACATGTAAATAGTACACATTTTTTAAAAGTTCCAATTCACACACCACCTTACCAAAGGTCACCAGCTACTTACCTGGGAACAGACCGATATCGCTCCTACCTGCTCTAGGCCATTCCTGTCTGCTGGAACTCAGACGCCCTGCAGGCCTCTGTCTGCGGCCTAACCACCGGCTCTTAAGCCCTCCTTGTCTTGGGGCTCAGGACTTTAGGTGACCTTTCGGACAGATGAGAGGAGCCTTATATGTAACTCTCAGTAACTTAAGCTTTAACTAACAAGGGACCGAGTGCCCCCTACACTACCAAGGACCTAGCACCCTGCTAAACCAAGGCCTATTGCCTGCTATCAATTATAAGGGCCTACTTCCCTACTAACCAGCAGGGCCTAATACCCTCCTAACTAACCGAGGAGTAATGCTCCTCCCTCAACTACCTAGCTAAGAGCCTTGTGCCCTTCTCTGTAACTCAAGGGCCTGGTGCCTTGACTATCAGCAAAAAGGGCCTTGTGCCCTAACTATCCAAAACAGGGCCTGATGCCCTAACTATCGGCTACAGGGCTTTGTGCCCTTCTAACAACTCTAGGACCTTGTGCCCCCTAACTGGCCACATCCCTAACGCCCAGATTGCAGCAGGGCCTTGTGCCCTATTTGTGTTCAAAGATTGTGGGTGGGGACCCGGAAGAGATGGTGGCCAGAAGGGCAGGAACAGTCTCACTCTTTACCAACAGACATCAGAATTGATGGACTGTTCCTGGATCCAGGGCTGTACAGCGTATGTATTGGTTGTACTTTGCAATATTATTGTGATCTGCTAAATTTCGCAATTAAATCTCTTTTGTGCTTTGGAACCACATTAATTGTATTGGACAATATTTATTGGTAGCAACAATACCAACATATGGTGGTTCATTTGAGATTATTATTATTATCATTTATTTGTTAGGCGCCACAAGGTATCCGCAGTACTAACAGTAGACTATACAGGGTGAAACTATACAGAAGAATGAACAAAAGGTACCAATACTTCAGAAACTCCGGCCAGTCATATGCAGTAAAGATGGAGCGGAAGAACAGGTATGGAGACAGGAGGGGAGGGGGCCCTGCTCATACAAGCTTACATCCTAAGGGAGAGTAAACAGACCAGGCACAAGAGGAGCCAGTTGAGGCAAGAGGAGAGAAGGGAGGATGAGCTAAAAGGAGGAGATGGGGGTTAAGTAGACGGTTGGTAGGCTTTGAGGATGAAGGTCAGTCATGATTGGAGCTGACTCTCTTCACATTTCTACAGTGACTGGATTACTTTCATGTCTCCACCTTGCACTGCCTCACCACATTCCAATCATAGCTTACCATACCACACCACTGATAGTTGCACGGAAATGTTGTCAATAGCTGCTTTAATAATGGTGGCTGATAAAGCCTAACTATGGTCATAGACAGTTTCCCCATGACCAACTGTTATTCCACTACCTTATGTATCAATTGTTCCCCACATGTCTTAGCTGTAAGCTCATTTGCCTAGGGCCTGCTTTACCTTTTTGTTACATGTTATTGTATGTAAATTACTTGTATCATAATAACCGCAATGAGAAGTGCTGGACAATTAAAGGCTTCGATGGACCCGTATAAATCTGGAAATGGTTCACACCAGGCAAGTAGAACTCTCATTTTATATTAGCTAAGTGAAATCCACCTATTTTATGTTTTTTATAAAGAGTCTCCAATAGAACTCCTTTCAAAGAAATTGCTTAAGTCCAGTGATGGTTTATGAATAAGGGATCCCAGATTTTTCAAATTGTATACTGGGATCTTCATATTTCAATGGCTTTAATTATTATTATTATTATTATTATTATTATTAATAAACATTACTTTAAGATTTAAAATCTGAGAAGTGGCATAATGACAAATGGCTGCCAACACTTTGATGATTTGGGGATTTTTCACATTTTCGACATTTTGACATTTACAATATTTATGTGCACACACACACACACACACACACACACACACACACACACACACACACACACACACACACACACACACACACACACACACACACACATCCTTTGTGCTAAACACTAAACCTCTTCTCTCTCAAAGATCCATTAATGTTTTGCTGGCAAATCTCTCAGAAAAGGACATTTAAAGATTACTTGTTGCAAGGAAATGGTAGAAAGTGCTTTTAAAACGTGGTGAGCCACAAAGACCTTAATGGCTATAGGAAGGAAATAGGGATTTGATTGATTGACAGACAAATCTCCTTTGGTTCTTCTATAGCTTTTATACAATATTCAGATTTAGCAGTCTTTTTAATCTGCTTAATCGAATAATTGAATGCATATGTGTCAAAGAACTTTCTCTCATATATGATGAAGCGTACGTCCCTTACTGTGAAATGTGTTATTAAAAATGTATCAAGGAATTTGGCTGCAAATTGTGGTGCAGTAACTTATAACAGCCTGTAGGTGGCAAATCTTACCAAAGAAAGTATTAGCATGTAGCATAGCCAACAGAATGGCCTTGACCTTACAAAATAAAACAATACCTACAATGATAACTAAAGTAGTTATTGTTTTTGTAATTAAAAATATTGCACAGTTGTATATTGTAGTTAGATTTACTATTATAAACATGTTTAAAAAGTCACATAACGTTTAACATTGATTTATTTTATATTTCTTTAGAAACAGCTACTGTAGAAAATAAGCAATGGTAGTACACTCTAGTGCAGTGGTTCCCAAACTTTTGCAGTTTGCGGTACCCTTAGAGTCTCTAATTTTTTCAAGGCACCCCTCCAAAATAATTAGCAGTCCCGTTTTATAAAGTAATAAATATTTAGGTCAAGACAGAAATACTTATTTAGTTGTATGCAAAAATAATACACATAAATCCAAGGGAAAAGAATATTTTTATATTTTTTTTCAATAATATTTCTGTCAAAGAATAATTTACAGCCAACTCACACTGTGCCCTCCTTCGTCTCCACACACTCTGTGCTCCTGCATCCACACACTCTGTGCCCCTTCATCCACACACTCTGTGCCCCTTCATCCACACACTCTGTGCCCCTTCATCCACACACTCTGTGCCCCTGCATCCACACACTCTGTGCCCCTGCATCCACACACTCTGTGCCCCTGCATCCACACACTCTGTGCTCCTTCATCCACACACTCTGTGCCCCTTCATCCACACAATCTGTGCCCCTTCATCCACACACTCTGTGCTCCTTCATCCACACACTCTGTGCCCCTTCATCCACACACTCTGTGCACCTTCATCCACACACTCTGTGCCCCTGCATCCACACACTCTGTGCCCCTGCATCCACACACTCTGTGCTCCTTCATCCACACACTCTGTACCCCAGCATCCACACACTCTGTACCCTCTGCATCCACACACTCTGTACCCCAGCATCCACACACTGTTTGCCCCTGCATCTATACACTGTTTGTCCCCTTCATCCACACGCTGTTTGTCCACTACATCAACACACTCTGTGCCCCTTCTGCATCCACACACTCTGTGCCCCTTCATCCACACACTCTGTGCCCCTTCATCCACACACTCTGTGCCCCTTCATCCACACACTCTGTGCCCCTTCATCCACACACTCTGTGCCCCTGCATCCACACACTCTGTGCCCCTGCATCCACACACTCTGTGCCCCTGCATCCACACACTCTGTGCCCCTGCATCCACACACTCTGTGCCCCTTCATCCACACACTCTGTGCCCCTTCATCCACACACTCTGTGCCCCTTCATCCACACACTCTGTGCCCCTTCATCCACACACTCTGTGCCCCTTCATCCACACACTCTGACCCTCTGCATCCACACACTCTGTGCCCCTGCATCCACACACTCTGTGCCCCTGCATCCACACACTCTGACCCTCTGCATCCACACACTCTGTACCCCAGCATCCACACACTCTGACCCTCTGCATCCACACACTCTGTACCCCAGCATCCACACACTGTTTGCCCCTGCATCTATACACTGTTTGTCCCCTTCATCCACACGCTGTTTGTCCACTACATCAACACACTCTGTGCCCCTTCTGCATCCACACACTCTGTGCCCCTTCTGCATTCACTCACTCTGCCCCCTCTGCATCCACTCACTCTGCCCCCTCTGCATCCACTCACTCTGCCCCCTCTACATCCACTCACTCTGCCCCCTCAGCATCCACTCACTCTGCCCCCTCAGCATCCACTCACTCTGCCCCCTCAGCATCCACTCACTCTGCCCCCTCAGCATCCTCACTCTGCCCCCTCCTTCATTCTTTTGCCCCTCCATTACTGTTTCGTATCAGCATTCCCCTCTGTTTCTTTACTTACCATACTTGACCTTCTTTCTTCTATTTCTTCTGTCTTTTCTTCTGTTTTCTTACCAATTCGGTGGTGCCCGGGACCCAGCATCCTCTCTTCTGCCGCTTGTCACTGAATGTCGGGCATGATGACGTCACGCCCGACATTCAGTGAGAAGCGAGGAGGATGCTGGGTCCCGGGAACTGCCGAATTGGTAAGTTGTTTTTTTTCTCTTCCTGGCCATGGCACCCCTGTGACAGCGCGGCACACACTTTGGTAACTGTGGCTCTAGTGTTTAAATTGTCCACTGATATCATCCAATCCGGAAATGTTTCCTGGGAAATATGGAATATAAATAAAATAAATATTTTTTAAACTGCATGTAATTTAATGTGACACCAATATTCATTTTAATAGAAACTAGTTACATTATGCCTTAGTGATGTTAGCAGTTCATATTGAATTGATAAGCTGCATTCTTATAAATATTAGTTAAGCTCACACAATGCCTGCCACAAGTATGTCAAGGTGATGGTTGAGTTTCAAGCATCCATATATAAGTTAAATAAAAGATCTATTATTGTAGCTATACTAAATACCTTTTAAAGCTATAAAACGATCAAAATAGGGATGGGATTTTTTTCATATATTTATTAGTTGTATGTCACGGTTACTATTGTGAGGTATAAAAATATTTAAATAAACTAAACGGTAAAGTTCACAAATAATTTACCCAGTACAATCTACAATTTGTATTATAGTATATGTAATAAGGAATATAATTGTGCTTGTATCGGTTCTACTCATTTTCTACATTATGCTTGCAATCTTTGCTGTGGTTGAAAGAACATATGAAGTGTTCACAGCTCTCAAAAGACTAATAAAATCCAAATCAGCAACTTCCATTGTTACTTTATAAAGACAGTGACCTATATTTCAATGCCTGAGTACACATACTGCGGAAATGTATGAATACTGCATATTTCCTAAACGCTTGTAAAATTTTATAAATTTAAACTGTGATCTCAGTAGATTAATATATATATATATATATATATATATATATATATATGTATATATATATATATATATATATATCTGGAATGCAAGCAGTGAAGTAACCATTTAGGGTCATATATATTACGGTGCGGTTTGCTCAAACTGCAGGTTTTCATGCACTTTGATGTGCGGCTTGTAAAACCTGTGATTTACTAAAGGCTAAACTGTACATCAAAGGAGCATAAATCAAAACCACCTGATCTGAAACCACAATTGCGATTTTTAGATATCAGAAGCATACAGATCAGACAATGTAGCAAGCTGCAGCTTGGGAAACCGCATTGCAAATCAACAGCAATTAGTAAAAATAAAAAAATATATGTGTTTCTGACAGGCAAGACAGCTCAAGCCACATGCTGTTTGAGCTATATTACCTCTCAGAACTGAAAAAAACTTAAACAAAAACCCTTTTTTACTTTCTGTAAAAGCTGAATTTAATCAGCATTGGGCCTGGCCTTTTAAGAGGGGAAGTAGGGGGGGGTCGGTTAGATAATAGCCTGTCAGCCAATCATGAACAATCTCTTATCTATAATTGGCTGAGCTCTGTAAGAGACTGCCCCTGATTGGCTGCCCGGCTATGAAGTACCCAAGCTCACCAGAGCTCAATTAATTTTGTGTCGGGTGCTCCACAGGAGAGGTCCGTCTGTTCAGTGTGTTTCTTTTATTTCTTTTCCATAAGGATTACTTTGAATCAAGTCTGAATGAAGGTGTTTGACAAGAATTTATTATGGGCGCTGCCCACCTCCAACAATGACCGATCCACTCATCAACCCCATATGTCAATGGACCAACCTGGGTAGAGGGTGAAAGTGATCAAATGAAAATGATATGCAAATCCTAACACCACCACACATAGGATGGAGTTTGAATGGGAAAAACTGGCAGTGAAGTAATATGTGCCATGGGACAACATTTTTATAGCTTTGTAAATGACCTTTTCTGACTTAATATGTCAGAGAAAAGATTGGATTTCTGTATGAAGTCAACAGAAATTATAATCTTTTTTTAGCTGCCCAGCAGCAGGCAGGTTAGAGTTGGCAGTCTGCTGCAGTAGGAATTATTGACATAAATGTGCTGTCCAGAGGGCAAACTCTATTAATTATGTACAACACCTACGTGCTCCCTTGGTGGTGGCACCCACGTAACCTCGAGACCGCCAC
Source organism: Mixophyes fleayi (assembly GCF_038048845.1). Classification (NCBI taxonomy): domain Eukaryota; kingdom Metazoa; phylum Chordata; class Amphibia; order Anura; family Limnodynastidae; genus Mixophyes; species Mixophyes fleayi. Next base: position 68,569,058 of record NC_134412.1, on the reverse strand, counting down.
TCTTGTCAGACTGCAGCCATGCACTGCTAGTACATGCTCTGATAGCTACATTAGAACTGAGCTGACAGTGCAGTTAGTGAAAAAAAGGGCAATGGAATATTTAAAACTCGCCCTCAGTGGGCACATAGCAAAATGTATTAGACAGGAGCCACAGTCTATATAAAGTTGGAGAACCTTTTTAACTGGGACTGTTCATAGAGAGAAGCAGAGGAAAGACACAGAGATCCTAAAGGTAATGTCATGGTCACTATAGTTCTTGACCCATTGCTCTGCTAGTTGTTATCACTACTCTCAAGGCGCGGAGTCTAACGCTGTGACTGGTCTTCTCCAGGGACCCCCACAAGAGGGTTTGGGTTTTGCGGCATCACTCAAGAGAGTGCTGCAGAGCAACGGAGTACAGCTAACTATAACATTGATAAATAGAACCCATAGGAAGGTACTCAGGTGAGCGTAGATATATATGAAGATGGTAACAACACTTGTCCGGCAGGAAAGATAATGAAACATAAACTAAAGGATAAGCAAACAGAGGTAATGTTATCCCAATAACCCTAAAGCAAATAAGTCCAATGTGAAGAACTAACACGATAATGACAATTGGCTAGAAGTAATGCATGCTGATAGAATCGAGGATGGCCAACAAGTAATGGGTAATAGTCACTTCAGTCTACAGCAAGAGACTAGTTGACCACAGCTGTGGCTAAGAAGTATCCGACCAACAAGTGGGAAACAGCGGTCACTGCAGCATACAGCAGGAGTCAAGTCTACCATGGATGTGGCTAAAAGTATCCGGCCAACAGATGAGAAGCAGCGGTCACTACAGCATACAACAGGAGGCAGGTTTACCACGGCAGTGGCTAAGAGTATCCGGCCAACAGGTGAGAAGCAGCGGTCACTACAGCATACAATAGGAGGCAGGTTTACCACGGCAGTGGCTAGGAGTATCCGGCCAACAGGTGAGAAGCAGCGGTCACTACAGCATACAATAGGAGGCAGGTTTACCACGGCAGTGGCTAGGAGTATCCGACCAACAGGTGAGAAGCAGCGATAACTACAGCATACAATAGGAGGCAGGTTTACCACGGTAGTGGCTAGGAGTATCCGGCCAACAGGTGAGAAGCAGCGGTCACTACAGCATACAACAGGAGGCAGGTTTACCACGGCAGTGGCTAAGAGTATCCGGCCAACAGGTGAGAAGCAGCGGTCACTACAGCATACAACAGGAGGCAGGTTTACCACAGCAGTGGCTAAGAGTATCCGGCCAACAGGTGAGAAACAGTGGTCCCTACAGCATACAACAGGAGGCAGGTTTACCACGGCAGTGGCTAAGAATATCCGGCCAACAGGTGAGAAGCAGCGGTAACTACAGCATACAACAGGAGGCAGGTTTACCACGGCAGTGGCTAGGAGTATCCGGCCAACAGATGAGAAGCAGCAGTCACTACAGCATACAACAGGAGGCAGGTTTACCACGGCAGTGGCTAAGAATATCCGGCCAACAGGTGAGAAGCAGCGGTAACTACAGCATACAACAGGAGGCAGGTTTACCACGGCAGTGGCTAGGAGTATCCGGCCAACAGATGAGAAGCAGCGGTCACTACAGCATACAACAGGAGGCAGGTTTACCACGGCAGTGGCTAGGAGTATCAGGCGAACAGGTGAGAAGCAGCGGTCACTACAGCAAACAACAGGAACAAGGAACACAGCTGACACGAGGAGGTGAGTATCAAGATCAGACAATAAAGGAGGGGCTAGGAGTGCCTAAATAGAGACAAGGCTAATGGATAGACAATACCAACAATGAAAAGGTTATAAAGAGGTCTCCTGATCTGCACATGCGCAGAAGCCCAGTCAAGATGGCGGACGGCCGCGGCGCAGCACAGGCGCCGGCAGAGGGACAACAGGGGCAGCCCCAGACCCAGAAGTCTGGTGAGTGACAGGTAACCTATGTGCCCTACCCACCACCATTCACCATTTTTAATAGAGTTCCAAAAAGTTACTGGCACCATGCATTAGACATATATGCTGTTCACTTTAAAACTCTAAATGGGTTGCAAATTTATCTCCAACAACATGAGAGGCCCTGCATCATCTAAGGCAACCCTAAGCCACAATTACAGGGATTCATGTGCAAAATGCTTTGTTTCTCTATTTATTTTGTTACATCACAAAGCGATAGTGATGCGCTAAAGTTTAATCAGCGGTCCGTTCAAATCCATCCAATAGCACTGGCTGTTTCCAAAACAATCTGTGCTGTCTAGAATAAGCGCCACCAGGCACACATAAATTATTAGATATATTACAACTTTTAATAATTAAACAGTTTGTAAAGGTAACCTGTATTTAAATGTTACACCTTTATTTATCTGCAGATTAGAAGCAATTCAAACATTTACATCTATATATTAGTAAATGGTTTTAGCAAGTGCAGTATAAAGACATACAGAGAAAAACTTTCTATTTAATGTGCTCTTTATTCACACTTTTTATGCTGACATGTCTTAGTGTTTATAAGTCAGGTCCCCAATGGAATGCAAAGACCTCAATGGCCAAAAACAAATAGAGATCAAATCATATCGAACTTGGGGCAAACAGCAGACCTATCAGAACTATATTGCCATGGAAATTGGACCCTACAAAGACTTCAGGTCCATGTGATTTCCATAACTAACCTTGTGTGTAGCGAGAATTGATTTGTAGCCCTTAGAGACACAGCCTTAGTGATGCACTTATACAGGGTACAATTTGCATTTCTGTTTAAATTTCAAACTCACTTTGCAAGATTTAGCAAGTCCTCAACAAGCTAACTTTTAACTTACTCCTTATAAGATGATGACAGTTTAATTTATTGAAATATTATGCACTCATTTAGGAAGCACATTGTGGGCCTCATGTAAATCAGAATGCAAGTTGCATTTTAAAATGATCACAGAACTTGAGTGCAGTTCCCACCATATTCAAGTCCAAGAATAGCTCAAGATATTTTTCCATTTGAATTTGGGTGTAAGTACGCTCTGCCTACACTGTACTGCCCATATGTAGACAGAAGAACAGGCTGCAGTATAGGTACAAGCATATGTGCAATATAAGGTCAGATCAGATTGCTTAGAAAAAAATAATATTATAAAATAAGTGAACAACTATCAACAGTAAAATCAATGATAAAATTTAGAGATGCTCAGGCTCGGTTTCCTGAGAACCGAACACACCCAAACTTAGCAGGTCCGAGTACCGAGCCGAGCCGCCTCAGTACTTTCGCGCACCATCGGAATTGAAAATGAGGCAAAACGCCATTGCTACATCGTCTGATCTAGTGAGTTTTGGATGCTATAAGTACTGCCCTCCAAGGCGATCCAGTACCATTTTACAGAGGGACACAGAAGGGGTGGCACAGCTCTTGGCAGTCTCTAGTGCATTTGGGCAGCATCATAGTTAGAAAAGAAAGAAGAGGGGTGGCAGTGTTCTTCAAAGTCTCCAGTGACATTCAGGAGAACTCCATTGCTATATTGCTAATTGTCATTGCTGAAATAGAAATAATAGGACTGGCAGGCTTGATCATTTAAATCTGCAGTCACATTGTACTGTGTTATATAGGTAAAACACAAAGAGGAGAGCTCCATTGCTCCATTGCTAATTGTCATTGCTGAAATAGAAATAATAGGACTGGCAGGCTTGATCATCTAAATCTGCAGTCACATAGTATTGTGTTATATAGGTAACACACAAAGAGGAGAGCTCCATTGCCAATTGTTATTGCTGAAATAGAAATAATAGGGATGGCAGGCTTGGTCCTCTAAATCTGCAATCACATTGTACTGTGTTATATAGGCAACCTCAAAGAGGAGAGGTCCATTGCTCCATTGCTAATTGACATTGCTGAAATAGAAATAATAGGGCTGGCAGGCTTGGTCTTCTAAATCTGCAGTTACATTGTACTGCATTATATAGGCAAAAAACAAAGAGGAAAGCTCCATTGCTAATTCTCATTGCTGAAATAGAAATAATAGGGCTGGCAGTCTTGGTCTAAATATGCAGTCACATTGTATTGTGTTACATAGCTCACACACCAACAGGACAGCTCCATTGCTAATTGTCATTGCTGAAATAGAAATAATAGGGCTGGCAGTGTTCTTCAAAATCTGTAGTTACATTGTACTGTGCGATAGCCACCCAGAAATAGGAGAGGTGGCAGGGGTTGTGCTGAAACAGAAATTTAAATAATAGGGCTGGCAGTGTTATGAAAAGTTTCCAGTCACATTTTACTGTACCACAGCTCATACAGACACAGGAAGGGTGGCAGTGTCCTTGTCAATCTCCAGTCTTCAGTCACATTGTTCTTGTCACTCTCCAGTCTCAGTCATGATGATACTAATCCCTCTACCTCATGTGCTAAAGCCTATGTTCCAGTGCATATTGGTTTTAAGTCAGAGAAATTTTTTTTAACCAAAAAGCTTGTACCTTTTTAAATAAAAAACATCTCTCTAATAAAGGTGAAAGCTTACTGTAGAAAAACATAAAATTGCCAACATGCCATGCTACCCAAAATATTACCAAGCATACCAGTATCAGCTAGTTCCCTTCTCACAGCTAGATCTCAGCACCTGCTATCTACACTGTCATCATATTCACCCTCATCAGTGTGTACATCATCCTCAAACAATACTAATTCATCTCCGCTAGAATCCACCATCACAAAAGTCTGTGTACTTTGATGTAATTGAGGGTAATGGCCTTCCTTATGGAACTTGTAGTTTATTTTATGGAAGAGCTGAGCAATTTTCTTTTAGACCAGATAAAATGTCAAAATGTTGTGCAGACTCATCTGCATCACCACTGGGTGTCTTGGGAAAGCTACGTTTTTTCCTAGCAGCAATTTCCAGAGAAACAGAAGGAGGAGACGTCATTGTGTCATGTACCACTTGAGCTGTCAGCTTGCTGACCAGGAGCTTATTGCATCTCTTGAGATTTTGGTCAGTTGGAAAGAAGGAGAAGACAAAGCTCTTAAACCTAGGATCAAGCAAAACATATAATGATCCGATTTCAAGATGTTGATAACTCTTGGATCCTGGTGAAGCGAATAAAGTACTTAACCTACAAGTCCAATATAATTAGTGGAATTGCTTTGTTTTCTTTCCTCCTTCAATTCCTCTTGTTGCATTTACAAAAAGTCCTATTAGGGGAATAACTTGATTCAAGCTAACAGTGTCTGCACTCTCTTCACATGTGACTAATTTGAGTGGTTTCAGCACCTTGTACAACACGGAAAGTATTCTCCACTGCACTGGACTAAAGTACATTCCCTTTAATTTCTATTCTACTTGAAGCTAAAGCATCCTCCTACATGCTGTTGCAGAATCCTGAAAATGACCCTAAATATTTTGGGACACAGACAGCATCTCTTGCATGTCATTGTCACGTTTTAAAAAGTTCTGTACCACCAAGTTGATTGTGTGAGCAAAACAGGGAATGTGATGGAACGCCCCCCGCTGTAATGCTCTAACAATATTGGTGGCATTATCAGAAATCACATATGCTCAGGAGAATCCAAGCAGGATAAGCCATTTACAATGACATTCCTTAGTCTTTCAAACAGGTTGTCAGCGGTATTATCTTTGACCTGCACCTTGTCTCGTCTCTGATAACCACCTCTCATTCCCGCCTTCAAGTCTTCTCCCGTGCTGCTCCCCACTTATGGAATTCCCTACCATGCTCAATCAGGCATTCCCAAAACCTTCAAATCTTTAGATGCTCTTTGAAAACCCATCTCTTTTTTAGAGGTGACCCTATCCTCGATAACACTATTCACACTAATGCACTCTCAACAACTATCCCAATCTCCACTCTGAGCCACACTCGTTCCTCTTGTTTCAGCTGTGCCCTCTTCCCTTTAGAATGTAAGCTCTCTAATGAGCAGGATCCTCCATACCTTTTGTTTTAATGTCTCCATTCATTTTGTCTGTTCTCATTTTGCGCATGTCCTGTTTTATATATGTCCTTCTCTTCCCTACTGTATGGCGCTGTGGAGCACTGTGGTGCCTTACAAATCTACGATAATAATAAGAATAATATGCCTCTTAGTGAAGCAGATGACACACAGAGAAGTCTGCCTCTGAAAAATGTGACGTTGCTGCTGCCGTCCCTGCTGGTGAAGGCGAATCACCAACCCAGTGGACTATCACAATCATATAATCTTTAGTTTGCCCAGTTCCGCTTGTCCACATATCAGTGGTTAAGTGTACAGTGGGTAGAATGGCATTTTGTAGCCCAATAATTACATTTTTACGAACCTTCTGATAGAGATGAGGAAAAGCTTTTCTAGTAAAATGGTGTTGCGATGGAATTTGGTAACAGAGACAGAAGACCTCAAGTAACTGTCTAAAACCAGCTTCATTAATAGTGGATAATGGACGCAGATCTAATACTAGCATAGTCGCCACGGCGTCTGTGATCCGCTTTGCGACTGGGTGACAGCTTTCATACTTGCTTCCTCTTGCAAAGGATTGTTTACCAGTCAATTGTTGTAAACTGCTAGTAGTCTTCTTCCTGGTCTGCTTTTGGGTTGAAGATCCACCCCCAGCAGCTGCTGTATTTAAAGTATTTTTTTTACTTTAAATACATAAATAAAGATGCTTTTAAAGCGTACTGTACATAAAATGACTTTTTATAGTCTATCTTACTTGCATACACATGTTCTGTGCTATCTAGTGACACGCAGACGTGTAATTTTTGAAACAAAGACTATGCCATTTCAGTTATCAATATCAGTCGGAAATTACAACTTACTTCATACTTGCCAACTCTCCCGTAATGTCCGGGAGACACCCAAATTCTGGGTAGGACTCCAGGACTCCATGGAGAGCAGGTCTCCTGCATCCTGACCATCGGGAGCCAAACATTAAGCGATTTGCTGTGAATCGCGTCATTTGTATGTGATGTCCCTCATACTAACATAAGTTTTATACAGCATGGAAATGTACTATGCAGGTTGCTGTTTTGTTATAAGAAACCCCAGATATTCTATCTACACTGACTAAAAATGATTCATGTTCACTCAGATTGGTAAATTACAATTTGTTTCATCCACTTTTCAAAATTAAATTTGAGGAGTGGAAATGGCCGAGTCCTTTTGCAAAGCAAAGAAAGCCTCTAATATGCACAGTCTCCACTCCTCCTTTGCGTCATTGTAATAATCTTGCTTCCCATAAATAAAAAATCTCAGTGTAGCACAGGTTTGCAAAACAAGTCCCATCAGCTTTTGCAAGTGCCGTCATCTTGCCCACAAACTCAAGCACTTTTCATGGAAGACTAGATGTACCACCTAAGTGTTCTATTCAAAATATATCTAAAGATGTTTCTTATAAAAGTCCAAAAAATATGACAAACAGTTTGTATTTCTAGTTTAAGGTATTGGAACCCATATATGGAACCAAGTTTTGAGAATATTGTTCTCTCTAATCAATGCAATGTTATGGTACCATGGTACAGTAGATTTTTTTACATAGTTATAATACTGATCTAATTATTTTTTTTGAATCTTGTGTGGGTGTTGCTGGGATTGGGTATCGTTGAATTTAAAGTTTACATATTCTAGATATGTTTTTATAAAAGTCAGCATTCCATAATTTTGAGTGATAACGGACTGTGCTTTCAGATACAATACCACTGCCAGCAATGACCACATATTCAGACGAATAAACTAGAAGATGGGCAGGAAAGCTTTTTAGTGGTAATGTAAAATATATGTCCACTCATCAAGCTTCTCCTGGCTATATTCCATGGAGCCAGAAACTGATGCAATTACTGTAGGACAGTTCAGGTCTATTTACATAATTTGTTGCCTATAAATTGCAGAAGTGAGTGGCTCTTCATCCTGGTTTTCAAAAAATGTCAACATTATTCCCATTGTTATTAAACTTTCTCATCCCCTGGAAGGGAGCTTTGGTGAGAGTTTTCTGAATACAGATTGATATTACAATGAATTGAGTGTTTATTTCTGCATCAAATAAGTAATGGTGCTATGGAAGTATGTTTTGTGTTAGTACATTACACATTGTCATGCAGCACTGGAAGGATTGTGTGTGTGAAGTCACATGGCTCTAGATCTCCTTGATCTAGATGCGGTATGTCATAATACTTGTCCCAAAGGTGTTTTTAGAGATGGTAGTATCATCATCATCATTTATTTATATAGCGCCACTAATTCCGCAGCGCTGTACAGAGAACTCACTCACATCAGTCCCTCCCCCATAGGAGCTTACAGTCTATATTCCTTAACATACACACACGTAGAGACAGAGATTAGGGTCAATTTTTGAGAGCAGCCAATTAACCTACCAGTATGTTTTTGGAGTGTGGGAGGAAACCGGAGCCCCTGGAGGAAACCCGAGCACCCGGAGGAAACCCATGCAAACTCGGGGTAAACATACAAACTCCACACAGCTAAGGCCAAGGTTGGGAATCGAACTCATGACCTCAGTGCTGTGAGGCAGAAGTGCTAACCACTAGGCCACCGTGAACATTGGATTAATAGCAACAATATTGATAGGTACATATGTAAAATAACATGTCAAAATCAGACTAAAGAACCACTGAGAAAGCCATAAACCGACGGCAAAATGCATTTGATAAAATAAGAAACTAGCGACTACCGCTACAAAGGTTTCTACACCATATTTATTTCTTCTGATTCATTATTTCTGTTTCAGAATTTCTTTTTGCTATCATGATTTCTTTACCTTCGTTTATTTTATGATTTCATTATTTAATTAGGATAAAATTTCAATTCTAATTAATCGCTTTCACTTACTATATTCCATGATTCACACTGTGCGATTACCTTCACAGCTTATTTAACATATTTCATTATTCCCCTTTAGTAGCTCTATTGAATGAATTCTCAACCACTAGATTTCATTAGTTAATTTTCATTCATATGATCATATTAACTAGCATACATTTATCACCACTAGCCTCCATACAGTATGTTGAAATTGAAAGGCTTGTAGCTTATCACTGTGTATACCACAATACTATACAATGAATTATATTCATTGCTTTCATCGATAGTGTACGCTATTATTTATTCTATCATATCCTTCAGTTTTGCAAAATTTCTTTATAAAATCCTTATTCCTGTTCTTTTTTATGTTTTTTTTAGCCCTTTAATCAAGTTTTCTTTAATTTCCTTTAATTATAATTCATAATATCTTGTTTCACTAACAAATAAGTTACTTTAATATATCATTTAAGGGCATATTTAACAATCGCTGTGTTTTGTACACAATCATTTTCATTCCTTATCACAATGATAAGGAATGAAAGATTGTGACTATTTATCAAAATTGTTGTCCAAAGATCCCTCTACCGCAATTCTCCCCATAGGCTTCAATCATCATCATCATCATTTATTTATTTATATAGCGCCACTAATTCCGCAGCGCTGTACAGAGAACTCACTCACATCAGTCCCTGCCCCATTGGAGCTTACAGTCTAAATTCAATGGCCAACACCATCAAAAACAGTGGGAACGCAGCAGATATCTCCCATCCTTTAGTTATAGAGGTTATACCTAAAATTGCAATGGTCCCCCAAAAATGGCTGTTTTTTTATGTACTAAACAGTATTTATGAATTTATTGCTATATTTACCTACTAGCACCGGCCTCTAAAACATCTTTTATTCAAGTATTTCCAGTACTCCTCTGGACATACAGATCAAGGAGATCCAAAGCCCTGTGACCCCACACAGCAAGTTTACTTAGTGCTCAATGACAATTAATGTTTTAAGAATAACTTTTTCTGAGTCTAATTAGTTGGAGGATGCTGTGTTTGTACGTCACACAACATTTTCATACCAGCAAGGGGCCTAGGTGAACTATTTAGAGTAACGAAATATTATAATGTTTAGACTTTATCATTACTCAGCCTGAAAATGCACTTCTACCATGAATAGGTTCTATTAAAAGTGTGGAAAGAGACTTAATTTCTGCAAGACTTTGGGGAAAAGCACATCTTTAAACACAGTCCAAGCAATTTAATTAAAAGCTTCACACATACATGTTAAAACAGGTCCAATGTCCCCTAACTTTCATGACTTACTTAAGCCAGGGTTTCCCAAATTTAGTCCTCAGGGATCCCTAATAGTGCATGTTTTCCATATCTCCTTGCTGGAGCACAGGTGTAATCATTACTGACTGACACATTTTAAAGGATGCTTAGGTGGCACTTTTTACTTCACTTGTGACCTGGAAAACCTGCACTGTTAGGGATCCCTGAGGACTGGATTTGGGAATCCCTGACTTAAGCAATAAATCAGGCGAAACCAAACAGTATTTTAGGATAAAAACAAAAATGTATCGAAATTAAAGGTGTGATATTGAAGGGGAAGTAGGTTGGACTTTGCTGTGTGACGTTTAAACATTTGCACGGGTGCACTTTTTAAAGCTTTTTCTGCCTCAAGGTGCAGTTTGCAAAGAATGCTCCAGAAGGAAGTGGGAGAGAAGTACAGCACATTAATGTGCACCTGTTGGGCCATTGAGAAACACCAATGTCAAACCAAAGTATTTTGCAGTGTGCCTCTGGCAAATTTCATAAAAGACTGTCAGTGTATATTTGTATTTGCGCACAAAAACAATTCAGAAAAAAATTATGTTTTGTGCCAGTCAGTGTGTAGTAAAAAGTACAGCAATTGAGATCACACCGACAGGAACAGAAAACAATTGTGTTTTGTGGCAGTCAGTGTGTTGTAGAGAGGGTATAAAAAAGGAGAAGATAAATGAGCAGGCAATGCTGTAGTACTGTTTACAGAGCTATATATCAATTGCTTTGCGCACACCACTATAGAGTAATCTGGGCTATTAGTTACATTTATCGAGAACATTCACATGTTTTCTATTAGTACAACATAGGAATAACTGGTGTCTGAAGAGCTGTAAGATTCTTTTATAAGGCTGTAGACATGTGACATCTGTTAAAAGTTGATGATTGGCTTTCATTACATGCCCTGAGGATTGGTCTGCTTAGTCAGTAGGCGTTATTTGTTCTGCATATTATAGGGAAATCAGGACCAATTTGTGAATTAATTTGCAGACAGCAAATATCTGAAATTCATGCAAATCCAGTCTAGTCCAAAATCAGCTGAATTAATTCACTCATCCCCAGAGCTGGAATAAGGCTCTGGTGGGCCCAGGGCACTTAAGACAGGGGTCACCTATTGTGTAATATGGTTATCATTTTAGACAAATTTTAAAAAAATACTCAGGCAATACTGTGTGCACTACTGTTAGGTGCACACAGCTCTGTCTTCATGAGTAGCACAGTATAAAACGGGACATACCTCCCAACTGTCCCTGCAGTTTGACCATATCCTGACTAAGTGGCAGCCACCCAAATTTGGGACGGACCCACTAAATTCAGGACAGTTGGCAGACTGTCTTGCTTTCTCCTACTTGTCCTTGTCACTTTCACTTCCTGTAGCTGTTGATAATTTTAGCTCAGTTGCTACTTGTCTGGATCCTGGGATGTTGAGGGCCCTATTTGGAAAAACATGGTTACATGAAATTCAGAAAACTCCAACCAGCCCCAGCATTAAATCGATAGCACCCACTTTTAATAATTAGGCCTCTCTCCAGCTCCAACATTAAAAGAGTTCACATTTCATAAATGGATCTATGGCCTTTCAATCAAACCCAACATTAAATTAATAGCAGACATATTTAATAAATATACCTATTTCCCTGTCACCAAACAGCCCCAGCAATAAATTAATGGCATTTACATTTGATAAATATAACTATTACCCACAACCATCCCCTGCATTAAATAATTAATATTCATAATTAATAAATAGCCCTCCACCCCAAGCTCAACCTCACATTCAAATACTATCTCCTAAACCACCCTAGCATTAAATTAAAGGTCTCATCAGCCTGCCTTAAATTAATAGGCCCTATTGTTAAATTAATAGCCCCATCATCACCCAAAAATAAAATAGCACCTATAAAATTAATTTAAATTAGCCCCCATCCACACTCCACTATTAAATTATTAGCATACCTCCCACACACATTACATTAAACAAACCCCTCCCTTCCATCACGCAATTATATTAAGACCTCTTGGCCTTCTTTTACACAGGCAGTTTTCCTTCCAACAAATTATAATAAGACCCCCTTCCTTCCCTCACACATTATATTAAGACACGTGTCCTTCCCTCACACATTATATTAAGACCCATGTCCTTCATTCAGACTTTATCATCATCATCATCATCATCATTTATTTATATAGCGCCACTAATTCCGCAGCGCTGTACAGAGAACTCATTCACATCAGTCCCTGCCCCATTGGAGCTTACAGTCTAAATTCCCTACTATAGACACGCACTCACACACAGACAGACAGACAGAGAGAGAGACTAGGGTCAATTTTTTTTTTTTTTTTTTTTTTTATTGCAGCCAATTAACCTACCAGTATGTTTTTGGAGTGTGGGAGGAAACCGGAGCACCCGGAGGAAACCCACGCAAACACAGGGAGAACATACAAACTCCACACAGATAGGGCCATGGTCGGGAATTGAACTCATGACCCCAGTGCTGTGAGGCAGACATGCTAACCACTACGCCACTGTGCTGCCCATAATTTTATATTAAGATTGTCCCATCATTTCTTTCACACATTATATTAAGACCCCCCATTCCTCCCTCACTCATTATATTAAGTCCCCCGTCCTCCCCTCACTTATTTAAGATAACCTCCCTTCAGACATATTAGTAAGAAACCCCCCTCACATATTATAGTAAGATATCCTGCTCCCTTCCATCAGACATTATAGTAAGATACCACCCTTCCTTCTCTCTAAAATAGACTCTCCTGACTTCCTTTCTTGCTGCTTTGCACACATGTGACAGCACTTGTCTTGTGGTGTACGTTCCATGTGACATCTATCTTTTAAAGGGATAGGAGGAGGCCACACTTAGGAGAAGGAAGGTGGCTGGTGCCAGAGGAGGAGCCAGACACCACTCACCATACTGTCACACCGCAGGTACCTCTTGAGTACATGGTCCAGGGAACCCCCTGACAGAGGGGGCCTAAGGCATCTGCCCCTGGCGCCCATCCTTTGAATCCAGGTCTGTTTATTCCTTTTATGACCTGTATTGTTGAACTCTTACCCTTCTTCACTTACCTGTCAGAGTTCCCCAAGGTTCCATTCTTGGCCCCCTGCTCTTCTCCCTTTACACCTTCTCCCTTGTCAACCTCATCCACTCTTTTGGCCTCCATTATCACCTCTATGCTGATGATACTCAAATCTATCTTTCATCCACTGACCTCTCCCCTTACCTTATATCTCATGTCTCCTGCTGTCTATCAGTCAATTAATCATGGATATCCTAGCACTTTCTTATACTCAATATTTCCAATACTGACCTAATCTTCTTCCACCCTGCCAGGACTCCCACACCTTTCACCCTCTCTTTCTATTAATGATACAACCCTCCTTACTGTCCCTTAAGTTAAATGATTTGGGGTCATCATCGACTCATCCCTCCCCTTCAAACCTTACTATCTGTCCCTCTCAAAATTTTGCTACTTCCGCCTCCAGAATATATCCAAGATACAGCCCTTACTCACCACGGAAGCCACCAAAACTCTTATTCACTCACTTGTAATCTCTCACCTTGATTACTACAACCTGCTTCTCTCTGGCAAACCTGACTCTCACCTATCTCTGCTGTCACTCTCTACCAGTCACAATACTGTCTCCCGTATCATGCAGAATTAAATGTAAACTCCTCACCCTTACCTTCAAGGCTCTCAACTAACCCTTCCCCACTACATCTCCAACCTCATCTCTACCTACACTCCTCACCGTCCCCTTCACTTGGCCAATGACTGCTGCCTCACTGCTTCACAACTTTACTGATTGCCTCTTCCCACTCCCGTCTACAGGACTTTGCCCGGGCAGCTGTGGAGCCATCTCCCACGCCCTATCAGGTTAGCCTCTACGTGCCTCAAGCGTGCCCCTAAGACTCATTTCTTTTCTTTATTCAAACCTATCAACCTTCCTCCTAATTCCCTACTCTCGGCTTTCGTCCCCACTCTTCCAATCTATACCACACTATATGTGACTCTCCTTTATATTTAGGGTGTAAGCTCTCATGAATAGGGCCCCCTTTCCTTGTATTCTCCATCTATTATTCCATCACCCTGTCTACCTCCTGGCCTGCTTCCCTAGCCTTGCTTTCTTAAGCTCAGGCCTACTTTGCGCTGGTCACTACCATCACTCTCACTAATTGCCCCATAAATAATTTGATCTGCATTAACCTTTTATCTGTATATTTGTGTCTGGTTGTTGTATTTTGCTCTTCATGTATCATGTAATGTGTAATGGATCACTGCTTTCTGTATATGTCATGTACGGCACTGCAGACATTTTGTGGCACCTTATAAATAAAAGATAAATAATAATAACACAATATATATGTTGCTCACAAAGTTACTAGTCCAGAATATAATTGATTATTGGACCACAGTCAAGTTATTTGTGACCTATTGTCTCTAACAGTTTTTCTTCTTGGATGTAACAAAAAAAATTGTTTCCCTAGGAGAAAGATAAAGTGTTAATATCTTTTATTTTTACTGCCAGTGTCAGGTTAATTTACATATGTCAAGCAAATTCCAAAACTGTCATTTTATTGTGGATAATAGTGTGGAGAGTGGCTGAGACCCAAAGTGTACTATACAGTGCAGAGCATCTACTTTAAGTGGCAGTTCAAGTTGCAGATAGCTCATCTGACGAATGGATATATGGAACTTGAAATACTTAGCAAAATACTGACAGGAGGAAAGAATAGTAAGAGGAAAAATCATACTGCATAATAGACAGAATATTACAATCCACGTGAGTGTAAGACTGCAGTATATTTTCTTCAAATAATACAGGAACCATCACAGCTAACAGCACTGTGCATATCCTATGCTGCTCTATTACTATCCTGACTCGCACTATTCATAGCACTTATTTATGCCGAACAGGACTTTAACCATGCAATGATTTTATCTTTAGTCCCTGAACTGTCTGAGAAATGTTTAAACTAATTAAACTTTAAGTTGGGGATTATTAGTATAATGGGTTACTTGGCCCATTTAGGCTGCCCAAAACATTGTTATTTAAAAAAGGATATATTTATTATTTTCCTTTACAATAATTTCCTTTAATGTACTGTTTTGCTTAAGGTTTTCTCTTATGTTCAAAGGTACACACATACGCAGTGGTCTTAAGTTAAAGTTGGACACATTGGTTTCACTGATTTGTTATTTTCTCATAGGTTGTTGCACACTTTTGGAATGGAGACTTATGATATTAATGTGACACCCGGAGGTATGTGTGTTGCTAAACTTGCTATGGACTCACTTACAGGAGATGCCTTGAAGTTGGCTGCAATACCAATATAGCTATATTGTGCACAATATTCTCCTACTTATGAAGATGCTGACACACAGTGATTTATATATTGTTTGCTTCAGAGCACCGAACTATATTTTCTTTTGTTTTCACATTGGATAAAAAAGGTGCAAGGAAGTACTTAGCAATGCCTTTCATAGTCTAACATGTAGTAGAAAGGAACAATGAAATAAATAATGGTCCTAGATTTCTTCCAAAGTGCATGGGTTTATAAGCAAGTTGGCAATGATTGCAGAGGGGCACACATTTGCACAGGTCAGTGGGAGGACTTGAGCAAAGTCAGGGTATTATTCATACTTACCTACTTTCTTCAGCTCACTTCCGGGAGCCAGCCAGTGGAGGGGGGCGTGAGGGGGCGAGGCCACGCAAAATTGCATCATTCATCGGGAATCGCAGAAGTGGGCAGAATTCGGGAGATTGCCACACTCGCCCAGGAGTCTGGGAGACTCTCGCAAAATGCGGGAGTCTCCCGGACATTCCGCGAGAGTTGGCAAGTATGGTATTATTTGAAAATTATGAAGCAGGCGCTCTGGTTTACCGAGTTCTGCAAATCAATGCAAAGAAATAATTGTTTTGCAGAGCAAGTTTCTTAAAATGATATAAAGTGACGAACAGTGCTTATTTTTAGGGGTATGTAATGGGAGAACAATAAATAGTGCCTTTTATGGTACATTAAGGGTTAACAGCTAGTTATGCTTAAATCAGTACTCTTATGTCATAATGGAAAACACCTGCCTTGGCAAGATAGTTATAAGGTACTTTTCGTGCTTTAACATAAATAAGCAGTTTAATGCATACATTACCGAATGATATATATTCATGTTTGTTTCTTATGTATGATGTGTCTGGGTAATAACAGTCTGTATCTAGTATAAAAGTCTAAAGCTGTGTCACAGCAGCAACCTAATCCCGGGACTGACTGCAGTGGCGCCCGCAATAACCTGACTTCCAGCACTGCACTGATACAGTGACGGGGCTCCTGGAGCATTCCGCTTGACCGTTTTATACTTCTTCGTATTCTAAGTTAAATATATGATTATTTATTTTGTACTTTCAATAACTTGTTATATTTTATTGAGACTTGTTTCCTTGTGTTTGTTATTTAACACTGTTTTCTCCAGGAAAAAAACATGTTACAATGCAAGGGGTGAATATTAGTTCAAATGTTTCATAGCATTATTTGTACACTGAAATTTAAAGTTGATCTAGGACATGCCCTATTCCAACTATAAATCTGTCCCAGCATTTTAAATTAACCTCCCCCTCCAATGCAACATCGTTTTGCCATAGTGAAAAGTTACTAATTTTTTTGCTTTACTTTACTTAACGAACCAGACCCTGTGTATGCAAATGTACCTGATTCCACTGGGAACAGGGTATTACTTGCTTTATAAACACAGTTCACAAATGGTGGAGATTGAGCTTTTTGCTATTCTTTTGAAGGCACGCATTTTGCCAATTAAGTGTTGAACCATGTTTCTGGACGCATTTTGACCAATATAAAAAAAGATTCAAACACACAGAAATACCAAATGTAATATAGACAGTACTGATGTACCCTCAATCTCTTGATTAATTAAAAAAAATAAATGAGGCTAAAGCAAGCAATATTTTAGGATAAAAACTTAAACGTTTTAGTAAATGCAAGGGTGGTTTTATAAAGTGGTAGGATTTTGTGACGGTTACATTTCTGCACAGTGCATATCTTTAGATTTTTCCTGCTACACACACTACATTGTAGATGCTTCTCCAAAGGTTCTGCAATTTGAATTGCTCTATGCAGTTGAGATAGGTGCTCCACTGAATAACCATATTTGCAGTACACATCCCTATGTTCAAGCTCTGGCAAAGTGGGTTAGAGCAGAGGTTCTAATCTCATGCCTTCCAGACTGCCCAACAGGTCATCTACATGATAATTAGATATTTTGCCTCTGTCTTTTATCACCCACCCATTCTCAAAGGAAGAAATCTTCAATTCATTGCTTGTTTGGATAATTTTAAGACCGGAGTTAGAAAAATGTTTCATATTTGCAAAAACCTTAAACTTCCGATAAGTATGTATCATTTGTATAGCGTTAATTGATCATATTGAGAGTAGTATTTGAAAAGGTATTTTCTGATGATTGCTGTCCAACTGAATATCCCTCTTGTATAAGGTGAGTACATTGGTTAAAGAGGAAAATCAAAACATTACAATAAGGTTTAAGAATAATGTGGTTTAGTGAAGGCAATGAGTCCAAGGCATTTAAGTTGTAACTGTTGACTACAGGCAGTCTTCTCAGTTTTTCAGTCCGAAAAAATATTCAGCGTGTAAATTCACACGGAACATGTGACATCACTGAAGAATGAGGCATCTAGACAGTGCCTCATGGCTCAATGATATTGCCAGCTCCTAGCGAAGGCTATAGTCTCAAATACTTTGTCGACCCACAAATGGCTGCCTCCATGAAGTGTCTCATGCCTCTGTGATCTCATTTGCTCATTGTGAATAAAATGATTGCTGCCTGGGTGAAGGCAATAAGAAAATTTAATTATCTAATTTTTTTCTGGTGTTATATATGCAGAATATACAAAGGACAGATATATGTAATTCTTCATATTTTTCTCCTTAGCCCAGTCTCTTTTTTTCTTTCTATATGTCAAGCCATAGCTGATGAAACTGCTATCTCCACAGGAACACAAAAATCGTAGAATATATTTTAAATGCAAGATAAATGTTAAAACAAAATTGCTTTTGTATATACAAGAAAGTACATTGATGTACACTGGTTGACACAGTTGGCAAATTATAATGCTTAGCCACCTAGTGAGAAAATCGTCAAACTCCATTCATAAACTATGCAAAATTCAGAGCCACAAACCAGAGATATGTTTAATTGGTGGTAGCAGAACAACACTGTAATTTTAGACCATAAAAATGCCTCAGCAGTGTAAAAATAGCAACCTAATATTATAGCACTTGGGAGGGGGAGTTCTTTTAACCATCTGGGGTTTTAAAACAACATTAAAACGCAATGTAAAGCAACAGACAAAAAGCCACATACATAAAACCTAGGGAGATATTTTTGTTAAGTATTCCTAAAATAAAGTGACATTTTGAGTGTGTTTATTCCTAGGGCCTTAATAAAGTAATACTTTGTAATGGTTGACTAAAATCCTTTGAAATTGTTTATATGCCGTTAAATTTATATAACATTTTCTAAACTGTTGCATTAAATATATATATATATATATATATATATATATATATATATATATATATATGTTTTGCATTTAGCCACAAATGTTTGCAAATTTGCAAGGTGAATTTGTAATGTAAGTATTATTTTAGGGGTTAGTGTTAGGATTATGGTTAGGATTAGGATTAGGCTTAACAATAACCCTAAACTTAACTCCTAACCTTAGTACCCCTCACCCCTATAATAATACTTGCATTTCATCAATAACAGACTGCATAACAAATGCTGTCAAACAATGTCTTTGCCCGACATCTGCAACACTCACCAGCTTGCTCTTCAGGGGCAGAATCCCTGAAAGAAGGTGGAGGAGTCGATTTTGGACTGAGAGTGGAGTCTCTTACAGATGATTCTGAATGTTGGAATAATAGCAAAAACTCTATTAGCAGTGGAAAAGATTTACTCGGTGCAGTTATTAAACCACAAACCATTTTTTAAATGAATGCATCATTGCAAAAAAATCACAGTACAATATGCAAACAACTCACCACTTCCTTGACCAAAAGAGGGTGCATCCGTGTCCTGGACATTAACATCTTCCACAATTTCACGGGGCAGTATCTCACGCAACTCCTCTTCATAACTGGTATACTCCACTGGTATACTCCATAGGTGGTCGGCCACCACTTGTGCCTCTTGCTGCCCTCCTCTCCTGAGACATTTTTTCTTTAAGGCGTATCTTGATGTCTGAAAATCTTTTGCGGCAGTGAGACACTGACCGCTTAAAAAGGTCCCATCGCATTCACGGCCTCACATATTTTGGACCACAATTGATGTCGCCGCCTTAGGGGAGTATGGGCTGCAAGGTTCCCTAAAATAATCTCATAGCAGGGAAAAATATTGTACACTAACACACAATTCTCATCATGTGAAAATCTGACATTCCTCCTTGACTTTGTCTTCAAACCCTGTCCTGTCTCCTCTAACCCTTCCTCACCTTCCTCTGTCCCCTCCAGCTCCATCTCCCTCTCCTCACCCTTTGCCCCCCCCCTCCTATCTCTGGCCATAATCCAAAGTATAACACAAAAACAAGTAACACTGAAGTACTGACAAACAGAAAGGACAAACTATACTAACTAATGAAACACGCACAACACACTCTCACACAAGTAACAGAGACAAGGGACTAGACAATTACCAAAAAAACAAGACAGAAATAAAATCAGAATTTAATGCCACAACACTGTAAAAAAACACAGGACTACTTACACTCCAAGCAGAAATCGCAGCACAACAACTCTCCAAAACAACTCACTCACAATACTACTACCTCCAAGCTCCTATCTCTTCACTCCTCAAAACCCTATCAAAGAAACCGAAACCGTCATGTTTTAAAGCAAAAGCGCCATGTTTCTTTCAAAGCCGCTGGTGGCTTGGAGGCTTACATACCGCCGTTACATCGACGGCGGATTCACATTGAACCTTAAAACCGGCCAATAGTAAATCCGGCTGTTTGACCTGCAAAACCGCCGGTAAAATGCGGTGATGCATGGCGGATAAAAAGCGCCGCAAAACACGCCTCTTAGTAAATCTAGCCCTTGGTGTTTTTGTTTTTTTTCAATTAGTCTTATATTGGTTGACATTGCTGCTTCATAACACTGCGGCATTGGTTTCAAATGCAACCAAACTGCTATCCGTGTTGAGTTTGTAAATTGTCCATGTGAGATTCTTCTCACAGTGTAAAAACAAATTGGTAAGTTAATTGCCCTCAATCCAAATTGGCCCTAGATTTTGCACCTTTGGTATGAAAACTAGATTGCAAGCTCAATTGGGACTTTATGAAATACATAAAGGGGAGAGAAATTTGCCTACCGTAAAAAATTCACAGGGACCTAGTCATTGGGGTTCTATCTGGTTTCAGTTATTTGCAGATTATCTTTGGCATCAATGGTGGGATTTAAAAAAGTACTGTAATCTTTGTCAGAAGATGGAATAAGAAATATAGAGACTAGTAAAATATAATTTATCCTACTATTGAAATGACCTTATATTGTGCACTGTTAGCTAAGAAGAAGAAAACTTCCCAAAGCCTAATAAATATTTTAGTTGTCATGTTTAATGGAATTCAGTGTATATAGACCAGTTGAGAACAATAGCAGGACAAGAGTAAATAGCAATATGCACCTGTTCACACATCTCAATAGAAGCAGAAATATCTTTGAGCACTAAATACCAATATTTATCTAAGCAAGTTAACTACATTTTCAGTTCTGCCTGGCAACCCAGGATTGAGTTTCCAGACACTTGTATGTTAATAACCTATTACATTTCATTCCTAAACACAATACTAAAAGTATTGTGTTATTTTTGCTATTATCATCATCTGTTAATTTATATAGCATAAAAAGAAAGGTTTTACAAAAAGAGCATACCATGCACACAGGGGCATATAGTGGGGCATATAGTGAAACGGAAGGAAAAGCATATCAAAATTAAGAATAGATTAGATAGATCGAATGGCTTAATAATGATTTTTTTTAGAACAACATTAATATGTTATAAAGTTGTAATCAGAAATCCTCAACTCCTCAACTGCCAAAATAAATCTTGTTTAATTTTTCATGAATATTGCCGTAGAACAGTGTTGCCCAAGCCTTGTACTCAAGTAACCGTAAAAGTGCAGGATTTCCAGGTCGCAAGTGAAATAAATAGTACCACCTTTGGACCTTTCAAAATGTGTCAGTCAGTAATGAATACACCTGTGCTCCAGCAAAGAGATCTGGAAAACAAGTACTGGTAGGGGTACTTGAGGACTGGGTTTGGTAAACGCAGCCCTAGGGCACACTACACTGTTATCCTTCATCCTCACTGTGTATATTCCCAACTTCAGTCTTACTATCTTTAATATGCTGACTTTCGCATGTCCCATCAATTTCAAGCCAAGCAGTTTGCCTTGTTTTCCATATTTAGTTTCTGGGTCCACAAACATTTTTAGATCACAGCAAGATGACCTTATTGTCAGCATGGAACGGAGTCTGATTGTGCTGGAGGGTCCAGAAAATGTGTTTAAGTATTAGTTTTATTGTAACATGAGCAATGGTTGGGAGCAGATTAAGGGGAAGAAGTTCTGTTCTGTAATTTTTGGGGGATGTTGCTATAATGTGTGTTGTCAGATACAGAGATATCTAAGATATCATAGAACGAAGCCCCTCTGTACTGCACATTTGAATTTACAGAACATAATCTTTTCCCACAAAAAAGAAATCAGTTTGACTGGTGTTGGTTACTGATGCCTTAAACATGAAATACATTACTAATCAATGTTTAAAGTTGGCTGGTATACGGTGGTATGCTACACCGTCACTTCTCCTACTGCCTTCATTGTAAAATTATCAACTTCCATTAACTTACATTTTTCATGTCGCCACTTCTAAAATTCCACATAGACCACTGCTGTTAATGCTACATCAATTGTCTAGTTCCCCTACTAAGGAAACTTGGAGGCTAGAGGCTACAAGAAAATGTAGTACTTACGTTGGAATGACTGACCTGGAATCACATGCTAGTGTTGACAACCAGCACTTTCAATGTTTAAGAAAAAGTTAGCAACATTGGAAACGGATAGTGTACAAATTTCCAGTTCTAAAGAGCTAATGCTAGTTTCTGATTCTAAAGATAATTATAGTGATGAAGATGAGGGGGAAGCAAAGCATAAAAAAAAAGGATACTGAAAGTAAGTGATAATAGATTAGTAAATTTGTTAAATTTCTACAGTCATTGTATCCAAGACTGATAGAGAAGAGCAAATGTAGTGGCAGCATGTTCAAACTAGTCAGAACAAAAGGTTATGGGGAAGTATCAGAAACTGCCACAATGAGGAATTGGCGATATACATTTTTAGAGTATTGTGTAGCCTCCAACACAACATTATTACATTAAAATATAATGATGTATATAACACCACAATCCCAAATAAAAAAAAACTATGCCAAATTGTAATCTTACCAACTGCATATTAGTAACAACAGACTATGGTCACCTACCCATTAAATTGTGAACTCTTGGTAAATCAAGACAAATAATTTAAATAGAGACAAAACCAATTGGCATTCATGGTGAATCACAATTGGAGGAGAATCTTGAGATTCAGGAGTAGAAGAAGCAAATAAAAAGTAACTTGGTGTTTGTAGAGGTCTTTGGGCCACCACTTTCTTATCCCTTTTTGACCTTGCAATCTTTGTGCTGGTTTTGATGCAGCTGTGAATTTATCTATAGATGAAGGAGCCTGGTTAACCATATGGCCCTTTGCCTAGTGCAGGTAAGTAGATCACTTTCCCCTGTGGTGAGACATGAGAGCTGCTGACTCTGCTATTTGGACAGGGAGCACATTCAGATGAAGAAGAGTTGACAAGACCAGACCATCTGTCACTATTATGTTTGGATGCAATCTGCGCAAATGTGCCAGGTGTGGCCGTAGGTGGCTTCCTGGCGTGACCTATAAAAGTTAGGCATTGCAGATGAGGCCAGAGGCAGCCTCAGAGTCTTGCACCATCCTGCCATGTTATGGTTCGAAGTACACCCTCTTAAATGAGGAGTCACCCAAGGATCATCACCTACATCTTGCTGTATGCTCAAACTCAAGGATAGTATCAGCAAGGCTAGTCTGAGAACTACATGCTACCATTTGTGGCGACGAGTCTATAGCAGGGGAACCAGTGTTTGATCCACCTCTGCAACACAAAAGACAGAGCTAAGCTTACATTGTTTATTTCCATAGTGCTATTCAGCTACTATTATTATTACTATTATTATTATTATTTATAGATTTGCAAGGCACCACAGTGCTCCGGAGCCGTACAGTAGGGAAAACAGGACATACATAAAACAGGGACATGTAAGGCAGACAAAATAAATGCAGACATGAAAACAAAGAGTATGGAGTATCCTGCTCATTAGACTGCTTACATTCTAGGTCGAAGAGGGCACAGCTGAAACAAGAGCAGCAAATGTGGCTTAGAGTGGAAATTGAGACAGTTGTGATAATTATTTAGAGTGAGTTGAATCATCGGGATAAGGTAAGCGCTAAGAAATAGATGGGTTTTCAGGTTTGTCTAAAGATTTAAAGGCCGTGGGAAAGTCTTATGTGACATGGCAGGGAATTCCATAAATGAAGATCTGCATGGGAGATGTCTTTAGTCAGGAGTGAGAGGTGGTTATCAGAGAGGTCAGAAGTAGATCTAAGAGGACAAGAAGGAGAGCATCTTGATATGAGATTTGTGCATGTTAAGTAAGAGAAAGGTGGAGTCAACAAGACTGGAAGAGGGTCTGCAATTGATGATTAAAGCAGAGTGCGGAGTCAAGTGTGACACCAAGGCAGCGGGATTGGGAAACTGATAAAACTGTAGTGTTATTGACAGTGAGGGAGATTTGACAAGAGGTGGTGAAGCTACAGGAGGGAAGATGATAAGCTCTGTATTTGGCATGGTAAGCTTTAGGTAGCGTTGGGACATCCATGTGGAGATAGCAGAAAGACAGTTGGTTACCCTAAATAGTACAGAAGGGGAGAGGTCAGAAGAAAAGAGATAGATTTGGGATTCATCAGCGTAGTGGTCGTACTGAAGCTTGAATATGCAAATTAGTGCCCCAGGATAAGTGGTATTCAGTAAATTGAAAAGAGTAATGGGCTAAGAAGAGAGCCTTGTGGGACCAGAGACTTGTGGGATCCGAACACATAGTGGGAGTGGAGGGAAGGATGTGCCAGAGGTAGAAACACTAAAGGAGCGGTTTGATAGGTAGGAAGTGAACCTGGACAGAGGTGTGTCATGAAGGCCAATGGAGTGAATGGTGTGTAAGAGAAGAGGGGTATGAACAGTGTCAAAAGCTGCAGAGAGGTCCAGAATAATTAGTATACAGAAATAACCCTTAGATTTGCAATAAGTAGATCATTGATCAGTTTTGTGAGAGCAGTTTCAGTGGAATGTTGGGGGAGGAAGCCTGATTGCAAAGTCTCAAGAATGGAGTGAGAGGAAAGAAAGTTAGACAGGCATTTGTACACCAATCGCAAATGTTATTTGGAGGTATTGGGGAGGAGAGAAATACTGTGGTAGTAGGAAAGTGAAGCTGCATGGTTTCTTTAGAATTGGTGATATGAGTGCATGTTTAAAGAAGGATGGAAATGTGCCAGAGACAGGTTGAAGAGGTGAGCTAGAGGTGGGCATGCAGTGAAGGAGAAGGAGCAGAGAAGTTGGGAGGGAATAGGGTCAAGGGGACAGGTTGTAGGGTGAAATGATGAGATGAGACACAGACTTCATCTTCAGTTACTGGAGAGAATGAATTAAGGGTGGATTGGGGAGCGCAGGTGAAGGTGGGTGGAGGGTGTAGAATTTGGCATGAGGAAATATCTCTTTCGAATGGTGTCGATTTTGTCTTTGATGTAGGTGGAAATATTATGGACTGTGAGAGAGAAAAGAGAAGCAGTGCAGATAGGCAGAGAAGTGAGTTGAAGGTGGTAAAGAGGTCACATGGGTTAGAAGACTGGGTGCAAGGAACAATTGATCCAAAGGAGAAAACATTGTGAAGCCTGTAAAAGTAATTTTGTTTATTCCCTGCTTTAAAATAAACAGAGCCCTGACCTTAGCTCCATGGAACACCTTTGGGATGAACTGGAGCAGAGATTGCGAGCCAGACCTTCTCGTCCAACATCTGTGACTGACCTCATAAATGCTCCACAGAATGAATGGGCACAAATTCCCACAGAAACACTCCAACATCTTGTGGAAAGCCTTCCGAGAAGAGTGGAAGCTGTTATTGCTGCAAAAGGGGGACCAACTCCATATTAAAGAATATGTATTTGAATACAATGTCATCACAGTCCCTGTTGGTGTAATGGGCAAGCGTCTGAATACCTATGTCTATATAGTGAATATACACCTGTGTTCAATGCTGACCTCATGTAATCTTAGTAGCAATGCCGATATGTAGCGTACTCACAAAATTTTGTAGGTATTCTATAATAAATTATACTGCAGGCTGATCAATAATTCAATTTGGATTCTATAAACTTAATAATGCGCTCCTTAAAATCATAATGTGGGTTACTTATTTATATTTATTTCATGACCTGTGAAAAGATGTTTTTATATGTAACCAATTTATACAGTTTCTAATGATATCAATGCCCTAGATACCATATTTCCAGTACCTACTGCATTTATGTATATATCAAATGGTATTACAACTGGGTCACCCACATGATTGAGTTCCGGATTCTGATGTCAAAATGTCAATTAACCATTAATATTGTGATATAAGGAATAGTATCCTATTAATACAGATTTTACAAGGAAACCTGTACCTCCATATGTGGTGTTAGGAGCTTCTGACTCAAAAATATGCAGGATAATAATTCTACATGTTCAGTTAAATACAAAATAAAATAAAAAGAATATAATATGATGATATAATAATATAGGGTATTTCTCTCTACCACACCCCTACTATTTACAACTCCCTGCTTTGGTACTGTAATGCTTATTATTGTTTTATATTTTTACATTCAAAATGCAATTGTCAGGCGCCGCTCCCGCACTTTTACTAGGTGTCGGGGACGGACGCCTGTCTGTTCTCACTGATGGCGCTCCGCTGCTTAGCAACGGTATGCTCTTCCTGGTTCCGGTTAGCTACGCTGCGCATGCATGTGCAGAGCATCGCATTCCGTTGCATAGCAACTAGTGACACTCTTTTCCTGCTTAGCGGTTGGTTGCGTTGGTACTGCAGAAAACTACAGTACAATCATGGAATATTTCCCTCTATTTAAACCTTCTTCTGGCTGTATCTGGGCCGGAGTATTGGTTCACTAGCTCCAGCCTTTTGTTCCTGTTCCAGCATTGTGTTTTGGCTCTGACCTTTGGCTTGATCTCTCTCGTGTTATCCCTGTTACCGGTCTCGTCAGTTTGGGTTTGACCTGTGGCTTCCCTCTGACCATTCTCTATATTATCCTTGGGTACTATGCACCTGTTTGGCCTATGACCCAGATCGTTCGACTATTCCTGTTCCACACTACCGCACTGGTGACTCCCCTGGAGAACCGCAACCTGTGCACCTCACGCAGCCAAGTCCATACCTCCTTGCAGGGTCCCTGGTGAACACCGGGGGTGCGTTAGACTGCGCGCCTCCGTGTTTAGTTGTGTCAATACCAGTCGGTAGCACCTCTTGCAGCCCTACCGTGACAGCAATGTTTGTTTGGATTGATATAAATAGTGGTGGTAGGTTCAATGTTGTCCTAAAACTGTATTCATGTGGAAGTCCATATCGAGACCTGTGGTGTAAGAGTTTTAAAGTTATGAATCCAACTAGCTTCTTTTGGGATGTGAGCAGTGAACAAGCAGCTGGAACAGACATCGGGAGAGCAGCACTGATCACACAGATAAGCTATTGAAACCTACTAGTGAAAGTAATTGTTTAGACATTACTATTCCACATAACTGGATTAAGACTTATCCTCAATTCCTGTTGAAACTTAAGGAATGTATGGATCACTGAATGTACCTGTACTTTTACAATAGACCAGGAACCAGGTATAAACCAGGTTTGAGCAGGAACTATTACATCAGCTCGTGCCCTTATATTTAATCCTGCATACAATATTAATATACGGACGTTGAATAGGATTACCCCTTATACTGCATTAGCATTGGATATTCACGATTTTGAATGTCAAGCTATAACCCAGTAAATATATTTTGCATATCTTGCATTACTTATATTTAAACCGCATGTTGAGCGCCAAATAACTTCTTAATATATTCATTGTGTGAGGAGTGTGGTTAACTCCATATTTGTGCTGCTCACACGGTTGAATTGTCACTGAGGTGAGTAGCGCTGACTGTACAACCTCTGATTATTTCAGTCACCTATCTAGTCTTCATTAAAATGTAAAAACATCTCTAGGAAGAACGAGTTAACACAATCTGGAACCATGTTACATATCCTTGCATTTCTAATTCCATTTTAATGTAGATTTGTTTTGCTCTTCTCTATACACAGGGTTGAGACTAATCTTTGCTCCCTGCAAGGTCACTTCTTACAGTCACCCCTAGAGTGGTCATGGAGCCTATGAGAGTGTGATCGCACCCCGCCAGGCTGTGCATTCAGCTTCAGCAAAATGGACTGCTGCAAGCACAGCCTGTGAGAAGTGTGGTCGTGCAGACCAATAAGAAGCTATTTTTCTGCACAGTTACTTTCCCCAGTCTATAATCTAGTGCAGATTTCCAGCAAACACATGGAATTCCAAATATGCTTTTTACAGTACAGTAACCTTTATATAGCAGCAGCTTGTATCTCAACTATAATTCTCCATACAACATTTGAGAGCTAATTCTAATGTATATTTCCAATCCTGGCCCCAGAGTCACTTGACCTCCCTTATTTGTACTTTCAATAAATGTTTTTATATCTTTTATGTGTATACTCTAAATTTCCCATGATATTTTTCGCTATGTGTGTACTTTTGGCTTATGACACAAATGACTAGCGTGGACTGCATTTGCTAGTTTAGAATGTTCGAGACAGGCTTCAGTGATTCCATTGTTCTTTATAAGCACAATACAAGCAGAAAAAACAAACAATTGTGAATCAGGTAAGAAAGAGGGCACACTTTTTTTTCAAATATAATATAATTTCCAGGGCATTTGACAACAGGTTTTAAGAAGGAATTACTAATAGTTTTTTAAATTTGATACTGACTAGTTTGAGTTCAGTCAAAATGCCTGGACTTCAAATTATTGTCATCTGTGTCACAAATGACTATTTGAAGGAACTGGACTCAAGAATAACATTAAAAATATTCTGAAAACCTAAAATAGAACCTTTTAAAGATTGACCTAATGTTTGACTCTTGCGTTCAGGGAAATATGAAGCACCCACCCACTTATTTCTTAGAGCAGTGGTTCCCAAACTGTGCGCTTAGGCTCCCTGGGGTACCTCAGCTATCTCACAGGGGTGCCTCGGCCAGGGCCAGTCATAAGCAAGGCAGGGGACTTATTATTTTGGATTAGGGGTGCCTTGAAAAATTTATGGAGACCCTAAGGGTGCCTTGAACTTAAAAAGTTTGGGATCCACTGGCTTAGAGAGTCATTTCAACATGTGCATGACAAGTTCACAGACAAAATCTGTTAGTTCCGAAAAAGTCAACCGGACCAGAAGAAAGGATTGTATGATTATTACAGGCTGTCCAATTACAGGATCCCAGGAATACAGCTATATACAATTTTGTATTTATCTCATCTGCCTTTGTTTCAGCGAGATATATATATAGTGTATAATTTTGGTGGAGTTATCCGTTAAACTGGTTGTAAACCTTACAGCCCTTACAACTGAAGCATTCTGAAGCTTGTTCATGTGAAAGGTAAACAGTGTATCCCATTGCTGTGTCCTATGTGACACAAGCCTAAAAAATATTGTGAAATGAATGTTTGTGGCATAGTCCATATGAAATATTTCAATAAATATACCATCTATCATCTAAACCAGTGATGGGCAAACTATGGCCCACGGGCCAGACCCGGCCCACTTAGAGGTTCTATCCGGCCCGCCAATATTTTAAAAAATTTAATTAAAATATGCATAAAATTATCATGGCCGACCCTGTGTGTCAGAACCTTCATTTTTATGCCTTCCCAGCTATTTCCTCCATTACACTTCATCCTCCTTCCTAAAAGGACACTTCGTATGTCAAACACTAAAACACCTGCCCGCCCCCTAATGGCTGAAAGTCATGTGAGAAGAGATGGGCTGGGCCATATACTAAGGCGGATTTCGATTGGCTGCTGTGTTGTCAATTAGTGGCTCACCAGAAAGACGGATCTGCAACAACCTACTGAAATAAGTGCTGTGTCTGTACGATCGCTGCACTTATAGAGGTAACACTGCTATATAACCCCCTCCCGTCCCATTCAAAACATTTGTATTATATATTTCGATATTTGAGTTTTTTAATAAATTATATTGGCCTAAAGTTTTTCTATTTTATTTGGCCCGCTCCTGAAAAAGTTTGCCCATCACTGATCTAAACCATTTTGTTAATTACAAAAGGGGCTACAAACACAGGACAGGTTTAATATATAATACTATCAAAATCAGTAAAATTGTTTTTTTTCATGCTAATGCTTTTTTTCGAGCTCAATGAAAAAGAAAGGCCGTTCCAATGTTTTCTTTACCCTTCACTTGCGAGCAATGCAAAATATATTACAAATGATATAGGGATCAATCAGCATTACATTATGGGGCTATGGAGTTTTAAATTATGTATATGGCAGCACAGAAGACAGTCCCTGAGAATAATGACAAATTTGCATAGTTAATTTGATCACTACTATGGCAGAAGGTTATTTTACAATGGCAAAATTGTCAAATGAACCCTTTCTCCGCTGCAGCATTTCTAAGACCTGTGCTGAGTCTATTTAGGAAATTTTTTGAGTTGGTAACATCTCAACATCAATATAGTAATTAGTTTATGCACAAATTATGACTTGCTTTTTCAGAAGACTTTATATTTCTAGAAAACACCATTAGCTTACTTCTACCTCCTGACACGGCAAATTAAATTAACCAAAATTGCCAAAAAGTTTATTGTTTTATTAAAATTGCAGCTGAAACTAAAAGGTAATGTATCTATTTTGTTCCCTAAGCACCAAGAACTATTTGTGTTTCTTGTTTTGGCATCAAACTACTGAAAAGGGGTATCCCTGAGTTTATTGAAGCCAGGATAGGGGAGATCCTCTCTATGTGCCTGATTCATTAAGGATCATAACTTAAGAAACGTATTTCAGTCTCCTGGACAAAACCATGTTACCATGCAAGGGGTGCAAATTATTATTCTGTTTTGTACATGAGTTAAATACTGACTGTTTTTTCATGTAGCACACAAATACTTGATAACTTATTTGTACACTGAAATATACAGTTCATGTTTGTGTGCTACATGAAAAAAAAGTCAGTATTTAACTTATGTGCAAAACAGAATACTAATTTGCACCCCTTGCATTTTAACATGGTTTTGTCCAGGAGACTGAAATAAGAAGTTTCTTAAGTTAAGATCCTTAATGAATCAGGCCCTATCTCTGGACTTCTTAATGCTTTCTGTAGTGTAGGGTGTTATTGTCTGATGACCAAACATTAACTTTTAAGGGCCACATTGTTTGAAAGAGAGGATTCCCTTTCTTCAAATGATGGTGTCTCTGAGTATGTAGGTTCCAGGGTCAGGGAGATTGGGCACTTTTAGTGCCCTGTTTCCATCCCCTGGACTACAGATTTTATCCGGAGCAGTGACGTCATTATGTGCCACTTCATTCCCTGGTCCCCATCAACAGGAAATTCCATTGGAGGATGGGTATTATTTTTACTTATTTTCAACTCATGTGTGCTAAGGATCAATTTGACTAGTCCTTAGCATTTAAGAAGTATAGGTACATGGTGAGTCTCATTCGTCCTTAGCACTGCAGGGGTTAAGGACAGGATTGTCTGTGGATTTTGTCTATCACATAACAATGCTTTGGACTAACACAGCATGTGTTTTGTGGAGCATGTTATGGTCTGAGTCATAAAACATTCATTAAAGCTGGATACCTGTCTCCAGATAATTCATTGAAATTTGTTTGCCAAGGCAGAGCTGAAGGGATTTAAGTACTGCTGTTATTTATAGGCATCTTTAAAATGAGCAAACTAGAAATATGTTGACATTACAAACAAGCAGCCTCTTCTAATCATTTCATGTATTAGTTTAATATTTAATATGGGGTTTTATACACACAAAAATATATCATTTGGAATATTTTTGTTACTTTTGCTTATTGCATTTAACCCATGACCTTAAACTGATGCTTTGAACAATATCGTCAGAGGAACTCAATGGTACACTATATCAAGAGATCATCAATCCTTTGTTGACAACAGTGTATTTAAAGAGGATTATCAGTATTTTCTATAATGCTAACTTTATTAAAACACATTGCCAGTGTTGAGTAGGTTTCTAGTATGTATAAATTCCATATAAGGTTCCACGTGCCATTTTAGATTTTGATTTATGAAATATGAAAGCTGACTTACAAAACCCTTCCACCACCTATGTTTGCATGATTGCATCCAATTGTTTGTAATGCACTTGGACATGACGTATAAAAATGTCAGCATCTGCAAGATGTAAAATGTATCATATGTTGATGGGAGGCGCTATGTAGATCAGGAGTTTACTGGACTAGACACACTTGTTCACCGTATCCTATGCTCAAATGCAAAAACAAGATTTCTTTTTTGAGGGATGTAATATCCAATTAATGAAGTAGGTTTATTTATGCGACCATTGCCGATTTTGCAGTTTGCTAGGGAGCCTTTTTTGCAATACCAACACATGTAGTGAGGACAATTTTGGCTAGAGATGCTCAAAACTGGTTTGAAGTTTGATCAGTCTTGTTTGTTCACAGTTTGATAATTAGAGTTTTAAAATTACTTTCTTTTTAAAACTTTTTAAAACAGATTTTTAAATAATCAGCATTTTAGTATTTTTGTTATTTATTTGAACTGGGAGGTTCCAGGTTCGGCGTTTGCCATAAATAAGTTAAAATGTATCAATTACAGCCATTTCACACATGTTTCAACTACGCCAAATACCCTCAAGCTGATGAGCACAAGTGCCAAACATCTCTTACGTGGTCAGACAGGCTCAAACGCCTCATTCATGGTTGACCCTGATAGACTTACTCGAATTTAGCTTGATTTTTTTTCAAACTTTTCCATTGTTTTGTCGAAGCGGTTCAAGAAATGACCGGTTCAATCATCTCTAGTCTCAGTGTTCCCTCACTTTTTGAATATTTTACACATCAGTGAGGCAAAAACAAGCAATATCTTAGAAATGAATGAATAGAGTTTCATGTGAATTTTTAACTGGACTCACAAACGTTTGCACAGGCATATGTTGACAATGGAAATAATTTATGAAGGCATAAGGAAGGCATTTCACATTCTGAGGGTTCATATGAATAAACTTCTAAAAATATTTAACATGATACATTCACTTTGTACTTTCTTGTTACATACCTACCCACTAGCCTTATGAGCAGACATTCTCCTACTTTTCTCTTTACAATATAAAATGTATCTTTTATATATGGGTAGCATGGTAGCACGGCATGTCTGTCCTAGAGCACATTGTGACACTCTATCTGCATGGATTTCATGTGTTTTCCCTGTGTTCACATGAGTTTCCTCCAGGTGCTCCGATTTCTTTCCAGTCCAAAAATATACCTACCGCTAATTGGCTCCCAAACTGGCCATGGTTTATGTGTATTTGTTGCTCAAGGTAAGGAATTTCCATTGTTAGTATCACTTGCTTAGAGATTGACGTACCTGAACAAAGTTCTATGATTGTACAGAGCTGATGAATTTGTTGGCAGTATATGAATAAAACATGAAATTATAATAATAATATTTTTTTTTATAAAGCATTGGAATGGGGACAGCACAACAGCTTAATGGTTAACACCTCTGCCTCACAGCACTGGGGTCATGAGTTTAATTCCTGACCATGTCCTTATCTGTGAGGAGTTTGTATGTTCTCCCTGTGTTTGCGTGGGTTTCCTCCAGGTGCTCCGGTTTCCTCCCACACTCCAAAAACATACTGGTAGGTTAATTAGCTGCTAACAAATTGACCCTATTCTGTCTGTGTGTGTGTTAGGGAAACTAGACTGTAAGCCCCAATGGGACAGGGACTGATGTGAGTGAGGTCTCTGTACAGCACTGTGGAATTAGTGGCTCTATATAAATAGCTGATGATGATGATGATGATGATGATGATGAAGAAGAATATACAGATGAAGAAAAGTAGTGCACATGTCAAAAGAGGTTTGGGCGGATTCTCTACAGTATTTTTAGTCTGCCATATCTGGACAAAACCCCATTTACCTCATACCCCACACCAATGATATGAAACATATCCTTTGCCACATTAGTTATTGTATCATGTACTGTATTATATTGTATTGTATCGTTACAATTTTAGGAGAGCTCTAACAGAAGATAAACAGTTTATGAGGAAGAGAAGAGAATCTATATCAATTGTATTGAATGATGAGCTCTGCAAACAGACTATCACTATCATAGAAACTACGTAAAAGTCCTATAACAAGGACATTTTTATACACATGCCATAATATTTAAATTAGATGAATACAAAGGGAAAATAAAAATGTTATGTTAGTGTCCCTTTAAATATATGATTCTGTCCCTTTAATTGCATTATTAATGCTTTTACATCCTGCATTGTTTAGATATTATGTGTCCAGTGTTTATGTGTCTGTTATGTAGTTCACAGGGATGTAATAGAAATCATTACAGGGGAAGTGTTTGCTATCTTAGGAAACTTTCCCTGTTTGCTTACCAGTATGTATAGGTCAACCATTAAAAAAACAACATACTGTACACTCTCAGCTACCATATGGAAATATGGAAAAATCATTAAGAGGGAAACAGAGGAATGTTTTCATAGTAACATTGCCTGCTTCTATGTAATGCTGAGATGCCTGTATTGCAAAGTTTTTACCAGCTCATGCTGTGATAAACCATCTGTCCTGAAAAATTGTCACTGCATGATACCTGTTCCAACCGAGCCCCTTCTGATGTTAATACCACATTGTGCTGGTCTGAAATGTTGAGAAAAAAAAATTGCAGGGACAAACCATTGCAGGGAAACAAAATGCACTTTTATATGATCATTTTTCTAAGCCCTTCGATTTCCCTTTAGTCTAGACGTTCTGTCTTTATAAAACAAGGCTTGGCTTCTGCACAAGAAGTGTTTTTTTTCCAAGATTATTTTTCCCGAGGCTTTCTAAACTGTCAGTGATTATAAGTATAATTAGAGAGTCGATTATCATACTGTCAGACTGGTTCAAGGAACATATTTCTAGTCTCTTGTACATACTGGTTTATGGTATAAGAGAAACATGCCCTGCAATCAGCAATGTAAGTGTAATTGCAATTTTAATGGTGTAAAATATATGAATTCAGCTTTTGCTTGTTTTAGTGGGCAATGTTAGAATACAGAGTCTAATATACTGGATCTAAATGACTCCTAGGGGCTTGAGTCATAGAGGAGAGCAAAGCATAAAAAAGGAGTAACTTTGCACCTGGGTAAAACCATGTTGTATTGGAGGGGGTGAGTGAATTTAAAATGTGGGGACATATTTATAGTTGGGA
Organism: Mixophyes fleayi; assembly: GCF_038048845.1. Classification (NCBI taxonomy): domain Eukaryota; kingdom Metazoa; phylum Chordata; class Amphibia; order Anura; family Limnodynastidae; genus Mixophyes; species Mixophyes fleayi. Next base: position 68,534,174 of record NC_134412.1, on the reverse strand, counting down.
TAGGGCATGTCCTAGATCAACCTTAAATTTCAGTGTAACAATAAAGCTATCAAGTATTTGTGTGATAGATGAAAAAGCAGCCAGTATTTAACTTATGTACAAAATAATAAACTAATTTACACCCCTTGTATTGTAACATCATTTGTCCCAGAGAACATTTACCCCTTTTTTTGCCTTACTTTCCTTATTGATTAAGGTCACCAATGTTCTGCTTGTGAATTAAGTGCTATAAATACTTAGAATCATCATTCTTGTCACCATCATCATCATTATTTATTAGCATGGCACCACAAATTCCGCAGTGCCTGACGTAGTAGTACAAATATGACAGATGATAATAGTAAGCATAATAACATGTGCCTCACAGCGCTGGGGTCATGAGTTTGATTCCTGACCATGGCCTTATCTGTGAGGAGTTTGTATGTTCTCCTCGTGTTTGTGTGGGTTTCCTCCGGGTGCTCCGGTTTCCTCCCACACTCCAAAAATATACTGGAAGGTTAATTGGCTGTAATTAAAATTGTCCTTAGTCTCTCTCGGTCTCTGTGTGTATATGTTAGGGCATTTAGATTGTAAGCTTCAATGGGGCAAGGACTGATGTGAATGGGTTCTCTGTACAGCGCTGTGGAATTAGTGGCGCTATATAAATAGAAGATGATGATGATAGTATTTAAAAAAAAAAAATGAGTACGTTTTCTACTGGACAAAACCATGTTACAATGCAAGGGGTGCAAATTAGTTTATTATTTTGCACATAAGTTAAATACTGGCTGATTTTTCATGTAGCACACAAATACTTGATAGCTTCATATTTTATACTGAAATTTATTTTAAAGTTGAATTAGAACATGCCCAACCCCAACTAAAAATCTGTCCACACATTTTAAATTTAGCTCCCCCTCCAATGCAACATGGTTTTGCCAAGGTGCAAAGTTACTTTCCTTAATGAACCTGGGCCCATTGATACAACATCCACTGTGTTATATATACTTTGTCCGCACTAGACCAGTTTTTACTGTGCTGGATACTGCCCCCCACATAACATATTTCTAATCCCCCAACCTTCACCATATCTAATCTTTATAAATGAAATATAAATTAAATAGTACAGTAAAATCGTTTTACTCCATAATTAAAATGATAATTTATGCGGTAGGCATGTGTTTCCCAAAATACCTGCTTACCACCAGTGGAAATTAAGACAAATAATAAGGCTTTTTTTAAGGAAAACAGAAGGAAAAAAGTTATGAATGCAATTACTGTGGGAGCCTGTAGCGGTGGCATTTGGAACAATTCCTTTACAGCTAACTTCCTCAGACAATAAAAACAGAGAATAAGGCGTACATTTACTGCATGGAACAAACACACAGAAAGATCTCCCAGAACACTGCTATAGCCAGCAAAATACCTGCCATTTCTACTGTATATAAAAATACAAAAGTCTTAGTTGCACACATTTGCAAATGTATGTTAAAGCCACCCGCCACTCCAGGGCGCTTTTGCTAATAGGGTGGTCCTAACTCTAAACAGTAAGAGTCAAATATATTTGGTGAATACACATATGTTTTTTTTAAATTGAGAGCTAACTTACCAGGAGGAACCCCAAAAGCCCCCAAACAGCAATCCAATGCCAGCACTCCTTCTCAGCTACTGACACCAAGCTGCAGGTTTGAAAAAGTGTAGATGTTGCCTATAGCAACCAATCATATTTGAGTTAACATTTATTTAGTACATTCTACAAAATGACAGCTAGCATCTGACTGGTTGCTATAGGCAACATCATCACTTTTTCAAACCCGCATCTTGATAAATTTACTCCCTGTTATGCACAGTCTTCAGATTGTTCCTAAACATGCCCATCAGTATGCAAAGTAAAATGTAGAGAACGTCATTACACAAAGATAGGCGGCATCCCAGAATTCATCAGGTTGTTTTGCATGCAGTGGTATTCTTAAAGGAAGTAACTACAGACTTTTTAAAGCCCTTCATCAAGTAACATACAAACAATCTAACAGAGAACCAGTTTTATATATGAATGCATCAATTATATGTTTAAAACAAACATGTATCAGATCTCATTTTGTTGAATGTGAACTATTCCGTGTACTGCTATCTCAAAGGAAAAGATTTACATAAAAAACAAAACTTTCTCTGAAAATCAGTACTTAGCCCTGTGCATTTGTTGCACATTATTAAGCCGATTAAGACTTTAATACTAAAACTGAATCTTTAGAATTTGCGTGGGTTCTACTAATCAGTCTGCCATGATAAATTATACTAAAATAAGTTGGATGTTGTTGACGTAAACCTGTTTTGTTATTACAGGATTTTTTTATGTTAACTACAGGTGAGATTAACCTCATCCCTTTGCAACTCCTGCTGGTTCTCTTTACATCAATTGTTAATGAGATGTAATCTGAGTGATAATCCATTGGCCACCCAAGGCTTCTGAGCCATTACATATCAACGCATAATCCTTTCCACCTAGAAGTCTTGTGCACGCTGTAAAATGTCACTGTTATAGTCTTAAATCTTTGTGGATGCTAAAAGCTCTGTGTTTATGGATGCTGTTTTGTGAGAAAGTACGGAAATGAGGAAGTGATTTGCCATTAGGTGCCTACTTTGAAGTTGATATATATGTGACACAGTGGTATTGATTGGCTGTGTAGCTGTGATTTATGCTACAGCTGCAAACGCAGAGGTCAACTGAAGACGGAGTAAGCTTCTTTGCAGAGAATTTATGAGATAGTCCAATACAAGTTAATCAAGAGGAGATCTTGTTTTTTAATGATATGTGTATGATTTCATCATACCCTGTTCACCTTCCCTGTGGGTCACCTTTTCAATAACACTTGGAAAAGTGAAAACCGAAGCCACATTGCCAGCAACACAAAAACATATGAAAACACTAAAATGTAACGTGATTTGGCAAGAAGCAGATTTTTCTTTAAACTGGATCAAAACAAAAACATTGGAAGCATGCATGTGTATATTAATAATCCATTGTAAGAGTCATCTGCTTATGTCTTTAAAATATAAATGCTATACGGCCTTATTAAACTGACAATAAAATCCTTGTGACCAAGCAATGCTTACATAGTATACATAGCGGCAGTTCTTAAAGTGCTCATAAATAAACCTGAGTACAGGACTCACTAGGTATGCAATTACTGTAGTTTATTCCTAGCAAAGATTATACTCGCAAACTGTGGTTACAATTGAATGTCCAGCCATGAAAGAAGAATGTAAGCAACCTAAATTCTTTAACCAGGCAGGGATTTATAATATCTATATGATGTTCCACTCTTACGATCTATGAGTAAATCATAAGTGTGCTTGTGTATCATACCTTGATTAAGAAGTCTTGATTAAGAAGATTAAGAAGCAAATAGTTGTAGGTTCTGTATGGACTATACTTGAGGTTGCTGTATGGACTATACTTGCGGTTCTGTATGAACTATACTTGAGGCTCTGTATGGACTATACTTGAGGTTCTGTATGGACTATACTTGAGATTCTGAATGGACTATACTTGCGGTTCTGTATGGACTATACATGAGGCTCTGTATGGACTATACTTGAGATTCTGTATGGACTATACTTGAGGTTCTGAATGGACTATACTTGCGATTCTGTATGGATTATACTTGAGTGTCAGCTTTCATATCACTTGTCACTGTGATTGGGATTGGAACATTGTGTGCAATTAGTGCATTTACTTATGGTGACCATAGAAGGGCAGATCCAGCAACTCCACTTGTTCAAAGATTAATTTGGTCACATTACGTTGCATCACCAGATCACATTTTCTACTAGTCCCAAATTACATTTGAAAGATGGATGTTTTTGGCCCACACATAATGCAATTTGCTGCCAGTTAGGTTAAAAACTGCCAAACTTACTGTCAAAAACACACCCTATGTGGGCACCATTAGACTTTTCAGCCACTTGGTTGTAAGCACAGTGTTGTGAATATTATTATGACAAGACAGTCACACACTCGGGGGTAAATGTATCAAGCTGAGAGTTTTCTGGCAGGTTTGAAAAGTGGAGATGTTGCCTATAGCAACCAATCAGATTCTAGCTATCATTTTGTAGAATGTACTAAATAAATGATAGCTACACAGGGGCGCACGGAGGATTGTCAGGGGGGGGGAATTCTCCCCGCCGACCCCCAAAAAACCCCCAAAATCCCGTTTCGCCAGCGCTGTCCTATACAGCAGCCGCGGCGCTGTCTAAGAAGCGTCTGAGCCGGTGCTGTATTCAATACAGCACCGCCGCGGACGCTTCTTTGACAGCGCCACGGCTGCTATATAGGACAGCGGCCACTTAGTTAGCGCAGGGGGGGGTTCTAGAGACTCAGAAACCCCCCCTGCGTGCGCCATTGCTACAATCTGATTGGTTTTTCAAACCCGCCGGAAAACTCTCAGCTTGATCCATTTACCCCTTGGAGTGAATACTTGCTTCTATTTATGAGCACTGAATCTTTAGAGCACTATATTACAAACTGCTGCTAAGTATATTATGTCAGCATTTTTTGAGTCTTTTTACCAAGTGCTCAGGTCCTCATTCATCTGCCAGTTTAAGAACTAGTGATTATTTTGTCTTTTGACCAATGGAGCATGGGCTAGCAGTAACTTTCAATTGAGAGGTGTCAGCATTTTTGTCGTTATTTTTCCATGCAAAATACACTGGCATCTATTAGTTTTACAAACTCTTGTTGCCATGATCTCACTCACAGTATGTAATACTGTGCTAGAAGGATATATTCTAAATACTTTACTATGATCAGATAAGAAAAACCTTTTCTAAATGTTGCAAACTATTTATGGCTTCTAATAGTATTTTATGTTCATCTGCCTAATAACCGATGTATACTATTGTTTACATACGAGGTTTTTAAGCGTTTGTATGGGACAGTTAACTTGTTTCCTATATTGTTCACCCATTCACTGTTTGCATTGCCAGTATTATCAGGAAGCCACTGCTGTCTGCAATGCTGAAAGAGATGTTAGCAGCAAGTCGTGTGTTTTATTGCCTATGTCAAGTAGAGTGAATTGAAAACAGGTGTAAGGTCACCGCGCTGGCATTGATTCAGGCAGTAAATTGGTAAGTACAGCTCATCGAAAGTGGTATGTGGGTCATGTTGTACTTCTTCCTACAAAAGAGAATCTGGAAAGGCGTGTAAAATTCTAATGAGGTAAATGAGGCATTGTGTGTATGCAGAAAGGTACAGTCCTTTCTATTTCAATTTAAACTCCTTGTGAATTTCTCTCTTGTGTTTATCAAAACGTCAATGGACAAGCTGCAGTATAGTGCACAAAAAGAAACTGATAAACTGGATTGTGGATGCATGGAAGGCGTGAGACTGTTAAAATGGATTAGTAGAAAGGAAGAGAACAACAACTGCAATACACAATGGGCATCATTTAGAAATAGGGTATTGTTTTATTACATGTTTTTGAGTCGTGCATTTATATAACCAAGCACAGTTTATTGTTTATTGTTATTGGATATGTGAGGATACCACCCTTAGCTGGGATGGCAGTTACCCTCTGTGGGATTTAACTCACTCGGGTAGACCAGAATATATCCAAAATAAGACAACACCACAAGTTACAGGGTAAATGGTAGAGATGGTCACTGACCCCCGTGCTTTGGTTTTGGATTCGGTTTTGGATCTGGATTACCGTCGTGTTTTGGTTTTGGTTTTGGTTTTGCAAAACCGCCATTGCGTGTTTTGGTTTTGGTTTTGGTTTTGTTTGGTTTTGTTTTGCTATTTTTTGGGAAAATCCATGTTTTTGGGCCTAAATTAACCCAATTTAGTGCTCCAACTGTTTTAGAGACAAGTAATCTAATTGTTGAGGTAATAAATCATCCAAAAAAACAGTTTAATTCTTCGTTGGTAGGCCTATTCTACACACAAAACAGATTGTCTTCCTCTCCATCTATGCATATTGGCAATGCAGCCATCGTCTTTGAATGTATATTACACCCTACACTTATAGTTAAATATGTAAAGAAATGGAAAAAGACAGTTTGGGGTCACTGTCTCTCTAGGCCCCCCTCCACTTGTATAAAATACCCAAAAATTCAGCCATTATAGACTGTACAATATTAATTGACATGGAAAAAGCCAGTTTGGTTTCTGTCTCTCTAGGCCCCCCTCCACTTGTATAAAATACCCAAAAATTCAGCCATTATAGACTGTACAATATTATGAAAAATGGACAAAGCCAGTTTAGGGTCACTCTGTCTATGACACCCTACCCTTAAGGATAAATTGCCCTAACAGCAGCCTTTCAAGATGGTATGTGATATGGAAATGCCACAAGTCCCTTTCCTCTTTGGGGGTAGATTGCACCCTACACTTACATAGAAAGTTTTAAAAAGATGTTATCGGCATCATCTTCAGCTTAATCCTCACCCTCATCAGTGTGTACGTCATCATCACAGACTATCAATTCATCGCCGCTTGAATCCGCCATTAGAGAACAGTCAGTGCTTGGATGTCTTGGATGGTGAAGGCCTTCCTCGTGGAAGATGTAGTTCATTTTTATAAACATCATTTTCTCCACATTTTTGGGAAGTAACCTTCTACGGCGATCACTGACTAAGTTCCCTGCTGTGCTGAACACTCGTTCAGAGTACACACTGGAGGGTGGGCAGCTTAGGTATTGCAAAGCAAGTTTGTACATGGGTTTCCAAATGGCCTGCTTTTCTTCCCAGTAAGGAAAGGGACTGTCTGACATTTCCATATCAACTACCTCTTGAAAGTAATCCTCCACCATCCTTTGCATGTTTATACTCATATTGGATGGAGTTATGGGCAAAGTGACACATTTTTTTGAAAAATCCTTCAAACCAGCCCAGATGTTAAATTGTTCTGGTCTGCCCCCTGTGTCTTCCCTGCTTCTTTTTTGGAAATTTAATTTTTTACAAGCAACAGCTTGAGAAAGTGAAGGAGGACACGTCGTCAAGCCGAGGCCCAGTTCAGCGGCCAACTTGCTGAGCAATAGCTCCTTGCAAAAGTTCAGATCTCGCTCATTTACAAGTAAAGACTCAATGTAGGTTTTAAACCTTGGATCAAGCACAGTGGCCAAAACGTACTGATCCGAGTTCAAGATCTTAATAACTCGAGGATCATTGTGAAGCGAATTAAGTACTTGATCGACAAGGCCAACATACTTTGCTGAATTGCATGCTTTCAGCTCCTCCTTCATTTTCTCAAGCTGCTTTTCCAATAGTCTAATTAAAGGAATGACTTGGCTCAAACTAGCAGAGTCTGCAGTGACCTCACATGTCACAACTTCAAATCGTTTCAGCACCTTGCACAGCACTGAAAGGATTCCCCACTGTGCAAGAGTGAAATACATCCCCCCTCCTTTCCCAATGTCATGACTTGTGCAATATGCTTGGATGGCTTTGCGCTGTTCCTCCATCCTCTGAAGCATGTACAGGGTGGAATTCCACCGAGTTACCACCTCTTGCTTAAGTTGGTGGCAGGGCAAGTTAAACTGCTCTTTGAGCTGCTGTAATCTCCTACATGCTGTGGCTGAATGCCTGAAATGGCCTGAAATTTTACGGGCCACCGAAAGCATCTCCTGCACCTCACGGTTATTTCGTAGGAAGCTCTGCACCACCAAGTTGATGGTGTGAGCAAAACAGGGAATATGTTGGAAATCACGCAGCTGTAATGCTCGCACTATATTGTTGGCGTTATCTGAAATGACATACCCTGGGGAGAGTCCGAGTGGTATAAGCCATGCATCAATCACATCTCTCAGTTTGCGTAACAAATTGTCAGCCGTATGCCTGTTAGTGAAGCCGGTGATACAAAGAGTGGCCTGCCTGTGACAAATGTTACGTAGTGGTGTACATGCTGCTGCTGTTCCTGCTGGTGAAGGTGAATGACCAACCCAGTGGGCTGTCACAGTCATATAGTCTTTGGTTTGGCCACTTCCACTTGTCCACATATCTGTGGTTAAGTGAACAGTGGGCAGAATGGCATTTTTCAGCACAATCTCTACATTTTTACACACTTTTTGGTATAGTTGTGGAATAGCTTTACGGGAGAAATGGTGTCGCGATGGAATTCTGTAACGCGGACACAAAACCTCAATTAACTGTGAAAAACCAGCTGCGTTTATTGTGGAGATTGGACGCAGATCTAACACTAACATTGCAGCCATGGCGTCTGTGATTCGCTTGGCGACTGGGTGACTGCTGTCATATTTGCTTCCCCTCGCAAATGATTGTTTCACAGTTAATTACTGAAATGTAGGACTGCTCATTTTATTAACCTGCCTCTGGGATGACGATTCACCCCCAGCAGCAGCAACAGCAGCAGCAGGACTAACGCTTTCTTCAGAGGAATCAATAATAGTGCCGGAGTCATCCAGCCTTAAGTGGGATGCCGGGCTAACTCCGAGCGCTACTGAGGATATTGATGAGGATGGTGTGGTGGGTGTATTTTGTAGCCATCGGTATGTCGGTGAGCGGAGGGTCTTAGCTGATGAGGGAGTGCTTGTATTCTTTTGGGAAGAACTTTCAGCTTTTCCCAACACTTTGCCATGAACTCTCGTTAAATGGCGTAACATAGACGAGGTTCCAAGATGGTTAAGGTCCCTCCCTCGACTGACTGTGGCTTCACATACACTACAAATGGCTATACAATTGTTGTCTGGATTTGGGTAGAAATAATTCCACACATAAGAAGTGGATTTTTTTGTTTTATGCCCAGGCATGACAATGGCCTTTTTCTTGTCACGTGCCAGAACTGCTGCCACTGGTGCAGGACTTACACAAACAACCTCATCCTCATCAACATCCTCATTAGCGCCCTCGTCGCCTACACAAATCTCCCCCTCATCCTCTTCTAATTCCAAAGTGGCATCCTCAATTTGGGTATCACCGGCTACACTCGGGCTATTAAGGCACACATCAGCAGAATGCTCACGATTAGACATCCCACTGTTGGATGGACTCTCCACAGGGATTGTTGTCATTTGTGAATCAGAGCAAATATTCTCCTGTAATGCCTCACTGTTATCTTGCAGCTCGGCTTTGACGCGTAACAGTAGTTGTGCACCAATTGTAGGCTGGGTAACTTTTTGGGATCTGCCACTAATAGCCAAAGGTGAAGGCCTCATTCTCTCTTTGCCACTGCGTGTGTAGAATGGCATGCTTGCAATTTTTTTTTTATCGTCACTTAACTTTTGCTCAGTTACACTTCTTTTTCGCTTCAATACAGTAAATTTTTTTTTGGTTTTTGTTTTTTGCACTAATTTGAAAACACTCTGTTGTTTGACATCGCCTTGGCCAGATGACGTACTGGGAACACTAACATCAGGACTGGTGACAGAACCTGGTTACTCATTCAGATCATATGTGGACTGCTATGAATCCATTCTGAGCGCAAACCACTGGGGAGTGCTAAAAATTATTTAGTAGATACTGCTGACAGATATGACTTTTGACAGCCAGAAATATTAATGCACAATTAGGGAGGACACCCCAAAAGCACTGAGGAGTGCTAAAAATTATTTAGTAGATACTGCTGACAGATATGACTTTTGACAGCCAGAAATATTAATGCACAATTAGGGAGGACACCCCAAAAGCACTGAGGTGTGCTAAAAATTATTTAGTAGATACTGCTGCCAGAAATAACTTTTGACAGCCAGAAATATTAATGCACAATTAGGGAGGACACCCCAAAAGCACTGAGGTGTGCTAAAAATTATTTAGTAGATACTGCTGACAGAAATGACTTGACAGCCAGAAATATTAATGCACAATTAGGGAGGACACCCCAAAAGCACTGAGGAGTGCTAAAAATTATTTAGTAGATACTGCTGACAGATATGACTTTTGACAGCCAGAAATATAAATGCACAATTAGGGAGGACACCCCAAAAGCACTGAGGAGTGCTAAAAATTATTTAGTAGATACTGCTGACAGATATGACTTTTGACAGCCAGAAATATCAATGCACAATTAGGGAGGACACCCCAAAAGCACTGAGGTGTGCTAAAAATTATTTAGTAGATACTGCTGACAGAAATGACTTTTGACAGCCAGAAATATTAATGCACAATTAGGGAGGACACCCCAAAAGCACTGAGGAGTGCTAAAAATTATTTAGTAGATACTGCTGACAGATATGACTTTTGACAGCCAGAAATATTAATGCACAATTAGGGAGGACACCCCAAAAGCACTGAGGAGTGCTAAAAATTATTTAGTAGATACTGCTGACAGATATGACTTTTGACAGCCAGAAATATTTATGCACAATTATGGGGGACACCCCAAAAGCGCTGGGGAGTGCCAAATATGAAGAAAAAATAATAAACCTCTATCCTCCTCTCTGCACTAGCGATTTTGGTTAGAGCAATTGCAAGAACAATATTGTATTCTCTGTCCCTGCTCTAATTAGCCTATGACTACACCCTGCTCTCTCCCTCTGTCAAATGGCGATGGATTGCTGTGGAGGCGTGTATTTATAAAGTTGAAGTATCGCGAGAACCGAGCCCCGAGATCCGACGACGTCACAATGACGTTCGGCCTCGATTTGGAATGGGCGGGAGAGTACCGAGCTGCTCAGCTCGGTACTCGGATACCCAAAGTTCGGGTGGGTTCGGTTCTCGGAGAACCGGACCCGCCCATCTCTAGTAAATGGTAGCATGTATCCTCCAGCAGCCTCTTGCAGTCAGCACTCCAAAGTAATAATCTCGGTCTCTTTCAGAGTCTCATTATCCCGCAATATTACCACTACTGATTAGCAAAACAGTTATGGTGTCTCTCAACCTGGGTTACTGGCTCACACCGCCCCTGTCCTGGTAGGGTTTCCTCCAGCAGCACCACAATGCCTGGCCCAGAGTCCTTTCCGCTGATGTCTTGTACACCAGGATCCTCCAAGCTAGAATAGCTCCCCTGGAATTCTCCTGTCCCTATATTATTTTCTGTATACACAGGAAGTAGGGTCAAATGTCTCAAACCTCCCCCTTACAGAAGGGGTCTCCCAGTCAACACTTTAGCTGCTAGACATACTGTCCCTGTTATCTTGATTATACAATAGAATGGCTTGACTCAATTAGCTGTTTTGGCTGGATACACTACACATGGGGTTACAATAGTACATCAAGGAATGACAGTGCACGCTTACATGGAACAATAAGACTTTTGACACATTATATCAGCAGTGTTACACAATATAAGTCTGTGATACCTTCCGATACAATAACATTTATATTGATACATATTGATACATTTCCCCATGCTATTTCAGCCAATATATTACTGTGGAGGCACATTGTACATCATTAGAAGTTCTAACCTCATTACCTCTCAGATTACCTGTTGACCTAGCTAATTAACATGGGCTGCCAAGTAGTTAACTCAGACATTGTTCTTATTACAAACCAAATCTCAGCTGCACCTCATACAATAGACATTTGAGACAAATGGTAATTACATTAGCTACTGTTGAAGTCGTATAATTGGATGAACGAAAGTAAATTGGTTAATATTGTTTTATTGTGTGATTGCACTCAGTATGCTACACGTGGCATACTGCGATCGTACGGTAAAATAAGCACGCACACACTCGCATTACAACATTTAGTTATTTATATAATTCATATTCATATTGGTTCCGTTATACAGTGATTTATGAGCAGATAGTATTTGGTTTATTATTAGTTTATATATTATGATTATATGTACACTTCAGTGTTATTTAAGGTTCAGGTTAAGGAAATGTGTCATGTCTGATATCATTTTAATCCCCTATTCATCAGCAGCTGTCCGGTTCATTCGCCGAAGAGATCGCATATTGCATACTCTAGTTATTAATGTTAGGGAATAAATAGTCAGAGTGATACCAAACTGTAAAATGCTAATGAACTAGTTGTAACTGGTTTCTGGGCGGGAGAATCATCTGGAATGTTGACCCTCAGCCTTAGAGGGGGTTGTTTGAACTAGCCTATGACCTGTTTACATTGGACCCACCTCAAGCCTGGACCTATAGAAGCAAGCCACATCATCTGCATTGTTCTCTCTCTAACACTGAATGTATATAATCATAGCTGTGCTCCCACTAGCTTCAGTCATTCTCTGACCACAGTATTCTAGAGTGAACTACTGTCCACTGGTACCCGTGGAAGCACATGCGAGCACGGTATGTATGTATCTTTTGGTAATGGCTGTATTGTACTGTATTCATCGGAAAGGGGATTCATCGGAGAAAATGACTTTACCCCAGTCCTCAGCAGTCAAATCTCTGTAACTTTTGCAGAATATCAGTCTGTTGCTGATGATTTTCCTGGAGAGAAGTGACTTCTTTGCTGGCCTACTTAACACCGGGCCATCATCCAGAAGTCTTTGCCTAACTGTGCTGGATGCACTCACACCTGCCTGTTGCGATTCCTGAGCAAGCTCTGACTGATGGTGCCTTGCTGCCGCAGCTGAATCAACTTTAGGAGATGGTCTTGGCGCTTGCTGGATGTTCTTGGGCGCCCTGAAGCCTGCTTCACAACTATTGAAACTCTCTCCTTAAAGTTCTTGATGATCCGATAAATGGTTGTTTTAGGTGCAATCCTACTAGCAGCAATATCTTTGCCTGTGAAGCCATTTTTGTGCAAAGCAATGATGACTGCAAGTGTTTCCTTGCAGTTAACCATGGTTAACAGAGGAAGAACAATGATTTCAAGCACCACCCTCCTTTTAAAGCTTCCAGTCTGTTATTCTAACTCAACCAGCATGACAGAGTGATCTGCAGCCTCGTCCTTGTCAACACTCTCACCTGTGTTAACAAGAGAATCACGGAAATTATGTCAGCTGGTCCTTTTGTGGCAAGGCTGAAATGCAGTGGAAATGTTGTTTGGGGTATAAAGTTCATTGTCATGGCAAAGAGGGACTTTGAAATTAATTGCAATTCATCTGATCACTCTTCATGACATTCTGAAGTATATGTAAATTGAGATCATAAAAACGGAGGCAGCAAAATGTGTGAAAAATAATATTTGTGCCATTCTCAAAACTTTTGGCCATAACTGTAGACACAGCACATAAACATGCCACCAGCAAGTTATCTGATAGTCATCTACATATAGGATGTCTGTCATGATTATACCTTCAGTCAGAAAACCTGTACTGTAGTGGAAGGGCCCACTGAAAAACCTTCTACATGCTCCAGTTTTCAGGACCCATACCACAACTTTAGAATGGGAGTGATCCACACTCTCTCTTATTTCTGAACTTTATATAACATTGGATACAAACCTGGGGGAAATGTACCTCCCCTCCAGTGTTTCGCATACTTGCCAACTTTATTTTGGCCACGTAGGGGAGTTCCTAAAGGGCAGGAGGGGTGTATGGGTGGATGGGGTGGGGATTCATGGACCAAATCATTTTAACTCCGCCCCCAGTGATGTAATGCCTGTTTTAGGTCTTTTTACAGTGGTAAAAAGACCCAAAACAGGCATTACTCGAATGGGGGCGGTGCCAAAATGACACGATTCCAGAATCACCGCCGCCTCCATCCATGCATGCTGGCTCTAATCTGCAGTTGCGGGAGAATTGCCAGCTCTCCAGGGATTCTGGGAGACCTACCTGCAAATCTGGAGTCTCCCGGACAGTCTGGGAGAGTTGGCATGTATGATGTTTAGCCTGAGATCTCCTTACAAAGAGGAAAATGAAAAAGTTAGTATTCATGAAGGGGATTTTCCTAAAGTTTCCACTATGAGCATTTCCAGCCAGATACATAACTCTGTGGATGCAAACTGATTTCACTGTGGCAGCTCCAAAAACTGGAAGGTTTGTTTGCACTGATACATGCTCAAGGTGGAAAAATAACTGCATTTACACAAGATAAAATGCTCTGAGGGGCACTTGTTTTACGTTTTTAAATTCCCCAAAGTGACTAACAATCTTTTATGATAAATGATTTCTGTTATGACATCATTAGATGACAAAAGCTTACTTTATTTCCTTATTAAATAAGAAAATTATTATACTTAGGTTTATTTATTTTGCTGAATGAAGTCATCATATGAACAATCAGAAAACTTGAAAATAAATATTTGCCAGGACAATGTTTATCAGGGTATCAGTTAACAGTGGTGTTACCAGGGCTGCAACTGCTATAGGTAACCCCCTGCTGCACCTCCAGTTCTCCTATGGAACCCCCGCATCACCCCCCTGGGACCCCAGCATCGACCCTCTCCCAAGGATGCTGCTCTGCTCTGGAAGAGCAGAGTAGAGTCCTCTTCTGAGTGTCACATGCATAGTAGGCACATGCTCCTGCTGTCCATGCTCACAAGAGGCCCACTCTTTGCTCCTTTCAGAACAGATCGAGGGCACGAGGGGTTACAGCTACTTTGCCGCATCTCTATCTAAATTTTGCTATGGGACCCGGTATGCAGAGTTCTGCCCTTGTAGTTTACATAATGTGTTAAGACAAATGAGTATAATATTGTCATCCTACACGGTATAAGGAAGAAATATATCAAAGTTAATAGCTGTCTAGAGAGTAGAGTTTATAGAAATAATGTTCCAGCTCTTGATTTCTAATGAGAGCCATAGCCTAAATTATTTTTTTGCCCCTGCATTTACTTTACAGAATTATTTCTACTTTCTATTTTTTGCAATTGTACAGATGTTTAGATGTATATAATTTTTATACTTTATGTACCTCATATCGTAAAGCTAAGAACTTTTTAAAAAAATTCCAGTGCCAGTGATGCTTTAAATGAATTCTAAAGACTTTATTAGAAAACAACTGTCACTTGACCATGTTAACCCTTTGTTTGCTGGAGTGGCTGCTTTTAAGATCTGTGCTATACTGTACGTGCACTGTGGCTTGGTCCTAAAGTCACCCATTAAAAGTCTTAAGGTGGTGGCAGCATGCTTTAAGATGTGTGAGCTGTTTTGGGGTGTGTCAATTGTGTGTAAGTGATTAAAGTGACTTACTCCTTACAGCTGCCTTTCAAACCGCATTTGCTGAATGTGTGTTCATGACAATAAGGGATTAATATCTCTGTCTAAATCACAATAGGGGAGAAAAATTACAGTTCACATGATTGTATCATCAGGGGCGTGACTAGACACTGATATAGCAGAGTTTTAGCACATGGATCATTGGCATTGAAGGAAGACCCCCCCTTAGCTGTGGGCCCAATAGCGATTGCACCCCTTGCACTTATGGTATTTACACCCTAGTTTATATTGCAACTATATATACTGTCATACAGTATAATAAACATTTAATATTTTCACTTATGTTTATTCTGATTTCCTTCCTCTTCCCAATTCCAAAACATGGAAATATTAATAAAATGTACAATAAGCTAATGGCAGTGTAAATATATTCCTTCCTCAATTAAACACAATAAAATCTACCTATTTTGGGAAATGATTTTAATGGCAAAATGGCAAATCACAATTAGCTATTTTTTTTTTTTAATGGTGGCATAATAGATGCAGGGTATATTAGCAATGAACATGATATTGAATAAAAAATTTCAAGTATTATAAATGTTGTTAGTATTAAGGTGTTTTATAACACCTGGCATTAAGAGAATCACTGCATATAATTCAATCAGGACAGACTGAATGTGCGCTAATCACATGACACATTCTCCAGTTAAAATCCAATTACATATCACCCTCATAAGCAAAGAGCTTTTTAGTGTTGGGGAATGAGCCAACCCCTTTAATAGAGAACATTAAGTAAGTATATAGTTCCATGTAAGTAGTATTAAATAAAGTCTTGAGCTGATCACTAAAGGTAGTAGAAGTTGCTGCATCGTTCCTCAAACCTGAGTGAGCTCACATACTGCCCAACTATTATCAGCATCATCATCAAAATTTATTTATATAGCGCCAGCAAATTTCGCAGTGCTTTACAATTGGGAATAAGCACAGTAATAAAACAATACTGGGTAATACAGACAGACAGAAATATAAGAAGGCCCTGCTCGCAAGCTTACAAACTATCCCGATTTAGACTGGACAGTACTGATTCTTGGGGACTTGTGCCCCAACTGCTAGAATGTGGGGAGTTATTTCGCTCTCAGAGCAGCTGTGTAAAGAATCATCAGCTCCTATGGCCTCAACTACCACCTCTACGCTGACAACACTCAACTTTACCTCTCCTCTCATGATCTCTCCCTCCCTCCTCTCTAGGGTGTCCACCTGCCTCTCTGCCATCTCCTCCTGGATGTCCTCTCGATTCCTCAAACTCAACCTCGCCAAAACAGAACTCATAGTCTTTCCTCCCTCTCATACCTCGCCCCCTGCTGACCTCGCTATCACTGTCGACAACACCTCTATCTCCCCTGTCCCCCAAGTTCGCTGCCTCGGTGTCATCCTCGACTCCTCTCTCTCCTTCGGCCCCCACATTCTCTCTCTTGCTAAATCCTGCCGCTTCCAGCTGCGTAACATCGCTCGCATCCGGCCCTTCCTCTCCCAAGATGCCACCAAATGTCTTATTCACTCTCTGATCATTTCCCACTTGGACTACTGCAACCTCCTCCTTACTGGCCTGCCCCAATCTCATCTCGCTCCCCTTCGATCTGTTCTTAATGCAGCCGCTAGGCTTATCTTCCTTTCTCGCCGCTCCGCGTCTGTCTCCCCCCTCTACCTATCCCTTCACTGGCTCCCCTTCCCCTTCAGAATCCTCTTCAAGCTTCTCACTCTTACTTACAAGGCCCTCGCCAACTCCACTGCACCCTACATCTCCACCCTCCTCTCTATTCATGCTCCTTCCCGCCCTCTCCGATCAGCCAATGACCATCGCCTCTCTTCTCCCCTGATCACCTCCTCCCATGCGCGTATCCAAGACTTTGCCCGCGCTGCCCCCCTCCACTGGAACAAGCTCCCTCCCTCTATCAGAACCTGCCCTAATCTGTCCAGTTTCAAACGGGCTCTAAAAACCCACCTTTTTCTTAAAGCCTTCCAGTCTCCCACTTATTTCCCTACTAGATCTTCTGCCTCTTCCCCTTCACTCCTCTTCCCTTATCCTCCTTCTCTCCCTCCCTAGTGTCTCTCTGTCTGTATACCCCACCCCTTAGATTGTACGCTCCTTTGAGCAGGGTCATCTCTCCTCCTGTCTTCACCACTTTTAACTCTGCTCTCCAGCTACCTTGCCCTCCTCCTCCCCGTTGCCTCTTGCTCCCTCCTCTCCACTCTGGGGGTTTCCCTGCCCTCCGTGCCCTCTTGGGCTCCGTCGTATGCGGGACCTTCCCCTCTCCCCTCCCCCGCCCCTCTAGCTGTGCTTTGAGATCTCGGAGTTACTGTGCATTTTGTTTACTGTATCGTGCTGTCTCACCTTTGTATTGTAACTTTGTTTGTCCCTGTACGGCGCTACGGACACCTAGTGGCGCCCTATAAATAAAAATTAATAATAATAATAATAATAAAGAAGCAGGTGTGTATTTAAGTTTTTAAGGTACTGGAGGGAGTTTGAGGGCAGCCTAGTGCTTCAAAGGTTCTAGGAAAGTCCCCAGGGGACCAGGCACATCTATAATGGCATATGATCATGTCTATTTGTGAATTATGGACTAATATAATCTAGCTTAAGGCTCTGTGAGGCCTAAAAAGACTCCTACAGCTCTATATAAGGCCATCCTTTATGTTATTGTGTGCGATATACAATATATTATTGTTTTGCAATTGTATTCACTGGAGGACCCTAGATCTCCCACCCTGACACAGTTTAACTGTTATTATAATATGTTGCTTTTCAACCAAAGAACCATTGTAAATTCAACAATTATTCAGTTTAACAAAAAATGGAAAGTGATGCATTAAGTGCTTGTAAATCACATAAATAATGCAAGATATAGCTGAGTTTCACTTGGTTATATCTCACGATTGCATCACTGGAACCAGTCCTCTGCTAGGTAGAATCGCAGACAAATTCCCACATCAAATCTCATAATAAACTATGAAGCAATTCTGATCATTTCAGCTGGCAAAAGTTTCGCTCACCTCTGTTCTTAAACAAGATTTCCATCGGGGACTCCAAAGTCACAGATCATCAAAACCTCTATCTCTTCCCCACATCTCTGACAGCTCGCCTTGTCAGCTGTTGAAATGCTAATTTGATGTTGTGCAGTAGCAAAGTATGGGAAGACTCATCCAAGCGGAACTGTTTCGTGAAATCTGCTGCTTGCTAAAACATTACGGAGACGAGCACATGAAAAGGCGAAAAAAATATCCCATTAGGCTTGGATCTTTAGAGAGTATAATTACTTAAAATAAAAATGATTGGCCCTGCAATACACACACAGAGAGAAAAGGGAGAATAATTGATGGTTTGTGAGATAGAATACAACACATGTAGTCTTCACTTTTAAATACACAGTTTGGCAAAGAAAAGCCATTAATTTTCATGATTCCTCCTACCATGCGACAGCAAAGTAATAGCTCAAACAGCGTATGATGAAATCTAATGTTGTGGTATCATTTTTTCCCTCATCGATTGCCTCAGGAACTATCAGCTTTGATTTATGAGGGGACCAAGAATGGAGATCAGAGGACAAATCTGCAGGCGAGCAACAAGCTGTGGATGACCGTAGCCCCATTAAGAAGTCTGGATAACACAAGTTGCTGATCTGGATTTATCTGTTGCTATCTTTTACTTCTTTGTAGGTGCAATTTTCTGACCAAAGGCATCAGCGAAAAGCTCTTTACAAGGAAGTGTGCACTTTCTATGGCTGGGTTTTTTTTTTAATCGGCAATTAGTTGTGGATACTTGTTATTAAGGGTGCAGAAAATGCTCCTTTTGCATACTTGCAGGACCATATTAGGCACAAAAGGTTAATGTACACAGACACATAAGAACATTTTTCTTACAATCCCTCAATGACATTATCCTTAGAGCTATAACACATCACACCCCTTTTATCCAAATTGCCCCATTAGCAATCCACTACCCTCTAATTAACCTAACAAACTTTTTCCTATCTTTATCCCTTAACTGTAACATTCTCAGCCTGTCTCCAGAAAAACACAGCTCACACATGTTATATCCATCTTTTTTTTTCCTCTTTCTCTCTCCCAAGAAGGACAGTTGTAGGGTCAGTTTTAAAGAAAATTGGCCTCTGGGTAGAAATCAAGAAATACATCTTTCTATGGAGAATAAAATAGCATCACCAAATGTACAGTATTCACTTCATTATAACATACACAAACATGAATAATCCCTAATCATTGCAATATACAACAGAATCATTATCCCTCTGCACACTGGGGATATCGATCTGTTACTAAAGGTTGGCCTACTGTATATTGCTGTGTAATACCATGCAGACAATGACAGAGAATCAGTTGTATATTTTGCACTTTAATAAAAAAAATTTTACTAACACCTCTTAAGTCCCCAGGTCCTCCAGCAATGCAATGTTCAGTCAACTGGGGAAAATGTGCTGACGCGGTCACATCGTAGTGGTGCATGCAAGAGAAGGGAGAATGGTCACATGTCACAGGGTA
Organism: Mixophyes fleayi; assembly: GCF_038048845.1. Classification (NCBI taxonomy): domain Eukaryota; kingdom Metazoa; phylum Chordata; class Amphibia; order Anura; family Limnodynastidae; genus Mixophyes; species Mixophyes fleayi. The sequence continues at coordinate 68,514,676 of NC_134412.1, read as the reverse complement.
TTTCACTTCTGATGCCCTTTATCACACCCAGCCCCTTCCCCTCCTCTAAAAGCAGCCCTTCAATGCTGCATGAACCATTGGCACGGCAGAGCAGTATTGAAAGCCTGATACTTCAGTTGGTCTCATACTACTCTTGACAAAGTAACTTGGTAATTTTATTTTCCTTTTCTCTATTTCCTTAATTTGCATCTTGTCAGTTATTCTCAATTCCCTACAATGTTGGACAAATTTATTTATTTTTACTGTCCCTCAATCCTTAGAGAAATAACATCCTACCATTTCCCGGTATCACACCCATTTATCCATATTGCCTCATCACTATTCCACTCTCTTCTGATTAACACTAATGAACTTTTTTGCTATCTTTATCCCTTAACGGTAATATCCTTAAACAGTCTCGAGAAAAAAAAAAGCTCACACATATTATAGTCATATTTTATTTACCTCTCTATCTTCTGCTTCGATTAGCTGGTGACAGATCACCAAATATAACTTGCACTCCCCCACATCTGCCAAAAGGAGGCCGAATAAGACCTAATGGGGCCCTAATCCTCCCCCCGCCACCCCTTTTATGATCTGTCCCTGTGTAACGCCCCCTGCGGGGAAAGACAGGGACAGACGCAACACAAAAGAGCTTACCTTGTAAACGATGGTCACCTCCAGTCCGCCTCCAATATCCCAGCTGCGATCCAATCCCAGCAGATCCGCAGCCGCAACCCGCCACCTCCAATCACGTCCCTCTACGGAAGAGACAGAGATTACGGCCGTGCCTACCAGGTAAGGGCTGTCCGAGACTACGGCAAAGAACAAGGACACGGTCAGCCCAAGCTCACTTGCCGCCTCCTCCCTTTGTTCTTGCCAAGACGCGGGGGACTACAGGCACTGAAGGCCAAGACTAGTCCGAGGACTAATCCCGCCTCAAGTACCTCACACACCTGCCGGTGAGGGCCTAACCAAAAGGGGGAATCGAGCTTAATACTCACCGGGACACTCCCACTTCCGATCCGGTTCTCCTGCACCTCCCCGATACCTGCGGATGACAAGGACACACAGCCTCCCTCTGCACTGTCAGTGAGACTAAGATGGCACCCACAAATGCTAAACTGACTACAACAGCGACCCGACCCTAACAACGTTCTAATGGTCAGCAACGCAACTAAGTCAAACCACTATGACTAACTAGGTGTAGTGCACTAACGGAACTGCTCACTTACACACTACGGGGAACACCAGCCGGTGTTCACGGACTAAACCGGAGGGCGGTTCCTAACCCCCTCACCCAGGTCGTACCAAGAAGCTGCCTTCTTGCTATGGAGTCACACACAGGCCCTAAGGACCGGTTCTTTAAGCCCGGCTGAGGCTCAGTAGAACAGCACACTAACCCGCGGGCCGACTGCCGCACGGAACAGCCGATCGAACTGAACCGCCCGACTGCCTGTACTCGGGTATCTCACACGTGTCCCTACTTCCGGAACCACAGGTCCACCTGCACGGAACCGGCCTTGAGGACCCTTGATCAGAACCACGGCCGCCCCTGGAACTGCCTCAAGGTGTGCTGCACTGCCACCAACTCACTCAGCCACCCCCTCTGGGTACCAGTGTGACCCCGGGGACCTACGGGACAGGAAAACTACGTGTGTTCTCCCCTGACTATGTGTATGCTGGTAACTACACTTGTCCCCACAACACGGGTTAGCACAGGAAACACAGGGAACAAGAGCCTACCTTTAATGGGGGCCTGACGTCTTGCCCCTGAACACAGTTATGTAGCACACCCCAAAATACCGTAATGTAAACAATACTCGCCGCACAGACAGAATAAATACAGTATACAGTACTTTGCACGCTACTTACCAGAGCACACCGCTGTTAGCCAACCAGCAGGTTGCTACAGCACCACAGGAGCCTCCGCTCTACTGTACCTCCTAACTACGTGTGCTCACCTCACACAGGACCGCGCCTACACTCACGAGGCTCTCACGCCTCTACCACACACCACCAGGGCCTTATGCCCTACACACCATGGGTCTCTGCCCAGCTACACGCAGAGCCTTCTGCTCTGTTTCATGGGCCTCAGCCCCCTCTCTAACTCAGGGCTCTGAGCCCACTCACTAGGGCCTTATGCCCTACTACCTAGGGGTCCTAGCCCCTGCCTGAGGCCTGTGACCTCCCTAACTGACTGAGGGCCTTGTGCCCTTAATAGCCTACGGGCTACCAGCCCCTAACCAGGCCCTCTGGCCTTCCTATGGCCTCTAGGCCACTAACTACCTAAGGGCCTTGTGCCCTTGTACCTGGGGCTCTCACGCCCCCTGTCTAACTAATAGGGGCTTGTCCCCTTTATCATCAATACTATGGCCTACTGGCCCACTAACTTTGTTGGGGCCTAGTGCCCAGGTCCCTGGGCCTTGTGCCCCTGATACTCTGTGCCAACGGGCCTTGTGCCCGACCGTGCCCATGGGCCTAGTGCCCGGCTTTACCGCTGAGTCACTTACCTGCTCTGCGCAGGAATCTCAGCTTGCCACGCCGTCTTCTTCCTCTTTCTCCGGATCTTCCAGACCCTCCAGCCGGCGGCGCCTCTTCTCCGGTTCGGCGCTGTTGAGGGCTGCTTGGCGGGGGCGCTCTCAGCCCTTACAAGGGCTCCCCGCCGACGATCTCCGCCGCTTCTGGCCTTCTTCTGCTCCGGACGTCCCACGACGTCCTTCGCCCTCCGCCGCCGACTCTTCTGTCAAAATGGCGCCACCCGGCGACTTATATAGTCGCCGGCGTGACGTCATTAGCCGGCGCGAGCGCTGATTGGCTCGCGTCGGCGCCAATCTTTGGAATGGCCGGGCGCGAGCCGCGATTGGCTCGCGCATCCGGCCGCTGATTGGCCAGCGGGGAAAGATGAGCCCTGATTGGCTCATCCTTCCCCCGCGCACAAGACCTGCAAGGAAGAAGCCATACTCACCGCCGCTGGATCGCTGGACGGGTGAGTAACCTTCTTTCTTCACCCGCTTGCAGGGCTCAGCTACCAGGAGACTCTTCACCCCCTTCACGGGCACCAGGAACGTCTTCTGTCCCTCCAGGGACACAGTGATGGCGGGTACCTTCGCCCGCTTCTCGGGCACCATCTCCACACCTGTAAAAATACTTTAACTAGACAAACTGGACCTTAAAGCGAAGCTTAAAAAAAACAAAACCCTTCCCTGTACACAATTTGCATATGTACCTGACATATATAGTGTATGACTGAGATTCGCTAGCCCCTTGAGACCTTTAACCACTTACAAAGAAGCAATGTAGGTAGTTGTGATTAAAATATGGGTCTCATAATATCTGTCATATATACTTGAATACAATCTGTTGCTCTCTTTTTTATGGTAAAGAGAGAACAGCTACAGTAGTCTAATAAAATTAACGATATTAATCTAGGTGTGCCTGAAGTTTTAATTCTGAGAGAAATAAGCATCATGATTATATATCTCCTTCACAGTTCTTTCATTCCTTTGAATTAAGTTTTCCATTTACAGGGCAGCTTAAGTACCTTGCTTCACTAACATGTATGACTGAATATCCCCATCACCAGTTTTGTCCCCAGTAAAGTGCAACAGAGTGTGCTGGCTCTATATAAATAAATGTTAATAATTAATAATAAATTGTTTTGGATGTTTGAAGTCACCAAGAAGTTCCATGGTCTAAATAAAAGCACACAACCCAGGGAATTATGCTTTTATATTGTCATAGATCTCCTCTGTGACTAATACCCTTAACTTCTCTATCAAATTTGTCTTACTGTTTGTTTTTCATTTATTTATTTGTTTGTTTTTGCCATGAATGGAGGAGCTGCGTCATACACTCTTATCTTCAAGGAGAATGAACGACTGCTTTATACTGCTTAATGGACTGGAGCTTTTACCCTAAACAGCAGAGAGTCTCTGAAACCTGATTGGACCAGAACTTTTAGTGAAAAAGGAGAACAAAGATCCCTACAATATACAATAGTAAAGTATTGTCACGGGCACTAGGAGTCTTTACCCAGTATCACCCGCTGATGGTCTTATCAGAGCAGTTGAGTTGGTAAATGATACTCTGATGGCAGGGTGATAATGGAACTGGAAACAGCAGATGGTTAGAGAATGCTCAGAAAGTCTATGACTAGCAGCACTGGTAAACAATAGGTAACTGAACACGAGGATCTGGATGGACAAGGACACGTGAGGGTAGTCAGTGGTCTGTTGTACCACTGCTATAGTGAGAAGAATGTCCAGGAGTAATAAGGAGGTGGAAGTCAGCGGTCTGCGTATAGCAAGTTGTACCACTGTCTGTAGTGAAGGAATGGAATCCAGGTGAAGGTAACGGGGAAGTCAGTGGTTTGCGTGTAGCAAGTGGTTTGCGTGTAGCAAGTTGTACCACTGCTTATGTGAGAGGATATATGCAACTGGTGACACAGGGAAAACAGGAATCAGTGGTTTGCCTCTAGCAAGTTGTACCACTGAATATATATGTGAGGAAGGACACGAGGAGATAAATGCAATGCAGAGTCTACACGGGTACACTGAACTTGATCCCACATTGAACTGCACACAATAATAATAATGAATGAACAGCACTGCACAGATAAACAGTCACTCAAATAGTCCAGCAAAAGGAAACACAGTCAATAATAGCAATAGTCTCAGAGGATGGAAACTCCGGAGGAGAACAACTCAGTCCAGATGGATATGCAATACACCAGCACAGTCAATGAGAAGTATGCATACCGTGATTCAGATGAGCAGGCTGTTAGAGATAGCTGCAGGGATACCTGAGCGTCAGGGAACAGACGAGATGAGAAGTCCTTGCAGAATGGAAGCGGCAGGTAGGTGCAGCGCACTTGTAGGTAGGCCAGCAAGGACGACAAATACTCAGGAAGCAGTAGTATATCGAATAGAACAGCAGGAGACCACGGGAGAGTAGAAGCGATGTAGCAGAGCTGGAAGCCGAGGAGCGTAGATTCGATGCTAACAGGCCAGTTGACACAAACGGACACACTGTAGAAGCAGTAGGCAGCGGGTCAGCTGACGGCAGGTAGAATGCAGACTGGAGCGCTGAGACGAGCAGGACTCTGTAGACACGCTGAAGTAGCTAACAGGAATCAGCTGGAACAGTAGCGATGAAACACAGGAGAGTTTGCAGTAATCTGTAACTGTAGATACACGGAGGCAGCGAATAGGAATCAGCTGCTGAAGTCACGATGAAACACAGGAGAGTTTGCAGTAATCTGTAACTGTAGATACACGGAGGCAGCGAATAGGAATCAGCTGCTGAAGTCACGATGAATCACAGGAGAGTTTGCAGTAATCTGTAACTGTAGATACACGGAGGCAGCGGATAGGAATCAGCTGCTGAAGTCACGATGAAACACAGGAGAGTTTGCAGTAATCTGTAACTGTAGATACACGGAGGCAGCGGATAGGAATCAGCTGCTGAAGACACTAGGAACACGAGGAATAGAAGTGGTCTGGAAACCACAAACGGCAAACAGGAATCAGCATAAGCTGAACACACGAGCAGGCACTGGAACACCTTCAGAGACTCATGAGGAATGAGACTCCAAGATCAGGCAACGTGGTATTGACCACAGGTGCTTAATATAGGGAGTGTTGCCTGATCAGCCAATTAAGTTAAAGGAACAGAACTGAAGGTTAAAAGGGACTGCACATGCGCAGTACCTCATTATAATGGACGGACATGGTTCCTAGCTACCTTAGAAGTAGCACTCACAGTCCGGTGAGTGACAAGTATGCAGTATCGGAAAACATGTTGGAGGACAATTTCCTGCCACCATAACAATCAGCTGCTCCAAAGGGACACAATTTAAAAGACAAGCATTAGTGAAAGCATACAGTCTGAGCCACATACAGACAAGGACCAGAAGTAAACAACAGGGCAGGCATTATAGGAATTGGTAACCATAATGACATACCATAGCGAACGAATGGATAACTGTTGGAAAGTTATATTTTAATATTCACAAAGGACTCTATTTAGGACTTTTGATGTTGAAGTGTATGCATACACTAAAATGTAAATTTTATCAATTAGTGATAAACATTATGATTGGTTATTGTAAGTATAAAATGGACTTAGGTCTGTTTGTAGGGGATGGGGTGGAGTTACACTATAACCTGCGGGCGAAATGCGTTGGTGGGGAGGGGAAATTGCTTTGTGACAATCTTCTTACCTAGACTATCATCTTCGGGAACAAATGTCCGGTGATTCCAGCACCCCAGGGACCTTACCATGCTGTTGAACATTGTGATATTAATATTCTGTGTCTGGTAGAAAGGTTTGCACATATATGTTGGATATCTATCTGTTTTTAAATTTTGGGATAGTGATTTTTACTTATTAAAGAACGAAGACCTTTTAAAGCAGTTATGCACTGGATCTGTCATCATTTCTGTCTCCATATATGTTTACCGATGAGGGAGCTGACTGAGAAATAAAAAGATGCAAGATGCTAGAACCAACACTAGGGGGTAAATGTATTAATCTCCAGATTCTTGAACTCCCGCGAGTTCGGCGTCTTCAGCGCTTACATTTAAAGCGGCGCTGCCTTGTAAAGGGAAACTTCCCTTTACAAGGCAGCGCCGCTTTAAATTTAAGCGCTGAAGACGCCGAACTCGCAGGAGTTCAAGAATCTGGAGATTGATACATTTACCCCTAGATCTATCTGTACACTATTGTTTTGTTATTACCACTGTAAAGGTTAAGGTGTATCACATGGGTGATGCAATTTTATATTGTAATGGCATTACATTATGTTATTTATGTTTTTTATCCACATTTTATCTAACATTTTGGAATTGAAGAGAAAAGAAGAAAAGAAGAATCACTGGACAACAGTGAAAATTTAAACATTTGAATTTATTAATTTTATGTGCACATCCTGGTTAACAACAAAGCTGAGATTATTGTTTATTTATTGAATTATTTTTAAAAAAAATGTTTCTAAAGGGAATCTGGGCTGAAGCTAGTTTGGGTGCTGTGAGAACTTATGCAGATATATTTTATCATTCTCCTTTATCGCGTTATTTTCAGTGGGGAAATCCATGTTGTGTTTGAGGCAGGACAATGAATAGCATGACATGACTTGCCAGCCAGGTTGCCACTGATGCAATTAATTAGAATTTACTTTTTTCAATGTGCCAACTGAAGTGCAAATTCATTAATGCAAATTAATTAATTAATTAGAGATTTTGAAGAAGCACAATCTTGCTTTGCACAAAAAAAAAACAACTAACTTGCTGATATTTAGACTTGTGGTAGTCATTAGTGATCTGGGGCCTGATTCCTTAAGGATCTTAACTTAAGAAACTTCTTATTTCAGTCTCCTGGACAAAACCATGTTACAATGCAAGGGGTGCAAATTAATATTCTGTTTTGCACATAAGTTAAATACTGACTGTTTTTTCATGTAGCACACAAATACTTGATAGCTTATTTGTACACTGAAATTTAAAGTTGAATTTTGTGTGCTACATGAAAAAACAGTCAGTATTTAACTTATGTGCAAAACAGAATACTAATTTGCAGCCCCAACACATGGTTTTGTCCAGGAGACTGAAATAAGAAGTTTCTTAAGTCAAGATCCTTAATTAATCAGCCCCCTGTTTATTAAATACATTACAGAACGATCACTATAAATCTGTGATGAGGATGTACACTATGTTTAAGCAAAAGAAGAGAAGGAAATAGTGGGCAGTAATAAAACTGACATGAGAGTTGAGGAAGGAATATGGGAATTAGGATGCACAGAATTTAGAATTTCCAGGAATCCCATAAAGTAATGGAGAAGGATTAAGTGGCATGTGGTTAAGTGCAGCTTAATATAAATGGATTCTTACTGTAGTCAATGCTTAAAGCAGGACTATCTTATCTTTTAAGTGATACATAAGGGCATTGCAGTCATAATAACAACACATTCTTCTATATCATCTTAATAAGCTGAAGAACTGATAATTGTTTGTGTATAAGTAAAATACACTGTAAGCATAACAGTGCAAGTTCCACCACCACACATCAAAGCACATCAATCAAACCCACCAGGTCTAAAACCTCAAACCAGATTTTTAGAACTCGCAGGTATAAACCATACCATATATTTAGCAGTGGTTTTCCAAACTGCATGGCAAAAAGCAAACAATCAGGCCCCTGCACCGATAGATGTCTGGCCCAATACTGAGTAGCATTGGGTCCCTCCTGGTACTCCTGGTAAATGGGTAGCAAGCAACAAAATGGTAAAATTTAGTGCAAGCAAGTGTGGCACTACAAATGCCAGCATGCACTGACAGACCTTGACTTTTCTGGCATGCTGTCACTTCTAACTTGCAGAAGTGCATAGATGCGCTTGTAGTTCCACAAGTGTACACTACAAGTGTTGTCTCACTGATAAATAAATAGTACTTCCACCATTACCTAAATAATAATTTAATATTGGCCACTTTATAATATTAAATAATCAATTATGCCCTGTTATGAATAATTAATACAATCATTGTGATCTCAGGATTAACAGGAGGGGCCCAGTGCTAGTCAGCATAGGCCAGTACTCTTTAAGTGCGGGGGTCTCATCATTTGCTCTGACCCTCCCTTAGAGGAATTAACAACTTCACAATATTTAATGGAACTGTTAACTGTTAACATTTGGGAATTTTCCCTGTATGATGAAAGTGTTAATCTTTATTTTTATACATACAAAAGTGAAAGCAATGTTAATTTTAAAATAATTTTCATATAACATTTAGGTTAATATAAGCTTACCTTAGAATTTGAGATGATATATCAGCAGACGCAGGCACAGTCGTAAACAATGTGGCCCTGACTCATTTAGTGCACAAAACAAACATAAATAGCATTTTTTTAAAAACACAGGTAATTTGACTAAATGCACGTCCGAATTCAACTGCAGCGGGTCTGTAGATATGTTTCTTATTGAATACAGGAATAGGTGCTCTCTGCTTTGACAGACACAACAAACTGCAGGATACTTCCAATACATATATGGAATATAAAGTGACATCCGAAGAGAGAAAACGCAATAGCCAAAGTGAACATTATATTGCTGGAACTTTACACCACAGGCAAATGGGCTGTTCTGCCACAAATCTCAGTTTGCATGAACATTTTCCACAATTCTACAATCTATACATACAAGCATAGGACCAATATTCGAATATATATATTGTCATATGGGCATCACTGTTGGCTTAATATAATATTGGCACACTAATGTCTGGTATTAAAGCACATTGGGCTAAGAGAGCCAGCTGGTATGTAATTATGCACACATCTCTACCAGCTAATATATATATATATATATATATATATATATATATATATATATATATACACATATATACATTTGGGTATCTCTGCCAATTGGTATATAATGATATGAACATCTCTTCCAGGTATATAATAACATGGCTAAAGTCTCCTTGGCCCTGGGGTGAAACCTGGGCTGTGCACCACTATATCCTTCTACCACAATCCCACTCCACCCACTCATGTAATTACCATAGCCCTTCATCGTCTGTAATTTATAATGAAGGAAGAACATGAACAGGCCATTAGGAGCTGAATACTGCAGCAGAATGCACTTTATTCTTGCAAGATGAGATTAATAGATTCGTCGTTGCAGCTATGTTCCCTGTGATTCAAGGGTCAGGTTGAAAATGTGAATGTTGCGTCCCCTATCCCTATATATTTGTCGCATAGATTGTAAGCTTGCGAGCATGACCCTCTTAACTCACTGTCTGTATGTATTACCCAGTAATGTTTTAATTTATGTTTGTTCCCAATTGTAAAGTGCTACGGTAGCTGCTAGAGCTATATAAATAAATGCTGGTGCTGATTATGATGATATATTTCATATATCTATATATAAACTTACCTGTTCAGGGTAATCATATAAATATATAAGGAAATTAATTATGATAATATTTTGTTCTCAGTGAATACAGCACCACCTACTACCCACACAGTAATCATCTTGGCAGCTCCAATACCATAAAGGTTGAGAGTTTAGAATATATGGTCCATGTCATGTGTTTTGCTCTTGCGTCACCTCCAAAGGCATAAAAAGATGACTTTTAGAAGTTTGAATATGGTTTCTCTCTCTTGTGCTTAATCACACTTTAAAACTTTTCTTACACCCTATGGTATGTTTGGCTCAGCTGGCCAATATTATTTACAGATGCTAAAAAAAAAAATGCTTCTTTATTGCAACTTTTATTATTTTCCTACGGCTAATTTCGACAGGTTTGAACTGTCAGTCCAGCCAAAAAGCTGTTATATTTTTCCCAGGCATATTTATAATGTTTCTTTATGTAAATTGAGTTCTGTTCGAATTTGCAAGTTCACATTTTCCCAGCATGGTATTTTCATTCCATTTCAGCAAAACATTCCATTCTCCCTAGCTCCTGGAAATTGTTTTCTGGGCAGTTAATTTCTCTCACTTGTTGGCCCATCAGGATAACCTTTTAAACATAATGGTGATAAGAAGCGATCTTTGGATTCAGGTTGGCTGCAAAAAAAAAAAATTCAACCTCATTTAGATGTTAAAAAACGGCACATTTCTCTGAACATACTGTTAAATTCGACAGCTATTTTCCGTTTTGGAAAAAAAATATTGACTTGAAAATGCAATGTACAATTTGTATGTAGTATACAACAATGTAAAAAATGACATTTAGAGAAGAGCTATGCCTGCCTGCTAGTTTATTTTTGTCCTTGAAAATGTACTTTGCCATTAGTATACAGAATAGGCACAGGTTAAAGTGTATAGTTGGGGTAGAGATTATTGGAGAGAAAAGTGAACCATTAGACGAAGAGATACTTCATCACCATCATCATTATCATTATCACTAATTCCGCAGCTCTGTACAGAGAACTCACTTACATCCGTCCATGCTAAAGCTGAATATCCACTGGCTTTGCATTTGTGTCAAAAACATATGTAATGCATGTATAATGTATCGTTCAAAGCAATATCATCATCATCAGTTATTTATATAGCGCCACTAATTCCGCAGCGCTGTACAGAGACCTCATTCACATCAGTCACTGCCCCATTGGAGCTTACAGTCTAAATTCCCTAACATAGACACACACACACACACACACACACACAGAGACTAGGGTCAATTTTGATAGTAGCCAATTAACCTACCAGTATGTTTTTTGAGTGTGGGAGAAAACCAGAGCACCCGGAGGAAACCCACGCAAACACAGGGAGAACATACAAACTCCACACAGATAACGCCATGGTTGGGGATCAAACTCATGACCCCAGTGCTGTGAGGCAGAAGTTCTAACCCACTAGGCCACTGTGCTGCCCAATGTACCCCCAAATTGCTTGCGCTGGTTGTGTTTGCATGCATTTCCCAGATACATCCAGATGTTTGCAATATAGAGCATTTACTATTCAATGCAATAACCCATTGACATCAATGGGGCTTCCAGCATATATAAACACTATAAAAATTAGCTATTGCACCAGCACTACACAGACTGGGCTGGCTCCCACTAAAATAGGGGACAATTAATTTGTTCTGACCCATCCTTAGAGGAAATGGCCAAATGCTGAGTTGCACTGGGCTCTTGCACAATGGAAGCGGTAAAACCGGATGTCTCACATCCAGTTTTACCAAGATGTTTGTTATAGGAGTTTGTAAACTGTACTGCATAGGATGTCATTAGAGATTTCAGATTCAAAACTGCATCATAGTAAATCCTGTAGTTTGGCTCTGAAACCACATCCAATGTGTAGCAGTTTACAAACTACATATCAAACATCGCTTATAATTTTTTTTGTTTTTTGACCTGGTTATGTTCCTGACGACTCCTGCTGGCTGCCTTGACTTAGGATTGCCACTGATTCCATTTGATCTTGGTCTGTGTGCAATGTCTTTTGACTTGTTTTTGAGTTACAAAATTTCCTGTTGCTCATCAGTTTTTTCCCCCCCAACATTAGGACTTACATTCATAGTTATAAGCTTTCGTCATAAGTTCTGTTTAAAATGTTTATGTTACTTAAACACTTCTTGTACCTGATATGTAATGGTTTCTCCCCTAGGACATGCCTTCGCCTACACTGGAGAATCCAATATTATCCTGCGGAAAAAATATTGACGTGAAAATACAATGGTCGATTTGTATGTAGTGTACAATAATTTAGACAATGACATTTACAGAAGAGTTATGCCTGCCAACTAGCTTATATTTGTCCTTGAAAATGTACTTTGCCATTAATATAAAGAATAGATAAAGGTTAAATTGTCTAGTTGTGGTAGAGATTATTGCAGAGAAAAGTGAACCATTAGATGAAGAGATGCATAATGCCAAAGCTGAATGTCCACTGGCGTTGCATTTGTATCAAAAAACATATGAAATGCATGTATAAAGCAAAGAAATATACCCACAGGTTGTATGCACTGGCTGTGTTCGCATGCATATCCCAAATGCATCCAGATGTATGCAACAAAGAGAATTTCCTATTAATTTCAATAACCCATTGATATAAATGGGGTTTCCAGCATATAGAAACCCCATTAAAATTGGCTGTTGCACCAGCATTAGACAGACTGGGCTGGTTCCCACTAAAACAGGAGACAATGAGCCTGGTGTCCATCTAATAAAGTGGAAATAGGCAGCAGACTAGACTGGTCCGGTTACACTAAAACAGGGAATCTTTCAGTGTCGGTCAGCACAGGGCTGGAGACTCTATGGGACCTATTCAATTCACAGCGGTGTGCTACTGGACATCACCACGAGGAATTCCATTGGGTACTAGCTGCGCTCTGATACACTCTGACATTTATTTCAAGAGCAATCTTGTGGACTTTGATTATCTAGTCATCTTTTAGTTTGCATTAATACTGTGTCTACAGTAGATTCTATTTAGATTATGTTTTATATTTGTTGCTTTTTTATGCATGGTTTTATCCAGACCACTTCTGCCTAGCAAGCAAACCTATAATAAATCATTTGTTAGAAAATTTGGTTTGGAGGATATTGGATTGGTTTGTGCCATCCTTCACACATCACATTTTCGGGTACTACGGTACCCCAACATCATGGATTTTCCTACAGACCTGTATTGAGTGGTAGGAAAAATCAGCAATGTTGCATCGCTGCAGTGTGTCGTTGTGCCTATTCTGGAAGCACTCCACAGAACATCACTTTGAAATGAACTGGCCCCTATGAGGGCGCTTAAAAAAGTAGTAAACCCTTATCCTGAAAGTTTAAACCCACAAAGAGAAGAATAGAATAAAAGGATGAATAAGAGCGCTTACATCGTACAAACATAGGTAAATAAATGCAAATCCAGAACACAAATGATAAAACAAAAAACAAAAAAACAAATGCATATGAAATAAGTCTCTCAAAGTCCTTAAAAATAATGATTTCTTTGAATCAGGCCCACTGTGTATAGAACAGTATACCAGCATCCTATAAGTGATTTTTCAAACCAAACGCATATATGCCCATCGTATATGTTAATAGCAATCATTTCTGAGAATGAATTCAGCAAAGATATATCCATATAAAGAAATATATAGAGAATAGCTATTTAGTAATAATGCATACTGTGGTCTATATATTAAAATAAAATAATCCATTTTGAAAAAGACTGTGTTCAGCCTGTCATTAGAGTATAGACCGCAGCACTAATGATGTACACCCGATTAGTTCATAAAATGTAGCCAACTTTTGTTACATTCTGGAAAACCACACTTAATAGGAACATATGATGATCTTTGTTAATTGGAAATAAAAATTATTTGGCACAAACTGTCCAATCTGGGCTACTTATATGGACACTGTTTCGACATTCAAACATAGACAAATATAGAAAAATATAACCAACTCAATACCATGATTTGTTATATAATAATAACCTTCTTGAATGTGAATGCCGCCTCTTTTATGTAGGTTTATTTCGTATTCTTTAAAAAATTGTTTAGGCAATCATTTAAATAATATCAAGAAAGGGGTGGAAAAAAACGTTCTGTTTCATGTCATTTTTCGAAAGTGCAAAATTGTTCTGTGGAATCCCTTAAGAACTTTTAAGTCACAGAAAAGATTGTCAATAACTGGAGATATAAAGACAGGTAGATTAGACTTTCTAAAGGTATAAGTTAATTTTGTATAATGATAACTCAAAGACTGCAATTAAATACATTCTCAGCTCTGAAACCCCACCCCCACAAGCCTTGAAAAATATTAATTCGAATTGAGACGCGTTGGCTGGCTGGGGTATATACAAAGCTCCCTTCTATCTGTTGATCCAGTCTGACTTTTTCTTCTGGTGTGAATATTTTCCCAAGTATCCCATGTATCATTATATCCACTTTTTCATCTGATCTCTGGTAGGAGACTCATTTGTAAAGAAATTGGTTGCAGATATGTTTCCTAATTATATGCTGCACCATGTAAGTGCATTAGTATTATATTTAATGTTTTAAAAATAAAATTAATGAATTATGCTAGTTTTTTTTCCTCTGTCTCCTTTCCTTGCTATATGTGAGGTGAATTTATTCACTAATGAATTGGATGTGAAAAAAATTACTTAGGAGTCGTTTTACATGTTGGGTGAAGAGGCGTGATGTCCACAAGCTATGCTACATGCTTTTTTTAACATATATGTTTAAGACTTTATTGCCCCATTTATTTACCTATGTTTGTAATGGGTAAGCACTTTTAATTCCTCCTTTTATTCTATATTTGTTCCAAAGTGTGCTGGCATTTATTAAGGATATTGAGCTTCGTTCCTTGAGTCCTGTACATGGCATAGTTTGTTTATTCATCCCACAGAAAAGTGTTGGGCCTCTTCCCATCATTCCTGGCTTTTCAAGACGTAATAATGGCAAAAAAATGGGACCATTGGAGTGGAAACTTTGCCATCCCAGTGGCTTCAGTATAATGTTATTGGGCCCCGAAGATCCCTGTCCATTTTACAAATTGTCAGGATGCCAGGGTGTTTGGGCAGGAACCAATTTAGGTAACCCTGTTAACTAGGGATACTAGATCACACAGGAAAAGAGAGAGAGAAATGATACAATAGCATCTTTATTACAGTAGACAATCACTGTAACCATTAGCAAAAGAAGGAGAAGTCTTTAAACAAAAACAACACCAGTAATATAACCAAATTTTAATATCAACCCCCCAGAGTCAGTTTTAAGGCAGCCAATACAGTTTTAAAAGGGAATAAGCTCTGGCCAGGTCAAATAATAGAGAATAGTACTCAGATCAAGTTCTAGTGTTCTAATAGTCCTGGGTCAATTACCTTGACAATGGACCACTCAGATAAATCAGATCATTCCTAAGTTTTAGTCTCTACCGAGATGGTACGGATCTGCACCCCCAGTCACCTTACTTCAGTAGACTCAATGGGTGAACAGACCCATGAGCAGCTCCTGATGAAGCAGAGGTTCTTTCAGGCAACAGGTTTGCAATCTGGTTTCTCTTTAGATCTGGTTGGAGATATGACACCAAAAACAAACTCAGAAATATCACCAACATCCTATGGGACCAATTGCAGGCTTTCTTAAACAGCCCATCTTTTCCACGGTTGAGTGCCCACTCCACAAGGTTATTCTAAGTTTGTTTTTGGCTCATACACTCATAGTGGTTTGAGATAGAACGGTACATATCATCCCCAAGTTAGGTTTCCCCTGCTGGTCTGATGCCTAGGAGTCTGGTACAGTTCCAGGTAGAAGAATAGCCGATCAAACCAGTTGCTGATTTATTTAATCCTGTTTAATTAAGAATGCCTATCTATTTTAACCCTTCCCATGCTTTTGTGAAAGGGAAGGGAATTTATATGGTCCAGACTTCCTGTTTGCAAGAGGGGTGGGAAAGCTGGCCTGGAAATTAAAATGTCATCCACTGCTTTGTTCAGATGAGCCCCCTGGCTTTATTTAGCAATAAGGTGGTTACATTTAAGTCCATACTGATTTGTATTCAGAGTCAGAGGATACAATGATGTGCTTAATGAGGTTCAAGAGCTATTTAACTAGATAGTTCACACAAGCATCATGCAATTTATATGATCAAAGTGATAGATGAAATAAATGGTGCCTCTCAGTTCTATCTTATTACACAAATATAGTCTAAAAAGTTAAAAACAACACATAATTTTTAAAAATGAAGTTGAATTAAATAAAATACTAACATACTCTTGTTACTACCATAACCACTATTACACTGCTGCCATAGTCCAAATGGAATGCCAAACAAAATTTAATTTTTTTAATCCAAAGGGACGTCCAAGTGAAACCGTCTTCTTGTAATTTACTGGTGGGTAAAAACTAAGATGATCTGAATTGCTCCAATCTGAGATCTGCCAACATGATGAGAGTGAACTAATCTGACCAGGTCTTCCCGGTCAGCTAGTAACAAGAAGAAAATACAATTACTAATGCTGTGCTACACTACTGATGTCCAAGGCCCAGTGATTCCTGTAGCCCCTATTCATTTGTATAACCCATTTATTTCTATAACCCATTCATTGAAATCCATGGGGAAAAAAAAAGACAACTCTATGCTGGTTAACTTGCTTGTGTAAACCCCTAGTGGCTGTCTATAAAACTCATTCTCATAGACTTGAATGGACTTCTCCAAGTGTATCAACATGCATTAAGTGCACTGAAATGGAACAAGGGGGCTCAACACAACCGCACGCATGTGCAATGCAGATGCAAGTGGATACGGACAAATTCAACTAAATGGGTTCTATTTTAATATGTGGTCACATACTTTGCACATGTGTTAAAATTGCAAATTAGGCACTGTATTTAAACATCAGGGGGTAATCAGTCTGAGAATTACACATAGCTTCATAACTGTCAGCTCTCTTGTTGCTATTACTTTGTCTTGTTGACCCACTGGGCCAAACAAAGACCTATACAGGCAAGGTTAGTGGTGGAGAAATTGTCCTTCCTATAAAAAACAATTGTTTTCTCTAGAATTATTCACCATTACTTGCTCATTCAACCTTACCTCTTACTGAAAGTGAAAAGACTCAGATGCTGAACAGATTAGACATATGAGCCACAGCAATTGTACTGTTAACAATCATTTGTATTCTACACAGCAAGAGAGTTTTTTTTTATCGTTTTTTTACATGTACATATACTTTTTACATTTATTTATTTAAGAATTTATACCACTAAAACATATTTTTTATCTAGAATGTGTCACAATCAGATATCAATGCTTTTAGTTTTACATCATATTTGCTATATATCAATTTATTAAATAATATAAACAAGCAAAAGTACACATGTGCAAAAATCCATAGCAACCGCTCAGGCGTTTGTATTGTGTAATGCAATAGATCAACTGAAGTGAATAGACCATTACTTAAGAGATTAATAGGAAATTTACAAAACTAATATAATATGTCAAGTTTTAACACTTACATTGCTCATCAGGTTTGTATGTTTCTTTAGAAATGAAGCTATCATATGTTATTAGCAACTTTTTATAGACACACTTTTTGCACATAAATTATAAAAAACCTATTTCGCAGATGTCATTAGAAGACTAATACAGGTTCTAATTACCCCGTTATAATTGATACTCATTTTATCTGCTTTTAATGATGAAAGGCTAGAACACAAAAGCATTAAACAAGTCACCTTGAAGTCAAAGAGGTATTTTCTACAACCGTGTACTTGTTGCATGTTTGTAGAAAATATTTAAATCTACATACAGTGCAGGAAGAACTGTTGTGCAGCAATTATGTATGTACCAATATTTATGAGAATGCAAACAAGTGAATTTACTGGGCACATAAATGAGGTTTGAGGCACAAACTGCCTCCTGGCTCAGTGAGTCTTTAAGCACACAACCATTGGCACCCTAAGATCTGTCCCATGGCCACAAGCAATGCCTCTTTTAGACAGAGTATGTTGCTGATCCTGTCATTTAAAAAAAAATTTTTTTTACCAATGAACAATTTTTTTTTAAAAACATCACATGTTCTGTGCAAGCAAAGAGCCGTCTGCCAGACAGTGTCAACATTAGACACAGGCCCACCTTGTCTAATGCTAAATGCACCCTTGCTCATTGATGTTACTAGCACCTAGTGAAATTTAATTTTGAATATTGGTTCACTTCACAAAATGGACAGCTCACAAAATGGTTAGGTGGCAAATTGGATTCCTCCATTGTTTGTATGTGACAAGCACACTTTAATGCCTATGTTTGTGTCACAAAGCGAGAAGCCCAGTCTAAGTATATACACCAGAGCATTATTATTTCATGTTATTAGGTACATTTTGCCCTTGTAATTACTTGTAATATTGTATGTATTAGAAATAGAAAGAATATTGCCATATTGTGTGAAAATAATAGGACAGCAGAAGTCATTATGCTTGTGTTAGCTAAGGTAATTATCATTTGCAACAAATGTCCACTGTTGTGAGGTGTGGCTTAGATCTGGTTTGTAATCAGAACAATGTCTGAGTGACTTCACATAGAGCAACCTGGCAGCCCACTTTAAATAGCTAGGTCAACAGGTAATCTGAGAGTTAATTAGGTTAGAACTTCTAGATGATATGCAATGTGCATCTTTAGGAATATACTGGCTGAAATAGCATTGGGAAATGCATTAACATGAATCAATATAAATGCTGTTGTATCAAAATGTATCACAGACTCAGATTGTGTTATGTTGCAGATACAACGTGTCAAATGTCTTGTTGTTTCACGCAAGCGTGAAGTGTCATTCCTTGATGTTTTAATGTAACCCTTTGTTTAGTGTATCCAGCCAAAGAGTTAATTGAGTATAATCAAGGTAACAGAGACTGTATGTCTAACAGTTAAAGTGTCCACTGATAGACCCCTACTGTAAGGGGGAGGATGGAGACATTTGACCCTATTCCCTGTGTATACAGCCAAGAATGTAAGGAGAGGAGAATGCCAAGAGAGCTATTCTAGTTTGAAGTATCCCAGTGTACAAGACATCAGCAAAAAGGACTTTGGGCAGGCATTGTAGTGCCGCTGTAGGAAACCCTACCAGGACAAGGTATATGTGAGCCAGTAACCCTGGCTGGCTCACACACTCTGTTCTACCCGAGTGAGTTGAATCCCACAGACAGTAACTGCCATCCCAGCTAAGGGTGGTATCCTTACAGCTTGTATATGACAATAATACTTATCTGCATTAGAAAAATATGTGCTGAGTACCTATGGCACCACCCATAAGTATATACCCTTTTTACAAAATGATGTCCTGCCCTTAGCAATACACTAAAGAATGAAAAATATTCTTGGATTACACATATTAGATCACTCTTTTGAATAGTATATGCATATTAATGTAAGGCTCTTATTCTGAAGGTATATATATAATGATGTTGAGATTAAGGCAGAGCAAGTATGATGCTAAATGTCAGAAATTGGAATAAGTCCCTTAGAACCAGCTATACATGGCTTTCAGCTATAGCAGTCCCCTTTCCCATAGAGAACAAGATGCTCATCAGTACTCCGTTGTCCACAGGACTTAACCTATTGCAGTAGAAGCTTTTACCAATCTGATGCTGGCACTAGATGACTGTAAGGATAACAGTGGTTAGAGCCTGAGCTCACTACATACCCCTGGGAACCTTACGGTACTTTGGTTCACAGAGGCAAGAAGAGAAGGATGACACAACTGTATCTTTAATACACAATGGGAATTTAAACTGTAAATGATAGCTATTACTATGATAAAATACTAAAATATCACCAGCACCAAATTTAAAAGAACCCCTAAAACATCCCATAGTCAATAATCCAGAATGGCAGATATGCAATTTCTGGCCAAGCTACAATAACAGTTTACCCAGTCAAGCAAAGCAATGACAGGACCAAGTTGTTGTGATAAAAAGATGGTTAAAATTTTGTCTCTGTAGCAAATCTACCAATGAAATACCATCCTATATTAATACTATAGATCTAATTAACTGTAATCCTTTTCCGTACAGTAATCCCAAGGTCTCTTGACACAAAGCAAAGGAATTCCCAGCCAATTGATAAGTGTATATTTTTCCAAGTGCATGAGATCATCTCCACTATCTAGTATTAACACTCCGCAGACCATTGCATCCTGTGTCTCCTAAACTCCAAATGTATTGGTCATCATCATCATCATCATTTATTTATATAGCGCCACTAATTCTGCAGCGCTGTACAGTGAACTCATTCACATCAGTCCCTGCCCCATTGGGGCTTACAGTCTAAATTCCCTAACATACACACACACACACACACACACACAGACACACACAGACACAGACAGACACAGACAGACATAGACAGACATAGACAGACACACAGACTAGGGTCAATTTGTTAGCAGCCAATTAACCTACCAGTATGTTTTTTGGAGTGTGGGAGGAAACCGGAGCACCCGGAGGAAACCCACGCAAACACGGGGAGAACATACAAACTCCTTACAGATAAGGCCATGGTCGGGAATTGAACTCATGACCCCAGTGCTGTAAGGCAGATGTGCTAACCACTACGCCACAGAATATCGCATCTTCTGTATCATCTCCACTATCCAGTGGTAACCCTTTGCAGACCATTGCATCCCGTGTCTCCTAACCTCCACAGACTA
The DNA here is from genome assembly GCF_038048845.1 of Mixophyes fleayi. NCBI lineage: Eukaryota > Metazoa > Chordata > Amphibia > Anura > Limnodynastidae > Mixophyes > Mixophyes fleayi. Next base: position 68,494,038 of record NC_134412.1, on the reverse strand, counting down.
TCACTCCTAGTGAATCATCCCCACTATTCAGTGGTATCGCTACAGACCTTGGCTTCCAGTACTTTCAGCATCTCAGTGGTACCACTCCACAGACTTTTTCCTTTTCGTTACCGCCCTGCCCAGTCTTGCTCCTGCAATGTCTCTAAACTACTTCCAAGCAACTCCATTCTCCAAGGACTTGTCGGGTACTCTCATAGAGGGCTGCGACCTACAGTGCAGAGGCTGAGAAGTCCAAGTCTCCCCCCTGTCGAAAACCATCTACACTGGTAGACTCCACGCCTCTTGGAATATTAGCATCAAACCCAACAGACAAAGAGGATCCAACTAATCCCCTAGGAAACATGACCCACTGGCACACAATGCTCCTTGTTACAAACAGGTTAGCAAGACACACACCAGCAATCAATGAGTTAACACTTAACCCCTCAAAACTCTTTTCCACACTAGGCTTGCTAGTGATATGAAATAACAATTCACACACTAGCATAATGGTTAATGGATTCGTTTAGAGCAATAAGGACAGCGCTTATTTAATTTAAAATTTAATATGCGAAAAAGTACAATGCTTACAGGTTATAAAAAAAAAATAAAAAAATTGTTATGACATATATAAGCAAAACATGTAAATAAAAGGATAACATTTCAGAGTATAATCTTACATATGAGTTGCATATTCTGCGCCAAGGGAAATTGGTTTGGAAAATGGGCAGCTTATCAATCTTGATTATTTTTTGAAAGTCTGACAAGTGGTTTCATGTTTTAAAGACACTTTGTCACTTTCCCCCTCCTAGTGGGATGTCATCTCCAGGGTAGGCCTGGGACACGTTTTACAACCACAATTTGTATCTTCCTTGTTTAATACCCAATGCTAAAATGTAACATATACTTTCTGGGGAGTCACACAAACCCAATTTTATCATTGGTAAATTTGTGTTTGATTTATCAATCTCCTGATACCAAACAGCATATGTTAAGTGTATTAGATAAGTTGATGCTCATTTCCTCTCAGTCCCTGAGGGACAGACAGCTTTATTTGAAGTGTGAGTTGCCCTTCCTCATCCTATTTATGAATATGGGTTTGATCACTAATTATATTGATTGTAAGTGGCATTTTGGAAATTGAATTACATTTGTCAATATAAAATACAGCAAGTCATGTTGTCTCCTTGTGTATAACCACATGCTGGGAACGGCTCCCTAACATCTCTTTAGGTGCCAAAAACCACTCCAGTATAAGGACAAGCTCACCACAGGGGGGGGGGGGGGGGGGGGTTGGGGCTGACACAGGTCACAATGTTATCTTGTAACAAGGACAGTATTTCTGGCCTCACATTTTATACATTGATTTATATCATTAACCCTTTGAGAGCAGGGCTTTGCTTTGAAGTTATTTTCCTTACATGCTAACTTACAAAGATACACAAAATTATAAATGGATTCATTTGATATACAGTATTTGCAATGCAGTCACTTATCATTATGCTTTATTCCGCACAGTTAGGTTATTTTTTAATGCTTGCAACTGTAATTCCTCCCTGTTCACTACTTTGGTCCAACCCATCCTGTCACATTAATATTGGAGACTGAAGCAACATATAGGAAAGCACTGGTGTGAGGACTTAGGTAGCAATGAACAAGGCTCACCAAGGTGTTCAGCAGGATTTGTTGAGCTACTAAAGATGCAATGCCTCCCGAGGCAGAATAGCGGACACACAGTATGTAGACAGATACAGTAACCAAGACTTGGTCAGGGCGGGCAACTAACAAAGAAGATTAATGTGCAAACAGTGGTCAAGGCAGACTCCAAACAGATAAGGTCATTAACCAGGCAGTGATTATGGTGGGCAGCAAAAAGACAAGGGTAGTCCTGAGACAGTGGTCAAGGCAAGCAGCAAACAGACAGGGTCAAAATCCAAAAAAGAGTCACAGGAAGAGCAGTCAAAATGGTAAACTGGCTTAGCAAATTTACAACATGTCTGAAGCAATCACTGACCAGGGAGCAAGAAGTTATTCAGATGGCTGCTGCAGAGCCCAGTCCCTCAGTAGAGATTTGCTGTAGTATGATCATGTGATCGCATTACACTGATTATATAGTTGCTCAAGAGTTGCCCAAGCAACTAAGAGAACCTGGGATTGTGCCAATACATGCCTGTGTGCGTCGATTCTGACAGCAAAAGGGGGCAAAGAAAAATCACTTACATTTGGATAAAGAAAAAAATTAGATTTTGAAAATGGGAGTTGTGTTGATAACAATGGATCAGTTACAGTACAATATTTTCCCTAGTTATTATACCCAAGACATTATCTCCTATTCCCCCAGCAAATAGTGCAACAATTCTCCATGGTGTGATGATGATTGCTGCTGAACTGCCGCCACCAGTAATGATAACAATGATGAGCTAGCAAGCCTTCAAGTGATTATCGTAGTTCTGGTGATGAAGTCTGACTCAATCCAGTAAAATATATAGAAAAGATAGCATCTCCATTGTTAGAGACAGAGGGGATGGAATGAGATTAGCACAAAAAACGCTGTACTTGCAAGAAATGCTTTTGGAACATTCTGTGTAGTTTTTTAAAAAAACAAATACAATAATCTGTTTCACAAACTAAAGGAAGTACTTCCAATTCAATATTAAAGATGTCTCTTTAATGGCACATATTCAGAAGTGGGTTACATTGTGTTTGTGTCATGGAAATTTTCGATTCAGAAATATTAATGGAATTGTCTGGCTTATTTATAATTCTTACAATAATAATTTTACATTATACCCTTTTTGAGTTCATCAGTATTGCACTTCTGAATATTAATTAGTAAGGCTGTTTTTATATACACCTTTTTATAATAAGAGTATAGTTTTACTTTTTTATATACAGCAACTATAAAAAGTATTTATCCCTTTGAAATTATCATTTGATTTATTCTAATTATTACCACTTACCAACAAAAACAAATCTGTAATGTGAAATAAAAATAAAGCCTTTTCTTAATTGATTAAAAGGAGGGGATGTAATGATGATAATTTATGAGGTTAGTTTGCAATTTTCTACCTAGTCATTATATTTAAGACCAACAGACACCCTTCCCAATTTTCCCAATATACAGTTCTTCGGACATGCCAATCACCCTGGCATACAAAATCTATTCCCACTTTAATTGATCAAAGATGGTCCAGAACATGTTACATATACATTGGAGTAGGAACAAATTGACATTGCACAGAGTGAAAATGGAGGTCCCCACAAGGTGGAATATCACTTTCAATATATTTATGCAGCTTCATGATCAACAAATGCCAACATTGACTCTGCCTACTGACAAAGGCAAATCATAGGGAACTTATATTAACTGCTTGTGCACTTTGAGGATATGCTGATCTCAGTCTTGTGTGTGCATGCACTGGAGCTCTATTCAGTGGTGGATACCATTGGTGCATAAGGTGCTGTGAACTGGGGCCCATGGAGATCATGGGGCCCACTGCATGGCAGATACAGAGGATCGAGGGCCCCGGTTCCCTCCTGCTTGCCTTGCTGCACTGGGGCCCACATTTCGCTAGTTCCATCTATATCTCTAGTCATCAATGCCAACTCATGACCAAATAAACATGTATGTAAGTATGAAAAACGATTCTGTATAAGATTTTTCTATTCTTCTCTTTAAATAATAATTGAGATGAGCAGGTTTCCAAAATATAATATTTCTATTCTTTATTAAAAGATATTATGCATAGATACAGCCATTACTGGACAAAGCAGACATACGCCCAGGGTCTTAAATGCCAATTGACAATCTATATCTGAATAAGTCATTCTTTTATAGAAAATGTTACTCATCATTACTTAAAACACACCTTCCCAGCTTACATCACTGCTGACACTATAAGTCTCTATCATTAATCTTCATTAAAGTGACATGTTCTTGGAGGGGTCTTTTGGAAGGGTCTTCTTGACCTTATTTGGTGCAAATATTTCCTTGACCTGCTATTGTGAAATGAAGAACATGTGACACTTATATAACTTGTTGTTTTCTCTATTGTGCAATGCATGTCTTTCCGTTCTCTTAAAGCACAGACACATAAAATTCAAGTTCATTCTATGAAACTAATTGGCAATATAGGGTTTTTGTTAATTATTACTTCGACAATACTTAAATCCTAAATTTGGGACTTCGCCATCATCATCATCATTATCAACACCATTTATTAATAAACGTAATTGATTAATTTAGGCAGGTTAGCTGCCATTTTTCAAAATCACTGCAGTTTTCAATTCTAAAATATATACTTCGTTGCCTTTCACATTCCTATAGGTATCCATTGTGGGCAGCACAGTGGCTTAGTGGTTAGCACTTCTGCCTCACAGAACTGGGGTTATGAGTTTGATTCCTGACCATGGCCTTATCTGTGTGAAGTTTGTATGCTCTCTCCATGTTTGCGTGGGTTTCCTCCGGGTTTTCTGGTTTCCTCCCACACTCCAAAAACATACTAGTAGGTTAATTGGCTGCTTTTAAATTGCCCTTAGCCTCTCGCAATCTGTGTGTGTATGCTAGGGGATTTAGACTGTAAGCTCCAATGGGGCAGGGACTGATGTGAACGAGTTCTCTGTACAGCGCAGCGGAATTAATAGTGCTATATAAATAAATAGATGATGACGATGACCCATTGTCAGGAGCCAATTAAAAAGATCAGCCATCCTTATTCTGAATGTATTACAAAATCTATTTGCCTTTGATGAATAATTTAATTTATCTAAAATGACAGTAATATAGAAAAATATAGGGGTTTAGATTAAGAAAGAACTTTGTCTTAATGCCAGATGGCATAAGACGCAAATAGCAAATCCAGCAGGATGATGGAAAGTATGGTAGAACAAATGTTATGGGGAAATAGCAGAAGCCAGCCAATGGAGGAAATTGTGCTATGTAATTTTAAAAAGATTATCTAACATTATAATATAAATATGTTCATCACACTGCAATCCCAAACAAAACAAACACCTGTGATTGCATGTGCCATATAGCAATGTTAATACCAATGGCATATTAGTATATCACACTTTTCTCAAACTGCTGCCACACAAAGGTGGTGATGCCAAGTGATTGCAACGTACACAATGATGCACTCTGGGAACGGTATTACTAAGCCTGAGAATTACATGCAGCTGTCCTTGCTGAGAAGTTAACAACATGGGTAACCATGCTTCTTATTCATTTTCTTAATTATTCACCCTGCAGCACTATCAATTCTTTGAAAATGGTGCTACTTCCAGATAAAGCAACTACTGTGAGTAAGATTGAAACGGCAAAATCTTCCTTAAGTTGTATTCTGCCCCAACCTATTGCCTTAATTTACATTCATATATCCTTGAAGCGGCAACTGGTCACCCAAAGCTTAAAACAACTGGTGGCAATGCTGCAGAAGCTATTCGCTCTGCTTGTTTGTGAATATCATGTCTGTGGATGCCCTCATCCTTTCTCTTTTTAAACCGACTGTTGCAACATCTTTTTATAAATGTTTACCTTTTTCTTTTAGTTTGTTTATTTGGTGAGAGTATATCCCCCTACCATTTCTTTCCCTCTCTGTCTTTCTCTTGTTCTCTCTCTATATTTTTTCTCTTTTTACCATTCCTTATTTGTATTTCTCTCTTTTTTCTCTCTCCTTTTCATTTATTTTCTGTCTCTGTATCTCAATTTTTGTCTTGCTCTCTCTCTCCTTTTCCTTCTCCTGTTCTCTCACCTTTTTACACTTTAGTTTCTCTTTTACACCTTCCAATTCTGCTCTTTGCCCTCTTCACTCTACTTTACTCTGTTCTTTTCCCTTTCACTCTCATTTTCTATCTATTTTCTATCCATTTCACGTTTTGTTCTGTCCTTGAACTTTTTCTCTCTCCTTTTCAGTCACCTCTCCCCTCTTATTTTTTCTCTTTTGCCTCTCCTTGCTCTTACTCTTTTCCTTTCCTTTTCACTCTCTGTTTCTCTCTTCTTCCTTTTCACTCTCATTAATTTCTCCTTTTCACTTTTTTCACAGTATGTTTATTTATCTTACTCTCTCTAAATCAGCTCCTTTCTCATAGCAGCAGTTAGCATGAAAAAGCATTTTATATTGTGCTCATGACACAGAACAGAACCATTAAGGGAGAAATCCGGGTGGAAGAAAATGAAGAAATTCCACACAGAACACCTAAGGTCAAATTTCACATGTGAAAGTTTACAACTAAATAACATAGAACATTATTATCATCATATATATATATATATATATATATATATATATATATATATATATATATATATATATATATATATATAAAACATATATTAATATATATATATATATATATATATATATATATATATATATAGTAGATATTACATGTTGTATACTGAAGATTATTTATTGCGCTAGAAGTAAATAAGGTGTAAATACTATAACTAATAGATGGCAATCAATATTCTAGATCAGTTTCTGAGTATATGGATGCATGATGATAAGAACATCTGATCTGGCAACTCCTCGTGCTTCCTGTCATTATATGCCCTAAGCATTGTTGAATGACCGTCTCACACATGCTAAAAGGTTTCAGTTATGAGATATGTCCAAAGACACCACTTGTCATGCATATACTAAACGTAGCCCTACTGCCCTATGGGAGGTTTCTGTCACCTTACTTTACATGTTCTACTACTTAATCACTTACAGCAGCTGTTCATTAACCTGTCAACACATGAACAATAAATCTCATACAGATCATTTTTAAAAGGTCAAAATTGCCTGTTGAATTAAAGGACTGTTCCGAGTGTTTTATTGATGGGAAAATAAACTATTAGTTGTAGTCCACAGATGTGAGTATGTCAATGAGTATAACTATCACCCAATGTCTGTAGATAATTATGATTGCCATTGATTTCGGTCATATCAATCAACTAAATTATACTTTCAAGAGTATAGTTTAGGTAGCAAATAAGCACACAATTGGACATTCTTCAAAATCAAATTCTGAAAATAAATTAGTTTAATTATTCAACAAATAGACCTAGATAGTTTATGGTTCAATAAATATGTTGAATATATTGTATCTCATTATTCAATCACACAGGTTTTTTTTTAGCAAAAAAGGGGGCATCTCTTTATTACAAAACTCTGGGATGGGGAATAGAGATAGATGGTGTTTCTACACACAGAGAATGATTCTTTCAAACGAATAATGTACCCATGACTATTCCCACTAATACCAAAGAGCTCCAGTTTATTCTCACCTGCAGTGGGTACCCTCCTGATATCCTGTTATATATAGCATTCTGTTATTTTATGGCAGTCACTGAGGTTATTTATTAGCAAAGCTTGAAGGAACATATATGCAATAAACCATAACATCTCATTAATAATATGCTTACATTGTCAATAAATGCTAATTTTTGGTTTGTTGCAACAACTTTATCATCATCATCATCACCATTTATTTATATAGCGCCACTGATTCCGCAGCGCTGTACAGAGAACTCACTCACATCAGTCCCTGCCCCATTGGAGCTTACAATCTAAATTCCCTAACATAACACACAGAGAGAGAGAGAGAGAGTGAAAGGGTCAATTTTAAAAGCAGGCAATTAATCTAACAGTATGTTTTTGGAGTGTGGGAGGAAACCGGAGCACCCGGAAAAAACCCACGCAAACACAGGGAGAACATACAAACGCCACACAGATAAGGCCATGGTCGGGAATTGAACTCATGACCCCAGTGCTGTGAGGCAGAAGTGCTAACCACTAAGCCACCATTACTGCACATTTGCTCTATTGAGTAAGTAATGGTAATAAATAACCCTTTTTTTTATACCATGGATTTATGGAGGCAATGGCCCTGCATGGCCCTGCAGAAAACAGATCTCATTATGATCCATATCCAGGCCACGTCCAAGGTATAAATTTCTGCATACACTGGCCATAAATGTCATCTGATTTTCATCTAAGTCACAAGAATGTTGTTAAACTAATAGCACAGAAGCAATTACACATTTTGATGCCTTTATTGAACGCACTGTGTAAACATTCACAGTTTAGGGTGAAAAAACTATGTGAATCCTTGGATTTAATAACTGGGGACCCTCCTTTGACAGCAATACCCTCAACCAATAGTTTCCTGCAGCCATGGATCTGATCAGCACGATAGTCTGCAGGAACTTTGGACCATTCCGCATTACAAAACTGTTTCATTTCTTGGGTGGAGTGAACCACTTTCTTCCACTTTTTCACATAATTTTAAAACAGCACATCATGGTGATCCTAGAGATATAATAGGTTTTTGGGGCAATAGGAAGTAATTGGAGGTAAAGGAATTTGCTGCAAAGACTGGCCAAAGCCGAAATGAGATGGATTTTCTATTTAAAAACATTAGTGCCAGCTGGTTTAAATTCCGAATTTGAACTTAAGTGGTTTTTAAGAATTTTATTTATATTAAACATCAGTTTTATTCTTTGTATGAGATTTTTAGAATATTTCATATATTTTGTCTGCATTGTATATTTATATTAATCAGGTCTTATTATAACGTGTATTTGTTCCTCTTTTTCGGTTGTAATATCCCGATGAAATATGGAGTACAATATTTGCATATCTTTGATGATGTACACTTGAATTGTGATAAACAAAAATTATTGCATGCTGCCATACTGTGTGATTTATATCAAGTGGTATATTTGAATTTACGGCATCCAAGCCTCAATTCCATTTCTTGCCTCCACAAAGCCTCGTTTTAGATTTTATGCAGTTGCGCTTTATATGCTTCCAAGCCTCAGTTTGATACCTGACGAGGCAGAGACAAGTCTTCAGAGGGACATAAAATGGAGTTAGCTTGTTCAGCATATCAGTCTTGATAAAGACTAGAGATATGGTGTTGAAACGCGTCGACACACAGAGGGTGACTGAACATACCAACGCTGGGAAATGGATTCCTATTATCGACAGGAGGGAGAGACTGCCCAAGCATTACCATCTATCTTCCCTCTGAGACGCTTGATTAATAGTGACTTCCCGATATGAGTGCAATAGCTATGAGCTTTTATAGGATTCCATTGTGGTTTTTTTTTATGTGAGTGCATTTGCACTATTATTTTACTTGATTATTAAAAGGCTAATGCACTAGAATTTCTATTATTCTCATTTATTCCATGGAATGAGCCTTGATGAGAAGAAGGATTTGGAACTATCATAGTTGATGAGACCATACATTCACAGATGTTTGTAAGCAGATCTCCAATGGGAGATCATTACCCAAGACCACTCAGTGAAGGAGTACTTTGTTGTGCTATCTACACTAGGATTTAGGGTTTCCGTTTTTGTAGAACCACTTTTTTCATTCACTGTCACAGTGTGGTTTGTTGATTTGTATGGAAAATACTACATTATGTAACGTTTTCCTGTTTCTATGAGTTTGCTTTGTAGTGTCCTATGAATGAGAAGAATTTAAACAATACGGGCCTGATTCATTAAGGTACTTAAATTAAGAAGTTTCTTATTTAAGTCTCCTGGACAAAATCATGTTACAATGCAAGGGGTGAAAATAAGTTTTTTGTTTTGCAGATAAGTTTAATACTGACTGTTTTTTCATGTAGCACACAAATACTTGACAGTTTATTTGTACACTGAAATTTAAAGTTGATATTTGTGTGCAACATAAAAAACAGTCAGTATTTAACTTCTGTGCAAAACAGAAAACTAATTTTCACCCCTTGCATTGTAACATGGTTTTGTCCAGGAGACTTAAATAAGAAACTTCTTAATTTAAGTACCTTAATGAATCAGGCCCTACATCTTTGAAGATAATCCACTTAATTTTCAGGGATTTTAAAGTGAGCACTTAAGGATTTTATATATTGTTTATGTAATGTCTATGTTAAAAACCTTAGTGGAGTTCCCTATAAGATTCGTAGGCTGCACTCTTTGTCCCTCCCCCTTTGCACTCCCCCTTTGTCCACTTTTGTTTGTTTCACTTTCTTCAGGTCATTTCACAGCATTTCAATGGGGTTGAGGTCAGGACTCTGACTGGGCCACTTCCAGAAGCCTTAGACTTGTGTCATTCTGTTATTGAAACCATTGTTCTCACCTGTTATATTTTATATACAGTTGGTGTCATTATGTGTCCGTGTTTATGATAAAGTTAGACTCAAGGACAAGCAAGAACAATTTGTGACATTTAAAGGTGACAACGGTATTATCACAAACAGAAGACACAAACACAGGTAAAATCACAAATGAACTGTATCAGTTAAATTGAAATTAAGCTGTTAATAGGGCTTAGTAGGAGTATATTAACTGTATTCACGTATGGCACTGTTCTTTAGGATACAGATATGTGCTGTGTTTTCTCCACACATAGGGGGGAATTCAATTCCCACGAACACAACGCCGCCATTACCGTTAATGCAGCAATTTTAGCACAAATTTCTGCTTGCGGCCCTGAGCCGCGAGCAAAATGCCGGCGTTGAAATTACCGCACTAACGGTTATTATGCGCACTGTTTCCGTAATATCAGTAATAGTGCACAGGCTGCGTTACTTTTTACAGTAACGCGGCCAATTGAATTCCCACCATAGTGTTGTTTGTTCCTTCCAAACAACTCAACCTTCATTTCATCTGTCCACAGGACATTTTGCCAGTAACGCTGGAATACCTAGATGCTCTTTAGCAAACTTCAGAACTACAGCAGTATGTTTTTTAGACTGCAGTGGCTTCTTCTGTTGGACTCCAGGCTAGCTAACGCCTTACCCCAATTAGCTTACAGTATTTAGAAGTCATTAGTTTAGGTGTTCACATACTTAATGAAACCACAGGTGTGGAGAAACGCGTAAGCCTGTTTCGAGCTCTGACTTACAGGATTTCACTGTGATCGCTACAAGAGTGGAATCATCAGACCTGGATCTGAAGAACTCTTGGTGAAACAACAAAGTAGAGTATAAGGACATTAAAGACTGTGAGCTGCAAGGGAGCTGTAAGTTTATGCTGGAGGGGAATTATCAACTGTTGTTGGTTGTTAGTGGTTCATAAAACCCATGAGAACAGAGTTTAAACCCCAATCCTAATAAATCTCCTAATAGGTGGCTTTTTTTTTTGATGCAACTAACACCTAGATTCCTTGTGTATGTTTGTTTGCAGTGAACTGTTTTTACTAAGTATCTGTATAGTCACGTGACTAAAGGACGGACTGTCAATTCTTTCTACTAGAGAGACTTCCCTGTGCACATATGAAATAAAGGGGGAGGAGATTGAGAGTGATCTAAAGGTGCTTAAGTCCAATCTGTTGAAGTTCAGAAAGTGTCTATATTCTTATGATTTATTGTTTTGTGTTTATATTGTGCACTAAATTATTTTTGGTTTTATATGTATTGTGAGAAATTTTAATTATATGAATAAATGTGTTTTATTTTTCAAAAATATATGATGGTGTTTTATACTTTATAATGATTTATTGCGCTTCTTAATTTATTTGGATGTTTGTTGTTTTCTTGGTGGGTGGTACTCAGACACCCAGTAAGAACCAACAACAAATCATTATTAACACTAGTATTTTCTATGTAAAGTTATTAAAATTTAAGAGAGTGTTTATAAAAGATAAATTATTTATCATATTAGCGCCCTATTGGTATCCTTAGCTTTTGGCTATCACAAATTTTGGGAATTAGTCTAGGGGCTAGATTTACTAAGCTGCGGGTTTGAAAAAGTGGGGATTTTACCTATAGCAACCAATCAGATTCTAGCTTTGATTTATTTAGTACATTCTACAAAATAACAGCTAGAATCTGATTGGTTGCTATAGGCAACATCCCCACTTTTTCAAACCCGCAGCTTAGTAAATCTAGCCCCTAGGTGTTCACATACTTTTTCCAGGTCACATTTTATGAACAATTTATGCAGAAATCCAGGTATTTTCAGAAAGTTCACATACTTTTTCATGCCACTGTAAATGAATATGTAGCATCTATATGGTAATGCATTAAGCGCAACTGTTTAACAATTGTGTGCTCTTGATTTGGAAAACACAGAAACAGATGATGAAGGTGGCTAACACAGCTGAATGATACCAAAGTGAATAAGCCTTCAAGCAAAAGCCTTGAAGAGATACAACAATATGTCATCAATGTCAATAGAAATGATGGAAGAGCCATAGCTGCTTTTAGCCAGGTTACGTGATTTTAAGAGAGCTAATTTAATGCTTCAGCTGTTTGCAGAGGAATTTAACAGTTTCTACATTTTCACAAAACAAGTTGTTAAACGTTAAAAAAAAAAAAAGATTTTGCTTTGGCATAACCGTATGTTTCCACTTTACAATATAAACACAATGTTTTGTGAGTAGGAGGTAGAGTAATGATCCCAACATAAAGATGATTATGAAGATGAAAATATATCTGTGACCCAGGAAAAAAGCATATAATTACATTTGTCCTGGAGTGATTTCAGTATATTTACTCAATGCACCACTTTCTGCTAATATTGCTTATTAAACAATTAGATAGATAGATAGATAGATAGATATTGGAGAAATAGACAGATATATAGATATTGGAGAAATAGACAGATATATAGATATTGGAGAAATAGACAGATAGATAGATAGATAGATAGATAGATAGATAGATAGATAGATAGATATTGAAGAGATAGATAGATAGATAGATAGATAGATATTGAAGAGATAGATAGATAGATAGATAGATAGATAGATAGATAGATAGATAGATAGATATTGGAGAAATAGACAGATATATAGATAGATAGATAGATAGATAGATATTGGAGAAATAGACAGATATATAGATATTGAAGAGATAGATAGATAGATAGATAGATAGATAGATAGATAGATATTGGAGAAATAGACAGATATATAGATATTGAAGAGATAGATAGATAGATAGATAGATAGATAGATATTGGAGAAATAGACAGATATATAGATATTGAAGAGATAGATAGATAGATAGATAGATAGATAGATAGATAGATAGATAGATATTGGAGAAATAGATAGATAGATAGATATTGAAGAGATAGATATATAGATAGATAGATAGATAGATAGATAGATAGATAGATAGATATTGGAGAAATAGACAGATATATAGATATTGAAGAGATAGATAGATAGATAGATAGATAGATAGATAGATAGATAGATATTGGAGAAATAGACAGATATATAGATATTGAAGAGATAGATAGATAGATAGATAGATAGATAGATAGATATTGGAGAAATAGACAGATATATAGATATTGAAGAGATAGATAGATAGATAGATAGATAGATAGATAGATATTGGAGAAATAGACAGATATATAGATATTGAAGAGATAGATAGATAGATAGATAGATAGATAGATATTGGAGAAATAGACAGATATATAGATATTGAAGAGATAGATAGATAGATAGATAGATAGATAGATAGATAGATAGATATTGGAGAAATAGACAGATATATAGATATTGAAGAGATAGATAGATAGATAGATAGATAGATAGATAGATAGATAGATAGATATTGGAGAAATAGACAGATATATAGATATTGAAGAGATAGATAGATAGATAGATAGATAGATATTGGAGAAATAGACAGATATATAGATATTGAAGAGATAGATAGATAGATAGATAGATATTGGAGAAATAGACAGATATATAGATATTGAAGAGATAGATAGATAGATAGATAGATAGATAGATAGATAGATAGATATTGGAGAAATAGACAGATATATAGATATTGAAGAGATAGATAGATAGATAGATAGATAGATATTGGAGAAATAGACAGATATATAGATATTGAAGAGATAGATAGATAGATAGATAGATAGATAGATAGATAGATAGATATTGGAGAAATAGACAGATATATAGATATTGAAGAGATAGATAGATAGATAGATAGATAGATATTGGAGAAATAGACAGATATATAGATATTGAAGAGATAGATAGATAGATAGATAGATAGATATTGGAGAAATAGACAGATATATAGATATTGAAGAGATAGATAGATAGATAGATAGATAGATAGATAGATAGATAGATAGATATTGGAGAAATAGACAGATATATAGATATTGAAGAGATAGATAGATAGATAGATAGATAGATAGATAGATATTGGAGAAATAGACAGATATATAGATATTGAAGAGATAGATAGATAGATAGATAGAGATATTGGAGAAATAGACAGATATATAGATATTGAAGAGATAGATAGATAGATAGATAGATAGATAGATAGATAGATAGATATTGGAGAAATAGACAGATATATAGATATTGAAGAGATAGATAGATAGATAGATAGATAGATAGATAGATAGATATTGGAGAAATAGACAGATATATAGATATTGAAGAGATAGATAGATAGATAGATAGATAGATAGATAGATAGATATTGGAGAAATAGACAGATATATAGATATTGAAGAGATAGATAGATAGATAGATAGATAGATAGATAGATAGATAGATAGATATTGGAGAAATAGACAGATATATAGATATTGAAGAGATAGATAGATAGATAGATAGATAGATAGATAGATAGATAGATATTGGAGAAATAGACAGATATATAGATATTGAAGAGATAGATAGATAGAGATAGATAGAGATAGATAGAGATAGATAGAGATAGATAGAGATAGATAGAGATAGATAGAGATAGATAGATAGATATTGGAGAGATAGATAGATACTGATAGATAGATAGATATATATTGGAGAATTATATAGATAGATAATAGATTTTTGTTTAACATCTACTCTTTTCTCCAGCAGCAAAAGGTATACTGAAGAAAATGTATGTTCCTTAGTTGATATTTACAGAGTCTGCAAATCATTTTGAATATTTAGTGATCCTTTGTGTTGTTTCATGGCTTTTTTCTTTTTGTGTATTTTCCAAAGGAGAGTGAACAATCATAACATGGGGTCACGTGGATCACTGATCCCTACTGATAACACTTATGCTATATCCTGATAAGGCTTATCTGATAAACAGAGCACACATTAAAATGAACTGTAGTGATTTACAATCTGTTTTTCACATATCCCAATATATTCATATTAGCATAGAAAAGAAAAATCCTTGTGCTTGCTGTGTGTTATGTCCAGAATGTCTACAGCAAAAATGAGCAAAGATTATTAACACAAATATCCTGCAGAGGCACCTCGTGCCTAATTGAATCTTCCCCAGAGAGGGCCAAGGACTGTATCATTTGCAGTAACAGGAAAGACAAGAGAGAGGCAGAAAAAGGAGAAAAACGGGTAAACAGAGATGAGGAGGAAATCATAAGGAAATAGAATAGATAGAGGAGCAAGTGGGTAGATGTGAGACACAGCAGATGGAGTGATAACGACATATACAGAGTGAAACACAGACAGGGAAAATATGGGTAAATATAGAAAACTAAGCATAGTGCATATATCCAGATAAAGGTAAAAACCGGCCAAATTTCTTTCTTTTTTTACACCTCCTGAATTAGAGGATAAGTACTTTTGCAAATGAGACCTGGGGCTAAATTTACTAAGCTGCGGGTTTGAAAAAGTGGGGATGTTACCTAGAGCAACCAATCAGATTCTAGCTGTCATTTTGTAGAAAGTACTAAATAAATGAAAGCTAGAATCTGATTGGTTGCTATAGGCAACATCCCCACTTTTTCAATCCTGCAGTTTAGTAAATCTAGCCCCAAGACTTTTATTCTAAAGTAATTCATCTCCCAAATTCATCTAATAACTGCCACATGCCATGGACTGTAACATAAAAGAAACTCACAGGAAAATCATTGGAAAAAGGAGGAAGGGGGAGGGGGAGGGCATATGGCAGGCAGCCAGATAATATACGTCTAGTAAAAACACCCTCTACATCGATACAGAATAATACAAATACTTGTATAGGTGAAAATGCACCCACAATATACAAGTAAGAGTGGAGCTTGCTTTGACTCACAAATGGTGTAACTCTGAAAGTGCACGCCACATTCCTAATAACGATCTTAATGAATAGGAATGTGTATGAGGGCAAGCATACATAGGGACATAGAAACGCCATTTTTAAAAAGAGAAATCCACATTGTTCTAATATAATACTTCTATTTATTTGATTTACAATGTCTTATTTGTATATATTTTTGGGAATCCCATACCATCTTCTAGGGGAGGGCAGGCAAATTTTTGCCCAGGGGGCAAGACTCGACTCAGCTGCCTATTTGGAACATTTAAAAGGGTAAAAAAATGCAGGTTGCCCAGTGACCCAGCACAAGGTAACCGACTATGGGACCGGGGGCATATTCCCCCTGCCCCCCAACCAAGTCTGCCCCTGCCATCTTGCATACATATGTATTAATAACACAGTAACATAAGAGGCTGTATGTAACAGAATAGTTGGAGCATGGAAGCAGTTATAAAATCATTTAATCACCATGGGCCTGATTCATTAAGGATCTTAAATGAAGAGGATCTTTATTTCAGTCTCCTGGACAAAACCATGTTACAATGCAAGGGGTGCAAATGAGTGGTCTGTTTTGCACATAAGTTAAATACTGACTGTTTTTTCATGTAGCACACAAATACTTGATAGCTTATTTGTACACTGAAATTTACAGTTGATATGTGTGTGATACATGAAAAAAAAGGCAGTATTTAACTTATGTGCAAAACAGACCACTCATTTGCACCCCTTGCATTGTAACATGGTTTTGTCCAGGAGACTGAAATAAGGATCCTCTTCATTTAAGATCCTTAATGAATCAGGCCCCAGGTGATTAGGACTGGGACGCGTGGTCCAATTAAGAAAAAAAAATCACCATTCATTAATCAATCATCAGAAGGAGAACCATATATAAGACCATCAAACAGACATGCTAATATGCCCTGAGGAAGTTGGTATTCCTAAGAAACGGCTAGAGATTTTGCTAACACTTACAAACTTTTATGCAAAGGACTGTTTATCTTAACTTTAACCTCAGAGAGCTTCCATCCCGCCTACCTACACCGGGAGGCGAGTGTAGGTTTGAAGTGCAGCTGCCGCAAACCCTGGCTAGAGACAATCACCAATGGTAGGGAAAAGGGAGCAGCATATTTGTACTAAGCTTGTCTATGTATATACTAGAGATGGGCGGGTCCGGTTCTCCGAGAACCGAACCCACCCGAACTTTGGGTATCCGAGTACCGAGCTGAGCAGCTCGGTACTCTCCCGCCCATTCCGAATCCAAATCGAGGCCGAACGTCATTGTGACGTCGTCGGATCTCGGGGCTCGGTTCTCGCGATACTTCAACTTTATAAATACACGCCTCCACAGCAATCCATCGCCATTTGACAGAGGGAGAGAGCAGGGTGTAGTCATAGGCTAATTAGAGCAGGGACAGAGAATACAATATTGTTCTTGCAATTGCTCTAACCAAAATCGCTAGTGCAGAGAGGAGGATAGAGGTTTATTATTTTTTCTTCATATTTGGCACTCCCCAGCGCTTTTGGGGTGTCCCCCATAATTGTGCATAAATATTTCTGGCTGTCAAAAGTCATATCTGTCAGCAGTATCTACTAAATAATTTTTAGCACTCCTCAGTGCTTTTGGGGTGTCCTCCCTAATTGTGCATTAATATTTCTGGCTGTCAAAAGTCATATCTGTCAGCAGTATCTACTAAATAATTTTTAGCACTCCTCAGTGCTTTTGGGGTGTACTCCCTAATTGTGCATTAATATTTCTGACTGTCAAAAGTCATATCTGTCAGCAGTATCTACTAAATAATTTTTAGCACTCCCCAGTGGTTTGCGCTCAGAATGGATTCAAAGCAGTCCACATATGATCTGAATGAGCAACCAGGTTCTGTCACCAGTCCTGATGTTAGTGTTCCCAGTACGTCATCTGGCCAAGGCGATGTCAAACAACAGAGTGTTTTCAAATTAGTGCAAAAAACAAAAACCCCAAAAAAATTTACTGTATTGAAGCGAAAAAGAAGTGTAACTGAGCAAAAGTTAAGTGACGATAAAAAAATTGCAAGCATGCCATTCTACACACGCAGTGGCAAAGAGAGAATGAGGCCTTCACCTTTGGCTATTAGTGGCAGATCCCAAAAATTTACCCAGCCTACAATTGGTGCACAACTATTGTTACGCGTCAAAGCCGAGCTGCAAGATAACAGTGAGGCATTACAGGAGAATATTTGCTCTGATTCACAAATGACAACAATCCCTGTGGAGAGTCCATCCAACAGTAGGATGTCTAATCGTGAGCATTCTTCTGATGTGTGCCTTAATAGCCCGAGTGTAGCCGGTGATACCCAAATTGAGGATGCCACTTTGGAATTAGAAGAGGATGAGGGGGAGATTTGTGTAGGCGACGAGGGCGCTAATGATGATGTTGATGATTATGATGCAGACAGATACCAAATTGCCTTTCTCAATTTCTATTTATATTCTAGATTATATAACGGCTGAATAGTTTTCTATTTTACTCCTAGTGGAGAGAGGATCTGATGCAGACAGATACCAAACTGCCTTTGTCCATTTCAATTTATATTGTACAGTATATAACGGCTGAATTTATTAGTATTTTATACAAGTGGAGGGGAGCCTAGAGAGACAGAAACCAAACTGGCTTTCTCCATGTCAATTAATATTGTACAGTCTATAATGGCTGAATTTTTGGTTTTTTTAAAAAAGTGGAGGGGGGCCTATAGAGACAGAAAGCAAACTTTCTTTTTCCATTTCTTTACATATTTAACTATAAGTGTAGGGTGTAATATACATTCAAAGACGATGGCTGCATTGCCAATATGCATAGATGGAGAGGAAGACAATCTGTTTTGTGTGTAGAATAAATGAAGGCCTACCAACGAAGAATTAAACTGTTTTTTTGGATGATTTATTACCTCAACAATTAGATTACTTGTCTCTAAAACAGTTGGAGCACTAAATTGGGTTAATTTAGGCCCAAAAACATGGATTTTCCCAAAAAATAGCAAAACAAAACCAAACAAAACCAAAACCAAAACCAAAACACGCAATGGCGGTTTTGCAAAACCAAAACCAAAACACGACGGTAATCCAGATCCAAAACCGAATCCAAAACCAAAACACGGGGGTCAGTGACCATCTCTAGTATATACAGTGTAAGATGTAACCGATTTTAGCCTTATAAAATATAAATGATTTTTCACTATATGCATTTTTTGATCTCAACACATGCATGAGAAAAACAATACGGGATAAAAATGGAAGTGGAACAGAGCTTAACCACCATGAACACTGAACTGAGCCGACTACAGGTTCCTGTCCTGAGAAACAGCATTGATATACAAACTACAATCTACGGACACTGGATCTGATTCATTAAGAAAAGTAAAGCAAAAACATGGAGTAACTTTCCCCCTTGGCAAAACTATGTTACATTGGAGGGGGGAGCTAAATTTAAAATGTGAGGACGGATTTATAGTTGGGGTAGGGAATGTCCAAGATCACCTTTAAATTTCAGTGTAAAAATAAAGCTATCAAATATTTGTGTGCTACATGAAAAAACAGTCAGTATTTTCCTTATGTGCAAATGAATAAACTAATTTGCACCCCTTGCACTGCAGCATGGCTTTGTCCAGGAGAAAATGTTCTTCTTTTCTTGCTCTGCTC
Organism: Mixophyes fleayi; assembly: GCF_038048845.1. Lineage (NCBI taxonomy): Eukaryota > Metazoa > Chordata > Amphibia > Anura > Limnodynastidae > Mixophyes > Mixophyes fleayi. The sequence continues at coordinate 68,474,378 of NC_134412.1, read as the reverse complement.
TCCTTAATGAATCAGGCCCACTAAGCTTAAGTGCATTTGCTATTAGTCTTATGCAAAACGAAATAGTTCTTCACTGTGTATGCATTTCTATAATTTTAACATTAGAAGCTACAGCAGGTTGACATCAAGCTGCTGGAAAAATCCATTTGAAGAATTGGCAGATTGAGAAACATGATCTCACATTGATAAAGGCTAAAAAGGAACAAATTATCAAACAGATTGGAGACTAATGGAACATATAGGTCGTGACTGAATGCTTAAAACATAAAGGTTGTTTATTTCTGTGTTAAATTATTCCCATTCCCATTATTCCCATTCTGAGTAGGCGGTATTAGCAAATTTGACATAAGCATATAATATATCACTAATTGTGTTTTTGTACAAAAGAGGTCACACCCAGTTCATTGTGAATCAACATTGTTTATTGAATAACAAACACTATTGTCACATACAAGCTATGCTACCTAAATTTTCTGTGGAGTAACTTTACTGTAACCAAACTGTCTTTTGAAAGTGTTGTAACATTTACATACACAAAAAATTGGATAAGCTACGCTATTGACATACTCACAGAACTAGCGATGGGCGGGCTTGGTTTCCTGAAAACCGAACCCACCCGAAATTTGGGGTTCCAAGTACCGAGCCGCCTATTCGGATTCCAAAACGAGTCAAAACGTCATTGTGGTGTCGTCGGATCTCGAATCTCAGATCCCGCAAGTTTTTGATTCAATAAATACCCACCTACACAACGATCTAACGCCATTTGAGAGAGGGACATAGAAGGATTAGGTCAGAGTATTGAGCAGGCAAAGTGATTGAATAGAAGTAGGAGTGCTGAAATCCTAATATAGTAGTCATTGCACTCTTTTTTTCTGAATTTGCACTACTAACTGTAGGGTCTAATATACACCCAGGACGAGTGCTCAATTGTTAAAATTCATTGATTAAGAGGAAGACAAGCAGGCTTTTCTTCTGAATTTGCAGGCAAATTCAACAGTGTTATATTGAATAAACAGACACCTTGGGGGAGAAGAAGAAGAGAGAGACAGACAATGAATCATCTTCCTCTTCCTCAGGACTGTCAATGGTGTTATAGTCTCTTAGCATACTGTGGATCAGCCTGCGACAGTCCTGGATGGTCATCTTCTCCCTTTTCAAGATGAGGCGATTCCTGGCAAGCCAAATAGCATCCTTAAAGCAGTTCATTAGGCTCCAGGCCTCCTGGATTGCCCCAATGATGTGGGTCCCAGGAAATAATCCATAAAATACTGAATGGTATGAAAGGCAAGTTCTGGGCACACTGTCCTTATGTTCATGTTCCAAGGCATCCAACAGTGCCTGTGTAGTGGGGTAGTCCCAAAAAATACGCTGTGCTGTTTCCCTTCTGGTGATGCAGAAGGGGCAGTGCACATATCGGCACATGTTCCGGGAGTGCATGAATGTCCCGAGAGGTAGACCCCCCTGGATAGCCATCCATGCAATGTCTTTGTGTCTATTAGTCAGCCTCTTAGAGGCCACATTCTACCACATGTGTTTTGTTGTGTTTGTAATCTGCACTTTTCATAAAAGGTCCCTAACTAGATTATAATTTTGTGGGAATTAGGGCTGATTCGAAGCTCACTGATGAACTGGCTTTTTGCTGGGAATTTCAATGGCTCTTTTAGTGCATTGTCTGGCACACTGAATTGGTGTGTGTCTGATAAAAGCATGCATCCCGGGGAAGTCAACGCTTGTTGCCATGGATTAGCTGTAGAATTACCTCACTTATCCAAGAAACAGGTGGAGCGATTGTTGCCGTGTATTAGCTGTACAATTACCTCACTTATCCAGAAACAGGTGGAGCGATCGTTGCCGTGTATTAGCTGTACAATTACCTCACTTATCCAGAAACAGGTGGAGCAATCAAATGAACCATAACTTGTTTCACGATTCAAGGACAATTCCATCTTGCACCACTTTTCTTTTCTGCCACTGCTGTGTGCCAATGTGTCCTAGATGTGCTAGGAACTTCCGTGTGTTTGATTCATTGCTCTGTCGCTTACCATCCAGCCAGGTCGCTGCAGTATTGGTCCAAAAGTGTATGAAAATAATAATGTGACCTGTGAGGTGGTCAAAACTGACTGCAAATTACTTGAAATTAGTGTTAGTGAGGTTAATAATAATGTAGGATCAAACAAAGAGCAAAATTATGTGATTTTAGCAATTTTTCTTAAAAAATACAGATCCAAAACCAAAACACGTGGGTCAGTGAGCATCTCTACACCGAACACTGAGAAATTCAGAGCAGAACCTGTCCCAATTTGCCATATCGTCAGGTGAAGAGTGAGGCTCAGTGAAAAATCTGGTAAGAGAGACTTGGTAAATGAGTAGCAAGAGGATGAACAGAAGCAGTGAGGGTGAGAAATTTTGGAAAAGGACAAGAAGTAGTGAGAAACAGAGTTAGAGGAAAGAGAGAGGAGGAAAACATGGACACAAGAGTTGGTGATGATAAAAGTGGTACAGAGGACAGAATAAAAAGCAGCTGTGAGAAAAAGAGAATTACACTTAGTTTGTCAGTTATTTAGTTTAGTCAGTCAAGCTTGAGAGACAGACAGAATGAGAGGATTAAAATATAACAGTGGTTATAAAGAGAAATACATAATAAAAACAAAGAATTACTGAAATGTGGATTAAGAGAAAAGAGATTGTAAAACAGAGAGACTAACAGTTAAATAATGTAGAATCTACAGGTAAGTAAAGTTAAATAGAAATTTTTTTTGTGACACAAAGTCTAAAGAAAAGAGGTAGAAAGTGATTTAGCAACTTCTTTAAGAGATAGAGTTAACTAAGCAATTTAGTGACATGATTTCTGGACAAGACAGATTTTAGACAGAACCAGCATCTAGACTGGGGAAAAGGTGACAGGCTGTATAGTATAGTAACAGAAAGCACCAGAGGAAGATAATAGATTGTGAGTTATAATCGATAATAGTAAGTATAGTACAGTCATAGGAGAATGCAGAACAGGGAGGATAGAGGCAGCCATAGGAGATACAAGGCACCAGGGCAATAAATAATATTTCACTTGCTCAGAGTACATTGATGGAGCCTTGATGGCCAGCTACCATATTACATAAAAGTTCCAACATGACCAGGAAGTCCTCAACTGACCCACTTCCTACTACATTTGGATCAGCCAAACACATAAGTCATCACATATAATTCCAAGTCAGGTGAAACACTTCAAATCTGGGCCTGAGCCAAAATGGACAAAGACGCTAGTTAAGTATAACAAATTGCTTAAGTGTTTAATATCTAAGGAAAGCTACTTATCTCAGAGCTGTGATGTAAGCATAGCCATACCATTGTATAAGTCACTAGTTAAAAACATCTGTAATATGGGTTATAGTATTGGGCACCTCACTGTAAGAAGAACATACATGGGCAAGCTCTTTAATAAAGGACATTGAAGGATTGACTTATAAAGAGAGGTTGAAAAATTTAGGTTTTCTTACTCTGTCAAAAGAGGCCTAATAAATAATAATGAACATAATTATATTCAAGGCAACACAAAGATTTGTATAACAAACTATGAGTACCAAAGAACATACAGAGGACCAGAGGTTTTTAGTTATGAATAAAAAAAGATTTCACCATCAGTATAGGAAGCGGTTCTTTCTGTAAGTGTGTTTAAGCTGTGGTATCCTTTAAAATTTGAGATGGTGATGGCAACTTCACTAAAATAATTTATAAATTAATTAGGTTCCTTTCTTACAAAGAATGGTATATGTAACTAAAATTAGATATGAACATTATGTGGTTGATTGCGCAATAGAAATTCATTTTCGTGGTCAGCAAGGTTTTTCGTTTTTTATTTGTAGATAAATTGTGAACTGTTGGACTGGGGATTTGGTTTTAACTACCTATGGATCAACAAAATTAAAAAAATATGAAAAGCTGCACTTGAAGATCTGTGTCTCTTTTTTTACCTTACTATCGATCTTTTAACTTTAATATGTTGCCACAGGGCATGCTGTCTGTAAGTTTAATACATGTACAATACTTAGTAACCTGGGAGATTGATCTCTGAAGCAAATTACATGCTTCGCACTCTCAGAAGAATATTGATTTGTTCTGACTTGCTGAATATGGCTTCCATGTGATGCAGGTATATAAATGCAGCAAAACAGGGCCTGATTAAGAACTCCAGCCGCTCTAGGCTAATGCACCGGTAGCCCCGCAACTCCACCCTCAACCTGCACCCCATATATATATATATATATATATATATATATATATATATATATATATATACATATATATATATATCTATATCTATATCTATATATATATGGGGTGCATACTTGCAAACTTCTCAATAAACAAAAGAAACCACAAGAAAGAACAGTGCTGTGAGAATACTCTAGATGATTTTGGATACTCTATTTGATTTACTATATATATATATATATATATATATATATATATATATATATATATATATATATATATATATATATATCTATAGATAGATAGATAGATGGGTAGATAGATACAGGCAAAACTGTTAAATATTACTTAATACATAAAACACATTTTGCAAACATAAAAAACTTTGCTCATTTGGCAAATGTCATTACAGTAAAATTCTGCATTCAGAGTTACACAAATTGTGCCACTCTCTCTTACCTGATCTTCAGCGTACACTACCCAATGTTCTCTCTTGCTTGTTCTTGGAGTGTTGTTGTCAGTTGGCTGGCTTCTGGAAACCTGCAGTCCTGTGTTGAAAATGTGCAAAAATTGTAGTCTAATGCATAATGTTAACAAACGCTAAATGATTCAAGCACAAACACAACACTCCATTATGACCAAATAAAACAACCCTCTAGTACAGGCATATATAGACAATAAAATATATATAAAAATATTTATAATCATATATTAGTCTCTACCAGCCCTGTCTGTCTAGTATTTAGTCACCACCACAAGCCATCAAGCCATTTCATCACTTCCCCCCGCCAGTCAATTCATCCCCCCCAGTCCTTTTTATCAACTCTCACCAGACAGTTTGACCCCCCCATCCATTTCATCACCCACCCAACCACTTGTTTGCTCACCCACCCCTACAGCCAATTATTCAACACCCCTTAGCCAATTCATTAACTCTCCCTAGCCAATTCATCACCTCCCCAGTCAATTCATTAACCATTCCCCAGCCAATTCAATAGCCTCCACCCAAAATCAATTTATCTCCCCAGCCACATCACCCATCCAGCCAATTTATTGACCATTCCCCCTAACCAATTCATCGACCTCCCAGCTAATTTTTCATTTTCCACCAGCCAGTTTATGTTCCCCAGCCAATTCATGTTCCCCAGCCAATTCATAAACCCTCCCCAGCCAATTCATTAAACTTTCCTATCCAATTCATCAACCCTCATTCAATTAACCACAACTCCAACCAATTTATTAACCTTCCTGAGCCAATTCATCACCCCCCCAGCCAATTCAGCAACCCACTGCTGCCAATTCATTAACCCTCCTAGCCAATTCATCATCTCATTGCAACCAATTCCTTAATCCCTGTTGCCAATTCATCTCCCCCTGCAGCCAATTCATCTTTCCCTTTCCCCCCTGCAGCCAATACATTAACACCCCTAGCCAATTCATCACTCCCCCTCCCCCCAGTCATGATCTCTCCCCCCCTCCACAGTCAATGTATCACCTCCTCCTCTTCCCCCTTTGATAAAATAGCATTTACCAAGCTGACAGCTGCCTTTTCAGTGTGGGCTCGCTCTGTGTGCTTAGTGTGGGCTCGTGATAATCTCACAAAACCACACTAAGCAGCGTACCATGCCCACACTGACAGGGCAGCTAGCAGCATCTGATTTGCTGTTAGCTGCCAGACTCAGCTTGAATGGATACAGTGACAATAGGGGCTGCCCCCTTGAGACCAGGGGCACCCGCGATAACTGAGGAAGTCGATCCCCGACTTTTGTATGTATATATATATATATATATATATATATATATATATATATATATATCGCATTAAATAAAATGAACAATTTTTGTTAAAGTGTGCTGACACCGCCTTCCCCCAGGAACAAGCGTCCCAGGCTACAGCCGAATAAGCCTATTGGTTGATCAGGCACTGCCAGCAAAGGCAAGTTTTAAATGTGCATAACAACCATTCAGAAATTAACTTTGTACAAATTGGTGCAAAGTAAAAGATGAAAGCAAATCTCCGATTGGTTGGTGAGACACTGCAAATTTGGCCTTTTGCACCAATGTCAGTAAACACCAGCTTGTATTTTGTTAGGTACATAAACATTGCCCAAATGAGTTTACTAATAGATGAAAAGTTATATATGTGTCTGAATTTTACAACTTCTGGGACTAGTTTAGATATCAATGAAATAATAGATTATTTCAACGCTATTTTTTCATGCATTTATTTTTCATGAAATTCTTTGGAAATTGTGCATTTGGAAAACTGGGTCTCAGCACAACTGTAACCTCTAGCATTATCACTGAACTGATAAATGTCTGGATGAGTGTTTAAAAACAACAAATCTGCTCTACTGGCAAGTTAAAACTGCAGGCAACACGAAAGCTTGTTTGTATTTTGACACAATGAAAATCAAATGTGCAGCAGATAAAATTTTATTCCATAGATTGTAAGCTTGCGAGCAGGGCCCTCTATCCAATATTGTTTTATTACTGTTGGTTCCCAATTGTAAAGCGATATGGAATTTAAATAAATAAATAAATGATGATGATGATGATGATGACGACGATAACTGTCACTCTATACTGTATGTATTTTGACCTCCTGTGCCTCTGAGTCAACATGGAAATGTGTATAATACATAGTACACAACATGCTTGGAATGTGCTCCCTGGCATCCGAATTCTCTCCATAGTCATGGGCACTTTGCATTCCTTTTGAGGCAAGCGTCTGTATCACTGCATCCTCCTTATTGTTTACTGTTTGAGCCTTCTGGTGTCTAGTTTAAAAGTTTTCTCAGTGTCCTGCTCTGTGCCTGAAGAAGAGTATTATTTAGCTTCTCACCTAGTATTCTGTACTGCTTGTCGGATCGCCTGTTACTGACACAGTCTGTTTCATGGCTGTGTTTCAATCGGAACTTAATCTTGTTTTTGGCATTTAAACCTGTGCTCTCCTGGTGTGCTGTCCAGATTTCAGGCCTGTCGCCTACTTTATTTATGTCCTTTGCCTAGTTCTTAGTATTTTCAGGGTCAGTAGGTTCCTAGCGAGGTAAACCTTGGGGGCTTCAACTTGTTTGTACTTAGCTGCAAAATTCATCTCCTTTTTGTAAGGTTCCCTGGTGAAGGCTGGTCATCATCATCATCATCACCATTTATTTATATAGGGCCACTAATTCCTCAGTGCTGTACAGAGAACTCACTCACATCAGTCCCTGCCCCATTGGGGCTTACAGTCTAAATTCCTTAACACACAAACACAGATTAGGGTCAATTTAATAGCAGCCAATTAACCTACCAATATGTTTTTTGGAGTGTAGGAGGAAACCGTAGCACCTGGAGGAAACCCACGCAAACACAGGGATAACATACAAACTCCACACAGACAAGGCCATGGTCGAGAATTGAACTCATGACCCCAGTGCTGTAAGGCAGAAGTGCTAACCACTTAGCCCCCATGCTGCCTAGGTCATCCATTTAATTCTGGAGGTCAGTTAATCCAGCTTCAACCAGAATCGGTGCAATGATTCCAGCACATTCAGCTTCTAACCTCACCCACATTCTGTGACAAACATCAATGTTATCCTGCTAGTATTATATTTTTTAGAGTATATTTGATATATGTAAAACAAATCTGATGTGATCAATGTAACCCTAAGACGTCTGCAATAAATCAAAAAGGTTTATATACATTTTCCTCCAGTCAGCCCCCTACCTGAATACTTGTGCTTGGAGAACTTAATCTGACATACCAACCACTAGTCCAGATTTTCATGGGACTGTTAGGATTTTCAGAGGTTAAAGGTAGCAAGGCCTAAAAGGACACAAGTTCACTATAAATGGGCATAATCAGAGTAGGATGTGGCTTGAACATAATTTGTCCAGGAAGGTGAGATATTAGTTACTAATAATAAAGATAATAATAATAATAATAATAATAATAATAATAATAATAATACAAATAATACCGTCCCAGTCCTGTTTATGTCGTCATGGATATTACTAGCATGCAAACAGACCCCACAACAATCCTGATTGTTGCAGGAGAGTGCAGATTTTACTGTTGACAAAGGGTATTATGCTCTGCGTCTGGGGTTTAATCAAGACAGAAGAAGGCATGGCCAAGGCCAATAGGCAGACAGATATAGTGGTGGAGTGGAAGATCGAATGTGACCAAAGGTTCCATATCTTTTTAAAAATGAAGATGTTGACAACCATTTACTCTTACTTTACTATTCCAATTGGGCACTTTGTATCTGATTGACATTCTACAATCCTACTGTGAACTCATTCTGAATCTCTTTCCTTCTCTGGATTTAATGGCAGCGTCAGTAGGTACTATTTTTACTCTGAGGCCTAGTTTACATGTGTTAAGTGCCTCTGTTTCTTAATAGAGCATGCATGCACATTACTATACATTACACCATGCTTTGTTTGTGGTTAAGACAAATTTAATAGCCCTAAACATATAGCACAAGCCATATAGATACTTTATGTATCACAAAGTAATCAGAATCATTAACCTCCGTGATTCCTGCCTTGTCTGTGCATTAGAGGGCACACGTGCTTGCTGCACAATTATAAATTAGTCCTCATAAGCTTATTGTAGCTTAACTTGCAATATCACAATGTCATATCCAATTTCATGGAATACAGATGAAACTGCACAGACCACCATATATCTGTATATAGCATTTGTGTGTTTTATCTTGAAGCAAATAAGCAGTGCACATTTATATTACATTTATTTATCCAAAGCCTCGCTTTAAAACTCCACAGTATATTTGCACTTCAATGTGTCACAGTGACAGTATCTTAAAACCATAAGCGAACAGTTTGCAATGAGCTAATGGTATAATGTGAGCAATGACAAGATGGGGGTTTGTACCAGAATTTTTCAGACAGAATCATGTGATAATAGTGTATTTTTTTTCTATTTATATTATTCCTTTTTATTACCATCTGCTCATAAACGACTGTGGAATGGAATCATTATAAATATCTATAATATAAATGTCTAGTGGCGTGTGTTAGTCTGTCTGTGTGTGTGTGTGTGTGTGTGTGTGTGTGTGTGTGGGAAAAATAAAACCAAGCTGCAGTGCTACCTGCTGCGCGGAGTTATACACTGACCTACTAAATTCTTAGTGTGTGTGGAATAAAAAAATCAGAAAGGGCTGAAATTTGGTATACTAAGATGTTTTTAATTTGTTAATTTAATTTGTTAATTGTTAAAAGTGTTTATAAAGATTTAAAAAATATATATATATATATTTCTTGAAGGAGAAGTGACAGTTGGGAGTGGTTGGTGGTTGCCGGGGGTGACAGTGGGGAGTGGTTGGTGGGTGAGGCCTGGGCTATGGCCCAAATGCATGACAAGAACCCTTTTAACACCTTAAGTAGCTTGATTTGACTAGAATGCATGAGTATCATGCACGGGTTAACTTGTATCAAATATGTACATAAGTAAATGTGAGAGTACGAGTGTATGCGTACGTGCTTTATCGTGCGATCGCGTAACTCGTGGCATACTGATCGCAATCGCACGGTAAAACAATAATAATCAATATACTTTCTTTCATCCAATTATACGACTTCGACATGATATTAACTTGTAAAGCTTAAAGAATAAGAAGAAATTGTAGGAGTCATATTAAACAGTTTCATTGTGCAGCTAGTCAATACAGAAAAATAGGGACAAACAGGGACACCTCTGAATAACTATAACCGCAAAATGCCTTGGTTTTTGTATCAATGAACCTGGATGGTCCACAAGGCCATCTTAACAACATTATGGGCCCCCAGGCAAAGCAGTGCACCAGGGCCCCTAGATATAGATATAGATATATAGATGTATACAGATACAGATATAGATATAGATATATAGAGATAGAGATAGAGATATGTACTTGCTCAGTGACCCTTGTAGGTTTTTTTTGCAGGTTTTTTTCTTTTGCAGGATTATTTATACCTCATTAAGAGCCGTGCCTATGGGGCCCCCTTGCCCGTGGGGCCCCGGGCAGCTGCCCATCGTGCCCAATGGAAAAGATGGCCCTGATGGTCCACCCAACACACATCAAGGTGTTCACTTGTTCTCCACTTTCGGGAGGTGCCTCCACAAACTACCACTATCACTTTATAGCTATTTTACTATAATAAAACCCTTCAATTCAGTCTAAAGTGTTTTAGCTCTATTTATGGCTTAAATTAAACATGAGAGTGAAAGGATATTGAGATTGTTTTAATTACATTATTTATCAGTCTTACTACATTGTCCATCAAGTTCAACCTTACAGAAATTCTAATTGTGTTGATCCAGAGGAAGTCAGAACAAAATTACCAGTGAAACTGAAAGGTGCAAAATAGGACCCAAATATAACCAGCTCTGAACTGATGCAAAATTCAAGTGAATTTGCATATTGAAAATTGCAGTGATTCTATAAAATGTATTAAAAGTTCACTCTTCACAACTCTTCAACTTGTTTCAATAATCTTGCTTCGCAAAATTAAATCTCATTTTTGCCTTGTTCCATAAAGGTTAGTGCACTGCTACTTTGTCCTTCACTGCACCCCAACACCTTCCCGCTGCCTGTGCAAATTTTTGCTTCTCAGCAAACAGTGCCTGCTTGCTCCATAAACATATGTGCTTTGGCAGGAACATTTATATAAATTGAGGCAAATGACAGGTCCAAATATAATTTGTTTTGCTGTGCTCCATATATGACCTCCAATGTGTTCTTCATATAAATTAAAATTATAATTTTTTTATGCTGCCAGTAAGGTATGCTGAAAACCACCAATTTACCATTTCATAGCAAAAGTACAGACACATATAAAATAAGTAAGAAAGTTAAAAAGCTTAATATTTACAAACTACCAAAAGGAACCCAACAGGTAGTGTGTTGACCCTAGAAGCGCAAAAAGCCATCACTTATCTCACATGTCCTTAGTCCTGCCAATGGTGTTTGCTCCTTCTAGTGGACCAGCACAGAATTTCACACACCTTTATCAATATGAGCACATGAAATGGCAGCAAACACTCTAATTGCTTTACTATAGTGGTCTTAAAACAATTACTAAAATGAGTCATTGTATTTTGTAATATGTTAACAAGTATAATGTTGAATTTAGTAATTTGCCTTTCTATTTGTCCCCTTTCTTTGCTTGTAACCTCTTCTTGTCCTACAATTAGCCTCTTCCTGTCTTTTTGTTAATAAAAAGTCTAAAGGTTATTATTATTATTTATTAATTTATATATTTTATAAGAAAAGGCAGCAGCATTTTCAGCCACCAATAATAAAACAGTCCTTGGTGGTTGCCATTTCTGTACAGCTACTGGTGGTGCTTGATGGGTGAAACGAGGAGAGACAGGGGAAGGTGGAGGTACAAAACAAGAACCAGTCAATGTAGAGACCTTAAAAAAGTTAACTGTTGTCAAGCATAGTTGTCTTTTACCAGCTATAATTATTGAATCTCTATCCACTTGTGGTTGTGGACAAGGATTTTGCTTTTGTGCTGCACAGGCACTTTTAATATTATTAATTATTGCTATGATTATTATTATTATTATTAATAATAATAATAATAATAATAATAATAATAATAATAATAATAATACTAATTTATTTAATTGTGCTTTACAATTGGGAACTTGTGAGTAACTGTCAACTTGAACTAACTGTGAGCCTGATTTTAATTTTCTGCTCACTGCTAGCAACAGAGCTAGGACTTGTACCACATGTGGGTAACTTAAATTCTTTACAAATCTAATTCTACTTTTAACACACATAAGAGAAAAAGACAATGATATAATGTGATGTTATAAAGTTATTTTATGTAATAATGTCTTAATTCATTAAAAAGGTCAATAGACCTTCCATGGTCGCTTTCCTTGGTAATCTGTAGTTGCTTAGGAAACAAATCTTTAATTGATTCTAGCGGGTTTTTTTCAGAGTACCCAGCCTCAAGCCCAAGTGTTTTTTGACTGATTGCCAGGGCTTTATTTTGATATGCTTAAATGAGTAGAATTCTATTTTGCTGAGATTATAGAGAGATAATTGAACACAACAAAGACTGACAAATTTTGTACAAAAATAACATATTTTGACCTCCTACAGTTATGCATCTTAAAACATTATCTAAAAGGCAATTATCCCAGTTTATCTAATTTTCCTATTCAAAGCTTGGTAAGAAAGGTGAATGGATTTTTTGGATCTATTCACGAAAACATTTACTCATTCACCCCACCAGTACCAACTTTTTTAGCATAGTTTGCTAATTAAATTTATAATATTCCTATATCCCCGTTGGTTAGGCACAGGACCTAAAACAAGCAGTGTGTAAACACAAATGCTACTTTATCAGTGGAAGGGAGCCTACTTATCCACCTTGTGCACCTCATGGTCCTAGGATTGGCCCCAATATGTGAATCTCTTCCTAGCTTAAAGGTTCACTTGCCTCACATGGCAGAACCACTGCAATATCACTTCAAAGTTCAACCTACTAACTCTTTATGGGGCAAGCCCTTTATATATTTAAACTTCTACGCATTTCTCCTAAAATACTGATCAGTTTAGTTTCGTTTAGGTCTTAAAATTAGAGATGAGCCACATTTTCAAAACTGTTCCCATCGAATGATCTTCCCATTTCGTTTGGAATTTGGAATTTGACCTCAAGTGTTCCAATTCCTACCCCAACCACAAACCACAACACTCAGCAGACTGAACTGACTGCCACCATCCTAGCTCCATTCATATTCCGCCTGCAAGCTCAATGCAGTGGGAATTTACAAAATTTGTGAGCAATGAGATTATATATATATATATACACATATATGCCGACACTTCTATTATGCTGGCAAGATGACAATGTGTACAGTATGATTGGCGACATGCACACCACATGTCACCAATCACAATGCTGACTTTAAAAGACCAATGACGGCAGGTCCTGGATATAAGAGCCGACATTTACACTGTCGCTATTATGTAGCCTATCTGCTTATTATAACCGTTATTCATCATAGCCATGCTGCAAAATACGCGATTAACATCTCTACAAGATCTCAGTCTCACTCTGTGAGCTGATTTTGTAGCCCTTAGTATTATGTTTGTTGGTCATGAACAAGACAACCCTTGAGTCACTTAATTGTTAGTTTGCCACATGCCTTCCATGAAAAATAATAAAGGGAATCAGAGTTTATAAGAAAAGAACATAAAATAGCATTAGTAAGAGTGTGTCAATTATAACCAGGTTATATGATAACAAACTACTACATGTGACATAAGATTCGATCAGAAAAATAAATCTAATTCCTGGTACAGTGCTTGAGCATTACTTCTGGCATTCAATAGATATTATTTACTAACAACATACAAATGTGCAAATTCCACTGCAACCAATTTGCTTTAACTGTGCAAATGGTGTTTGAACAATCAAAGCTATTTGTTATTTGTTGGTATGGGTTGAAATGGGTTACTGCACTTTTTTTCTTTTACAGTTTGCTAGTATATAAGCCCCACTCTACATTAGAGTCCATTGCAAACTGAAATTTTACCCGGCAATACTAATATATTAAGTGCAAATACTAAAACGAAAGGAATGTGAAGAAAAAAGATCAGATATGCAGACTTGAAAGATGTTTTTGCAGCTCTTAACACATTCAGTGCCTTCATAGAGAAAAAACATATGGGTATATTTACTAAACTGCGGGTTTGAAAAAGTGGAGATGTTGCCGATAGCAACCAATCAGATTCTAGCTTTCATTTATTTAGTGCATTCTACAAACGAACGGCTTGAATCTGATTGGTTCCTATAGGCAACATCTCCACTTTTTCAAACCCGCAGTTTAGTAAATATACCCCATAGTGTATAAATATTAAGCACAATATAGTTATATAAAATTGCACCCTTATTTGGTTCTCACCACTGAGGGTTTAATACCAGGGTTGATCTGATGTGTAAATTATTATTATTATTATTATTATTATTATTTATTTATAAGGCGCCACAAGGTTTCCGCAGCGCCGAACACAGTACAAACAATGGACAGTACAGGGAATAACAGTACAGAACAATAAACGAGTAATACCGAGACTTCAGATGCTCCAGGAAAATCAAGAATATTGAGGTTGGAGCAGAAGAGAAGGTAGAGAGACAGGAGGGAGAAGGGCCCTGCTCATTAGAGCTTACATCCTAAAGGGAGTGCAACAAACAATTGTCACAGAGGGAGTCAGAGGAGGGGAGCAAGCGCACCCTTTTCAAAGGAGGATCCAGGAGATGAGAGCGAGCATGGAAAGAGGGTTAAGTGGATGGCTGGTAAGCCTTGAGGAAGAGATGAGTTTTGAGTGCCCGTTTGAAGGAGCACAAGTTAGGGGATAGACGGATGGAGCGAGGGAGGTCATTCCAGTGCAAGGGGGCAGCTCGGGAGAAATTGTTAAATAGCTGTAAGCACAACTTGGGTACACACTGCAATGTTTTCAGCCAATTATCAGGCCAATAATCCGATAAAGGAACAGATGACACCATCATTGATAAGTGTGTGGAGAGTCTGCCTGTAGTGAACTCCTGCAACCACTGAGACAGATATCCTGCAATCAATGGGCGATGTGCCAAACTTTAACAATCATGATAATAAGAGCTCCGGAAGAGGTACATTTGGGGTCTGGATTGGGATGAGTAATGGGTGATGGGTAGTATTACACTCGCCATTAAGGATTTATCTGATTGAGGTATGCTATATATACTAGTTTACAGCAATAGGAATGTGTGTTTGAAGATTTTTTTTTTTATTGTGCACAGTGCACTTAGCAATGCGATTCTCTTCCAAAGTGCAAGTAGAGGGTACAAGATATATTCCATTAGCGTTATAGGACTAGATCTGATCAGCTCTAAGTTGGTGCAAAATTCCTTTTGTGAAATACAAATGACCTTCTTGCACTGTAAAGAACGACCACTAAAAATGTGCCTAGTGAAGACCAAGCACACTTAGATATGTAAATCCCTACAAACAATCAACATGACCTTTCCACCATTAAATGCCATTTTTCTAGGTTGTTTCCATTAATCCCACATTCAAACCCACAGCAAAGGCATGTGGTTATCTTAGAGATCTCTATGTAAACAAATATGTAACTTCCTGATGTAGTAAAAACCCATTTAAATAACTTTTATTTCCAATTCACTGGTTTCCTGTTACTGTACAAAATAAATCACTTAGATTTTTCTTTACCTACCCCACTAATATATAACAGATTGAACAATTAATTTATATACAAATTCTTATAATCCCTCTTTATCTCTTTTCTGAAAGTGTGTCTAGAAGATATTTTTTGCCCTTGAACTTCTTTCAGTGAGATCCACACATAGACCTCTAACCTCCTATGGTCTTTTGGTCTATAAATCTCCTAAACAGAAAGAGTGCATATATTACTGGAGTTATTACCAAGTAACAATCAGCCGCCTTATTATCAGTCTAAGAAGGACCAAAGGCACTGAGGACCTCTCTTTGGAAGAATGACCTTGAGATAACAGAGATGTTATATGCAGAACATTCAAGGATATCAAATTGTTTAGATATGTTTGATATTTAAACAGACATCATGCTCACAGAAAAATACATTGCAAGTGTTCTTGGTAGTCACATTCATTTAATAGATCATTTCAACATGTACACCCTTATTTACACATATGTATTCGTTGAATAATACCATGCAACAGTTACTCCCTAAAACTCACAGCAAACTAAGAATATGCTTTTTATGTTGTCACCTTAGCACTGATGTGAACAGTATTAACACAACTTGGATCTCAACTGACTATAACAATTCTTATTATATAAGGGTTTTCTCTGCTTTTTCAGGCTGCAGATCTAGGGTTTAAAAAGTTGAGATGTTGCCTATAGCAACCAATCAGATTCTAGCTATTGTATTGTAGAATGTACTAAATAAATGATAACTAGAATCTGGTTGCTATAGGCAACATCTCCACTTTTCAAACCCGCCAGAAACTCGCAGCTTCATAAATTTACCCCCTAAAGTGGGAGGTTGAGCACCTCAGACCCAGGATAACCCATCATCATCATCATCCTTTTTTTTATATATAACCAGCTTTTCTCAAATTGCCAATGGTCTAGTACAGCATTTGGCCTTTACCCCATGAGAATGGAGATACTCATGAAGAAATATTTTAATTTAACATTTAAAACATTTTTTGGATAGTTGACTTTATTTCATGTTGTATTCTGTTTACCGTATATCTTCTATAGGTACCATAATATTATATATAGAAAGCAGAATAAAACTTACTGCTGATCACAGTATTGTAATACGGCTGCATGACAAAACACATACGCACACATAAAGATGTGTTATTTAATATTATATTATAATGTGGTGTGTTTTTTAAATATACACAGCAGTCTATTTTTGCAGGACAGTGTCTATTACCCATGGGGCAGCACGGTGGCTAAGTGATTAGCTCTTCTGCCTCACAGCACTGGGCTCATGGATTCGATTCCTGACCACGGTCTTATCTGTGTGGAGTTTGTATGTTCTCCCCGTGTTTGCGTGGGTTAACCCCCGGGCACTCCAGGTTCCTCCCACACTCCAAAAACATACTAGTAGGTAATTGGCTGCTATCAAACTGACCCTAGTGTCTGCTTGCGTGCGTGTTAGGAATGTAGACTGTAAGCTCCAATGGGACAGGGACTGATGTGATTGAGTTCTCTGTACAGTGCTGTGGAATTAGTAGCACTATATAAATAAATTATGATGATGATGATTACCCATGTGCAAAAAATAAATTGTATATTACTTTTAAGATGTGGTTGAAGAAAATTTGGGAGTGATCAGATGAGTGTACTCTGCAGCACTGTCAGATCAAGTAAACCATTTGAGTATTATATAAACACATTAAAAATGAGATTTATTGATCCTGTTTTTCAGAGCTTAACATCTGCAAACTGATACATTTCCGCAGCTTCTACGTACACTTTAAAGGCCTGATTCTTCTGCAGACAGAAGTCCCTTTGCGTGCTGTATCCTGCATGAAATAGTTCTACGTCTGCGCAAAAACTGGACGAATGGACACAATTGCATGCAATTCATCTCCAAATGCAATTGACACTTCCAGCTAACCACGACTTGAAGGGCGTTATGGAGGAGGGAAGGGGGCAGATGAATACTGGCAATGTACAGTAAGGGCGTACCAACGCAGTTGCGGCAAATTCAAGTCACAGGTTTCTCTAAAGTACATGTTCTTTAGACATATTATTTTCACCAGCTCCAGGGCAGGTGTAAGCAGGGCCGTCTTTCCAATTGGGCACAATGGGCAGGTGCCCGGGGGGCCCGTCAGAGGCAGCAAAAAAACTAAAAAACCTGGAAAAAAAAAGACAATACTTACCTTGCAGTCAGCTGGCGATCCATCTCCCTCCCTGGTCTCCTCCTCCGTACTGCGCTCGCAGTGCATGTCGGGCGTGATGTCATCACCCCCCCCCCCCCCCCACATCCATTGCGGAGCGCGACGGAGGAGGAGACCAGGGAGGGAGCCGGATCGCCAGCTGACTGCAAGGTAAGTATTGTCTTTTTTTTTTCCAGGTTTTTTTATTTTTTTGCTGCCTTCGACGGGCCCCCCTGGGCTGCAGGGCCCATATATATATCTATATAATCATTTTTTTTTTATATATATATATATAAATATATAGGGGCCCCGGTGCACTGCTGTGCCCGAGGGCCCAAGATGTTGTTAAGAGGGCCCTGGGTGTAAGTGTCGACTGATAGTGATGACTGGGACGGCAAAGACTTTATATTAAAAACAACATGTATGCGTGCCACTATATAGCACAGAACATGTGTATGCAAGGAAGATAGACTATAAAATGCATTGTATGTACAGTACTCATTAGGAATATCCTGCTTTATGAATTTACAGATTCAAATGCTTCATACTTGCCTACTATCCCAGAATTTCCAGGAGGCTCCCGGACTCCCAGAAGATTAGGCAAACCTCCCGGATCCTAAAATAAGGCTGATATTCACCACATTGAATATTGGGGGTGGGGCTTAAATGTGTCATTAAGCCCCTCTCGCTATTTAATGCTGCGCATTTCGACATTCTATAGTGGGGGCGGAGCTACGGTGATGCAAAGACATCACAAGACCCCCTCCTACCCTAGTCACATGACCTGTCCTCCCGGAGGACAGAGTCAGAAAGTCGGCAAATATGACATATCTTGAGATCGGCTTATAAATGAATACGGTTGGAAATATGCACATTTTTTAAATGTAGATTGTGTGCAGGATGAGTCTAAAGATGAATCAGGCCCTAAATGTATAAATAATCCTGGTTTGTAAGGGGTTAATCACAAAAGAAAGCTGCTGACAAGGTAAAAATGGGTTTGAAGGAGTTAGCAGAGTAAGCAGTAAGCAGGAAAGCAAAGAAAATAGGAGATATTAAGATAACAATTATAGAATGTCAGCAACAGCAGGTTATTGTTAGTGAGCTGAGAACATTGTTTTTAGCTGTAAAGATAAAATGTATTTCCAGTAGATAACTAGCTATGTGTTGCCCTTTTAAACTCTCTACCACATAGCTTTTCTTTTTCTGGGAAATAAAAAACGCAGGAAAGAAACACCATTTGTAAGCAGTTAACGAGTCATTTTTCCTGTTTATCATTCTCTTTAGGGCTTATTATTTACAATTATTGTTTACATATTTCTTAAAATAAAAAATATATACAATACTTCTGCATATCCAGTTATTTAAAAATGTTCATGAAAAATGTAATCCCGTTTTTTGAACTTTCATCTATTAAAAATTGCAAAGGCCAATCATGGGAAACTGACATTTATAAAACCTGACAGCTATCGTCAAGCAGAATCATTTTATGCTCGTTACTTTTCCACCTCTGGAGTCCACAAAACATTGAAAGCAACATGGCTGTATTTTCAGCAGCCAAAATCACCAATTTGATTCATTTGCATGCAGTCTGCTCTCATTGTATGCAAACTGGCCTCATACATATGCATGCAGCCAAAGCTGAGAAGCTGCTCTGTTTGAGTTCTTCAGACCAGTGTCGGACACCTGTCCTGACCATAAATGTTCATTGTCAGACAATGAATAAACACTGAATGCTGCCGTAATCAGGTCTGCACATTGTCTGCAGGCTGAAGCACAAGGAGCACTAACATGCAAAGTAGCAGCCTATAAATGACAGATGTGATATGTGGCTGCCTGTCAAATTGTCACAATAAATGTAAATCCTTCACTAGTTTGTATTGTCTTTTCAGTTTGATAAAAACAATGGTGAACCTACAAAAAGGTAAATAAAAATGTATTGTCTACAGTACAATGGATAGAGCCGTAGGCTTATAACATGTGCAGTGTTTCTCAAATAAGGTGTGGTTGTTGGACAGAATATTAATACAACAGTGAGGGCTAACTAGGTTAGAGAACCTAGGGCCTGATTCATTAAGGGCCTTAACTTAAGAAACTTCTAATTTCAGTCTCCTGGACAAAAACCATGTTACAATGCAAGGGGTGCAAATTAGCATTCTGTTTTGCACATAAGTTAAATACTGACTTTTTTCATGTAGCACACAGATACTTGATAGCTTATTTGTACACTGAAATTTAAAGTGATATTTGTGTGCTACATGAAAAAACTGCCAGTATTTAACTTATGTGCAAAACAGAATACTAATTTGCACCCCTTGCATTGTAACATGGTTTTGTCCAGGAGACTGAAATAAGAAGTTTCTTAAGTTAATATCCTTAATGAATCAGGCCCCTAAAGCTTTGACACTTATTTTTTTATGTAAACTTACTAATTATGGCCAATAGGAAATACAAGCAGAATAATGAAGACAAAAAGGTGTAACTTGTTAGATAGAAGGAGGCTAAGAAAGTAATCAGATGTCAGTAGGTAAAGGGGGCAAAACTGGTTTAGGTATTTAAGCAAAAGGAGAAAATCAAAAGGAGGAATTATAAAGACAGAGAGTGAGAGTCTTGTTGAGGGAGACATGGTAATAGCAGATCAACTTAATAATTAGTTTTGCTAATTATTCACTACAGAAAGAGAAGTGTAGTGGCCACAGTTAAGTGGCAAGTATATTCATTAAAATGAGGTAGAGACAAGTACATTTACAGAGAAGAAGGTCCTAACAGAACTCTCACAACTGAAAGTAGTTATCTCCATAGGGCCAGAAGGGATACATCCAAGGATACTAAAAGAGCTTAAAGGGTGCTGGTAACACCATAACAGAATTATTCAATCTGTCAGGAGGAATTTCAGAGGACTGGAAAAGAGTGAATGTGGTCTTACTGCACAAAAGTGGAAGCAAGGAAGAGGCAAGCAACTACCGACCAGTGAGTCTTATGTCACTCATCGGGGTCTTATTTGCACTTACCAAGTGCACCACTGTCATCTTACGGACATCTGGATTGCCTGCAGCATTCCAGGCCACCACATCT